>NC_091015.1:163353600-164088600 GCF_041296385.1 Aphelocoma coerulescens
GGGCAACCAGCAGCCACAGCTCATTCCCAAAGTTCAAGGCTGCCTGCCAGAAGCCAGCTCTGGAACCATTTCTCTCTAAGCTGGTGATGATGATTGGGCCAAGTGGAAAATTAGATCTGAGAGTTTCAGACATTTTATTTGAAAATAAAACATTCTGTAAAAGAATATCTGAATATCTCTGCTGTGCTTCCTGGAGCCAATAGACAGTTGTCCAACTAAATTGCAGAAGACCACCACTAAATAAATATTTTGTCTCCTCACATCCATGAAAATCATTTTTTTTCTTTAGTTTCAAGAAAAGGATAAATCAGTCGGAAATTCTGTCACAGACCTTTTATGCCTTCACAGGACACCGCAGTTAGCCAGCAAATATGGTGATGAAAGGATAAGTGATCCTGTCATCTGTAACATGAGTGATGCTACAAGTTGGAGATGTTACAGAGTTTGGGAAAGGCACCACTGCAGCTGTGGGAGTAGAGCATCAAGAAGCAGCAGGACATATCAGAGGTGACATCAGCTGGGTCACTGCCCAGCTGCAGCTTTTTAAAAAGCAGCAGTGGTCTGCTGAGCTTTTAGCAGACTTCCCAAGCCATCTGAAAGTCACTAGATTTTCAAGTGATGGTCAAATTCTTAGTACCTGCCCCTAATCTGGACATCTTCTTAAGCAGCAAAATTTGGAACACACCCTTAGGTGTTGATATGTTCCAATATTTCAGTATTTTTGTGAGATTTGACTGTACTGATAAGTCTCTTAGGAGGTGTCAGTCAAGATACGGCAATTCAGATGCCTGCCTTTTGTCATGGTCTCTGTGCATGAGGTATTTTTAACACTGAAGGCCAAGAAGAAACAGCTTGCTGTTCTTCTGTGATTATATCATGAACCTGGGCAAAGGGAACCTCAAAAAAAGACATTTCTGAAGCCTTCAGACTATTCTTTTGACAGGCCTTCAAGGTGTTGCCTTGAAGGCTGGAAGCCCTTCATCATCAGTAACAGAACAGTAGAAGTGTATGTCTTGTTTTATGCACTTCCCAAAGTCAACAAAGATGTGTAAAAATAGAAATATAAATGGACATGTGACTGCTTTTGATATCACAGGCCTCACTAAATCAACTGAAATCAATAACAAACCATCGGTATCAAGCTATTTTTTAAACAATTCAGCCTCATCTCCTTCTGTTTGCAAAGCACTTGAGATTCATGTGATGATGGTCCTTTGGTCTAGTATATTTTTAAATATTCCATATCTGCCTGTTGTTATCCCTGCAACATATAAGCAGGAACTGTATTTAGGAAGCATGTAGTATCTTTGGAATTTTTAGCAGAATGTATCTCTCCTGCTTTCCTGTGAAAGCATCACCCATTCTTGCCTGCCAGCTATAGTCCAGAATGTAATGGAGACGTGTGGCAAAAATATCTCCCCCTGCCGTGATGTCCTGCTGAGCAGACATGTTATTTTTCGATTATGCTATGCTTACTGCCACAAGATCAAATGAAAGCTGAAATGCTATTAATGCACTCAATGAGTCTTAGCAATGTTCTTAGCAATAAATTCAGTCAAATATAGCAAGATGGAATGACAGAGTCTAGGCCAGATGTCCAGGGAGACCTGAGACAAGTGATTCTGAACAGCTGCTGGCGTGAAATCCAGCATTTGCAACACTTGACGACCCTTCCCATTTCAGTGGCAGTACCAGGACTGGAGGACTCATCAGTGGTCAGTACAAAATAAACTTCCTCCCATTTCCGCCCTTTGATTGATGTGTCTCCCTGGAGCTCACAAGGGATTATGTCTATTAAAACCCCAGCTTGGCTGTGGCAATATACGCTTTTGTCTCAGAATGTGCACAAAACAAACAGCAGCTTGGCATGTGCCCTGGTCACGTTTTCCACCCACCCTGTGGTTTGTATGTTCATGTTTTGTGCAGTGCTGTCATTAAAACCACTGAGAGCTAACTGCAACAGCTGTTAAAGGTTGACCTTCTAAATATGTAGAAGGTCCGGCCATCACTCCTTTCCTGTTCCTGCTGTATTAACATAGAATTTAAAAGTGGTACATGCACAAGAAATCTCTTGGTCCTGTTCTCCACCTCAATTCTCTCACCCTCCCAGTTCTACCTCACACATGCAGGTAACAAAAAATTAACTGATCTCTACCATAGTATTTCTGCTGGAGGTGCTCTCACTACCTCATCTTCTGCTTCAGCAAGATTTTCATGATTTTTTAGACCTGATCTAAACATCATGCCTCTCAAAAACTTTCTGTGTGCAAAGCAGTAAATTAAGTAAGTATGATAACACTGATTCTTGCCAAAGACCACTTTCCCTGTTTTAAATGTAGGAAGAAAAAAATTAGGGAAGACTTTGGGATAGTGTATTTAAGGGGGAAAAGTTTCTATGCAGGAGAAATTGCAGTCAGAGGTGAGAATATGTGAGCGAAATAGCCGAGCAGACACAGAGGTCAGTGGAGAAGGAGGGGCAGGAGATGCTCCAGGTGTCAGAAGATTCCCCTGCAGCTCCTGTGCAGCCCATGGTGAGGCAGCTGTGTCCCTGCAGCACATGGGGGAGCAGAGATCCACCTGCATTCCGGGAAGGATCCCACACCAAGGCAGGTGGATACCTGAAGGAGGTTGTGGCTTAGCCCATGCTGGAGAAGACTCCTGGCAGGACCTGTGGACACATGGAGAGAGGAGCTCATGCCAGAGAAGGGAAAGAGTGCGAGGAGTCCTCCTCACTAGGAGGAAGGAGCAGCAGAGATGTGTGATGGACTGCCCACAGCCCCCAGTTCTTACTGAGCTCACTAGTGCAGGCGGAAGCAAACACCTTGGAGAGGAGGGACTCATCAGATTCAGGATGAAGGATGCTCCCAGTGGTCCTTTGCAATTGAATGAGAAGTGTTATGCTGGCACGTGTGGACACAGGATGGGCTCAGAAAGCCACAGACAGATGGTATTATACTCCGACAGGCAGGTAAAGGAATTTTTGAGTAGGCAACAAATGGTGACCCAGGTACAAAGCAGAGAAAACACTTGCTTTGGAAAAGGAAAGCAATAGAATTGCAAACGAAAATAACATTTTTGGAGTTCAGCAGCTGCAGCAGGAAGTTGTTTGAGTTGGCCAAGTGTGCCAACCAGAAGGGTTTACCCTTCTCTATTACAGCCCAGTTGTGTGTAGGATTACATAAGATTTTCACAGAAAAAAAACAAGCTCCTTCAGTCTGCATATCTTACAGTCATTATCCCCCATGACTTCCATTTGTATGGGGATTACCCCACCCATTACCCATTTATGTTTAGGCTAAAAAAGCAGTCATATCTTGACATTGCTGGGCAATGTCAACTAGACTCTGCCTACTCGTGCTTGTCATTCTTTAAGGACCCTACATAAGCCCAGAGCTTTTTTCTTACAAACAGAGTTTACAGAATGCAATAACAGGTCTTCACAACATCATCTACGAGGCCTGTTCACAGTAACCACAACACACACTGCAGCAAAACCAGGCAGGTTTCAGGTAGTCACTAAGAACAAGAGAGTGATTTATCTGGTGGAAGGAGAACAGGCTGTGTGACTGCTGTTCCTGTTAAAGTGCTGGGAGATACCAGCCACAATGCCATTCCCATGCTCTTCACCAAGGAGCTGGAAAATCAAGGTCATTTATTCAGTGCAAATCCTCCACACTTTTCTCCATTAAAAGTCATTCAAGACATCACCAATCCTTGTGCTGTTGGTGGCCAGAGCACTACAGAACACCAGTTGTCAGTAGAGTTGAGATGCTGAAAGGCAGAAAAGCACAAACATCCCTTTGCTTCCTTAAGGATCCTTCCCAGCAGCATCCAGAGCATTCTTTTCACAGTACAATGCCAGCAAATAAGGTGGGGGGAAAGACTGTACACAAAATAACCCAAAATCTATGTATAAATGCAATATTCATATTCAGTAGTCCAAATTATTATAAAGTAATTAACTATATCAGAATGAAAAGGGAATTAATCTTTTGCTCTGGAAGATGACCTATAGTTAATACTGACTTGGGAGAAAAACCCATCATATCTCCTGTAGTAAAACAACAGAATCATAACACCAGAGAATAGTTTGGGCTGGAAGGGACCTTAAAGATCACCCAATTCCAAATCCCTGCCATAATCAGGTACAACTTCCACTAGATCAGCTTGCTCAAAGCTCCACCCAACCTGACCTTTAACAGTGATCTCTTACGGAGTGGAACTGAGTGGAAGACATGAAAATAAAGAAGTATAAGCATGAAAGAAAACAATCACAGCTTTTCATACCTATATGCTAACTGAACCTATTTTAATTCTGCAGAATGGGGCATTCTACTTACTCTCACAGAGACGCCTCCTCAGCTTCCCCCGAATTTTATCGATGGCGTTGTAATCAGAGACATGAAACACGTGAGCAGACTTGGGCTCTGAAGCAATCTCATCGAGTTCCTCTTTTAAGGCTTCTCCAACACCCACAGCAAAAATCCTAATCCCAGCCTGATGGGCTGCAGTGGCTGGATCCAAGACAAAATCCTGGCTCCTTCCGTCAGTCAAAAGGATAGCCACCTTTTTAACAGTTCGATCACTAAGTCTCCCACCAGCTTCTTTGGAAAAACTGTAGGTGGTGATGTACCTGAGAGCATCGCCAGTGTTCGTGTTACCCCCATAATACTGAATCTTTCGTGCAGCCTCTTTGATTTCCTCACGGGTTTTGTACTTTCCCAGGTCGAACTCCGTGGTTGGATGATCGCTGTATCGCACCACACCTACACGGGTTTTGTCTGGCCCAATCTCAAAAGTTTCCACCAAATTAGACACCCACTGACGAACTTTCTCAAAATCTTCTTTTCCAACGCTGGAGGAGGCATCCAAGAGGAAGACAAGGTCGTAGTGAACACTTTTGCAACCTGCAAGAGTGGCAGGAAACATTGTTAAGTGGCAGGAAACATACCAAATATTCCCTAGCCACAGCTCCCTTGTGAGCAATTTGGAGGAGGCAGCAAACCCTCTCCCTATCCTGCAGAGGAAAAGCAGATTCCTAGCCTTTCTTCCTTGTGATTCAGCTCATCTGTTTCAGGACATCTACAGACCAGTACACAATTTGCTTTGAAATGCAAACGCTTTCCATTCCTTTGCTTCTAACTACTTCTGCTCAATCCTTCACCTACACCCCCTGCATGCACATGAAGCTCTTTTTCTCTGACTTCATTGCAGTGCCTTTGCTCAGGCAATGCTCTGAAATGACCTGGACAGATCAAGAGCCCTGCCCTGACCTTGCCTATGCCAATCCTGACCCTGAGTAGTGAAGCTTTCGTGTTCCCTCTTGCATTAATGTTATGATTAATTTATGCTTAGCTAGAGGTAGTTATTTTGCCCAGTGTGATATGTTGATGTAGCAAGTCTATAACAAGATTATTTCAATTTTGAGGCTTTCTGCCACTGACTATTGACTAAAGGATGACTCACTGAATTTTAGGATGTGTTCCTCAACAACAAAGGGCAGCTGCCTTGTAAGGGAAAAGTTCACTTATACCCACAACCATCCCTTTGCCTCCAACCATGATATTTTCAATGTGAGGCCTGTGTAATTCAAAACACAAATTTATTTTAATTGCAACTTGTTTGGTCTATCAGTCCAGACTATCATTTGTCAGACACTTGCAAAAAAAAGTAGATCTCTCAGGAGATGTTTCTTAGCTGTTTCTGGATACATGCAAGTCAGGACGCAGTAGATCCATAAAAGTCCCACAGATGCCCAAGATTTATCAACATAATGCCCCAGCTGGACAAAATGTGCATATAAATACATATGTTTCTCTAAACCAGTATTATAGACCACAATCCCTAATAAATTATGAGTTTTAAGACTCAAAGCTGCTCTACAAAGTCAGTTTGATCACAGCCATTACTTCTCCAGCTTGTCTCATGTTGTCTCACAAAGTAAAACTGCATGTTTGAACCAGTGGTAAAAAATACATATTTCCTATTGAATTCCAGCACTTGAACCGATAGGAAAGTCAAAAAGTCTTCTCCCACACCCAGATTTTGAAATAAATTGGCTCTGGTTCTTTTGCTCATCCTAGGGTTGTGACCCTGCCCGGAATGGAAGAATTCCAGAACACCCTACTGCACTGGGCAGGAGGGAGTGGGTAGCTCAGCTACATGGAGAGGATTTGCCTAAGGAGAAGAGTAAAAGCATTACAAAAGAGTAGGTCAGTGTTCACGGTATTGCATGATGACCATGAGAATGATTGACTGCACACTTGGAGTGTGGCAGGTGATGAGAAATGAGCATCATCACCTGCTGCTGTGTTGACTTCTGTAGCAGAGCGCATCCCAGCACATTCCAGGTGCAGGGCCCATGGGAACAACCTATGCACAAAGGATTGGGACCACACTGGGATCACCCCATCCACATGGGATCTCTTTGGAAATGACCTGTTGTTGTGGTTGCCCAGCTGGCAACTAATTACCACACACCCCCTCACCCACTGCCCTCAGCAGGATCAGGGGGAAGAGAATTGGAAAGGTAAAAGTGGGTTGAGAGAAGAAAGTTTAATAATTGAAATAAAATACTATAACACAAAATAAGAAGAAGAGAAAGAAGAAGTTGTAATGAAAAGCAAAATAACAAAGAGATATAAATAAAACCCAAGAACGAGGAGAGATGCAAATGAAAACAGTTGCTCACCACTGACTGACTCACAGACAGTGCCTGAGCAGGAGTCTCCAGCCAAGTGACTCCCCAGTTTTATTCCTGAGCATGGCACCTTATGGTTTGGGATACCCCTCTGGTCAGGTGGGGGCAGCTGTCCCGACTTTATCCCCTCCCAATTTCTTGTGCACCCCCAGCCTCCTGGCTGGTGTGAGGAGGAATAAAAAAGGCCTTGGCTCAGTGTGAGCTCTGCTCATCAGTAACAAAAACATCCCTGTGTCATCAACACCGTTTCCAGCACAAATCCAAAGCACAGCCCCATACCAGCTACTGTGAGGAAAATTAACTCTATCTGAGCCAAAACCTTCCTGTGGGAATGTGTTCTGTGATGGCATCTGTGAGCAAGGGAGTGCTTGTCTCTAACCCCAAAGCAAGAAAAGTCTGTCTGGAAAAACTCTCTTAATGGCAGTCTGAGAGGGGAGATGATGGTTTATATAATTTTATATTTTGGCATGTAAGTAACATTAAATCTCTGTATATCAGCTGGACCCTCAAGTGTGATTCTGCTTGATTTTTGGAGAATATAAAGGATTAACAGCAAAAGGTAAGAAAGGATTCTACACTTTCCCACCTCACCTCCTTCCTAAATTCATTATTATATTAATCTATTCTGGCTGGAAGAATGTTAATTAGGTGAGACTAACTAGAGAGCAAAACCCACAAGGTACAGAACTTCCTGTAACTTTAATGACTCTCAGCAGGTGAGACAACTGCAATTTCAAAACAAACAGAACAGACAGAATGAATTCTGTCTGTGTTCAAGGGCAATGAGCCTTAAAACAAGGGGGAGTTAAGGTTTAAAAAGTGATGTCTATTCAAGGCAGCATTGCATGGAAGAAAAACATGGTCTTTCAGGATCATTTTTTTTGAGTTAGTGATTCTTTGCTTACACGCCTGATGGCAGTGAGATGAAATGCTGCAGAAATGCTTTTAGTAAATATTAATCTGCATTTTTAGCACTCTAATGTCCACTGCTGGACAAAATTGATTGTTTGCCAAGAATGCCATAACATTACTTTTTACTGGCAGAAACAATTCAGTTCATGTTAAGGGAATATGGGAGATAACTCATAGAAAGCAAAAATTCAGGTTTGTGATTGCAGAAATGCTCTCTGGGAGCATGATTCAAGGAGTTGTGTTCATCTACTCAGACACTGAATGAACTGTTTTGCAATATTTCCTTTAAAAATAGTTCACAAACAAGCTATAAGCCCAAAACTATTTAAAGTAAGCACAGAAGGAACATATAAATGCCACCACTATATTCTGCCTGTGACAGGTCCAGAAGCAGAGAAAAAAATGTGAGATTTCACTTTTTTTGGTTACTAAGTATTTATTCCTGTTAAACTTCATCTAGAAAACCATAGAAAGATCACATAATAAAGCTGCAAAGCAGCTATTCCTTAAAGTGAAAGAAGGCCTAAAAAAGCCTTTTCTTTCTTATAAAATACCCAAGCCTACAGACTAGCTGCTTTCCTAGAAAAAGAGAGGGAAAACCTCCATCTCAAAATGCCTTTGGACTCTTATAAAAAAATTGTGTGGGTCTACAACCACGTTAAATTTGAGGTGTGGCATCACTGATGCCAGATAACTCAACTCTTCTTGCTACCACACAAAAGCCAACGTGTCCTTGTCAAGGATCCCTGTAAGAACAGTCCCTCAGCTACACCATCCTCTAATGCATTCAGTGGCATTTGGGGGAGTGTTCATGAGCCCAGGCCAAAAGCTGTGCCAGGGACCATGCTAGCAACTAGACAGTAGAGAAGCATAGAATCCTAGAGTCACTTAGGTTGGAAAAGGCCTCTGAGATCATAAATTTCGACCACTAACCCAACACTGTTATGTCCATCACTAAGCCATGTCCCTAAGCACCACATCAACACGTCCTTCAAATATCTTGAATCAAGGGAGGGTAAGAACAGTACCCTGGCCCTGTTTAGCTCACAGGACAGTCACAGCCAGGCAGAAGATTCACCAGGTCTCATCTGACACCCACAGGAGGCAATGGAAGACGTGATCTCCATGCCAGTGCAGGGTAGATGCAGCACATCCAGAGCTAACTGTGGCGAGCTGCTCCTCTCGCTGTGGGTAGCTGAGCTAAACTTTCTAAGCCTGCAACAGAACAAGAGACCCAGGTAAACCACAGCCTTGATCCCTGAGCCTTCTCCATCCCTAAGGTCCATTTAATGTATTTTCAGCAGTAAATTTCTTGGGTTGTTTATAGTTTTCCTCCTTGTACTGATGGCTTCCCAGCCATGGGAGAGCCCCAGCACCTCCAGGGCACGAGGCAGTAAACTGAAGGCATACCTGCTCTTTGTGCCTCGGTTCTCTCCCCGCTGAACATGAATGTGAGAAGAACCAAGAGATGGAGCACACAGCACCTTCCCATCATGGACATATCCATATCTCCTTTCTCACATCAGCTCGTCTTTTCTCCGTGGTGCGAAGCTTGCTAGAAATCCAACACGCAGCCTAGAGAGGGAAATAAAGAGCAAGTGTTATCTCACAGCAGCACAAACGGCAGCAGTGATGCAAGTCATGAGAGCAACGTTTTGGAGAGTCGCCTCTTCTGCCTGTCATTTTACTTGACTAGACATAAACTGCTCAGACAAAGAGGCAGGAGTTCACCTACTTTTCAAAAGCTATACTTGTTCACTGGCTCTATTCACTGTGAAGCAGCTGAATGGAAACAGGAGAGAGATTACCAGATTATTATACTTTAATTGAGCCCACTGCCAACTACACAATCAGCGCACTGGAGTGGAAACCATTCCTGACCTGGCCCTCCCACGCATTCATCATTAGGAGATACACAGCGCAGAGCCCAGATACAAACCACTACAAATCACACACACAACCCGTTGCCACTTCACCCATCGCTGCTTTCAGTCAGTTCAGCAGCCCCTAAAATGACACATGCTAAAAACACAACACTGTTTTCATATATATATTTGTTGCCATTGGTCCTTCTTGGTAGGAGTAAACTCAGCAGTTTCAAAACATGTCTTTCCACTATTTAGTTTAAAGACGTGCAAAAACTCAGGGTTATCTTCAGTATAAGGTCTTTGGTTTGAGTTGACTGTGAGTGGAGTCACTGAAGTCAGAAGGTATTGTAAGAAGTCAGGCAAAGTGGCTGAGCTGTTAAGTTAAGCTGTGTTTTCTAACACTAGATAGACACTTTAAAAAATTAATCTCTTATTGCTCTTGTTTTATTATTTTTTATTATATCATAAAGTCATTGCAGTTTGATCTACTGTTTGCACACCCAGAAGGGAGAAACCAGCTTCCACTCTGCAGCTCTCACTGCCTAAGGCATTATTTTTAAAAACTTTCTCCCAGATTCTGATTCCTTCTTTTCCTCTTTAATGATTTTAATGATTTCTTTGTCCATTTTCTTGGGGAAGTTCTGCCTTCTCAGTGTTTTAACATGCATGTCTGCTTCTCACTGTTGGTAGCTGGGTAGAAGTCATGAAGGGGACACTGTCTGATGTAGTTCATTGCTGCAGGGTCGATTATGCCTTCTAGGATATTTCTTTTCAAAGCAATAAGGTTCTGTGGGAATCACAGACAGAAAAAACAGTGGCGTCAGCATTGGTTCAAAACCCATTTTGATCAGTCAGATGTTGGGCCTATCTCTACCACGTATCTCAGCATGTTGTCCTGGTTTAGGAAATTAAAAAGGGGAAAAATCTTATGAAGTTTTCAAGATGTCGCTATAAATTTTTATCCCCACAAAAAAATACAGGCTCTTTTCAAAAGATAAAATACAGGCTATTTTCAGAAGTCCGTATCACATGCAGACAAGGAGAAAAGCAATACATATAATAAATCCTTCACTGCAAATAAAATGTGGAAGTGTCTGCCAACAGTGGAACATAAATACAAGAAAGATTAAAAAAAAAAAAAAAATTGTATTTATTCATGTACCAACTCTAAATACAAAGGACAAAATCAAGTGCTGTAGTTTACACCTCAGCCAGATGATGTCCCTACCAGACAGTGAGGTGCTCAGGTTTGAGCCAGCTGGAAAAGGCTGCAGGGTAAAAAAGGCATGAAAACACCACTGTGCCCTACAGGAGTTAGAATTTCCTTCTAAATAAGCACGTTATTGAAATACCAATCAGGCAGCCACCTGCAGAGGGATCAGGACAGGCATTGCTTAAAATATCTACAGGAGCCTTCAGCCCTAGGTTTTCGCTCCCCTGGATTTTTTTAGGAAACACTGTTTTTGGGTACTAGTGATGGGACAGCAGGTTTGTGGCAGCAGCAGGAGCTGGGAAACCAGATCTGCCAAGCGGCATCCTGCACTTCCAGTGCCGAGCTCAAAACGTCCTTTCTCTGTGTCTGGGCTTGCACGGCTGTGAAGTTTTATAAATACATTCTTAAAAACAGTCTTAACCAGCTGCTAACCCACATGAGGCCAGGATAAAAGGAGCAGAGCACCAGCTGGTGTCAGTCAGCAGAACAACTCTGGCTCTGCGAGCAGCGGATGCAGCTCGGTGGATGGGGCTCACTTGGTACATGTGGGATTCTACCCCAGCAGAAGGACTTCCCCCATGGCCAGGCCTGAGGGCTCTGTCTCTAAGGCCTCATTATTCTCCCCTCCTTGCCAAAACGCTTCAAGAACTCATTTCTGCGTTATGAATGCTGCAAGGTGTCTCAGAACAGCCATTTAGGCTAAAAATAGTGGCAAAAAAAAAGCTGCAAATCAAAACAGAACATCTGCTTAAAATCTATAATCATAACTTGTGGTGGCTTTAATACACATTTATGGTTCAATATTATTCTTGCATTCGGGCCAAAATATATAATTTTATCCACTTTTATAGCACGAAGGATTGAACCACGTCTCTTAACTTGCAACTACTTTGTGTACAAATATACCAGTGAGAGAAAATTGCCCCATTCACATCAGCAGGACTCATGTCATGGCAAGGAAGTCTTCAGGGATGTTAGAAGAAAGGTTGGAAACGAAATATTTTCAGTAATGGGTTTTCCATACTTGTTTCTTTCCCACTTCAGTCAGCCACTTTGAGACTGAGCCCAGTTTGAAATTGCAGCAGCTGATCACTATTTATTTCCTTTTCCAGGAGAAATGGTCAAAAGGAGCCAAAAGTGGGACAGTTTAGGTTTCAGAGTGATCCAAGACTACGAAATTCTCTTTAGTTGACCCTATTTCCAAATGGCCAACATGGATTTTTTTTTATTACTATTATTTTTAGTTCAGCCTATCATGTGGGAATAATTTTGCTCAAAGAGGCCTAAGCCAATGTACATCATTTAAAAATACCTCCCATTTTCATTATATTTCACAAACATCACTTTGGGATTCCCTTGTGATGCATTAAGGGATATTGCAAAAAGAACTGACAAATCCCATCACGTCCAAATTTATCACTGAACTGCGGGCTCTGTGTCTGAGGCTCCATTTTTAATAGTTTAATGGGAAAAAAAGAAGTGAATACTTCTGGCTACATGCAAACTTGATGTGGGAATGGCATCCTGGCTGAGAAGTCAGTAGATGTTAGTGAGCCCTCTGCACTCAAAATACAAGCACAGCACTAAGCTATTCATACCATCTCACAGTTGAACAAACAATATGCAAAAGATAGGCACGAGTTCTATATAACTTTCAGCTTCAGAATGGCTTTTTGTAGGGGTTAGTATAGAGTTTTAGGTCAGTTAGAATCCATGGTAAGGTCTCTCTAGTTTTGAACAATAAGTAAACACTCATTGGGGAATATAGGGCAAAAAACATCAATAAAAAAAAAAGAGCCAAAGAAGAACTGGGACTTCTCATCTCAACACTGAGATTCAGAGAACAAGGATGAAAAACACTTGTGGAAAAAGAGAAGCGAAACTGTTTGTTTGGAAGTGGCATCTTGGAAAAATAAAAGGAAAAGAAGGGGCAGCCACGGAGAATGTGTCAGAGAAGAAAACTTCACGGCACTGCTAGGAGAAGCAATTTGCACCGGCACTGGATATACCCCATCTCAGCCATTCCAGAGACTGCTCTTCTGTCCTGGTTTGAGAGACGCCATCAACAGCAAAACCCACGTGAATTAGAGATGGAACAACACAGAACACTTTCTGTGATCTCCTTCATTCTTCAGAGGAGTGATTCAGGCACAAATATTCATAAATCAAAATAAAATAAACCTGGAGTCACAGTAAGACGAGCGTTTCAGGAGTGTGATTTAATAAAACCGTTTCTACCTCATGGGAGCAAAAGTTCAAAGACCCTACAGGGACAGTACAAAGACCACTGAATCAAAGTTGAATGCTAAAAGTATGCCCAGTTATGTACTTTAGACACCTCATTAAAATATTCAAACTCCTACTTGCATTTTACTAAATTATACCACTGAACTGTCTCTCTCACTGTTAAATTCAAGGGGGGCTGATTCTATTATTGTGCTTGATTTCATCCATTCGTCTGCTGCCACTGAACATCACCATATGCCATATAAATGTTGTAACTATGCTGGCATTCATAATGTGATTTTAAATGTCTTTGGTATGCTCCTCTGAAGAAGAGGTTAGCCGGGGGTGAAAAAGACAGTGTCCAATTACACAGCTTTTCACACACACACAAAAAAGAAAAACAAATATAAAACCCAGCACACTAATACATCTGACATCTTAGTAGAGTCAGTTTTTTGATTGTGCCTCTTCCAACTACTGAACTAAGCAATTTAATTATCTAAATTATTGCTGATATGAGCAGGAAGCCAACCGTATAAAAGAGAGATAGGACTTCCTTCCCTGCTGATCATCCCATGCAGTTGTGTATCTTTGTTCTATGATTTTCATAGAAATCATCTGATGGCATTTCTGGAAGATGTGCATCTTCCCAGGCCTGATCCAAAGCCAACTGTAGTTAATGAAAAGAGGGACATTGATTTCAGTGGACGTTGTTCAAAAACCCAAGTGAATAATAGAGCAGAAAACTCTTTGCTAACACCAGAGTTCTTCCTGAGATATTTTGCTCAACTACAACTGATCCAAAGTCTGCTGAAATCAAGGAGGAGACAGTCAGCAGCCCCACAGTATGTTGGATGAAGCCATTCATGCACCCTGCTAGGAAAAAACTCTTCAATGTCTGCTCTAAGTGCTGGCGAGGCTGCAGGGGGTGGGATGGTTCTTCTCTTCATTTGCAATGACAGAATCACAGAATTGTTTGGGTTGAAAGGGACCATCAAGATGATCCCATTCCAACCCCTGCCACAGGGAGGGACACCTTCAACTACCCCAGGTTTCTCAGAGCCCCATCCAGCCTGGCCTTGAACTCTTCCAGGGATGATGGGGCATCCACAGTTTCTCTGGGCTACATCACATCTCAAGAGCAACTTCTATCTCAATCCCTAAAATACTGATCAGATGCAGAGAGATGGTTAACATGAGTGTGAGCCAAAGCAATCTGTCAGCTTTATGAGAGATGAAATAGGGTGGTGGGAATGATCAGCAGACCATTCCATCCCAGCGCTTTTTTTGCCTTAGCTGAACTCTATTACTGCCCTGAAGTACTTGGTGCTGGAACTGCCTGGGCCCATGAATGATTAATATTGCTGCAATTGGAAGCAAGTTTGATTGTGCGAGAAATAAAGTCCATAATTTAGGAGGGGAAAAATAATAAATAGCTGTTCCCTAAGTGGCAGGTACCTGTCCAGGAGACAGAACAAAACAGGAGGTGAATGGGGAAAAATATCCTAAACAGGACCATAACCAAGAGTCCTAGAGGGCCATAAAGCACACTCCAAGGATTAACTCAACATGGGCATTTCCTAATTTGCAGCCTGAGAAACGTTCCTTTAACCTTTGTCATGCTGCATGTGCACACACAAGGAATCCTGAGAGAAGGTCAGAATTAGAATTCAGCTACTCTTGACTCCTTAACCTATGCTTGGATCATGCATTCCACAAATTGACCCCTCATAAATGCATTTACCATAGATGCTTTAAAACAAGCCCTTACTGGTTGTCTGCCAAATCACTGCTATTCTAAAACACCCTCACTGTTAGAAGAGGATTTTGCAGGGTATTTTTGCCTGCTGCAGCCACGCAGTGTCTGCAGGCTGAAACCTTGATGCAATATCCCCAAGTATAACTTTTCAGTGTTTTGCCCAGAGGAAGTAACTCTAAATTTAAATTGTACTCTTGTATATCAAGCTTAAAAATCTCTCTACTGATTGTCTAAGAAAACCCCAAAGGAACCTGCAATGAAAATCTGTGTGACAGACTCTCTCTTTGGCTTTGGCATCATCGACCAGACTGTAAGCAAAATCTCCACTGTACCATGTGAACACCTGTGTTTATGGAGCAGCCAAGTGGTGACCCCTTCTCACTTCAGCTTGATGCCATGAAGATTTTTGCCTTTTCTTTTAGACCCCTGTTATACCTTTTTACAACTTCTGTATTCCTAGTGCTTTTTGCCTACATTCTTGGACTTGTTTGTTAAGCTAAGAGACTAAACATTTTAGAAGCTTCGTAGTTAGAGATCAGTGTGCCCCAGACCCCAAGGTCCTCTCCAGAACACATTCTGTAAACCAAGATAGAACCATCCAGGGGAAGGTTCCTTGGGGAGGGGGGGCTCACTTGAGCCTCTCATTGGGGAATCTTTGATAGATCTGCTAATTAGAAAAACCTATAATGTTATACCCAATGTTGGGGAGGGGGAACAGAGACAAACAGAGACATAGATAGACTCGGCAGGGTGCATCTCAATGCATATGACCTGGACGTGTACACCTAAGGATCCTTAAAATAAATACCAAGGTAAAATCCCTTTTCCCCTTCTAACCGTGTGTGACTCTTGATTTTAAGACCAGGAAAAGGCATCAAGCTAACAAGGAGTTTGAATTTCAAAAGAAGTTCTACATCTAAAAGGCTGGTTCTGTATAAAACACAGTTGCTCAAGTGTGTTGGTTAGCCTGACTGAAATAGTTATCAAGGAAAAGACCCATGGGAAGTGTCTCAGAGCATATGTGAGGTCGAAGGGATTAGAAGAGCTGATAAGGGGAGGCTGATAAGAGGAAGTTTTGCATATCTGATTTGGGAAAACAATGCCTGAAAAAAGAGTTTGCCCAAGAACCAGGCACCAGCACCTGTAGCACTTGTACTGACAGCTTCTCTCACAGTGTTTATTCACTCACTGGCAAAGGCAGGAAGAACATCCTGAACTTGAAACTGAAGCATTGGTTCAATATTTCTAGATGCTTTTTTTTATTAATAGCAAAGTAGCCTCTCAGGGCTGCATTTTGTTTGAACCAATTTTTTCCCTTTAATTGTTACTTACTTTCTTTTGCAAAGCTGTAGCCTGCACCTCTTTAGCATGGACCAGGGAACTAGCAACAGAACAGGATACTCAGAGGTCAGTTAACTTGTCATAATCTCATTTGCTCCATCCTCTTCCCCCCCCAAAAGTTTCTCAAGTATATAATTCAAGTCATGTAGATTGCAAGTCCATTACAGAACATGTTGGTCCATATTCTGCCTCTGCAGTGCCTCATCCTTTGAGGTGCAAATGTATTTGAATCTTGTGAATATTAACACAATGATATTATTAGATACATAATAATTTAGGAATGCTCTTGGGGGAAAACACACTCCAAACTACCCAGTAGCAGGTGCACAGCTCACCCATCCTGATAATGACTTTATTGCACCAGGCTAAGTTAGAAAGCTTTGCCTGTATCTTTTTGTCTGCTTCTTTTAAACCTAGCACAAGGCTGAAATGTCTCATGTTGTGGCTGAAGCAGGGTTTGCAGCACGCACACATCCTGGAAATGGAAAATCTATCACCTGCAGGTAATCCAAGGCTCACTGGCTGTTTGGGGTAATAGATAACATTATTCCCAGAGCTTCATACATTCAAATTAACCCCCACTTCTGCCTGCAGGGTGTTCAGATTAGGGAGGAATGATCTAAGCAAGACAAAGACCAAAATGATGTCCAGAAACATTATGGTAGGAACAGTTCGTGGTGGAGTGGAAAATCCTGAGATTCTTCCTCCATACTGCATGTTCAAACCCTCGTTAGTGCAGTACGTACGGAGCATGTTGATTTTGTACAGGGCCACAGAACACCAGTCCTTTGGCCTAAGACCTGTAACCTGTAGCAGCAAAGTCCTACAAATCCCATTTCCTCTCAGGCAGAGGCTGAGATGTTCCAACCTACATTAGCTATTAGGAAGACGATTTTAAGACTGAGCCCCTGGAGGCTATTCAATATGAGAGTACTCCACTCTTACAGGGCCAATTTCCTGCTTTTTATATCCTCATGGAAGTTCTTACAGCTCTTGGAATGAAATTTAATATTTTCTTTTTTAGTACAGTAGAGGATTATGTCAGTAAAAAGACCCATATGTCATGGCTTTATATAGTTAGCCAGCAGAGCTGGAGCGAGGAATCAGGATGGGGTAACAGCCTAAACCTATTTGGAAAATAGGCAACATACTTTCTAACAAAGAGAAGCCTGGTGAACGCATTTCCCAGAACTCTTAACTGGGGCAAGGAAGAATTGCTTTGCATTCCTTGCTCTATGCCTTATAATAATGGCCTGGATAACCAGAATCCCTACAAACTCTAGAAATGAGCTCATACCCATTGTCTGTCACTCTCAGGGTTATTAATAGGGCCCTGCTAATTGGAGATACACCACACACTCACCTACCACTTCCCAACACTTCTGCTGAACTAATGACAAAAAATTTCCCAAATACAGGAATATCAATGCCTTCTACTTGCACCATGTGGGTGCATTCCTCTTCCATATGTTCCGAAAAGATGATGGATATCTAATATAATGAAAGTTTGTTCAGAAACAACAAGTGCATTTGATTAAGAGATTTAGTATTGCAAAGCCTTTCCATGGTCTGATCTGCATGGTCTTGGCCCTTGTAATGAAATCCAGAACTCTACTGTGGACACCAACACACCAGCAAAAGTGAGGGATCTGTGAATAAAGGCCATGACAGTAAGAGGTGTCTCTTTACTTGCAGAGGTGCAGATAGCAGGGTTACATCCTCAGCTCTGAACCTTTCCCTCTGTACCCAGAACTCCCATTGTATCCACTGCCTGAAATCCACACAAACTGAGCATCTCCATGCTCTCCTCCACTGAGAACAAGCATGGACATTTCTTTTTTAAAACACCAGAGTGAAAAGGACAGTTAAACAGATATAGGAAGCTTGCAAGCAACCCCTTCCCCACCAGGTATTCTAGAAACAGGCCATTCTTTACCTCCTTGTTGCAACAGGGCCCCAGGGTAGGAAGCAATTCACAGCTAGTTGACTTTGTAACAAAGCATTTTGGGAACTGACCTGAAAAAAAAAGTGGTACTGGAACCAATGTAGGATTGCCACTTTAATATCTCATAACTGTACAACTCAAATCATTTAAGGCAGAGACAAATCTTGGAAGCCCCAGCCACAGAAACCTAAGTTTAGACACCTTACCCAGCATAGGTGTCTGTAGAGTGGCAAGGTTGGATGCAGAATTCAAGATTGAAAATCTTGGAAGTGACTGCCTCCAGTCTCTCTTTGACTCTGACCTGAAAGGTTTCTCTTTCTTATGCAAGGAGCTGGGCTAAGAGAAGACAGGAAGAACCATCTCCTCTGACCACAAAGTTCTGCATTGTGGTTGTCTTCACCATGAACAGACTCCTATAAAATGAGAGAAATAAGAAGCATGGCCTCAGTGCAGGGCAGTTTTCAGTGAAGACAAGTTGGATCTTTGATGTCTCAGCCATCTCTGTCCAGCACTGTGGCCACCACCAACATCGGGCATGGAGGAAGGGGGAACACAGGGGAGTCAAGAAGGAAAAGAGTTTATCAAGTGTTAGAGATCCTAAGTCCAAGACTGAGATAAAATACACTTTACTCCTCTCAATTTCTGAATGTGACACACAGGAAATCACTGACTGTGAATCCTTCCACGATTTTACCATGATCCCATCAGACGGAGACCTGCAGGAAAGTTCTACCTTGTCACTTTTATTGTCATTTCTGCCCCACGGGCTGTAAGATGGAAAACTAAGTAAGATGGGATGAAGAGATCGAGAGCAGCCCTGCTGAGAAGGAATTGAAGGTGCTGGTGGAGGAGAAGATGGACATGACACAGCAATGTGAACTTGCAGCCCAAAAATTCAACCATATCCTGGTCTGCATCAAAATCAGCGTGGTCAGGAGGTTGACCGAGGTGATTCTGCTCCTCTACTCCACTGTCATGAGACCCCATCTAAAGCAACACTGGAAGGATATTGAGCTGTTGAAGCAAGCCCACAGGGGGCCAAGGAAAGGATTAGAGGGATGGAAAACCTCTCCTGTTGGAAAGGCTGAGATAATTGGAGTTGTTCAACCTGGAAAAGACATTACAGCACCCTTCCACTATCTAAAGGGGCTACAAGAGAGATGAAGGGGGCCTTTTTTCAAGGACAACATAGTGACAGAACAAGGGTATTGGCTATAAAGTGGCAGAGGGCAGGTTTAGATTGGATATTAGGGAGGAATTCTTTACTTTGAAGGTGGTGAGGCACTGGCACAGGTTGCCCAGAGAAGTTGTGGATATCCTATCCCTGGAAGTGTTCAAGGCCAGGTTGGATGGGGCTCTGAGCAACCTGGTCTAGTGGAAAGTGTCCCTGCCCATGGCAGGGAGGTCAGGACTAGGCGGTCTTGAAGGTCCCTTCCAACCCAAATCCTTTTATGATTCTGTGAAAACAGAAGATGATCAAGAATGCACTGAAGAGAAGTACAGCAAATAAGGGTCTGACAGATGTAAATTAAACAGGAAAAGATGTAGCTGGAGAAAACATGTAAATTATCCCCATTTTCTAACAGGAAGGGCTCTCTTCACCACTGTCACTTACATACATAGAAAGGATAAGATACAAAAGCTTGTGCTCTACAGCCCATGCAGAGCTCTCACACCAGGCAGCTGACAGAGGCAAGAGGGCTGTCACTCAGGAGCTGATAAGAGATGTGCTGCTACCCCTGCACCACAGCTGGCTTTGCCTGTCTGTGCTTATGGCAAGGGGTGGGACAGTATCAAATCAATAATCCTGATGTTGGCTGGAAGGGTTTTGAGCCATTTCAACTCTCACCCTGTCCCATCCTCTCCACTCTGCTTCCTTCCTTTTCATTCTTCATGCAAGTTTCAGAAACAGCAGTGGAAAAAGAGAAAGCAAAAAGGGAATGGGCCATGAAAGAAAAAAGGAATATACAGATCACATGAATGAGACATGAAATAACATTATACTCAGGTCTTCCTAACATTCTCATATCTTCATATTTAAAGTTTTCACAATTAACTCTAAGATTCAGTGCCTCAAGCTGTCTCAAAAAGACCTGAAACTCCAAAAATTAGTTAATTCCCTTTTCCCTACCTCTTCATATGCAATATCCTGAATTTTTACCTTAGAAGAAGAGGGAGCTATTGGGAAAGTAATATAAGATATCAAAGATTTTACTAAGTAGTTGGGGAGAGGATATATTGAAATGGATAAGGACATAAAGTGCTTCCAGGAAAATAATAACTAAAGCAACAATGGAAAATTTGGTGGAGGAGAAAGGACATGGAAAATTTGTAGAAATGGAGAAGTACCTACTTAGACAGCAGTGCTAGAACTTAAAACAAGTTAAATCTCTGCCTTCCTGCATTGTAAAGCTTAGTTTCAAACAGTCTCACACTACACTCTTTTTCTTAGAAATAGCAGAGCTCTGGCTGGGATTTTTGTCATTTAAGTTTAGGCTGTAGGTGTCTAACTAACATTTTATGTGGTTTTATTCTTAAGCTCATCTCCAGTTCATGGAGAGAATCAAAAAAAAAAGAAGAAAGAAAAAATCCATACCCAGATTTATTTTATCTCTTTCTCATGAGGAAGAGTAAAATAAATTAACTACTCACAAGAAGTGTTTATTTTCCCCAGACACAATAAAAGAAGCTTAGACAAAGAGCAAAGATTTAGATATTGGTGTACAAACAGACACCAATATTTCAGCAGATGTCTGTCTGGTCAAGGTGACATAAGAAAGTCAGCCAAAACCAGCAACAGCTAAAGATGGTAAAGGTAACGACAGGAAACTTTATCAACTTCAGAGGCAGAGGATGAATAGACTTGAGTACAAAATCTTTGCCTAGTGGGGAACAGAAGAAGCACATCTTGACTTCTAAACAGATCCTCCTCCCTGAATGATGAAATTGTCCAAGAAAAGCAGATTTGGGAAGAAGAACCAAAATGGAGCTAGGAAAAGTAATGTCTTTCTGAACTTTCACACTACTTTCCACAGGGAGAGCTTAAGAACATTCTGTGCAGAGTTTAGTCTAGTTTCTAGGTGAAATATAATGGATATGGGAACTAAAACTATGGGGCACTCCTGGATTGCCTAAAGGGTTACACTTCACTCTGAGTCTTCTCTATCCATGAATTGGATTGGATGAAGCCAGCCCTGATGCTCAGCTGTCCCAAATGCCAGTGGGTGATGCTTTGCTCTCATTGACTGCTCGGAGGCTCAGGAGCCCTCACAAGGAAAATAAAAGGCCCTGAGCACCTTGGCCTTTCTACATCTGTTTTGGCACTACATTTCCTGCTCCACCCAGGAGCAAGAAGGTAGTTTGCTTTCTTTTCCTTTTGATGCCAAGAAAAATACCAAAGTATTAATACATTGCCCTGGGCAGACATGCACATGAATTGACATCATGTACAAATAAGAAAATATTTCAAACACAGTTGTTGTCTGAAGAGTAACTGTTTTAATCTATCTGTTGCCAAATAAAAAAAAAAAAGAAAAAAGGATGTGATTGTGCTTGTTTTGCTGTTCTGTCTTTGTTAACAAGTCTGACAGCCTGTTCTTTAAGAGATAGAACAGGTGTTATAACTTGTTTTCCACAGATACATATGAGACCTAATTCGATGTATGAAAATTTGTCATAGTCATGTCAATTTATTCAGAGAACAACACTTACTTACAGATTAGTACAGCTGAAAGAGACTATAACATGCAGTCTGACCTGCTGGCCAACTTAAATCCAAAATTATTCCTAACAATCCCAGTATATCATCTATAACTTGTTCAAAGCTGCAGTACTTTTCCTGATCTATAGAACTATCAGTTTTGATATATGAGACAGAACATTCCCTCACTAGGACTAGAAAGCTATTTGAGTGCTCAGCTATCATCGCCTGATGCACTTGATCTCTAGAATTAATGCATTCATCTTCTGTTTGCAGTGTCATGTTTTAATCTGAAACTTTTCCCTGTCTTCTAGGGCCCAGAACAAGTTGCTTGACTGGTGGTTAATCATAAAAGAATTGTAATTTTTCCATACTAAGGTAAACATAAAAGCCCACAATGCCATTAGCTGTTTCTTGGCCTACAAACAATCCCAAACAGACAAATAAGTAAGAAATTAAGTAACACGTTAGCTCAGCTACATCAGCAGTGTTTCACTTGCACAATAAAGAGAAAAAGAAAAAAGTTTTCAAGCTCCTTGCCTTCTTCTGCTCTGTGCAGAAACTGTAAACACAGCTGGTGCTCAACAATGCCTGCTTAAATGGAGAAAAACTAATCACAAGGTGATACTGAACCCTCAAACTGAGAAAAACTTTTCTACAACTACACAGCAAGTACCTCATGAAGTTCTGCACAAAACCCTGCTAGTAGCTATAGCAACTGTATTCACTGTATTTTTAATGGGAACGCTTTTTAAAGCTACATAAGAAAGCGCATTTTTCAGCCGTTATCTACATATCCAACTTCCAGGCTTTTTGATGCAATCCTGCTCCCCATTCAGCCTCCACACTCCCTCTTCCACTTGGCATGCATGGCATGTGGGTTGCTGGGGTTACTCCCAAATTCAGGGAAGGAATTTTCTTTCAAAAATTCAGCAGGCTTAAATCAAAACTGCTGAACTGTGGCTTTCATTTCCAGTGAAATGCCATGCCAGTACAAATACTTAACATCTCTCAGGCAAATCGGACATCCAAGAGAATTACACTTAGAGCAATAACTGGTGTATACCCCAAAACACTATGAAGGGGATAGGAAAGGAAATATCTATAAGAACCCTAATTTGCTAGACATGGAGAGAGAAATTTTTTATAAAGGCATGCAATAACAGGACAAAGGGGAATGGCTTTAAGCTGAAAGAGGGCAGATTTAGATCAGATATTAGGAAGACATTCTTCTCTGTGAGGGTGATGAGGCCCTGGCGCAGGTTGCCCAGAGAAGCTGTGGGTGCCCCATCCCTGGAAGTGTTCCAGCTTGGATGGGGGTTTGAGGAACCTGGTCGAGTGGAAGGGAGTTGGAACTAGAGGACCTGTAAGGTTGCTTCCAACCCAAACCACTCTGTGATTCTATGATTTGCTGCATTAGAATTCTGGTCTTGCTGCATTTGCTTACTAGCAAGTGCTGGAAAGCTACAAAATTTCAACACTACATGTGGTATGACAGCTTTGGAGAGCCACTGTACTTAATTCATGTCACATAAATGATGCCTTCCCATGGCACAGTCTTCTCTGCACCACTGGCACCATACAGTACAACAGCCAGGTTTGACATTTATCTGTTGAGAGGGATTTCCCTCACCCATGAAATGTCTTTGTGAGACAGATGAGAGTGCTGCTGGTTCCCTGTACTGGATCAACCTTCTGAGCAGAAGACTGGTGCAGGCTTAACTCTTCTCTTTGGTGGTCCCATCCACATGAACCATAGCTTTGACTCTCAAGTCTGAGAGAGAAAAGCACTATCTCCTCACATTTGGTCTCCCCTTTGAGAAGGCAGAATTTTATTTCCCTCTGAGGTGTAAGAAACAAAAGATTGAGAGAATAATGCAGGTCTTCAGTCTTTATACTGAACTTCCACTAGTGAAGTCTTTGGAAAAATATTTATTGCAGCAAATTGAAAAGTGTGTCCACCCTCACACCCCTCAAGTCTCTTCTCGCTGTCAATAGGCCACTTCTTGCTTTTCCACACCACTGCATTAGTTTGATGTATCGATTCATTTATTCACATGAAGCAGCTTGTCCACCTCGCCTATAAGTACACTATTTATGAAAAGTTCACCATGGAAAACAAAACAAAATGCACAAATAAATCCTTCATAGACTGACAGATTTTTTCCAGCAGATTTGCTTTGGGATGCTATTCATAAAAGCCAGTTCTATTACTTTTCTAAAGTGTTCAGTTATAACCACAGGAATGCCACTGGATATCCATAAGACCACTGTTTTCCCTGTTTTTGTGTACTTCATAGGTAATGTCCTTGTAAGGTTCAAAGTATTAAAAAACATAAATAATATTAAAATCTATAATAAAAGTTTGAGCATTAAAACTTTTGATGTCCACCATAAGCTAGAACAGAGCTGCAATTCAGGGCAAGAGAAACACTGTGTCACACATTGCTGTGATGTTATCACTGATGTTATTCAACATTCCAATATATTAAAGCATTATGATACCTGGAAAATATTCACAAGTTGTCATCTTGATCCTAATAACATCCTAGGGGCAAAAAGATTTCTTCCCCCTATACCAATATGCAAGAGTGTCAGGTTTATAACTCCTGCCTATGAATTACACCAGGAGGACTCAGTTTCACTGGCAACAATTCAAACCCAGGAAAGTCAGGACAATGAAGTGACTTCAAAGGAGCATGAGTTATTGGAAAGATCATGCAAGAGCAGGCTAAGTATTCAACCTTAAATGGTTCAGTTTCATCAGATTCCAAATTGCAGGAACCAATTATTTTTTTGTCACAGCAAATCTCTCATACCTCAGAGCCTGGCTCCATCCTGATGTGCAGCTGCAACTCTATTAGTGTAAATCAAAAATAAAAAAATGAAAACAAAACCAACAACCACAAAAAAAGAAAAAAAAAAAAAAAAAGCAAACTCCAAGGGACACACACAAGTGCAAAGTCTGAATAAAGCCACACAGACCCTGATGCTGAGGCTGACCCACCTTTCTGCAGAGGACAAGCTCTTAAAATAAATGTTACCAAAGCACTGAAATCCATTCAACAGTTACTCTAAGATGATTCTACTTAATGAGAGACTTCTCTTCAGCCACAAGTTATAAATAGGAGCATTGTCTTTGCATAGTGTGAAACTCACAGCAAGGGGAACATTTCTAGGGGAAATTCAGATATTTAATCTAGGAATGGATTATATCACCCCATTTCTCATTTTAGGAAAAGAATAAGAGGAAGGAGAAGTATTTTTCCATCCATGTGTCTCTGAGGCACATTAAGACCTACCTTATTCCTGAGCTCTGTCCTGCAGCAGAGGATTGCCTTTAGGAATGCTTTTCCTGCAGGCTACAGCCCTGCAAGTAAACAGGCAGGGACGGGCAGGATGTGGGCAGAACTTGGGAACTTCTCTACCCCTCCCAGGGACCAAAGTAGCCTCAGAGCCACCACAAATGCAGAAGAGAAGGATAGTAAGGAAGGGCTACCCCTGCCGTGGTGCCTCCCATGATTGCTGCCCTTGGATCCTCTGCCTGGCCAGGGGAACACACAGGCACAGCTTAACACCCCTTCCCTCTGCTGGCAGATCCACCAGAGCTTCTCCTGGTCCCAGGATCAGCACTCATGGACTGAGGGTTTCACTGGGGTTGGCAGATACCCGTTTAATTCAGATTGCTGCCTGGCACTCACAGGTCAGTGGCTTCTAGTCTGTGATTTCGAGTATTTCCTGATGAAATTGCCTAGGAAGGATGTTACCAGAAATATTCCAGCTCACCTGGTTTGCTGAACAGAGCAGTCTGAGGGCATTATTTTTCACAATATTGTCATATACAATTTTTAAAAAAACAATTAAGTCATAATTTTAAACCTACAGGTTTTGACAGTTATTGAAAGCATTAGAAAAGATACGCATTTTTAAACTTATGCATTTTAAAAATTAAGCATTTTTAATAGTTCAGGTATGCCTTCTGAAATTATCACATCAGTGGAAGCCAACACAGACAATTGTTTTATTAAATACCACACCCTGAGATATGTGATTTAGACTTTGCTGGCTCTGCTGATTTAGTAGCATGGCTCACAAAAGGATCAATGTTCAGGCAATCCCCCTGGTCTCTCAGCACACCTCTTAGCAGATTAAAGCACTCCATAATTTTTTATTGGAATGACAGAATCTGTCCCTAAATAAAGACAACACAATTGAAGCATCAATAAATTGGGAGTAATTTTCCACTTAAGTCTGTATAACATCAAAGACACTGTTGAAACCTTAAATCACAGAAAATAATTGCTGGTGACAGAGTCCTTCTTAAGCTTCATGGATTTATTCCCAGAAAACATTAAGCCCATGGGAAAGATTACATTCATTTTTTTATTACTAGTTCCCACTCTGCTTGCACACTGTTTAAAACAAATACAAAAAAATTGGGTTTTACTGTCTAAGAAAGCATCAGTGGGAACAAGGTCAGAGGCCTTTCCCCAAATTCAAGTGATACAATGAAGGACCTTAGCAAAAGAATTTTTGAGCCTTAAATATAGAGTTGAATATAAAGTAATCCCTGAGTAATGCCTGAATACCCACCCATACAGAAAATCTACTTATTTTCATCAACAAGTTTTCCCATTAGAAGTTTGAAATTTGGGACCCTACAGCACAGAAGCAGGCACTGAACTAGACATGCCTGCCATGTTTTGAACATGGTCACTAAAGTGAGCAGTATTTTCAGTATTTCATCCTAACACTTTCACTCGAGTGGCACCACTGATGGGGAATTAGCTCAAGTGGCAGAGCGCTCGCTTAGCGTGCGAGAGGCAGCGGGATCGATGCCCGCATTCTCCAGTGTTTTCAGAATTTCTTTCATTATGAACCAGATGGCAGCATTTGAAATTGTTCTGGGATGAGCTCACTTGGTCAGAGCCTGGTGCTGATAACACCAAGGTTGTGGGTTTGATCCCCATGGGGAGCATTCACTTCCGAGCTGGACTCAATGAGCCTTGTGGGTCCCTTCCAGCTCAGGAATTCTGTGCTTCTGTGATCATTGATGGAAGATGTGTTTAGTCTCCTTCAAGTATCAGACTAATTTTTTTTTTTTTTTTAATTTAGTAAGAAATGGGTATATTTCTCCTTTCTCCTAGAAAATAATGGTACAAACTTTTGAAAGTTTTCCCAGGTATCTAATACTTTACAAGCTCCTTCTTCAATTTTTAGCTTTTAGCTCCCATTCTTTTCACTTTTTGTCATTTTGTGTCCCAGGGGATGAAATTCAGAGTGTTTTGTGATTCAGTTTGACTTCTCCAAGAAGGCCAAAAGCTTGTCTTTTGTGAAAAATGATGAGTTAAAAGAACCATCTCCTGTAAAATAAAAGATTTCACAAGTCCTAGGACCAAAGGAAAAGGATGCTTAGATGTGAATTATGTGTTTTAGATGATTATTGAGCCAATAATCATTCAAATTCTTGGGAAGAAGGCTCTGCTCTTGGCAGCAGGCCATACAGTTAAAACAACAGCAATTCCAGAAGCATGAAATGCTGATCATTGACTCTTTTCAAAACCCTCTAGGACAGCAGGGACCTGGTGTAAAACCTACGAGACCCCCCTGGTCACTTGTCCACTGCTCAGGCGTCTGGGTGCTGCTCTTGCAATGTGAGCAGCTACCAAGATGGAGTTTTTCATGAAGAAATGCAAGTTAGGCAATGAATAAAAAATGAAGGCAGGTGGTGAGAAAAATAGGGTTATAACGAGACTCTTCACCTGTCACCTGGTCTTTAAAATGCCATTTTTTTAGATGGGGATAGGGGATGGATTTCAGATGAAGAAGATGTGGATGCCCCATCCCTGGAGGTACAAGAACAGGCTGGATGCGGTTTGGAGCAACCTGGGCCAGTGGAAGGTGTCCCTGATCATGGCAGGGGGTGGGAACAAGATGATTTTTGAGGTTCCCTTCAAACCAAAAAATTCTATGATTTCTATGGTTCATTTTGTATAAAATTATTGTGACAGACCCAGAATTAAGCTCAGTTCAGCTGTCCAAGCCCCACACCAAAAGCAAGGCCCTCCTGTCCCACATTATCTCAGCTGGGACAGGAGCAAAGGGTGCCCTGTTTACCAGACTTGATCCTTGTGTGGAAAGATTTACCTTGTAATAGACAGGATTTCACTAAGCCCATGAGTACACAGCATTAAAAGTCCAAAGGGGCTAATAGCCTCCTCAAATCTCCCATTCTTCCCAATGGTACTGAAGGAGAAAAACTCTCCTACGAGCTTTGCAGCCATCCAATTCAGCATCATGTCACAGAAGAGAGAAGGGATTAGCACTTATCATCTGATCGGGCAAACAAGTTAGCCAAACAAGAAGAGCTGGTAATGAGGCAGAAAAGCTGTTTGCACATGGCCCAGATCCTCCCACCTAGGCATGAATCAAGAGTATTCATAATACTGCTATTTAATTGAGAGACTCCATAGATAAAGGCCAATTTTTAATTGAGACACTCGCGTAGATAAAGGCCAAGTTTTTGCAGACAGCATAGGACTGACAAAAGAAAAAATTCATGCTCTGCGGAACTTCTTAATGACAAATCAGAATTAATAAACCTCGTCCTATTTGTAACAGGAATAAGTGAAATGATCATTTATGCAGGTGTCTGTTTCACAGGAAATTGTTGCCTGCCATGTTCCAGCAATTATTTTGGTTTCAAAGCAACACTGGCTTCATGTCAGAATTGCCTTAAACTTGCACTAAATCAACCCAAAGACTGGTATTCCCCAAAGCCAATTTACCTCTTTCATGGGCCCTGGATGAGAGAGGGTTTTTTAAAGGCAATGTGCAGTCCAACAGCCTAATGCTACCTCTGCCATCTTTGACACTCAGCTGTACGACATCACTGTCACATCATGTGTCTCCTGAAAGATCCTAAACCTGATACCTGGGGTAAATAGTCACAGCACCCCTCTACAGCTATTCCAGACCTTCCTGCTCACCCAAACTGGTTTTTTAATCAATACAAAATGTTTCAATTTATTGACAGAGAGCTACCACTTATACTGGGCCAACAGACATGGCTAGTCCACGCTGCTGTGGGCAATCAGTTCCTGCTGAGACTCTGCTGAGCCTTATTAAAATGATGAGGTTTCCTCTGACCAAATACAGAGATTTACAGTGTAGTGTCTGAGTAAACCAGCTGCCAGCCCTCTATAACACATAAAGAGGAACAGACATTTCTGGGGAGTAACATATTTCAAAAAGGTCAGACAAATTACCCTGAAAAACTTAGTATTTTTTCCACCATTTTAAGGCAGCAAGGGATGTCTGGCTGAGAGTGAGGATCAACGACAGACATCTAAATCTAGGTGAAGTGACCCAACATGACATCTTGGACAGGAAAGGCCCATCTCCACACACACTCAGCCTCTCTGCTTGAGGCAGACAGACCCAAGAGAGGTAAATGCCACACAAACCAGCGTCACAGCCTCTTGTCCCGTGTTATGTCCATCCATGCCATGGGCCACTGCAATTATGTATGGCAATTAAGCTCACAATATGATGCATCTGCAAGTCACTAATGAAGAGAGGTACAGAGGCATAGAGCTAAGGGAAAAAGTGACACTGGTTAAACCAGAGTTATTCCTGCTTATTTCTGGTGGGATTTTTCTTGTATAGTTTTGATTTGGTTTGTTTTGTTCATTTGGGTTTTTTTGTTTTGTTGGTTTTCTGGGTTGTTTTGTTTTGTTCTGTTTTGTTTTTTCTTCTGAATCCTAAAGACCTACAAAACTGCCAGCAACTCTTTCAACTAGGGGGACAGACTTTCCAAAACTCCCCAAAACTCAGTGCACCCTCTGTGGCTTCCTTGGCTGGGCAGAACATGTCTTAGAGGTTATTGCCTTCAAAAACATTCTCTGGGGGAGAGACAGGGAGCAGAGCCATAGACATGGAAATGAGGAGAAATTGAAGTAAGAGTAAATAGGTTTAAGTTGTTTATCATACCAGTGGAATCTGGTATAAGGGTACTTGATGCTTTATCTGTTTTCCTACGTTATCAGTCTTAGCTCAGAAAAATGCTGAAGGAAATCAGCAGCTCTTTGACTTCCCTGTGTCACCACATCCAAAATTAGCAACTTAATTTTGTAGCCCACTCGTAACTGCCACAGCCTGCCTGGGGTCATGGCCCATAGTCTGGGAACAGCTGCTAAGGGAAGTGAAAAGGATGCTAAGGGAGGAAAATGTGGCAGTAAAAATATATACTGAAAATGAGAAAAAAATCCAAGGCAGCAATAAAAATAAATAATGGCAGAACAGCAAATTTAAAGGGAGGAGAAAAAAGTAGTCAAATATATACAAATAGCTTGAGTAAAAACTGAACAGAAAATGTACTCAGTAATAAACCCAAGGGATGGCAAAGAAAGAAGATAATACAAGCCCAGTTGTAAACTGTTTTAATTTTGGGAATCAATCATAAAAGTACTTATCCGTATAATTAAGAAAAGCCTCCAGAAAACATAAAAACCACTCTCAGAAACACTCTAGAGGTGGTACCATAATTAAACAGCAAAGCAGGACAAGCGAAATTGCCTTGAAACAGCTCAAGGTGGCTTATGAAATATCAGACTTGAACAAGGATTGTCAACCCATCTGTTAGGAATGAGCTGCTTACTTCTGCCCCAGCCTCCCAGGGCAGCTGAAGAGATTTATTATCTATGTTAAAGCATTGTCCTTTAAAAAAGAATGGTTTTTTTTTTCTTCTTCCTCTTTCAGCAGGAATATGAAGCACTGTCCATGGCAGAGCTACACCATCAGGTCCTGTGTTCAGACTGAGCATCCTGGGCTGTGCTGCTGCAGATCATGGAAATGAGGCAGATCTGAGCTTTGTCAGTGCTCACACAGGAACAGGAGAATTCCAAGTGCTACAGAAGAGCAGTGCCTTGCTGTCTCCTGGCCGGTGCTGAACTAATTTCCCAGTCAGGATTTAAAACCACTGTGCCTGACCACCCTGTCTAGACCCAGTCAGTGGGGTTTGCTGCAGATTTTCTGGTATATCTTGCAAAGATAAGCACTGAGAAACATTTTTTTATCGAGCATTACAATGGACTGAAAACCATGTGTTCCTTTCCTTGTAGATTCATTAGGGTATCTAATTTATTGTGAAGAAAAAGCAGTCCTACCACTGAAATAGATAAAGGGTTTCAGGGATGTCCAGCACCAGAAGTGCTGTGAAATAGGTACCAGCTGCTGTTTCATTTCTAAGAACTGCAGTGGCAATCAAGAGAGTCCACACAGATTATCTGTAGCCCTTATCTGCTGGTGAATTTGGAATTGGTGAAGTTCTGTCATACAAGAGGTCATTAGTTTCACACTAAGTATGGAGCCAGCAGAAATCCCCCAGTACCGCTAAACTTTACAGCTCAAAGAAAATCTTTGCAATCAATAGGCAGAGTAATTCCTCCTATGGCAATCAGTATTAACCAGGTTGCTCTGGAAGGAAATACCTGGTGCTGACCATGGGAACACAATTCAACATGGTTGAGCACTGAAAAAATTGCATTTGGGCAATAAGCAGTTAAACCACAACCAAGTATTGACTAAGCTTAGAACAAAGACCATGAGTCCAAAAATAATTAAATCTGTCAATGGTTTAAACTTGCCCTCCACTGTGAAGTGAAATATGGCAGTTTTGACATCTCTTATTAAAATCACTTAAGAATCAATATTCAGGACATAACAATAATCATATCAAGTTGCTTATACCAAACTCAGGGGATCCTTCTGTTCTGCAAAGAATCAAAGATTAATTTCTAAGGAACTGAATCAATGCAAAGTAAATAGATTCTGATGAGCTGGAGAAGGATAACTTACATCTACTGCATAGTAGATGAGCTCTGTGATAACAGCACTCCCTGAGCAGAGGAAATCTACACAACTGCATAATCAGGACTGACAGCACTTGCAAAACATGACCTATAACTGTTTCATTCATTCCTAATGAATAATCACGGCTAACACATCTTGGAGAAGGTTTGTGGCATGTGATCAGATGAGGTACAGGTTTGGCACTTTTTGGCCAGCTCTGCAGCCCCACACACCCTGGGCTGGGATCTGTGACTCCTCAGTGGGCTCCCAGGACAGGCTGCTTTGCTTTTTCTGTAGAGCCAGGATTTGCAAGTGAGTATCAGAGCTCACAGGCACCTGCCCAGTATTTACTGCTGAATTTCCTCCGTACTAGGAAAGAAATGGGAAGTTTTTAGAGAGTATTCATACTGCTTTACAGGAAGAAGCTTTCTAAAGTCAAAACACTTCCAGAAATCTCAGACCCTTGTTACTGTACACAGAGGTACCAGATATTTGCCATGAAAACCTCAATGTAATAAAGAATAGCAACTCAGCCCACTTTGATCTCCCAAATGTACTTTTTTTTTTTTTTAGGTTGCATCTGGCAGTACAAGGAATCAAAAGGTGTCTCACTACTTGCATCACCTGATTTGTGAAATAAATTTTCCACTAAACAACATGATGTTGTATATCAATAATGGTTATTATAGAGATGGGTTGTTTCTTTTTTTTCCCCACTCCAGATTAAATCTCCAAGCTATAACACAAGTCTCTGGTAGGTGATGTATCCGCCATCAACCCACCTACTGCCAATCCTGAATCAGTTTTCTCAGGGCAATAATAGTGTGTGCATACTTTTTTTTTGCTATGAGAAGTATGAGCTATTCAACTGACCTTTTAGTGATGCTGAAAAATAAATATTATCAGTCCACTCCCACCCTCATATTCAGACTAGAAAGGAAGAAGCAACTTGTCCCACAAGCAGAACTATCCATCCTGTTTCGTGGCTCACATTCACATGATCATTTTTTTCAGCCTAGTCAGTGGAGCTGGACATCAGGAGTAAAGCAGGAAGAAGAAATCAGGGCATACTCCCCCCACCCTTTGCCCCCAGCCAAGCTCCTCTGCTGTGATTTCCAGCCCAGGGTTTGTAATTGCTTATCACAACCCCCATGGCAGCCTGCACCAGCAAGGGCAAAGGAGATCACATGAAGGAAAAATCCTGAGAGGGAGAACGAGGGCTGTAGGGATCTGTGTGCTCCACTGTTATCTCTGAATAGAAGACCTGAGAGGAGGTTGGTTTCTTCTCCCAGGTCACAGGGATAGGACAAGAGGAAATGGCCTCAAATTGCACCAGAGGAGGTTTAGATTGGAGATTATGAAAAACTTCTCCACTGAAAGGGTTGTCAAGCATTGGAAGAGGCTGCCCAGGGAAGCTGTGGAGTCACCATCCCTGCAGGTATTTAAAATGCATGTGGCACCTGGGGACATGGTTTAGTGGTGGACACAACAGTGCTGGGTTAATGCTTGGACTTGATGTTCTTAGGGGTCTTTTCCAACCTAAACTGTTTTATTATTCTCTGATTCCATACTTATCAAGAAATCAGCTCCAGCTAGTGTCTCTTTGCAACTAAAATTCTATAAATGTTGCAGATTGTTACAGAATATATTATTCAATTAATAAGAAATCAAGATGCTTTGAACTAATATAGACCTTCTGATTTGTTTGGGGTATTTTTAGGAACTTAAAGCCACAATTCATGTGAAACCTCCTTCTAATACTAACTCTTATTCACAGCTGGAAGAATTGACTGTTCACAGATTCAGTGACTTGCCAAAGGCTGCCAGTGCAACATCCTCAATCCATAGTTCCTGACTACACTTCAGTGAGCGGCATTGTTAAGGTGTCTTGGGGTGACCTTATGATGTGTATCCCATATCGCTGCCTATGCCCAGAAATTAAAAAAAAATCCTTAACTTCACCTGTAATTTACTGACCCTTGATGATATTTATAAATCAAGAACATTAGGTCTAAGACCTCCTCTCCCCGGGAAAAAACAAACAAACAAACAAAACCTAGCAGTATATTTTAAACAAAATTTGAAATTAAAAACTGTAAAATAAATGTTATGATTATTGCTTTGTGAGTTTTCACTTGCTTGCAAAGGAGAAGGCAAGTCTGAGTGAACCTTGAGCAGATCACTTCAGGACTTAAGACCTGCAAGCCTCCCAAAAGTACTGGGGAGCCTTTTGCAGAAGTTTCTTTCTGCAGAATGCATTCCTCTGCTTGGCTCCGCTCATGGAGCTGAGACATCTCAGCCAAGCTTTGCTCCAGCCAGCTTCAGAAGCCTGATGTGATTTCCACTGAAGGGGATCACTAAATTTCCAGCAGCAACTAGAAGAAGCCTCTAGGAAAACACGAAGTAAAATCAAGCACATGATGAAGAAAATTACCAGAATGAGTTTGTGTCCAAAGGGGATTAGGTTCCAATATGTCCATTTTCCTGTTTGTTTCCTGCTGTACCTACATTTGCTACAAGAATTAAAAAAAAAAAATGTTCACAGTTCCTCAGTTACAGTTCAGTGATTTCCACAGATACTGTCTCCCCCTTTCCTCACTCCCCAAACATAACTCGAGTTCTCAAACTCCAAAACATCTTTTTAACAGCTGGTAGTGCCTAATACAAAGTGAGCAGCACCCAGTAAGGACCCAACATTCCTGAATTTAGACTCACTCAGCCATGGAAAGACCTGCAGGAATAACTCTTCTCTAAAGAGTCAGTTTTAAAGACAAAAATGCACCACTACATTTTCTTGCAATGGGAAATAGACTTGGGAAGCCTGGAAGGAGATATTTCAGTGTCATAGGAGATAATACATAATTAAAGCTCATGTAAGAATGACTGGGGAATTTGGCATTGCCTGAAGAGCTGAAATAGTCCAGTACCACCCGTACCATTCAGGTGTGGTGGTACAGACAAGATGTTGATATAATGTGAACTTTTTTCTTAAAGATTTTGATCCTCATTATGAGAAATAGGAAGAATTTAAGAATGGTCTTTAAACAGGAGGAATTGTGATCACCCAGCAGTGATTAATCAAAACAGGTTTTAGAATAAAACATTGCAGTATGACAAATTGAAATATCCTTTGAAGCCAAGATAATAATGGAACAAATCTCAGAAATATATTTTAGCAAGTAAGTTATCACATGCTGGAAACAAAAGTGTTCTTTTATTCCTATTATTTTCAGTATCATAATCTCCAGAATCAAAAGCTAGCTCTGGCATGTAGCAAAGATGTTTGCCTTAAAACCATGTGAAATGCCTGAAGAAGTAAGAAAATACTTCTGTGTATGTATTGTATGTATAGGTGCTATAGACATGCTCACCCACACATTCTCTGGGTATCTGAGCTCAGAAAAACCTTCCCACAGACCAAAAAAATAAACTAATCCTTCCACTTCATTCTTCCTCTGTTAGATCCCCACTGGGGAGCTTTTCTTCCACTGTAGTAATATGAGTCAGAGTAACATGAGTCAGACAGATACTTCCCCTGCAATGAGTCCTCCATCAGATGTGCTATTCCAACCCAAAGACTCTTCTCATTCATGGCACAGGTCTCACTCAAATTCAAGAGACAATCACTAAAATCAGAGAGACTATCGTTTTCTGTTAAAACAAACAAGATTTGGCCCCAAACTGATCCCAGGAGAGAGAAGCACTGTCATCTGCTGGTTTAAAAGTCAAAAGACCTGGTTTCCTCCCTTTGCTTTGCAATGTGTTGAGGACTGCCTTTCTGCAAACTACTTGGAGCAATTCTCCACAAAACCAGATGACATTCATCAGTTGGTGGGCTGCCCATTCCTAAGCTCAGAACTGGACTCTTCTCCATTTCACCAGAAAAGATGCCAAAATATCCAACATTGCCTCTTCCTAGAAGCAACAGAACACAACACACTTATTGAAGATGCACAGTGAATCTACAACACATATTCAGGAGTTTCTTTTGTAATAATATTCTATAAACACTTTATTGATATAAAATCTATCTTCATGTACTTGATATGTCTAACTAGAAGTTACTTCAGGACACTGTCCCAGCTGCCCAGACCATAGTATTTGTATATTCAGAATAGCAGCATCTTGGTGGAAAATATGTATGATAGTTGGTAGGATTGAAACTTTAGCTAAAACTACTAAATTCTTACTCTTTAAAAAAACAAACAAATAAAAAAAGTGATATAGTTTTTGAAGTGGAATAAACCTTGCAATTGCCTGCCTGACCTATTTAGCAACACTCCTTCCTATTATTTTATCAATTATTATCTATACAAACTCCCCCAAAACAGGTGTCTAACCAGTCTTTCATCAAAGAGAAAAAGATTCAGGCATGCACCTACAGTAATTCTGGTTGGTAATTGAGCACATAGTAATACAGACAGACTTTGCAGGTGCATCTTCATGAGAATGATCCTATTAGTGTCCACACTGCACAGATGGGCTGTGCTATTTTAAGATTTTAATCAAAATACGTGCAAACAGGCACAGCACCACATGCACGCTAATGCTGTGAAGTGTCAGCAGTCACTGCACTTTTAAGAACTCTAGCTATGTTAAAACCCAGAAGAGAAGGATGATTTAGGCAGTTTAAAGGAAGGCTTGGAGGTTACAGCTAGAGGGTGACATTTGTAATAAATGTGAAGAAAATACCATGTTAACATGGCAAGGTATTTCCAGATACTGGTACAAACTGCACCAACACAAAGACAGAATACAAGAAGGTGTTAGGTCACAGAAATCCCAAGGTATTTATGTTCTGAGACCCAACACTGAAAACTGATTATAGTGTAATCTTGACATCTGTCAACCTCCTGTCAATGGCTTTCCTCAATGAAGGCATTACACATCCCTCAGTTGCTGCTTTATCACCTGCAATGAAGTCTTCTACATCTGCTGATCCAAATTTGAGGGCTGACCAAACCTGATTCAGGTGACAGACTCACCTAGCACACTCTAGTCTGAAAATGTTGTTGACTAAATGAGAAATAAATAAACCCAGCTTAAGAATAATGGAACACAGATCCTTCTGGATTTCCTTTGTAAAAGACAGACCCTGTTCCTTCATGTTTGCATAGTTTAAAAAAATTAGTCTTCTGAATTTGATATTCCTCCCTGCTGGAGGGAAAAATGAAAAAGACACAGCAGAAGCTGTGTTCAGTAACAGTGCCCCAGGTGCCAGATTTGCAAACCCAATAATGTCCTCTTACCTTCACAGACACAGCACCACCCGAAGTGGTACCTGGAGCCCGGCTCCTGATCCGGGTGCGCCCTGCAGAGCTGTCAGCCCGGCGGGGATGTGGTACTGATGGGCGGGTGGGGCAGGAGCGCACAGACAGACGCACGGACACGGACTCGGGGACAGGGACACACAGACAGACACACTCCCCTGAGCCCCCCTGCGCACACACGCGCTCACAGGTCCCTGTCAGTGACACGGCAAGGATGGCCAAAACGCTGCATCCCCTGTGCACCCCCACCTGCGAGAGAAGAGGAAGAGAAGAGGAAGAGAAGAGGAAGAGAAGAGGAAGAGAAGAGGAAGAGAAGAGGAAGAGAAGAGGAAGAGAAGAGGAAGAGAAGAGGAAGAGAAGAGAAGAGAAGAGAAGAGAAGAGAAGAGAAGAGAAGAGAAGAGAAGAGAAGAGAAGAGAAGAGAAGAGAAGAGAAGAGAAGAGAAGAGAAGAGAAGAGAAGAGAAGAGAAGAGAAGAGAAGAGAAGAGAAGAGAAGAGAAGAGAAGAGATGGAGCGGAGGGCAGCGGGCGCTGGCGGCAGCGGCGGGCACGGAGCCGGGCCGGGCCGGCGGCGATGCCGGAGAGGGGCCGGAGAGGGGCCGGGCAGGGCGGGCGCGGGTTTAAGGAGCGAGGGGAGGGGAAGCGCTGGGCGGGGAGGGCTGCGGGCCCCGCCGCTGGCCGGGGCGGGGGGTCCGGGGATGGGGCCGGGACTGACCGGTCCGGGGGTGTGGGCTGGGGGACGGGGGGGTGGGAGATGTGGGCGATGAGAGAGAGGTTCGAAGGAAGGGGATGGGGGTGCCGGCCCGAGGGGCTGAGAAATGTGTTCCCCGAAGGGCAGAGAATTGAGGGAGCTGTGTCCCCGCAGTGTGGGGAGGAAACGCCCTTCCTGTCTTAGCAAACAGGTGGTTTCTGCTTTTACCTCCTCCCTGAGCTCAGTGTCTAAATAAAAAGCCCTTAGATGGGATATTTTTGCTTGAATTTCAGCTCTGACTTGTGAGCTGGAGCCACTCTTCCTTCACCCCTCCTCCAGACACATCCCCGGTCCCTCTGCTGCCGCACGCCACAGCCTCTGCCCTGGCGGAAGCAATTCACAGCTGTCCCCGCGGTCCCATCAGGGCGGGTGTCCACGAGGGGACGGATGCCTGCCCCAAACGGGAGGTCTCAAAGCAGACCCAAACGACATACAAAGGATGTCATCAGTGCCCATGCACTTTTTTAGCGTGACTGTAAACATGTTTTCTCAGGTTGCTCAGAAAAGTGGTGGGTGTCCCATCCCTGGAAGTGTTCAAGGCCAGGTTGGACAGGGCTTGGAGCAACCTAGGTTAGTGGAAGGTGTCCCTGCCCATGGCAGGGGGGTTGAAACGGGATGATCTTTGAGGTGCCTTCCAACCCAAACCGTTCTGATTCTATCATAAACACAGTTGCATCTAGAGCAGATCGGTGGGTCAGGATCTAGGCCGGGTTATAACGATGTTCCTGTGTCTGCTGTAATTTCCCAGTGTAGGCTTGAGACCTTAGGTGTCAGCAGGTTTGTGGCTGCTCAGATCCATGAAAGCCCACACAGCTTTGGTGGCAGATGGCAGGTTTGATTTCCCTTTTTTTGGTCTATCTACTATGTGGTAGTAACAGACTCAGAAGGTTCTTTCTGTTGTGTTACAGCTCACCCTCAAGCTGAAGAAGCACTGCAGATACCTTTCCACAAAGTTTTCTGCTTTGCTATGAGAAATCATTGACCAAATTCAGTTTTCTAAACTTCAGAATTTTCTGGGGAACGTGCATTCATTATTATACATACTTTAAGTTGACATATGCTTAAATGGAGCACCCTGTCAGGTGGTTGGAAAGGCAGGTGTCCAGTGTCTTCTCTCACCCCTTTTGCCAGTGACATGTTATTTTCACTCAGCCCAGTCTCATCCCTGCTACTGCCAATGAGACAAAGTGTAATTATGTTATCCTTCGTGTGATATTAAGACCAATTCATGGCCATCCTGTGCATTTTTTAAGAGACCTGTTCACCTCCCAGTTCCTCCATTCCTTGGACAGAACACATTCAGCTTCTGTGTGGGTACAGAAAGACTTGGCTAGTGGAGGAGGATCACAACCTTTGCTGTTCCCTTTCAGGTTTCCTGCAGGGATCTCTACCTCAATATAAGTTAGAGCCTGAGTCCCCAAAGCACTTTGCTGTATTTACTGGATTGGGACTTGAGGTTTGTGTTCATCGTATGGCTGTTTAAAATTTCTTGACAGGATTGCATTTTAGGCACAGGTTATTAGACAATCTGTTCAGTGGTATGAAAGAAAATATCCATGAGTGCAGGAAGGTGAGAAGTTTCCTGAGGACTCACAGCCTTGCTGACCTCTGCCCAGCTTTTGGAGTGATTGCATGCTTTATTCACATCTCTGCCGTCAGAATCACCCAGAATCATTGGTCTACGAAAAGCAGATGAAATATTGAATGCTGGATATGCATCTACAAACCTGAGAAGGAATCCACTGTCTCCAGCTGATCCCATTCCAGCACTCATAAATTGCATCAGAAGGGCGGGCAGGCATTGGAACAGGCTGCCCAAGGACGTGGTGGGATCACCATTCCCGGAAGTGTTCAAAAAACCTGTAGGTGTGGTGCTTATGGCCATGGTTTAGTGGTGCAGCTGGTGATGCTGGGTTAATGGTTTGACTCAGTTTTAGAGGTCTTTTCAACCTTAATGTTTCTATGAAAAGAAAAAGGAGGGCAGGGGGTTGCTCAACTCTAGCCTGAAGCAGCAAAGCAAAACTTTTCCCATAATAGAGTGCTATGTTCTTTATGCTGACTTTCTGCATAACTTTTTCTTCAGGCTACTTCAGTTCCCAACCCAGTATTATATTAAATATTATCTTTACCTAATGTTAAGCCTATGGGATGCTGGTGGTTTTCTCCCTAAAGCTTCACCTTCCCAAGAATATTTTGCCTCACACAAGTGAAGGATCTTCTCACTGTCACATTAGCTTGATCTGTTCTAAGACATTAAACCAAGTGGTGTAAAGCAGATGAGTGTTGTGTACATAAAAGAAAACCTAATATCCTCCCTTGGTCTGTAGAAGGTTTGTATTTAGATCTTGCAGCAGTTAGTATTTCATCTACTGCACATAATAATCATCTGTCAACATTCTTACAGCAAGCTCAGTTGTTAAAGTTGTTGCTTCTCTTTACAATGTACCAAGGTGATTAACTGAAAGAGAATCATTCCTCTTTGCAGGTACTTTGTCTCCAATGATCTGGAAGAAGTATAAACAAGTAGATGGCAATTCAAGCTGCTGTCTTATTACGATTTCTGTTGGAAACAGCACTGAATCAGCAGCTCAGAGGATTATGACAAACATCGATGCACAGATACATAACTCAATTTCCCCACATTTTTCAGTTCTTTCTGTTCTGATTGTGAGCCTTTGATTTCCATTTTCACCCTGGGGTTAGGAATATAAAAGATGGATGTACTGCATGGAGAAGAAGGTCTGTGTAGCCTGATATCTTATCCCCAGGAACGGATGGCTCAGCAGGTGTGTAGGAAAACAGTAATCATTCCAACAATGCTTCCTGAGAATGATGTCTCGGTCTGTGATTGTTGCAGAGGGATTTCCTCACAAAGACATGGTGTGTGACTTGAACTGCTCACAGTCCTTTCTTCTCTAGTAAATTTTCCAGCCACATTTGAAGCCAGATAAGTATTACTTACAAATTTTTTGTGGTGACATATCCTGCAATAGTTCACTCCCAGGAATTATGCACTCTGCAAATCACGGTGCCTTTACCTCCTGAAACATCCAGTTTGATCACAGATATAACTGGCTTTTCCTTCTGCCCAGTTAATGGTGTCTCAGGGCTCTGACAGGTTTCTTATACAAATTCCCTGAAAATTCTGGTGCTGTCAAGGCTCAGATCAGTAGCTGTGTGCTGGCAAGTCATAAATTCTTAAGAAACAAGGATTTGCATCACTGGGGAGTACTCTTGTCCTTTTTTTTATCTTTATATACATTCTCTTGTGCACATTGTGTATTATAGTCCCTAAAGGCTTACATTTCAAGGCATGAAGCAGATCCAAATGGTCTCTCCTAAGAAAAAGTCTAGCTAGAAAAGAAATATTCTCTTCCCTGCAGTGTAGAATTTTCTATGCCAAAACCTATTGAGAGCAATGAAAGGAAAAGACTAAATTCTGCAGAAGAATATATTTTGCATTATTGTGCTGCATGTCATGGTTTAGTTTGTTATAGGTTTTATAGGACTCATGTACCATGAAAGTATTCTGTTTTGGTCTTGTTCTTACTTTGTTGTTGTTAGTGAATCACAGGATTTGTATTTCCTAAATCCTGACACATTAACTATTTCTGTTGGATGAGCATTGCATGCCTCTTTTCATCCAATGCTGCAAGTTACAAAGTCATGAATTATGGAGACCTCACAGTATAGTGAAGAAAAGAATCATAAAGTTAATTTAAAAACAAATAAAATTTCTACTAATCCTACAGTAAGTTTCAGAATAACACCTTCAAGAGCGAAGAGCAATGGCAACAAAAATGGAAAAATCTACCATCAACATGAGCAAAGACTAAAAATTTCCTTCCTACTCTTCAGAAAAACCAGCTGACTCTTGAGCCACATATAATTTGTTCCTGTATTGATAACCCCAGCTGCTTCTAAATCCCATTTAATATAAAATGGTTGTAAGAACAATGATAACTCACACAAATATTGTTATAATTATTTCTTGTTTCCTGACTTATCTAAGGGCATTTTCATAGTTCTCCATCTCTCTAATGCGCAGTGTTTATGTTTATCCATCTCTCAGTCACCAACTTCTGATTCTTTGTTCACAAATCACATTTTAAAAAAATGTAAACTTTGCTTTTATAAGTTAATACCTAAACCATATAACAAACATAGTATTTCATAAAATCCCTTTTTGTCTTCTCCATGTAATTTGGGGGAGAAAATACTATGGTAGAGAAAGGGAGAAATCTTTCCTTATGGTGACCCAACCTTCTGAAACTCATTTTGTAAAACATAACTGTTTTAAGCAGTTCATTGGGCTGACCTATGAAAAGGATGCATAGTGGAAAAAACTTCTCTGTATGTAATAAATGTGATTTATCACATGGCTCCCTCCACAAAAGTCTGAAAAAGCAATGCACAAGCCAAACATATAATTGAGTTCTTGTTAGTTATATCAATATCAAAGAGGACAAAGTATCACATCCTTGTCATAGGTTTGAGTTATTTATTACAAATTACTACAAGGACTACTGGTAGATTTAGTAGCTTCTGTAAATCTGATATCTGATCACTGGTGACACTAGAGAATCACATGATCACAATATTCTGAGTTGGAAGGGACCCACTGGGATCATCGAATCCAGCTCACGACTGATGACATTACCTGACTGATGACCTGACAACATTACAAGGTCTATAAATTAAATGCTTTTCCTTCTCTCCATTTTTAGGTACAAACTTCTGTAATGCCAAGTTCTGGGGATGATAGTAACTCACAACACACTTGAAATCAAGACACTTGTAAAGATATTGATACAGTGAAGGCTTTCTTCTGAATGTGTCTGTGACTCAGTGGCTCAAACAGTCAATGAATTGCAAAATGAAGCTTGTCTGATGGACTAGCACAGAACAGTTTTCTTCCTCTTTATTGAACTCCAACACAGGGCCTGGAGTGCTCTTCAACTTTGCATTTCCTTGTACTACAGTAAATCAACATTGATGCCTCTTTCCTGGATTTTCAGTGAAGCCAGGCAAAGTGGGTTGGGGCTGGGGTTGCTGCAAGTAAAGCCTAAGTGCATTGTCTCCATCTCTAGGACAGTGAAACACCTTTCTTCCCCTCTTCCATTACATTTTAATATTTTGACAATCATCAAAGAATCTGGAATTCCACAGCCTAATTCATTTACAAACACCCTGATCACTGAACTCAAAAGCATCACATATGCTCAGGACAGAACTCAATGTTGAACATCACCAATCCTTTGTTGTTTGCACTTCATCTATAAACATGATCAGAATGGCTTTTTTCTCTCTCTTTTTGAGAGTGTAATGCAGACTGAGTGAAAAGATACAGACTACACTGCTTCTCTAGGTAATTTTACTTTTACATATATTGTCTATTTCTTTGAAGTTAATACTGCATTGAAATCAAGGAATTATTCTTTATAAATAGAGACAGGCAGAACAGGAGCAAGAATTAAAGAATCAGAGTATAATAGAATAATTTAGGTTGGAAAAGTCCTTCAAGATGAAGTCCAACCATTAACCCAGCACTGCCAAGTTCACCACTAAGCCATGTCCCCAAATTCCACATCTACATGGCTTTTAAGTACCCCCATGGATGGTGACTCCACCACTTCCCTGGCCAGCCTGTTCCAATGCTTGGTAGCCCTCTGAGGGAAGAATGTTTTCCAAATATCCCATCTCAATTTCCCCTGGTGCAACTTGATGCCATTTCCTCTGGTCCTGAATACTTTTTACCTGGGAAAAGAGACCCAGAAGAAGAAGAGGGAAAATATGTTTATGAGTCTAAAGTTAAGGTGCCAGTAAACATTAAAAATTCTATATTTTTGAAGTAGACAATTAACCAGTTTGAAGTCCTTGTGTCCTGGCCTTCAAAGTCCGATTGGATGGGGCTCTGAGCACCCTGGTCTAGTGGAAGGTGTCCCTGTCCATGGCAGGGGGTTGGAACTAAATTATCTTCAAGGTCCCTTACAATCCAAGCCATTCTAGGATTCTGTGACTGTGATTCTTGAGGTCACTCATGAGCTTTTAAAAATACCTATAAGAACAGAAATTTATTCTGATAGCATAGTCACCACTGTGACCCTTATTTGTGCTGGAAGACCCTTTTCAAGCAGTTGATCTGATATGGTTTCTTCTCCAGCTTGTACTGTTTGATATATCCTGCAACAGCTTCCCACCTGTAAAATTTCTTCATGTTCTCGGCATCCTTGCCTAATTCTAGAGCCACACTGGAGATCTTGCAACTGAACTAACCTGCAGCATGACAGCAGGAAATGGGGTGTAGAAGCCTGTGCATGTCAGGCCCAAAGGAGATACATGAGGGCGAGTGGTGCTGTGGGTGTAAAACCTCTCACTGTGCACATTTGAGATGAAGGGATAACTCAAAATACAAAGAAACTGGGCAGCCCATGCAAGTGCTAATCATCCCTTTCCTTTTTCACTCTCTCAGCCTGTCAGCTGATATGTTTTTAAAAGGTTAGAGGCTGGTGTTGTTTATCCTCTGCACCACAGTTTCCCGTTCTTACACCACCCAAGTGTCCTTCTGTGTGAAGCCATTATAAAAGTCCAGAAATATTTCTGAAACCTTTTTCTCCATATATTTTCAATGCAAAATAATATTTTCAATATGGAAATAACTTTCCACTGGGAATAATTTTGCATCTTGGTAGCTCCTAGGTCTGTAAGTTATATTTTGTATCCCACTGAGAGGAAAAAATCACATTTTAACCAAAGATAAAGTCAAATTTCTTCACTATGACTTCCAGAAAATAAAGTTCTGTAGATTTTTATATACAGAAGACAAAAATAATGACCCAGACTGAATATGGCTTATTCATGGCCTCAAGCCAAGACAAATATAGAAGGAAAGTTTTAAGGATTAAATTTGAGAGATGAAGAAGATATTCTCATACAAGAAAACTTACTTTCATGTCAACTGACTGGTATTTTTCCCAGGTTTGAAATATTGCAATTAGTCTGGGAAGAAAGGTGATGTGGTGGTGACGTTGTCAAAGGGAAAAAATACACAAATTTATTACATGGATATCCATAACTCATGCATAGTATATTTACTAGGAAGAGCCTGTTTTTCCCTTTCCATTGGACTTCAAAATACAGAGAAAAGTCAGTGTCAGTGTTGATGGTAACATCTGCACCTAGCTGCAGTGTATTTACAGGTTGAGCAACACGGTGAAAAAACCCCTATGAATATGAAATACATTTTTCTATTGAAAATACTGATGTATTTCTTTTTGGTGCCTTTAAAGAAATATCGAAATTAGATTACATCATTTGAGAAAAAAAAAAAAAAGATATTTTGAAAGAAAAGAGGTAGAAAACAAGTTAAGGTTTGTACTATCAGAGAGGTGGGATGAGTTGAGGTAAAAGCAGGGAGAAGAGCAATTTTGAAGATTATTCTGTGCATATAAATGCACCACACAGTTGAGTGATTGACAGTGCAAGTGTGGTCTTCGGACACAATATAAAATATGAACAGATGGAAAATTTGGGAGGAGAAAGAACTGTGAGTTTTCTGAAGGAGCACTTTAAGAAGCTTGAATTTCATAGAGTGAATGTCAGACAGCTTAGGGCAGGATGGTAGGGTGACTAAGCAGAGTGACAAGCCAGAAGAATGGTTTTACTGGTTGATTTTGGAGACTGTGGGATACTCTATGTGATTTAGAAATTGGAAGGATATAAGAAGAGCTCTACAGAGTTAGACCAATGCTGCACTTAGTCCCTACTCTTCATTAATAGTTAATAAAACACTCCTAGAGAAAAGCAGGCTGAATCTACAGTAAAGCTCTCCATAATCATCTCCCTTGCTCCAGTAATTTTTATTTTTGTCTTTTCCTAGATGAGAGGATGGTATTTAACAACATTCAGTAGATTTCTCCCTCATGAAATACACAATTCCTCTTTGAACTAACACAAGCTGATCACACAGCAAGTTTCAAAACTTTGCTGCATTGTGCAAAAAAAACAACTCCTTCTACATATTTGACACTTATTAATTTTACTTGATGACCCTTAATACCCTCTTTGGTCTAGAATGCAGTCCTTCCTTGTTCTGACTCTCCATATCTTCCATGATTTAATTAAGCCTCTATCATAGTCCTCTTCAGTCTTTATTTCTTGCAGGATGAGCTGTAGCTCATTTGCTTGACCTTCTCAAAATTCTAATTATCCCTGCCAGTCTTCTCTGTGCCTTGGCAAATATCAGTTTATCCATATTAAGATGGGGAATTGTTTGGGAAGCAACAAGGGCAGGAGTCAGTAGTTATGATTTGCTCCTGCCATGAGGTACACATGCAGTGACTTACCTGTTACTGCTTTGCTCTCAGTTCTTCTCCTCATAATTGCAAAATGCTCTTGTCTTTGACTGCTACTAAGCATTTCATGGACCTGCCTATTGTAATCCCAATATCTTCTAACAACAGGGTAGAAACTTATCACTCTCTGTATAGATTTGGGATTGGATTCCCATGTACACCCTTTTATACTTATCAATAAAGAATTTCATCTGCAGTTCTAGATCCCTGTCCTTCACTAAGTCTTTCTGTCACTATGTGCAGTTGGTTTATCTCTCTTCTAACACGAATGATTTACTATTGTTAGATAATTTTGCCTCCTTGTTATTCCATTAGTTTTTGAGGACAAGATCTGCTCACACCAACCCCAGTGAGACTCCACAAGTGACTTCTGGCCACTGTGAAGCTCTGCACTGAGCATTGTAGTAAGCTCTAAGTAAAGTAAAAGGCTGCCACTTGCAGTGGAGGGGGAGCCTGAAAAACAGGCATTATTTTCCAACTTTTGCTGACCAAGTGTAGTTTCTTTCCAGGAAGGTGGTATATATTAAAAAGACAATCTGCTTGTCAGGTTCCTGATGTCATTTGCTGAACTCGGAAATCTTTGCTTCTTCCCAAACCCAATATAGAACTTTTCCCTGAAATGCAGACTGAAAAAGTAGAGGTGCTGTTCAAAGCAAAATACAAGTTCAGCAGGTAAATTATGACATCTTGCTCCTTTGTCTGGTCTGATAAGCTGCACTCCCTCTGGAAGGTATCACTGGATCACAGAATCGCAAAGACCCTTAGGAGCCTTGAGTCCAATCATTAACCCAGCACTGCCAACTCCACCACTAAACCATGTCCCTAAGTGACACATCTACACATCTTTTAAATACTTGCATGCATTGTGACTCAACCACTTCCCTGAGCAGCCTGTTCCAAAGCTTAAGAACACTTTCTGGAAAGAGATTTTTCCTAATATCCAGTCTAAACCTCCCCTGGTACAACTTGAGGCCATTTCCTCCCAACCTCTTGCTTGTTACTTGGGAGAAGAGACTGATTCCCAACTGCCTACACCCTCCTTTCAGGTATTTGTAGAGGGTGATAAGGCTCCCCCTGAGCCTCCTTTCCCAGGCTAAACACCCCCACCTCCCTCAGCTGCTCCTCATCAGACTTTTGCTCCAGCCCTTTCACCAGGTCCTTGACCCCTCTGGACTCACTGTTCAGCAAAGTCTGCTGCCTCACTGGGACCCAGGTGAAAGGTGTGATGGGAATACTTCCTATATTGGTAAAGCCCTTGGGTGATTATCCATTATTGTTTTTTCATGCAGGCAGCGATGAAGTTGCCATAAGAAGTCCAAGAGTGAACACGAGAGACTTCAGAATCTTGGCCCAAAACAACATCCAGTGCTCCAAATGAAATCTCACAGGGTTTAATTGCAATGGAATAATTGATCCTCCTGCCCATTAATACTTTCCAGAATAAGATTTTTCCTTTTCTGCAGTAGAATTCTGCTGCCTGTTGCTGGAAATCTACATCTGTGAGTTACCTGAAGTAAATCAGATATAAAATTCACCTTAGAAGAGCATGGAAAAGGAAGGCAGCTTTGTTAGGGACATGCACACCCCCACTGACAGTCACTGCAAAAGAAAAGGTAAAGTAAGACAAGCCAAATAAATTCTGGAGGAGGATAAATAGGCAGACTACCGGAAAAAGAAGACAGCAGTGGTTTTCTGGATTAGACATCAGTGTTTTGAACCACAAATGGGTGTGTGAGGAGATTCATTCAATTGTCCTATGAAACAAATATGTGGAAATAATAAAACAAGGAAAGAAAACCAGCAGCATCAAATAAGTTGAAAGGCCTCACTAGAAGTATTTCCTGCAGAAAATTAACTTTCTCACACAATGTTTTTAATGTGAAAATTTTAGTTTTAAGGACTTTTGATAGAAGCTTATGTCAGGGCAAAACTTTGTGACGCAATCTGACCTTCTTTCTAGATTCTTCATGAAACATATTTTTAACCAAGTCCTCTAAACTACCTCAAACACAGAATAAATGTCTGACCTTCAGGTATGGCTTTCCCAGGATACGCAGTCATGACATGCATGAAGGAAGGGACTGCACTTGGGGACTACTTGGGCAAGACCAGACTCTTTTCTGGTAGCAACAAATGTGGTAAGCACCAGACACAACAATCAATCATGATCAGTAAGTGCAGCTAAGAAATGGGAAGCCAGATTTGACCTTTACCACATCTTTGCCCTCCAAATGTCAGAGCAGTTAAAGAATTGCTCTTGTTTCATCAGACAGAACATTAATCTCTGCCTGCTCTTTCCAGCTTGTTGTGTTCCTTTTACTGATATAACGGTTTTGTGGATCTGGTGAAAAGTCCCATCACTACACATTCTTCATGGGTTTTTTTATCATTTTTTCACTACTGATGGAAAGAAATATTACAACAGAGCCAAAAACTGGTTCAGTAATTTTGGTGAATTGTTCAGTACAGCTTCAAAAATGGCTCCTCTGTAGGATCTAACTCATGATACCAAAGGAAGCCTGAGACCTTCCCCTTCTTCTGTCAATGCTCAGAGCTTCTCCCCTGAACTGAAAATCCTACTTAGGTGATACAGCTTGTGATGACTGTAGGATGCCTCAGCCTCATCACAAACCAAGCAAAATGCCTTCAGTGAGCATAGCAGCACAGTTACATTCTCTTCAACACGGTCACAGGAGGAGTCTGCAGTGTCATTTAAACTCCAAGGAGTGGCAATGCTACATGGTTCATCAGTGAGCTTTGTTCCATGAGTGTCACCAGTGAGGGTGTGCAGAACTCAATACACTGTACAAAAATATGCATGTTGCCAGGACATTGAGACCAAAGAGTCGTAAAGATTTGGAAGCTTCCCTTTGGTCATTGTCCATTTCCTTGTGTTTTATAGCAGCCATAAATTCCACCACATGAATGGGTGACTGAAACACATACAACTCCGAGAGCAAAGCTTCTGTTCAGCTCCAGTGAAGTTACAGTTTTAAGTTGTCATACATGAAATCCCTATTTGTGCTTGGTCTTTGCATATTAAGTGCTTTAATTAATTAATTTTGAGTTAAATATTTTTAATTTGAATGTTAAAATTAACCCATCAGCCCAGGTACAAAAATCAAGTTCCATTATCAGTGTTTTCAATTGTTCAAAGTAGTTTATTAAGAGAGTTGCATCCTTCCCAGTTAAAATTTCCCCAGTTAAAATTCCCAACTTAATGCTCCCTTTTCAAACTTCAAACCACTTGTATACCATAAGAGTTGTCTTTCCTGTGTTTACTGTATACTTTTACAAGTGTTTTAAGATGTGTTAGATGTATTTTAATACTTTTTTAGGTGTTTTTACTTGTACTTTGGTTCCAAGGCAAATTTCAAAAACCCCAGTTCTAACAGCCAGCAGCTATTTTTAGCCCCATAGCCATTACCCTGTAGGCAAGCCCCATGGCAACCTGAACTTTAATGAAGGCATTGTAGCACCCTTATCTCAACTAGTACCACCCCTCTGACAAGGATGAGCCATTGGTGGACGGAGATGATCTGTCAAAGGGAAAGCACCAATCACTTTAAAGCGAAGGGGCGGGCTGTGGGCGGGCTGTGGGCGGACTGGGGCAGAGCAAAGGCACTATAAAACAACGAGCTAGACAGAGCCATGCCCCTTTTCTCTCTCCAGCCTAGCTGTGGTGGACGCCAGTGCTGGGAAAGCCTACTCCTATTAAGGAGCCTTTAGTAATTTTTTTTGCTTTTGGACCAGCCAAAAGCCAGCCTAGCACTGCAAGCCCTTTTTCTCTACCTGAGGTCCAGTGCTGTTTCAGCCAGAAGATCTAAAATCCCTGCGCTCCTGGGGTATACCATCTACCGAGCCATAGGATCCCAAATTTTTATATTTTTCTAATTTCTGTAATTTTTTCCCTTTTCTGTTTTCAATTTTTTTTTTTTTTTTAAACTAAGAGTTGTCTCATTTCTCACATAGGCAGTGATTAAATTATCTTTGATTTAGTGTGACCATGGTTTGAGCCAAATAAACAGCTTCCTAAGGTACTTCCATTTAGCAGGAAGTTGGGTGACAAAGTGGCACAGGCTGGCACCTGATGACTTGTCTGAACAGCAAACCTGGCTTACGTGGATAAGGAGAAGTGTAAGAAAATCTTGCTTGGCAAGTTGCTGCAGTACTGTCCTGGGTGAGTGTCCTGGTACCGAGCAAACTACTGCCCGAATTCCGAGAAGGAATTACAGCCAATGGGGGAAGTGGTAGGAGAGGAGGAGTAACAAAGACCAATTAGCTGCTGAAGAACATAGATCTCTTTGGAAATACAACCGAATGTAAGAAATGTGGGGAAGGGAGAGCTGCAGCTTCAGGTAAGGCACGGATCGCAGCTTTTGGGGTGCTCACGGTTTTTGGGGCTTGCCCTGGGGTTGGTCATGGTTCAATGCAACATCAAGTGATTTGTTTCTGAACTAACTGCTCTACAGAAAGTTAGGACTCCTCTAGAATTGTCTCTCTACTCCATCCCACCTGTGTCATCTGGCCTCAGCTGCCTTCACAGGTGACTCAGAGTTTTGGAAGCTCTCTGGTGAGACAGTGTCACTGCATGTGAGTGATAGTCTCAGACAGCTGTTCTAGCTCACATATCTTTAAGCTGCTCACATGACATTTACTGCTTGAACAGTCTTCTACAGGAGTAAAACTGTGAACTAGGTTAAAGTGCGTCATGGGCTGGGTGTGCCCACAAAGTGAACTTGATAAAGTCAGACCATCCAACTGGAAGCCTGTCCAACCTGGATAATGATGACTGCCCTCAGAAATTATTATTTTCTTAATACTTTAATTTTAAACTATTAATCCTTGTCCTATCACAACATGCCCCACTAAAACATTTTTCCTGAAGAATACTATTGACTTGCCCCTCAGTATTCTTATTTCATATCCTCAAAAGCTTTTGCCAGCCTTGCTGCTTTTTCTCACACCTCTCTAATTAGTCTCTGTATTTAAGTCTACGTCAGTAGCTGCACATAGTCATCCATTCATAGACATAAATAAATAGAAATCATTTATTCTCAACTTTTTTCCCCTGTTGTTAGCTGCACATTTACTAAAATTCACTCTCTTCCATCAACAAAGTCTTTAATGAAGATAAATCAGTAACTGTAGATTCTGCTATAAACCTACTCAGCATCTCCATTCAAACTGACTAATACTTTTGGGAGTGATTTTCCAATCTGTCATCCACATGTCATCTTTTGCTCATTGTGTATATCTGAAAATGTCACATCAGGCCTTACCAAAAGCCAGTATAACTCATAAAGTACCATTATGTCACTTCCTCTGTATCTGCTAATCCATTACTTCTTAAGGAAGGTGAATAAATTGTTTTAATGGGACGTCACAGATTGCTGGACCTCAAAATTTATCAGTCTGAGAACTTGATCTAACTTCATGAGTGAGGATTATACCAGGCTTTTAAAAGAGTACATAATCTATCAGATTTAAAAGCATTAGCCAATCTGTCTCTCTCATAGGATTGAAACACTTTTCCATGCCCACAACACCCTACAGTGATTACCTATGAGGTTAATGGGACCATCTTTATGGAAGATGACAACCATCAGACAGAAAATCCCCCCTCCGAGGACCTATGGGTCTATTTTTTCCTATGGTGCAGATAGAATGTGATAGAGAGACTTCTAAATGCTTTTCAGAGTACATTCTTAATTCTGCTTTCATGGGTTTGATCACATTCCAAATAAAAATTCCTAGAGAGTTACTTGGAATACAGGCAGATAGGTTTAATCCCCTCACCTCTTCACCTGGAGAGAGCATTACAGTAAAAAACAAGCAAAGTCCTTGTTGAATTGACAACAGCCACGTGGCAGAACAGGTGCTGTCATCTGCAGACTCAAAGTTATTCCTCCTAACTCCTAAGCAGCAGCTTTTTTACAACACTCAGGGCTGTGTCCTGCTTTGGGCTCTGCATTACAAGAGTAAAGTGGCGGAGCTGGACTTTATTCAGAGACCTGGATGGATGCTCAAAAGTCAGGAAAACATAACCTAAGCAAACAGATTGAAAGGAATGGATTGTTTAGCCTAGCAAAGAGGAAATTGAGGGTGGACATGGCAGAAATCCTGAAATATGTAGGAGGTTGCTGAAAGGAGAAAGGCAGTAGATTTTCCTGCATACCCATCTGGGTTAGGTCAACAAGCAGTGGGCTTCAGTTGTCTTTAGGGAGATAAACTGTCAGAGAAAAACAGAGAGAAATAGTAATGAAATATTTATTCTTGAAAATATAGGTTGAGGGGGCTGGGGGTTAGAATTTGAAGAAGCACTACTAGGACAGATTTGTATGGAACAGAAACATGGACTAAGAGGGAGTCTCTGACAGTCCATTAAACCCTGTTTTCTGTGATTCACCACACAGTTGTGGCTGCTTGGTCATAACTTCATCCCTTTATTGACTGCAGTGGCAAACATCAAATTGTTTGTCAGCTTAGTTATTGCAGAGACAGCAGTGATGGTACCAGTGAGCCAGTTCTGGATGGGCTTCCCGGTGTGTCCTTTATGACTCTTGGACTCAGGGCCCCTTTTCCCCTTGTTTTAGTTCAATAGTTGGGAAGAATTGGTATTTACCTACTTTTGCATACAGTGAGACTGAAAGATTTCAGCAAGCTAAAAGACTTCAGGGCACATTTGTGTTTGAAACAACCTGAATCCAACAGCTTCCAGTTTTTGAAGATTTGCTTTCTTTACTGTTGAGCACACTCACTTTAAGTCACGTATCCGAATGCTCAAGAACTGTCAGATCGTCTCATTTGACAATTCTTATTTCATCTTCCCTTCTCCTACTGAGACAAATCAAATCTGGTTGTTTAGATACATTCAGCCTTTTCCCTTTGGTTCTAGGGAAGGGGAACAGCACTTATTTTAGCATGACCCAAAAAGAATTTATCCAGAATATAATAGTTATGTGCATGAACTTAGTTCTGTTCAACGTCAAAAAGAGGAGGCTGAGGGGAGACCTCATTGCAGTTACAATTTCCTCATGGGGGGAAGAGGACAGGTAGGCACTGATCTCTTCAGTGACAGGGACAGGACCTGAGGGAATGGCCTGAAGCTGTGTCCAGGGAGGTTTAGGTTGGATATTTGGAAAAGGTTCTTCCCCCAGAGGGTGGCTGGGCACTGGAACAGCTTCCCAGGACAGTGATCACAGCACCAAGCCTGGCAGAGTTCAAGGAGTGTTTGGACAATGCTCTCAGGCACCTGGTGTGACTCTTGGGAATGGTGCTGTGCAGGGCCAGGAGTGGGACTCAGTGATCCTGTGGGTCCCTTCCAACTCAGCAGATTCTGTGATTCTGTGATTGGCAGTACCAGTTCTTAAAAAGGAGAGCTGAACTGGGAATGGAGTTTTAGTGGCTTTTCTTTAGGCAATTGTGAATCTTTCATGTCAGCAATTTGCTTTGCTTTGTCATATTTGTCTTCCTTGAGCTCCACAGGTTTGTTTTCACTAACGAATTCAGAGTGGAAAGAGAGCTGCTGTATTAATCCATAGCCAAAGGAAATAAATCTCTGCTCTTTCCTGCAAATGTGCTGCTGCATGATGTGTTTTCCTTGGGAAAGTTTTATTCCTGACAGAAGCCAGCCATCTGCTGGAGTGCTGCTGCAATAACCCTTTCTAGGGCTGCAGGACACAGCCACTTGCTGATGTTTGAAAAACTGAGAAATCTTTTTTTTTTCCTTCAAATTTCATGAAAAATAAGCAGCTTGGTAAAGAAAGTTGGGAAACTATGAAGAGATACCTTAAAAATAGAGCATTATACAGATGCTAAATGCTGATGGAGGTGAAAACATCTATGATGGGCAAACAGAGCATAAAACGTTAAGCACAGATACAGCATCCATCTGCATGTTGAAAACCTGAACAATGATACCAGACCGATGAACAGAACTTCAGAGGAGAAGGACTAGAACAGCATCCTGGAATGGAGCCCACCAAAAGGAGCCAGCCAAAGACATTCTGCCCACAGAAAGCCAAACTACCTGAACAGTTGGTTTACCTAAAGGGATACAGGATTTAACATGAGAAGAGCATTTTGAGATTTTGTAAAATTCAGGATGGAAGATTTTAAGGAGATTGTGTAAATGTGCAAAATTAATTATGGGATGATCAGGGGAAGAATTGGAAGTGGGGAAAGGGAGGGACTAAGGTGAACTGAGGAGAAAAAAGACAGGAAATAAAGGGGAAAGGAGCTGGGTATGTGTTACCATGTTACTGGTGAATGGACAGTGCTCGATCACTACAATCTGTCCTATATCCTCATTAAATCCTATTTCCAGCTGCTCTCTCTATTCTAAATTCATGTCTCAATACCAGTGAGCTGCCAGGTGAGTTGGTTGGTGACTGGGATAAGAGACCTGGGTGCCAGCACCTGGAGAACACTGAGGTTCAGAGGCTGCTTATTGAGTAGGAGGGAGGTCCCAGATGAGCTGCTGGTGAGATCCACACTGTGGATGTGTACTTCAATAGCAGCCTTCAATCCTGATCAGCTTGAGGGGAGAAGAGGATTGAGCCATCTTTGTTCATTTTTCTATGAGTGCTGAGTGTGTTTGTGGGGATGTTGACCAAAAAAAAAAAAAAAAGTAATCTCTTTCTGCATTGATCTGTGTGCCTGGGCATGTGTGGAGCCTGTGGGGTGTGTGTGTAACTAAGACCAACAGGGAAACTACCAAAATCAAAAATCACCCAAACGACTTCACAGCACATATTCAGTTTCCAAAAGGGACTGAAGGAGGAGGGAGGCAGGTTGAACAAACTGGTCACCATGTTTAGCTTGGAAACTAGGGCTGTGTTTTTATCCTTCTCCTTGTGGAATCTGTAGTTCCTGGTCCCATGCCTGTCTTTGCTACTTGTCACCGCAGTCAGATGGAGAAGGGATCATGTTATCTCACCCCTGAACACTCTGCTCTTTGCCCCACAGTTCAAGTTGATTTTTAATAATGGTGTAGGAAGTCATATCTCAGAAGCAAAAGGCTGAATCAGCTTCAAGGCGAAGCTGATTAACACCTTTCCTTGGGCAGAGAGGTGTATCCCGTTAGCTAATGGGGCTGAAATAATAATGACTTGCTTAATAGTCTCTGGCAGTAAGCTGCTGCAGCACTGCTTAGAAATGACAGCTGGATGATAGAACAAACTGGTTGATTTACCAAGTGAATTACCTCTGGAAGTGCACCCAGACCTCAAACTGTGATTTTTAACTTAACACCAAAGTTTGCTTTCCACCCACACAATGCTGGCTTGCTTACATTTTCATTACCTTCCACTGACAGATCTCTAAAATGAGAAAAGCACAAACAGAAAACCTGATGATGGAAAAGCATTAATTGAATTAGAGGCATGAAAAAGCATGTTCACTATCAAGAGGAGAAATAAAAAATATCTTCCACACCTCTGTTCCTAATACAGCAGTCTTGGTTTGTTGGGACCAAGAGGTTATTAAAAGTGGTTGGCTTTACTTCCTTCTGCCCCTGCTGAAGAGGTTGCTCTGCTGGCTGGGTACACGTGGCACTGATGGACAAGGTGTAGTGGTGCACTTGGCAGGTCTGGGTTGATGTTTTGTTGGATTATCTTCAAGGTCTTTTCCAACCGAAATGGTTCTGTGATTCTGTGATTCTCTGACTAGACCATGGATTATCACTGGCATTCATGTCTAGGGAAGAGTGTCAGGGCTTCTCTCTGTGCACCCAGTGGCACTGGTGTGGCCACTGGGACTTTTCATAGATGGAAAAACACAGCCAAAAAGCAGCCTCTGAGAAGACAGAAAATCCACAGCGTGATCTGTTACCATCCATGTGGGCATCCCGGGACAACTCTGGAGTGTACTGGGTGTACCAGACATGCCCAGGAGCTGCTGCCATGGAGAGTCCCAAGGGGAGCAGCCGTCCCTGAGAGGCTGCAGCCCAGGAAAAGGCCCAGCCTGGGGCAGGGGGGAGGGAGGGGCATCCCAGAGGGGTTGAGAGGGACTGACTGCAGTGCTGTCCCACCCCTGTTCCCCATGGGGCAGAGGAGTCAGGAGTGAAGGGGAGGAGGGGGACTGGGAAAGACCCTTGGGTGGAGATAAGGTGTTGTTTGAGTATTTGTGTCTATGTCTCACTGTCAGAATCTATTTTAATGTATTTTTTCTTTCTGTTTCAAATCTATTTTGCCCTTAACAGTAATTAGTAAGGGATTTTCCTTTCCTTACCTCAATGGGCAAAGGGGAAATGCAAATATAAGGGAAAAAGCTCCTCCCAAACTTTCATTTTGCAGCAATTTAACAACAGGAACTCCACACTTCCTTCTCCACTAAGTAATTAATCATCAAGCAAATACTTTTCAGTAATTTGTCCCCCATATTCTCATGCTAAGTCTGCACCAACATCTTAAAATATGCAGCCTAGATAGAACAACCACAAGTCAGATAAGTCAGCCAAATCACCTGAAGCTGGAAATGTAGAGAGGATGTAGCTTACACAACCCGAGTGAATTCCACCTAGGACGTTCTGGGGTTTGCTTTTCAGGTGGTTTTAGTGCCTCCAGTCTGAGCTGAGATACCTTCCCCTGTGCATTTGACTCATCTCTAACATTCTATGTAGTACTATCAGAACAAATCCCTGTCCAGGTGTCTGTCAGGAGCTGGATAAATGTAACTGCAGGAGGCCTAAGTAAAAAGGTTACCTCAGAAATTCATTGAAGTCCTGCTGATTGATTCCCATTGATTACAAAGCCACATAAAAAGTCTTGGTCACACCAAGGCCTCGTGTACTCTTTGCTCACCTCAACTTTATTGGACTTTTTGGATCTTTCTTGCTCTGAAAACATGGCTGATGCTTGCATGCTCTTTTCTGTTCCTTACTGGGACAGGAACACTTAGCGGGCCTTTCATAGTTTCTGTCCCTGTTTCCATCAAGAATTAACAGGAAAAGAAATATGAGGAGGAAGAAGGCTCTGTGTGTTTTGTACCTCTAACAGCTCGTCTGGGTTTGCTTCTGGGTTTAGCTGGTGGCTCCACACATCCTTTATTTTAACTGAACCAATTTCAACTTCCACTGTTACAATAAATTTCAAGAGATAGAAGTGTCAGCAAGCTGCCTGGGTAGAAGGCAATGTATTCAAGGAACAAAGTTAAAAGTACTCCCTGCTAAAGATTTTCAAGCACTGTTCCTTTTACTGCTGTTCCTGCTGCAATTGCCTGAAAGCATGTCACCCCTAGAGCCTTGGTGAATATCCAGAGGAAACGATTATGTTTAAAATCATGTCTCTCACACTGAAAATTAAGGCAACCTGTTGGCACAAACATCCTGAGAGCATCAGCACATGGATCTCAAAGGCAGACATAGTGCCATCTCGTTCCTGAAGTTGTAAGGCTGTTTTCCAAGGGTTTAGTGTGCCCAGGTTACACCAGCAGGAGCAATCAGAGCCAGTGTTTGTGCTCTCCCAGCCCCACAGCAATAACTAGAAATCTCAATTTAGTATAGCAGGATTTTCCCTACTGCTGCTAATTGTTGAGCTCTTCTGGAAAGAACCCTGTGGCTACTTAAACTCAAAGGCAGTAGCAGTGGGATCACAGACTCCAGAGTGGGATCCTGCTCCCTGTGATTCACCCCAGAGAAGTGCATGGACAGAATCTTGTGCAGTCATTGATTCATTATTTGTGGGCCTGACTCAGGCTTCTCCAGACTGGTATGAACTGCAAGATGGAGACTTTGGGATTTTTAAAACTTCTAGATTTTACAATTTGAAGAGATGGGGGAAAGTCTAGAGCAAGCACTAACGGCAGTCAGAATGAAGACTATCTCTGGAGTTCTTGGATTTGTGTTCTGGTTCTTACCTTTCCCTTCCTTTCATCTGTTGATGACTGTGTTTTCATTTCCTGTAATTCTCCACAAAATCCATATGGCAATCCCTGAAAATGTAAAGGCAATTGCAAAGACAATCTAATAATAAGCAACAATAGAGATTAAAAAAATACTTTTCTTTATAAGAAATGGTGCTCTTTCAGGTCCTTGCCTCTAAAAGCTTTCCTGAATCTCTTTGTGTTCCATCCAGGACTGAGTTATCCTGTTGCTGACTGAAAGGAGAACAAACTGTGAGCAAACACCCAGGCAGTGTTTTCAGGGACATTTCTGCACGGTGGAGGGGACAGCCAAGACATTTGGCTATTTCACAGTGTTCCTATCCGTTACAAGTCGTGACTGGGATCCAGTTATCTCTGGGCTGTCCTCTTCACACTTCCAGTGAGGGACCATGTTTGGCTCTAGAGGTCGATGAATCAATCAAGAATTTACCCTTTTTTTCTCATCCCAGTGTTATCCTGTTCTTCTGCGAAGCCTGTAAGACTCTGTGGGGGTGGAAGGTGCTGTTTGTGAAACATGTGCTATTCCTAAATTAGGGGATTGTGACATTAGCCTGTAAATTTTGCTCATGACTGACTTGGAAGGTATCTCACTTGTCTGTGTTTGTTGTGTCTGCCCACTACCTCTTTATTTTACATTGAGGCTAAAATGTCTTTGGAGTGGAGACCATCTTTGTGCCCTGCTTTTTCACAGCCTAGGGGAAAGGGATAGAAATTGTTTTTGCATTACACAAAACAAATCACCCACTGGGTTCCTGAGCTGCAAAAACATTGGAAGCAAGAGCAATGGAATATGCAATCAAAGGGGTTTTCTCTTGGAAAAACCAACTGAACAGAGACATGGATATGAATCCTTAAAGTACATTTATTCCTTTATTAAATTTATTTGCATAAGAATGGATCCCCCTCATTATTAAGTTGCTGCATTTTTTTCCTTTATTCTCAATATTTGAGAAGGTCTTTAGAGATCAATTAAATCTCAGCTCCACTGATTGCATCATCCACAGTTAATGCTGTGGTTTGAAGTTCCTGAATCATTTTCTGACATCAGTCTGAAGATAGGGCAACTGAATTGACTCAAGGGACTGATACTCCATGTACAGCATGTAAATGGGAGCAGAGCTTGGTTCCCCTTCCACAATACCCACCTTGACATGGCCTGAGTTAGGTTGAAAAAAAACCAGCCTCTTTTGCCCTAATCTTGCCTTTTCAATGGGATCCTTCTGAAATTGAATTTGCCCTCAAAATGTTATTTTATGTGTGCACAGCACTGCTTTTTCTCTTCTTGCTTTACACACTAGCAAGCATTAGATAACATTGAAGCACACCTATTTTACTAGAAAAGGGCAATACTTTGGAAGCATTCTGCTCTCTTTGTATAGGCACCAGAGTTCCTCTGATGCTCCCACACTGATACAGTTTGGTGTTATGGAAAACATGACTTCCATCATGTTTCAGACTAAATAGATTCAAAACCACAGTTGATCAGAAGAGTGAACAGATCCAGAACAGGGAGTGGAGCAGCCAACACTGGACAGGCATTTCTAAACCAAGCCACCATTAGTCTTCAGTCTCAGAAGTCTGAGGGTGGAGCCCAGGTTGTTCAAATATTTGTGTCGTGTCACAGAGCCCACTGTGACCCTGGCCACTTCAGTGCAGTAGTTTACTGCCTTTAGACTATAATTTAGATACACTTCAGTATGACAAAAGACCAGTGAGTGACCAGAATGCATGTGTGCTTCCCTGTCCTTGCCTCCTTCATACTGACTCAAGCACCAGTGAATCAATTCGCTAAATCAAGCCTGGTGCAAACCCCAGTTGAATACTCATCTTTTGGGGGAATTTTCTGTTAAATTCACTGTTCCAGATCACTGTGCTGCTGTTTGAGAAGCAGTGCCAGCATAAGGGGGTGGTGAGAAGGTCTAAGCAGTGCAAAGAGCCAGGGCAGAATGCATTTATATTGGACAGCAGCCCGAGTTAAAATGCTGCACCCAATTCCTATATGAATTTCTCAAGATTCAGCTTCTGCTAAATTATTTATATCCTTTTTTTTTTCCTTCTTCCTAAAAAACCTTGTACAAACTACAGCTCACACTTTTTCCCTGTCTCATGGAAGATTAAGTTTCCTAGAATTCAGATTAGCCCCCTATCACTTTTCCAGTAAATGAAGGTGCTCTTTGAAGCATGGGACACAGCATGAAATTCCTTGTAAAACTGGATACTGAGTCCTGGGGGTGCCATTTCCTCAATGACCTTGTTATGCTGGAGATCGAAAAGCTTTTAGTCCCTTTCCCCAATCAAAAGTCTTCTACCTGTTTATCCAATAACAATTTGTCATTGCAGCCACAGGAGAAAGTTGGGACCTCTGAGTTCTTTTCAGTCTCATTGGTTCACATTTTTAAAGCATCACCTAATCATTTGTTCCTTAAAAATTTGTTTTAAGGCATTTACTTGCATGAAAAGAGCTCACTAAAAGAATAGAGGAATAGAAAGTCATTGTGACACCTGTAGTGGCCTTCCCACAGACAACTGAAGGGGTTGTTCATCCTGGTTGTCACTGTATTTCCAAGGCAAGAGACCCAACCAGATGGGCTCAACACCCATTTGAAGGACCTTCTTACATCATGGCTTAACGAAAGGCAGCAGCTTCTCAGGTGAGCCAGACCAAGCTTAACTCAGCTGTTGTCTCATGCCATCCCTCTTCTACTGAAAACTGAAAGTCTTGGTAGCATGTTCTTTGGATATCCCATTAATACTGTCTGGGAACTTGTGAGATGCCAACAAAATGCATGGGAATTGCAGTTTCACATTCACAATTGAGAAGTTGCACTGAGTCAGAGATGCAGTTGAGTTTATTAGTTAAATTTTTATTTCTTCTCACTGCCCAGACATCACAAGGAGGACATACTTCTCTTTCTTTTTTTTTTTATTCCTGGTTTAACATCTCTTTTTAATTCCAAGTTATTTGTTCAACTGCTACAAAAATTCTTATTCACCTGGAATTATCTGGCCTGCATAGTTGTGAGCCCTCATTCCCCAGGTATTCTCAGCGTAGAAAATTGACAGATAAAGGTGGTGGCAAGTCACAGGGTGACTGATTTGTATAAATTCAGCCACTGCTGCTGTGACAAGCCTGGGCAGAGTTTCAGTCCTGGCAATGTCTGTTTTCTCTTCAGCAAGGAACACTCAAGCAAATTCCAAAAGAATCTCTGAATTGTGGGTCTTCCCTTACTAAGAGAACAATCAGGAAACAAACAATCAAAAAAAAGTTTCACATTTTCTGATATTGTTGGAATGCAGAAGAATACTCAAATATTTTTCAAGCCCTCATCTGCTCTGTCTTTGGTTGTCTTCATCATGTACATAGAAGAAAGAATTAGAGGCAAAAAGGCTCACTTCTATATCAAAAGATCTTCATTCTTCTTTTCTCATCTCCCACCAACCCCAGCATGTTTAAAGACTGAGTTCTGCTGCTTCTACCCACCTTTTGTTTTTCTAGACATCCATGTATTTTTACCAGCTCTTGGGGTTTTATGGCAAGTCTCACCATTGGTTTATTGAAGTCCCAGCCTCTAAGATCATTTCACCACCTTTAATAAAAAAGTCAAACAACTGAAGAAGTGAATTCCCAGAAGACATTGAGCATCCTAATTCTTTCTGTAAAAGTCATTTATAAAGCAAATGTTATCGTATGTTAACCTTATTAATAATATTTGCACCATGCTAGAAACTCTGCCACATTGTCATAATACCTGTCCTAAACCCCACGAAATAGGTTTTGCCCCCTAAAAAGATTCTAAGGGGGACTAAGTTGAGACTGAATAGGTTTGGTTTATTCTGTATTATACATAAACCCAATACTCAATCTTTACAAGATGACTAAGATCTTAAAAAGTGACCAAAGGTGAAAAGGTAAAAAGGGCAACACAAAAAATATACGGATGAACTGTTCCTCCATTTACCAAGAAATTGTGAAAGAATAAACAGAAGTCTGAAGAAACCAAGGGAAAGCAGCACTAGATGCTTCCTTCTGAAGGATTCAATGAATATCTTGGCACAAGCTGCAAGACAATGAAGAATCAGTGAAAAGTGAAAAGTTGCATTTATTGTACCTTTTTGCACTACATGGCTTAGTATGCAGCCCCACAGGTGGACAACTGAAAAGATACACCATACAATATAAGAAAATTGAGACTGAAGGACATTACAGATCATCCGGTCCTTGTGTGTGAATGAAGGATTAATTCATCTGAAAACATCCTTGGCAGGTGTTTGCCTAATGCATTATTAAAAATTTCAGTGACAGAGATTCCCATCTTGGTAAACATCATTCTTCGGTGTCTGTTGTACTTAAAAGTTTTTCTCCTTTTCTGACTTGAATGTCTCCTGCTAAACTAATGCTAATTATTTTTTGTTCTGCCAACAGTAGATATGAAGAACTTTTTAATCTTTTTTTCTGAAACAAACATGCCACATCTGAGAGTGGAAGGGATGTATTCTCAGGAGCAAAAAGCCCCAGACACAGCACTTTCTATGTTCCTGTTTTTTTCTTGATTCCTCCACCCAGTCCACATCCCTAGTTTTCCTGCATGGTCCATATGTGTCTTGAAAAGTTATACTCCCTGCTGGGCTCAGGATATTTGAGGCCTTTCTAGTGTTGAGCAGGGTGGAATGTTATTTTCTCTGAGCCACTTGTTTGAGCATCTCAGAAATGCTGGAGTTGTTCAACAATATTGCCTTATTTTTACTTGGTGGTCTACTAAATGTCTCCAAGCACTCTTCTGAAGACTTCTAGCTAAGCAGTCATTCTGAAACATTTTTCTGGGTATCTGTGCTGTAACATTCAGTCATCATCCACCTGTATGATGTCTCCCAAGGCCATCCTTCGAATGGACTGCCTCCTCACAAGAGAGGCTTCATCCATTTCCCTTTGCTTTGCTCCTTGTTCCTTCTGCTTTTTGGACACATTTTCAATGAGCTTGCTGGCGTCACTGAGGGTTTTTTGTGTCCGCTGACCTGCAGTTTTCTTCCTGCCTTCTCCCACACTTGGATCTGTGGCCTTTAAGGGTTCGGCTTTCCCGTGGTCTTCCTGCTGCTCTTTCGTGTGTCTTAATCTGAATCGGCGCCGAGAAACATTTTGGCAGGGATCAGGGATGCTGTCGGGGCTGTTGGACTCTCCGTGCATGTCAGACACGTGGAGAGTGGGGATTAATGGCTTACAGAGTGTCTTGGGAGCCTCCTCAGCACCTGCTTGTTTAGTCACCTTGGAGGTTGTCTCTGAAGGCAAAATAATTTGGATTTCTCCAAGGGGTTTGCTGCTTTTAGGGGGTAGGAGATCATCTTTGCTCTCCAGAGCAGCCTTCTCACTCAGCTTGATCTTTTGAAGGTTTCCCAGCTCCCCCTGTGCCAGATTCTTTACCCGTTTCACATGGGGCTCATTCCGCATGGAGTTGATCACCATCAGCTTCTGGGCAGCCATTTGGGCTTCTCTCTGGATGCTCATAATCTTTTGGAGCTGGGCTTCTTTTACTTCTAGAGGGATCTCCAGAGGGGCCAGCTTCACTGGCCTCTTCAGGGTAACATTCTCTGTGCTACACAACTCATTTGCACGATGCAGGCTGGGAGACAAAACTCCCTCCTTTTTCATCTTTTCTGGCCACAATTTTTTCTCTCCTTGGCCTAGCCTCTTCTCTGAAATCCTTGGAGAAGGAGGCTGGAAACCAAGGTTTCTATGTTCACTTCCTGGCTTCCCTCCTGGCAAGAGGAGAACTGGATTTTTATCAGGCTGCAGGTTCACAATCGTGACTTCACTGACAGTGCAGTTATACTTGGGCTTTTCTTCAGCCATCGGGGCACTCTGAAAGAAAACAAACAGATGTGGAGATCACTATCCTACATTGTATTAATCCTCAGTTAGGTTTTCATGCAATATTTGGAAGTTTGAAAAGAGTGAAAACTTGGTGTCTCTGGAAATGTACTCCTCAAAACCTTGAATCCTAATCACTGTGCTCCTTAAGCTGCCTCACCCCAGGGTCATCCAAAATAAAGGGCAAATTTAGTCTCCATATCTGGACAACAAATTAACCTGACAGCTGAAGAATCAGGGCTTGTCTCCTCCATGTCTGTCACCAGTAACTCAAACATTACCATTCCTCTTCCTACCCTGTCCCAAATATTGAGAGTCCTTTCTAAGCAGTGAGCAGCACCAGACTGTACACTACACTCACTAATTTAAAGGAAGTTTAGGGTCTCTAAAACACATGGCAAATACAAGAGAATATGTGTTAATTTGGGGAATCTCCTAGTTGAGGGTCAGGCATGAGGTCCTTCTCTTTTCCTCTGACATTCTGTAATGTGGACTTTTGCATATACTGACATGTGCTTTATAGGGTAGGGAAAGTATCTTCATTTCCACCAAAATTCTGCCTAGTTTCACAAGGTACTTTTCCATAAAGAACAGACTGTCAAACTGATAATGGTTTTGCTTGTGTCAATGGAAAAGACCCTGAAATGTGCCAAGATGCTGTTCAGAATGCTGTGGATATTGTTCAGTTTCAAAAACAGTGCGTCTGGGGTATTAACTAAAGACACTGCTAAATGGCAGATGTGGCAAACCTGGAGTTATTTATTTGCCATTGTTCAGAGAAACTTTATGTCATGGTTGGGAAATAATATAAGAATCAATAATCAATAATCATTATTGTCAATAGTATAAAAATCTCATGGTTATCAGGCCTCTGATGTTCAACTTTCTAGTCCTGCATAGGCAATGACAGGCTTATGGGCAGCATCAGGAGATGGGCTCTGTTCCTGCTTCTGCCTAAACAAGGAAGTCCTCTTCCCTAAGGTACTTTTCCCATTCCCACTCTGGTTTCTGTACAGACTATACATTTTATGGGACCGACAAAAACAATATTCTTGCCTGTACCTCAGACTTCTAGGCCTTATTATCACAAAGATATTTTCTTAAATTATAGTATTAACCGGCTTTTTGTCTGTCAAACGGAGAACATGAGCTCCTTTCATCTCATCTAATTAAGTCTGTATTGGTAATTCCTGTTCACTGTTATCGGTGGGATTTTTATTTTTGGTTTAAGTACCCAAGCTTAGTATCATTGTAAATAAAAATGCTACTTGTCTTGCCCTTTCTGTGTCTTTCTCTTTTCCAGGAAAACACTTAAGGCTGCCCATGACTCTGTAAATGTGAAGTGAAATAAAATAAACATAAATAAACCCTTGTCCTAAGATGTAGGCATATAAAGCAATGGGACAGAGTGAAGGTTCTAATGCAGATGGAGGTATGGGAGTGGAAACAAGAAAAGGTAAGCAATGTAGTAACAAAGTATTGTCATTTTGGAAAAGATTTTAGTTTAAAAGCCTTTTATTTGCCTTTAAAAATCTAGTACCCATCTAAAACCCAGCCACCTAGCCAAGCCTACAGAACAACCAGCCTAGGCAATCTATCTTTCTGCTCATGACCACTTTTTGTTCTCCTGCTGGTTTCAGACAAGAGTGACCAAGTGATTGGTCCATTCTCTGTGCACTCTTCTGAGGAAAATTCAGACAAGCTAAGAAGGCTTGGAGAAACGTTACACACCACCTAAATCCAATTGGAGTCCTAATGTTAATACACTTAAACCCCATCCAAGGCTAATGTGCAAGATAAGCTGCATCCTCTGTTGTCGTGCACACATTACTCAGTACCTTCCAGAAATGTCCATCTGCTATGTATATCCTCCCACTTAAAATTTAATTAAGTAATTGGCCCAGTCTTGTGTGGGTAATTGCTCTGTGCCCAAAATTCCCTTTGCAGTCAATGAGAGATTCGTGTAAAGAATGACTGCTTCAGGTTCTCTGGATCAAAGTATTATGATAGTGGTATTATCAAAGGGACCACCAGCCTTTATTTAGAAACCACAACCTTCATGTAATTTAAACAATTTCTTTCCCAAGCTCAGCTTGCTGATCCTTCTGATATAAACTGCACAGTAATGGGACAGCAGAAATAGAAGGGTCACAGTACATCACCACTAATTAACTAAATTTATTGTATGCCCAGTGGCAAATTAGCGTTGAGTGATTTCAGATCTAGGAAACTTGGTGTCCCCCATAAACAGGAATCTGATGTCCCTCTAAAGCCAGTACCCAGACTGGATGGTACTCAGAGAGAGGCGCTCCTACTATTTTTAATTCATTTTGATTACAAGAGTCTGCTCATTGCAGGGCAATAAACATTGATTTTGGCTGAAAGTGAGATTTGGAAGAGTCTTACAGAAACCTTGTTCATCAACTGGATGACTGGATCAAGAGAAGGCATTGAGCTGAGGTTCCTTTCCAGTATTGGTCCTCACCTCTGTTGTTCTACATCTGACAAAATCAGATACAAATCAGCCTCAGGCACCCTGAGGTGTCCTATTGGCATGCACCTGGCAGAAATGGGGAACAAAAGTGAGCCAAGCATATAGCATGTGTTTAGATAACCTGACAACCAGCTGGACTTTAGCCAGTAAGTCAATCTGTCAGCAGGGAAAAGCAGCAGGTTGTTGTGCTGCCACAAAGCTCTGCAGGGCTTAAGATCCAAACCACTGTTTCATGCACGTCACTTCCCCATATGGCTCCAAAATACTTCACTGATTCAGTCCTATCATGGATATACTTGCCAGGAGGTAATATTTGGTTGGTAGCATACATGATTATAGATACATCATGAATGAAGGGAATCCTTTAAAAATCTTAGTGTTCAAGGTCAAGTTGGATGGCACTTTGAGCAATCTGGTCTAGTGGAAGGTGTCCTTACCCATGGCAGGGAGCCGGGAATTATCTTATCTTGAAGGTCCCTTCCAACCCAAACCACTCTTTTATTCTCTGATCTTTGCTTCCTTTAAAAATCCCTGTTTTCTTTATCACCTTCCTGAGGTTTCCTCTCCTTGCTCAATGAAACCAAATTTATAGTGCATTTCATAAGAGTTAAAAGAAAAAAAAAAAGCACACACGCACACGTGCACAAAACCACCACTCTAAATCCCAAACTCTTCCTACATAACAAAAAGCTTTAATCTCATTGCTACAGAATAATCTGTAGTGATAAGCAGATGTTACACAACTCTGATGCTTTTCCTTTCCATCATCACGTGTATCAACTGATTGCTGCAGTTCAAAGGGGAGGACAGAAATACCTAAGAAAGGAAGTTCACAGATCAAATCCTCCAGCTTATCTGGCTGAAAGCTTCTCCCAGAGTGGATTTTATTTTAGTTGAGTTCCAAAATAAACACCAAGCCTTCAGTGTGCCTTAATTCTCCATGTGATGCCTGAAGCGCTGCCACTGAAAACCCCTCTGGCGTGTGGAGATCCATTACACATACTGTCATTCATCAGGAGAAAGAAACAATTCAGTTTAAACATCTAGGGATGAATGGCTTTGCTTCCACTGCAGAGTATGTATGTACAGTAAATAGCTCAGGTCACCATGAATGAACAATGCAGCAAACAGAGCCAGCACTTGAATAATTCCCAGAAAAGCCTTAAATATGCAGCCTTGCTGTTTGTCAGATGGCATAATTATCACACCTGCAATGTGAGGGACTTATATCATCGTTTGCTGCGCTAGAAAATTTAAGTTATATTGTCTGTGAGCCAGTGAGTCTGAGGAGGTCAGAGGGTCCATTGGGCTGGGGAAGATAAAACATAACCATGTTCATAATTATCAGTACTGAAAACAGTGCTAACATCACACGTGGCTGTCTTGGATCCCTAAACAAACAGGTACCAAGGTGGACTGAATACAGGAACTCCATACAAATAAATTCCTGCTGTGTTTCCAAAATAGGTTCCAAAATAGGTTTGGTTCCAGATAACTTAATTTTCAGAAAACAAGTGCTCTATAAAAGGTGGTACCTATTGAATAATCAAAGACCGAAAGAATCTATAATCACTCGAAAATTATGTCAAGTACAAGTTTTGCTTATAGAGGAGTTATTCTTACATTATGGGTTTTATTTTTTGAGTGACTGAAGGTTTGGGGCATAACCTAGTATTTGCAATCATTAATCTGAAAGAAATTCTTAGTGAAAACATTTAAAATTTGTTCATAAAATTTGGGGGATCTTAAGAGGAATCATCAGATTTTATACAATTTAGAACACTCTTATTCCTAATGTTATTATTACTTTAATAGCTCCTCCCTGAATTAATGAGGAGTGCAGTTTGAATTCTAGGAAACCCACAGCAGATTGTCCCTTTCAGGCACACTCAATTTCCAAACCATGGAGTCTCCAGACTTCCCATATGCCTCCCAAGTTTTACTGAGCAACCTCTCTTTGGAAGCTTCTTATTGGGATTTGCAGTATTGCAGGAAAGAAGAGGAAGTGCAGAACTCCAGTCCTAATGACAAGTAAGTCATGTAAACTAACTTTTCCAACTTCCACATCTAAATAGGGACATTGTTCCTTATTTAGATCAAGACAAAGATTTATAAAAAATGGGCAACTAACATAGACTTCTAAATCCATATTTAAGATATAAATAAATGACCTCTTTTTCAACAGTAGCACTGGATTTTACTCCTTAAATTCAGCCAACTTATTTAAGGATCTCAACTGTAACTAAAAATTCCACCCTCAGCTTCAAAACTATTAGTGTCAATTGTTAGAATAAGGTGATTGATTTCCCGAAGTTCTGAGCACCTCCAAATCCCTGCCATCTCAACAAGACTGTATGAGAAGTAAAGGCCTGTACATGCAGTTGGACCTCTGCTGACCAGGGTGTGTGTCTGACATCACAGCACAAGCCTAAATCTTCTCACTGCTGTGAGGGAAGAGGAGCAGAAATGAAAAATGCAGTATTTCCTGCTAACTACCAGCTCCTGCTTACGTTACATGCCCACAAAGATCACAGCACAAGCAGAACGTGCAGACAAAGAGATTGAGCTCTCCCCTTGCTGTTTTTTTCTTAATTTAGAGTTTGGCACTGTAAAATCCAGACTGATGGAGCTATCTGCTGCAGTGGAAGCTCATACCTAGGAATTAATGTGGTACCCTGCCCTATCCCACAGATAACAGAGGCCAGCACCTTGGAGTCAGAGAGAGCAACTCTGCCATCATTCAATGTCTGTTCTCTGGGTGCCACTCATCCACTGCACTCAGAAATACCAAGGAAGACAAGCACCTTTTCTCAGTTCTTCCAGGCAATATTTCATTCAGAACAGAAGAATAAGCATCCCTGTCTTCTGAAAAGGAGGTGTCAGCAGTGCAACTATTTTTCTTAAAACATAAGGGCTAGAAAATTCACTTTCTCAGCGACCCTCAAGCCAACATATCCTATCTCTCCACTGAACCGGGGGTTCATATCTCCTGCCAGAATTGTTTCTTTTTGTTTTCTTTGGCCAATTAGGCCAGAAGTGAAAAAATGACATGACTGCATGGTCTGGTAGTAAGGGCAGCTTTGGATGAACCCTTTGACAAGGACAATTTAATACAATTTGCTTCACTGCCAAAATCTTCTAGAATGTCCAGTTATAAGGCTAAAAGCTCCTCTCTCATTTTCTTACCCCTTGCTGCAACATGTTTTTATCTCCACATCTGTAGCAGAAGGATTTCAGGTTGTTTCTAGCCCAGAATTGTCTCATGTTTTCTTTAGGACACACTGCCACTGGGTTGCTCCTGGTTTAATTTCATCAGAACTGTGGATTCTGTATAATAGGAGAGGCTTTGTGGAGGCATTTGGGAGCTATTTGAAGGCTGTGAACAATGGACAGGAGCCAGCTCTGCCCTCTTGAGCTGATAGAATCCAGTCTGAGGTAGATGCCTGAGGCACCCTCCACTCCAGGACTGGAGAATGACCAGCTCTCAGTCTCTGAAAGCAGATATTCCAGACATCACCTCAGACTGTGGAGTGGCTCATCTTCCAGGAGGAGATCCTGTCCCAATTCAATGAGTTTGTGGCTAAAGGTAAAGGAGGGAAGCTAAGACCAGGGAGCCAGCAGTGATCTGGAGCCTGCAAAGCAGACCCCAGCTCTTTAATGGCTGGGATGGGCCCTGAATTCTACCCTTTGTGATAATTTTCTTACCCACATTCTATGGCTATTACTGACTTCAGACTGTCGCTCCTTAAATACATTTTTCACAAGTTCCTATTAAACTGTGGGTAGCATATAGTGTTATAACAGTATTGATGTTAAAGAGAATTACCTGCTAGTCCTGCTAATCCACTGATGCTTTGACAGCAGGAATCTTACAAATAGATTCTTCATGAAAAAATGATTAAACATGACCTGAAAGGCCGCAGCTTTCCAATTCCCTGAAAACTTACCATTTCCTTGTTGAATGCTCTAGCATTTAAAGCTAGAAGAATCAACGACAGCCCATCCTCTGATCCACTAATGACATGGATGTTGAAGGATTTTGATGTCACTTTTTTTATCCTCAAGCCTATTATCTGGCTCTTCTGCCTTTCGCTCTTCAAACAGAGGCCGCTTTAGAGAGATTGCAGTGGGCGGGCAGGGAATGTAGGAACTGTTCTACTTTTTGTATGGACTTAGTCCACAGCTACTGAATATCTCTGAGCCTCACAATCAAGGGATGTCCTTTAGAGATCTTTTAGGAATTTAGTCTGTTAAATCTGCTATAACCTCTTTCAACCTCTTTAAATTGCTATAACCTCTTTCAACCTAAATTTACCTCTGGCTTCAGCAAGACAGTGTTTGGTGTATTCCACTCAGCCCAGTGGTCCTAAAGTGATGCAGTGTTGTTCAGTTCCTGTGCTCTGACCTGGGAAGAGCTACATTTCAATGACATGTGGATCGCTGCACCATTTGGAGACCGCTGTAGGACGTTCCAGATGGTAGGCAGAATTCATTAATCTATGTCATGAAAATTTAATTCATATGAAGGTAATAAATTGTTTTTGTATAAAATAGGCAGGACTAATACATAAGCATTCAGGGCTGAATCACACCAGGATACAGTCACACACAGCTCACACTGAACTCAGCTTTTTGGCCATTACAACAACAATCAATTGAACAGAATTATTAAGTGCAGATACTCTGTATTTGGGTAGAATATGCCAACACAATAGCTGCTGCACTGTTAAAACAACCCACCTCTCCCCATAGTAATTTTAACTCAATCTTAAGAAGCCAGCAGTGATGGAAGAGAGAAAAAAACATAATAATAGAGAGAGCATCTAAGAGCCTGGGCTTGCTGCTGCATTTGCATTGACGTCAGAGCAAACAAGATTAAATGAAGGCAAGCACAGCTACAGAAATGTGACCTTAAACACAGCCTCAGAGTTGCAGATACTGCCAGAATCTTAGCTGTAACTCCACCTGGCTGGCTGACGTAGGCACAGAGATAAAATCTGTGAGAAGCAGCCGGAGACCCCAGTGGCAGCTGGCACAGTGAGAGCTCTGCTTACCGCGGAGCTCAGGGCACGGTGCCACAGAGAGAAGCCAGGGTGGGGCAGAAAGGATCGTGCTGACTCTGTCCTCTGCAAGGAACCATTGAGGCTGGCAGAATTTGCAGCAGCTTCTTACTGCTGGGGTTGCTTCAGTCTAGTCCAGGATTAGGGAAAAGATGGAAAAACGCTTGATCTCATTTTCCCAGTCAGTCACACTCTTTCCCTTTGCCCAGTGTAACCTTGTGTAGTGGGTTGAACCTGTGTTGATGGACAGTCTTTTAGACTAATGACACTTCTGACAATTTACATATTTAAACCACACAGAAAGGCAGGAATGGTTTGTCATTCCAGCTCACCTGCCAAAAGGTTGGAGGGCTCTGAGCCTCCAGGCCCCACTGGGCCGGGCTGGGGCCCCTGCCCCCCCCATCTTTCCTAACGCCGCGGCACGGACCCTGGGTCACTGGGGGGGAACTGTCCCAGAGCTGCAGGCAGCTCAACCCAGCCATGGACTGTCACACAACCCAGCCATGGACTGTCACACAGCTAAACCCAGCCATGGACTGCCACACAGCTAAACCCAGCCATGGACTGTCACACAAACCAGCCATGGACTGCCACACAGCTAAACCCAGCCATGGACTGCCACACAAACCAGCCATGGACTGCCACACAGCTAAACCCAGCCATGGACTGCCACACAAACCAGCCATGGACTGTCACACAAACCAGCCATGGACTGCCACAGAGCTAAACCCAGCCATGGACTGCCACACAGCTAAACCCAGCCATGGACTGCCACAGAGCTAACCCCATCCGTCGCAGCCTCCTGGGCCCGGCGGGTCCTTCTCCTCTCCACACCCAGAGCCAGCGGAGCCAGCGGGAGCCGGCGTGGCCTCCTGGCTGCAGCCAGCACACTCCACGCTGAGCTGAGGAGGGCACCATGCAGCCAGCAGCACAAAGGGAGCGAGGCTTTCTCCACCGTAAAGCCTGAACAAGAACACTCTTCAACGTGGCGGCTTCAGAGTCAGAAAGAGAAAGTGAGTCCTGTGAGACGGAGCTGAACACGGCGATGGGAGAAAAGAGGGCGGTGCCGCGATTCTCGCACGTAGCTTAAAAAACTTCTTGCATGCCATAATATCTGTAATATCACAAACTGTTTGTCTCTTTAACTCATTTGAAGTACATGGGGGGATGGAGAATTCAAGTGTGGCCCATGAAAATTGTGAAGAGTGCCTATGCCGGGCTACATAGAAGCATTGAGAGGCTTTTTAGAGACTTATGGCCAAAAAAAGCCTTTGTGTTCAGGCCAAAGTAACTCATCCTTAAAAAGATTAATAACCCTGTGTGATAGCCTATGTTTGGCAGTGTGAAGGAACTGTGAGATTTTTCATGGGAGAGATGTTTTACACCACAGCAGATTGTTTCTTTCCAGGCAGGTCTGCTGTTGGTGGCAGTTTGGGAACCATGTGCAGCTGAAGAAAACCCTTTTTCCTTAAGCATAAGAAAGAGACTTTTCAAGAACTGCAACACTGACTAAAATCCCATGTTCTGTTACCCTTTGTGTGAGTTGGGTAAAAGGAGGAAAGTCCTGGAAAGGGGGAGGGGATTTGCTTTAATTTCTTGTTATTTTTCTTTACTTTTAGTTCCCTTAGTAATAAAACTCTTTCTTTCTATGGCAACTGTTTAAGCTTTGCAGCTGCTTTGCTTTCTCCTAATTCTTATCTCACAGAAGGAAAATAAGTAAGTAATGGATATTTTGAACCAACCCACTACACCTTGACACTTTTGAGATCCAGACTTGGAAAGCCAAAGTCACAGAGAGAACCAGGCCACTGGGAACAATGGCTAATGGCACCTTCAAACAGCTAAGAACAATTGCACTTAGAAGTTTGTTACATAGGAGCAAAGCCCATTCAAGTCTACTCAATCAAATAAAGCATGATTACATGGTGACATTGCCAAAATCTGAACCACTGTTCACTGAACAAAACCACAAAAAATTGTCCACAACCAATAAAGAAAACTCTCCGGCAAGAGAGCATCCCTTCAAAAATCCTAAGCAGGTAGATCCCAATCTTCCCAGACACTATGATTTAGAGTAGATGAAAGTATTTCCTTTGATTTGAAGGACAGGATTACCTGTTTGGGCATCATTTAAACCTCTCAAAACCAGGCTGAATTGGGGTATAGAAGATTTAATGACTTCACTGGATCTGACTGCTCTTAGCATTATTTCATTTTACATTTGCCACAAAAGAGATTCTACTTTGGATCTGTGGGGTAAAGCACCTTTCTAAAGACTCAGATGGAATCAACCAAAACAGCAATTTCAGGCTGTTTCCCTGATGTGGAGAAGATACCCAAACACAATGATAAGTCTTTATTCATGTCTCTCTATTGACAGTTTCTGGAGTGGTTCAAGCACACGGGGAGAGCTTTGGCAGACAAGTTATGTTGCAGGACCTTCCCCAATCAATTTGTCTCAGCTAAAGAAAACTGGAGATAGTTTATCTGTGAACTGCTGAGAATTAAAATTTTATCCCATTTTCTCCTTAAGGCATCTGCAGACAGCTGTTTTGTGACAGCAATTTTGTGTCACCTGCAGCTTAGAGTTCATAATAAAACCAGGTAGGTTCCCTGGTGGGGGTAGAGATGCAATAATTAAACTTAGCCTAATAACTGCATTACACTCAGGGCTCCAACCAGATTCTCCTGTTATGGGCCAAGCACTGTGCAATGAGGAGCTAAAAACCCTTTCAAAATTTTGTCCCTGTGGCATACAGAGTTCATGGGGGCTTACTGCCTGTCTGGTCTTGTTTCAGGCATAATATTCAGCCAGCATTTTTGGGAAATGCAAAAGCTTTTGAGAGTCTCTTGGGTCAGATTTCAGGATCTTGTATCACTTTCTGATCCCAGCATGAAGAAAAGGAGATTGTTGTGTTATGTTGTTTTGGGGTTTTTTTGTTTACCCATGCATCTTTGTGGGTACAAATACCTCTGCAGGGATATTTGGCTTGGATACTGGTAGGTTTGTAAAATCCAATAAATCTCTAATCTAATCAAATTTCACCAAGCAATTGTTCCCCATCCTTTGGAGCCCAGGGATCTAAGCTGTATTATGCTACCTAGCTTATTACTGAAAAGTCACTGAAGACTCAATGGATCCTTCACTGCATTTCTTCTGTCCTCTCTTTGACATGTCAAAGAGCTGTTGTTGCAATAATTGAAACCAGTTCTGTTTTAGGACCAAAAATCTTAGAATATCCCATGCAGAATGTGCTGATTCTGCCCACATGGATCACTGGTGCTGTCCTGGAGATGCTTAATGTACCATTGAATGCCATAGAGCAGCAGTTTTTATTTCTTCTGAACCATGAGGTATGAGATCTTGGCACTTGTGACTTGTGCTTTCAAGCCTTTTCTAGTCCATCAGCCAAGAGTTGCTTTTTTGATTCAACATTTAGCAGCTGACTTTACTTAATTTGGAAGCACAAACAGACCCTTTGCTTGACTCTGTGTGTTCAACTCTTGGCCAAAAGAGAACCAACTTTAAACCAGACAAAACTCCTTGCAATTACAGCACTTGCTCCCCCCTCTGTCTCCTGACTTATAAGGAACCATGTTATTGGAATAAGGACCATCTAATCCACCAAGCCTGGGAGCATCTGAATTTTTATTTTTATGTGTTGGTGACATTCCAATGGGACCTTGCCAATGAATAGGACACCCTTAATTGCAGATGCCCCCATTAGTCCAGGTGTTCATGTGGGAAGAAGATCTGCTAATTTCATTATGGAATTTCTGAATCTAGTCCTGCCAGCTCCATAGGAATTTTGATGACTGTACTCATCTCCACTAATTTATTTTTCTCCTGGTTATCAGCATTGTTTTGTTCTCACGAGTTAGGATGGAAAGGAAAACAGCTTTTTGTAGATGCTAGCAGGGCCTGACAGAGGAATTTTCCTGTGAAACTTTCCTTTCTCATAAGAAAGCAGTTAGAGAAATCCAGCTTCTCGCAGCTTCTCTGTGAAAGCTTTAGTTCTCTTGAGAACTGGATGGACAACAGTTTGTAAGAATGTAAGCCATTTCTGCCCCTGCAGGTTGTTGTGAGAACACTACAATTGTTTTCAGTTTTGTGAGAATGATATTTGGAAATGGGTGTCTTACTGCTCGACCTATCACCTCGGGAGGTGGTGGGCCAACAGGCCAATCATGTAATTTCTCTTTTGCGAACCGTGCTATAAAGGTTATGAGTGACTAAACGAGGTCTCCTCGGCCATACCTTGCAACCTGGACCTGTGTCGTGATTCGCCGTTCTCTGGGGAAAAACAGCGGCAGCTTTTCTCATGGAAGTTGAGCACATCTCACTGCACAGAACAAAGCCTGGAAAAAGAGCAGCTTTCCAGCACAATGCCAGGACTAAGGCACCTGTGTGCTTCTTCAGGTAAGCTGCTGTCCTTCAAATTCACAAGGACATTTTCTGCTATGTGAGCTGGTCATAGAGACAATTTCAGCTCTCCTGGAGAGCATAATTTAAAGTTAGACCTTCTCCAGTATGGTCCATACCACCAATCAAGGTAATTGTATTGTCCATAGGTTTCAAGACTCATAAAAATTTGGTTCTGTTCTGCCCTTGTGTTCAGAAATTCACCTCTCAGTGGAAATCTTTCTGTTCGCTTTGGTGCGTTTTAGCAGTAAACCAGCAAGCAAATCTTCAGTATTATCCAAAGTAGGATGTCTGTACTGTAACTCAGAGCTACACCCTGGGAAATCCTTCCAGATCCCAGAAGGACTTGATTCTGCTCCCTTCTATAACCAATGATGGTACGACCCTTGATTTCAACAGAGGCAGAATCAAGATGGGGATTGTTTCAAATTCACCAGGGCAATTCTACAAGTTGTACATAGTCTTCACCCCATTTTATGTGTGGCTAAGGAACAAGGATACCTCCCACACATATTCCTTTTGGGCATTCCATATGTCTCTCAGATGAGGATCCAGTGAAGCTCACTCACTACGTATGTGCAAACAGTCCATTCAAGCATTCTTAAAAGTGGAGAAAAGTGAATATGAAGCCTGTCTCTGTTCAGAATTCTATGCAAGGCCTCAAATTCAAGTGTTAGTAGAGTCTTGTTTCCTCCTGATTTTCTGGTAAGACACAGTGTTTTCCTTATCAGTAGAACTGTGCACTCATTAGTTTCAGTAGGATGAACATCTTTGATCTGTTAAAAGTATCTCTGTCTATACCAACAGTTTTATTTTCAGCTTCAAAAAGTCACCCAAACCAGCACTATCTCCCAAAGACTCAGCTGCTTGCTCTTGGCACTGTTTAGCACCTCAGCTTGTTCTTAGCTCATGGACCTTGAGTCCATCTCCTCAGATCTGTGGCTCTCCTTGCTTTGTCTCACCACAACTTCTGTTCCTGAGCCCTGCAATTTACTTGAGAAGGAGGCAATTTCTCCCTATAAGACTTGCAGTGCTTTTGGGATTTATTTTCTCTGATGAGAGGTACAGTGGGCTACCTTAGCCATTGAGGTGGTGTGTCTTGGCACACCCACACATCTTTTGTGTGCCTGTATTGCTTATTCTAATTCAGCAGCCTACTGCCTTATCTAGTCAGAGTGCTTTGAAAGGCAAATCCTATCAGAGCATAATGGGAAGGGAAGTTAAAGCTATTAACAGCAGATTCTTAGCAGGTCAGGGGGCAGAAGAGGAGCTCTCTAATCATCTTCAGATACATTTTCTTTCCTTATAGGCTTGAATAATAACTAAATCTCAGCTCCTCTAGATAGCTTTAGATGCTATTAGGACATTCAATGAGTAACTCAGAAAGGGATAGAAAAGCACAGATACATAGAATCACACAATCATAGAATCACAGAATGATTTGGGTTGAAAGGGACGTTAAAGATCTTCTAGTTTCAAGCCCCTGCCGTGGGCAGGGACACTTTTCTCCAGAACAGCTTACTCAGAGCCCCATGTGAACAGGCGTGGCAGGCCACCAGCTCTGGAGGAGCACTGGCTGTTCATTCCCTGTCTCTAGGATCATCCTCAGGGGAAAGGACCCGCTCTCGATGGAGACATGTGCTGGCTGTCCTTCCTGATAATTGTGTTTCTGGTAGAAAAGAACAGAGGCATGGAGAAGCCTAGAGTGAGCCGGGAAGGGACATCATTCCTGTGAAAAGGAGGCCTCATGGAAACAATATTTGCTTCCTGGCATTATCCTCTGATCAGGTAACAGAGAGTCCTCCTGCTGTCTCCTTCATGGCCCTGCACTGTATCCCCTGGCTGAGCTCCTCCCCTGAGAAGCTCTATCATAGTGACAGGGAGAAATTTTTCCATGGCTACTGTCATTAATTATCAAGATAATTTCCCTCCTTAAACTTCAGGTCTGAATTATTACTCATTTCCCATCCTGCCCAGCCCACTATCCTGCCTAGACATCTCATTTGGCAGCTAGACCATATGAGTGTTGCTCCCTTGATTAAACAGTTGTTACAATGTGTATCTTATTACCCTCCGTTAAGTCCCTGGTCACGGTTTTTTTAAGCATCTCCTTCCCAGGAGTGGTTGGAGCACGGGTGAAGGTATTCAGGGGAATCAGGGAAGGTTGTCAGCATCGTTCAAGGTAATCTTCAGCCATTTTAGAGCAACGAACAACACCTTGTGTACTGGAGGTGTGTATAAACTGTATACTAGACACAGAGATTTTAGTTCCTCTTGCCATACCAGACCAATTTTGGGCATAAACCATACCTCTTACTTGTTTTGAATAATTAAAAATCAAGCCCTCTTGGTGCCTTGCAGGACATTTGGTCCACTCCATCATGGCAGATTAAAAAAAAAAAAAAAAAATGGAAGGAATTAGTAGATATCAGCTCTTAATCTCCAAATGCTTAGACTCAGGAGCATAAGGAGACAACATCTTTTGATGTGGTTCCCATATTGCAAGCAAACTAAATAAATATCTCTGGGTTCTTAAGGCTAACATCAAGCCATCATCTCATAAAAATAAGATGCTGACTGAAAAGTGTGTGTGTGTATATACTGGGGGAAGGTGTTCTTGTGGATTAGTCTTACTTCTGTCAGTTTGTGAGGAAACATTCCCAGAACACCATCATCTTTGGCTATGCTGTGATAGCAGCACCACAGCCAGTCTACCTTGTATTATCCAAGAATTTGGATGGTACCACACACCTGCAAAGCCACCAGCACCCCACATCCCACATGGGCAGGTTTTGTCTCACAACACAGTCTTGAAGGGCTTCTTTATGCTCATGAGCTGTGGAAGGTTTGTGTAGTTCAGGTGGAGAATGTCCCCTGCACCCTCTGCCACACACAGATTCCCTCTCAGCATTGAGCCCCAGGCCTCTCACAGTTTTTTGAGTGCTCTCCCAGTTGCTGGGAAAGCAGCTTCACCGAAATTAGAATAGAAATGCCAGCTCTTTCCCCATTACTGTCCCCAGTACTCCAATAAGCACCTGAAATGCTTTCCTCATTTGGAAAACCACCTAGTAAGACCCCAAGTTTACAAAGTCCCTGTGTGTAATCACCTTCTTGTGGGGCTGTCCTCCTTATCTGCGTTTTCATATTGTAGAAATAAGACCAGTATTCTCATCTGTGTCCCGTCAATTTCTTTGCTCAATTCATTGATCTTGAAGATCTCCTTAAGGAAATTAGGCAAATCAGGTTTAAACTTCTCCTGAATCCTTTCCCTGATAGTGAAAATCTGATGGTGGTTGTTATTAGCAGCTTGGCTTTAGAGTTACATAAGTGATGGGATAAGCTGGTCTATTTTAGTAGCTATTTTCTAATCTATCAGAAGATACTGGAGATCTCAAGAAAAATACATCATGGAAAGCTTAAAGCATGCTTTACTTATAGAAAAATCCTAAGGAAATGTCGTGAGAAAGGATACAGGACAGTTGTACTTCCACTATCTTTAAGATACATAGAGTTTAGTAGAGCTCTCCTCAGTTTTGCACCCATCCTAGATGACTGAATAGGAAGACTAGACATTCATAGATTCATAGAATGTGTTGCAAGGGACCTTAAAGATCATCTTGTTCCAACCCCTTGCCATGGGCAAAGATACCTTCCACTAGACCAGGTTGCTCAGAGCCCCATCCAGCCCAGCCGTGAACACTTCCAGGGATAAGGAGAGCCCACAACCTCTGAGTGACCTGTTCCTGTATCTCACCACCTTTATAATAAAGAATTTCTCCTAATATCTAATCTTCCTGATACCCAGTCTGTCTACCCTTCTTCAGCTTTGTTAGGATTCAATGAAGTTGAGGGGAAGTACTTTGCTTTCACAGATACAGGCCTCTTTCTCTAAAGAGGATACCAAGTGGTCCTTCACAGAAAGATGCCAAAGGCTGAACAATCATATTGTATAATGGGAGACAGCCTCTGCAGATGAAGAATTTTTAGAGCCTAAATATCCAGTTTCCAGCTGTGTGAAATTGTCACATTGTTCATAATAATCAGAAGGATTGAGATTGAAAACTTATCTGGCATCTTTTTTGCAAGCACAATTTTCAATTTTTACATGCTTCAAAGATCACAGGTTCCTGCTCACAGCCCCTGTTAAATATCCTGAAATACATCTCTTCTAGAAAACTATTTTGTTTTAGCCATTCTTTAAACTAGATGCTTCCATGAGGAGGGAGTTTTGGCCCGTTTTTGCTGTACAGTTCATTGTCCCTAATCTCTCCATTGCCATTGCTATAGCAATCAAGTGCCTGTCAGATGCCCCAACTAGAAAATGTTTTTTTATTTCATTAGCTCCCAAGTTGAATCCTATTACTTATTAATAACCTCATTCCACCCATGCTCTGCATTGATCCCTCTTACCATCACTGGCTCCTGCTGACTTCTCAGCTTTCTCAGAGTAATGTTTTCAAAGGTAAAAATTTCCAGCCATCTCTCCAAGCAAGACTCCTGTGCAATCAATAAGAAGCTCATCACTTCCACACTTACCAGCCGCCCCGGCAGCTCTTGCTTTGCTTGTTGTTTTATCATTCCCAAAAGCGTCTCCTCCTCCTCCTGATGAGATGGATTTACTCAGCAATACTCAGCCTGCTATGGCAGGGAACGCAGGGACCAGGTGCCTTGCTTGCTCAGGAGGACTGAAAGGCTCAGAAATCTTACAGAGAGATAAGTGGGAGATTAGGGTCAGCATTACTGCAGGCACTTAGGGGCTGAACAGATTCCTGTGGCAAAAAAAAGCGCCTGTGAATGTGTTGTATTCTTCTCGTTCCTTTAAAGAGAGGAGTATTCTTACTTTAAGTACACATCTTTAAAGAATCCCCCTCCTCCACCTTTCTCCATCACGTCCTTTTTCCATCCTTTCATTCTTCTTGCTTCTCTTCTGTGCCCTGCTTGTCCTTTACCTTGTCTTTGCTCTCTTCTTACAGGGCAATATGGCCCCAAAATCCTCACATCTTGTGTGCCCTTCAATTAAGGTGTTGATTCTTAAAATTATGCCCCCACATTTGTGTTTCAACATCTGAGTAGAACCTGATTTTCTGCAGAACCAGTGATGGGGTTTCTGGGCATGTTTGGGTTCTGAAAGCCCAGTAATTTATGTTATATCCTAATTGCAGTGCATGATGGGGGGGGGGGTTAAGTCCAGGGAAATTCCTACAGTGAGGAATGTTGAGAGAGAGGTGCTTCAAGCCTTAGCAAACCTTACTTGCTCAGATACATTGTGAACATCCATTGCATGGAGTATAAGAAGTTTTCTAAGATCATAGTGAAGGTGCAGCAAGTTTTAACAGCCCCGATTCCACTGACAGTGCTCCCAGCTCTGGGCCAAAAGGGAGCAAGGCAATGTGAGTGGGCAGTGAAAGCCACAAGATCACCTAGCCTGCAGCATCTGGGAGATGGCAGAAATGCAGGTAGGAGCTAAATTAGTTAACAGAGACATACAGTGCATTTTAAGTTCATTGTATGTGTTCATTGGGTCAGGGTCTTCACTTGGAGGTGGACAGACTAAGCTCTAGAGGTGTGGTTTTCATAATATAATGAGCTAAGTCCATCTAAAGGACACAATTTTTGCTGATTTATCTAACTTGCATAAAACTTATGGTACATGGCTAAACACAGCATCGAGTGTCTAATTCAAGGTCTCTGTTCATGTTATCCCTTGTTCCAAAATGGTTCTGCAAGACCTTGCTGGTTAGTTTTTACTGTTTTCTGTAATTCACTGTGCAAAATCTTTTCTTATATCATTCATCTTTCACCACCAGTGGTCCTTACAAAGCACCAGTTGAAGGCATGACATGTGAATCCCTGCTGTTACTTGATAGCTCCACTGCAGCAAGATGGGCACCTGAGTTTAGGCTGATCCTTCCCACTTCTTAAACCAGCCTCAGTTTGCTGTATTGTTTGGCTATGTTTATTTGGTGCTGCTTAACTACTCTTCAGTGTCACTTATGCCCAGCTCTTCTGCATTGTCCTCTTCCCGTGTCCTGCCACCTCCATGCTTTGCTTTCCCGTAACACAGTCCCCGTCAAGGTCGTCAGAATTACATGGATCTCCTGACAGTACACAGATGCTTTGGTCTGTGCTGCCTCACACCCATGAGTCTTTAAAAAAGAAAAGCCTGATCTTCAGAATTTTTTAGATTTTTTTCCACGGATCCTCATTTGGAGAAGATGCAGATGTTTCCCATTTGGCCAACGCCTCCACGTATCCACTGACAGATGCTCGGCAACGTCAGTGCTTATTTCCAGCCTCTCCTCAGATGTACTGATGAATGTCATGTTTGCAGCAGTCTTGTCTCCAATGTTTTTCTAAGCCATGCTATTGTGGCAAGCAAACCTATTCACAACTGCTGTCAACCAGTGGGTATAGCCTTAGAGTGGTTCCTGAGCCTATTTATTTTTGTTTCTCTCTTGAACAGCTACAGGAGCTGGGGTTTTATCAGCACCAGCAGAAATAGATAAATTCAGTACCAGGCATCCAGCCTAAAGGAAACATGAGAACTTCAGAAACATTCTGGAATTTAATCAGGCTGAATATACACTAATAAATTAAATACGCTTTGGTACATTTTTTTTCAAACTGAAGCCAGCTATTCAAAGGGCAACCTGCCAGGCCTGGATTGCTGATCACAGTGGTATTGTACATGGAGAGAATTCAGTTATACAGCCAAGGACAATGTCTGTTGTCACTAATGCCACTGGGGAGACCAGTGCCCTCTCTCTTCTGGTTTGAAGAGTCCATGATCTTAATCTGAGGAGACTTTATTGCTTTTGTAGGGGAGTGTTTTACAGGGAGATAAATGAATATCCAACATTTTCCCTATATGCTCTTTATTCTGAAAGGTCAGTCACCTTCTCTGCAAATAAATAGAGGATATATCATCACTCCTGCTATGGCATCCACCTTTCCCATCCATCACTGGGTAGGAAGATTACTCTGCCATGGGTATGCAAGCCAGGGGAGCTGCAAGTATCTCTGAGTAGCAGCAGATGAGCCTTGACTTTCACCAATAACCACAGTAAACCACATCACCCAAACAATGTGGGACAGCACAGACAGGACCCATAATATTCCTCAAATTAGGACTCTGAAGAGTAACTTGCTTAAGTGCATGTTCCTTCTGTCTGCATATCAACCTGGGAAAATCAGGGCTAATGATACTTTTGTTCTTGGACAGTTTCATTCAGGAATGAAAAATTCACAGCAGTACCAATTCCTAAAGGCCAGTTTCATCCAGTTCACACACCCAAACATGAAGAGCAAGAACGATTTCAGAACCTGAACATCCAGCTGTTGGCTGATGTGGGATCAGTGCATGCAACCCCCAACTTTCCTGTGGTCAAGTTGGCCACCAGGAGTTCCCAAAAAAGCTCCTGGGCCCCATCATGCTGGGCACAGTCTAAATACCACTGAACAACAACCTCTGGAACATTTACAACCCAAATAGAAAATCCAGAGTCTGGGGGAGGATGTGGAGGCAGCAGAGAGGAGGTGATCCACTCCAGTCCCCACAGGAGGTTAATGGTAGCCATTTGGCCAGCCCAGATGATGCTGCCTTCCAGCTCCCCAGCTGGTATGGACTGTGTGTTTCCAACCCTTTGGACTCTGCTTCTTACTTGTCACAAAAGCATTTTTCTTTGGATTATTATAATTACTATTATTATTGTTATTATTATTATTGTTGTTATTATTATTATTATTATTATTTTATCCTGATTGAGCTGGATGGCGCATGAAAACCTTGGAAAACTCAATCCCAGGCCAGCCCTGCCTCCAGTGAGGACCTGGTGCTCCTGAAGGTTCCCAAGGCTTGGCTCTCCCAGAAGGACCAGAATGACTTCCCAAGCTGTGTTGTAACAGATCCTTCCAAACAGTGGTGCTTAATGGCTGTAAAGATTCAGTAGTCCCCGTGTCTCTTTAAAAAAGCAACAAAACCAGGATATATGATTTTTCCAGAAATAAAGATCAAATAAAATACTGCATTTTGCTGTTAACATGATGATTTGAGCTAAGCACAGCACTATGGAAAATGGCTGTTTAAGAGAGTATGTTCTTTGCTACAGGACTTTCTATTTACTGTGCCAGGGTCCTTTCCACAGATAACAGTCCATAAGACAAGTCCTTCAACCCCTGTGAAAATGGGCTATTGATTTATATTTTAATTTAAAATTATGTACTTTTTCATCCCTGATGTGTTTTTCTGTTTTTTGTCCACAGTTCACTAAGTTGCACTGAAGTGAACAGAAAAGAGATATGTGCTTACAGTTTGGCAGGGAATTGCTGAGGTGGGGAGTTTTCAATAGCAAAAAGAAAGATCGAAATGCCTAAGCAGTTATTTTAATCAATTGTTCTTTCTAATGAGAGCAGCTCAGGGGGCGAAGCAAGCAATTCAACATTATGCATTAATGTTTAAAATCCTCCTAAATCAAAGCATGGAACAGACTCTCTGGATTGGGAGTCAAACAAAAATAATCAAGATATGCCAATGCATTTTCACCAAAACTTTTTGGGAACCCTGGCTTGTATAAATTAACATGAATGTGTAGATTAACATGGATGTGTATAATAAAACTATCTCTTTTTTTAAATCACAGGCTTTAAAATATCTGAAAAGCATTGTGGAAACAGCAGTCAGCATCTCTGTGTCAGTGCAGAGGGTTACTGAAGGCTTTAGCTTTTTACATGAGCAGATAGTGATAGACAAGGGGGAGAGGTTTAGATTAGATATGTGCTGGTTTGGGCTGGACCCAAACCAGCACAAGATACTAGGAAGAAATTATTTTCTGTGAGGGTGGTAAGGCACAGGTTGCCCAAAGAAATTGTGGATGCCCCATCCCTGGAAGTGTTCAAAGCCAGGAGCAACCTGGTTTAGTGGAAGTCCTGCCCATGGCAGAAGGGTTGGAATGAAATGAACTTTAAGATCCCTACCAACCCAAACCATTCTATGATCCCTTGGTTAAGTGACTCTTGCTGGCTCCTCACAGCTTTTTCAGAAACATCAGCAGCAAACCCACTCTGTCAGGCACAGTCACTCTCTTGCTCGTGCTTGTGTGGACACACACAGAGCAACAAGAGCTCAGACACATTTGGGGGTCTCAAGTCAGTGCTCTTTCCTGGTTTTTCCCCTGCCTTTGAGAACTAAATATTCAGAAATTGCCTCAGGCACAAGTGGGTATGGCTCTCAAAAGATTACATGGGGGAAAAGAAAAGGCTTTTGCAAGAGAAGTTAGAAAAAGTAAAAGATTTCAGTTTTTCAAAAGAAACACTATACACAATCTTGTTCCAAAGAATATGTGAGGAATAAAGGAATAGCAAAAGACAAATTGCTCTGAAGACTGAAATACAATGAAGCTGGGGTTAATCAGCTTATGGGCTGCTTTCATACAAGAGAGAAAACCACGTGTAATTTTCAGAGACATTTTCAATTCTCACTACCTTCGAACAACATCCTTATGTAAGCAGAGGCTCTTCAGAGCAGACCTCTTCTGTTTTCTTCTTTCATTTGCACCTTTATAGACATTCGTGACAAATCTGATCAGAGTATTCTATTATCATGAAAATGAGAAGTAATTTCAGCTGCATCTGTTGCAGACTGCATACTAAATTACAGATTTGTTAATATCTTCACAAAAGAAGTCTAGATGACCTCTTGCACCCATGTACAATGATTAAGTTAACAAATTATGATATACACATGAATTTTCTTTTCAAGTCAAGGACAGTTTTTTATGTGGGTTTGACTTCATGAACTGCTTGCTCAAGGAAGGGGGACTTACTCGCTTCCTTTTCTAAAAGCTTTGCTCCGGCCTAAATGTTGTTGCAGCCAGAAGTTAGGAAGTTTGAAAGCAGGCGTGAAGAGGAAAAGCAGAGTCCTTGGCTAAGGTGCACTCTCCTTGGCTAAAGTTCACACTTTTATGGTAACTAATAAATTAAACAGAAAGCTAGCCAGAAATATCAACAGAGTGTCTGCACAGGTAGATTTTTGCTGGCTAAGACTTCATACCATATATTCCCACTCCTCAGAACAGACAGATCAGATTTAATCTCCCATACAGTCTCTCTCCAGGCCACTACTTAACTCACAGGTCTCTGGTGTGAAGCCCAGGGAACTGGAAAAGAAAGAACCAGAATGCTCACTGGTACTTTTTATAGATTGATGATAGACTTCTAAGCTGTCACACTCAGAATCCTGCTATGGGCAAGGAGGGAACATACCTCACACAGACAGGGAGCTACATGAATCCATTGTTAATCCAGTCAAAATTTTCATAATTTAAACCAAAACAAAACTCCCTTTTTTTAGTATCTGTGCTCATTCTTTCAATGCCTGTCTGGCTCCTATGGCTGACCCTCTCATCCTTACTCAGGAAGAATGGGAGATGGGTTGTGACATGTTGCCAGTATCCTGAGATTTCTGTCACAGGCAGTATAATATTTGTGATGGGGCTTTCTCCACCTTTTCCTTCGGAAGATGTGTGAGGTTGATGCTGATACTTTGCTCTTCCTCAGTTTAGGGTCTGATTGGGTTTATTTTTATACATTTTCTTAACACAGTCTTTCTTCTAATTTTGCTCATTATGTAGCTTTTCTCTTTTTGTTATGTCCAAAATTAGCCTTTACCTGAGCAACATAGGGCTGCATTTCTGCAGGGACCACTGACTGATCTTTAAGATTTGTGCTTACAGTTGGGGATCTCTGTTATCATCCCATGCCTGTAATCCTTCACACCGCATTTTATTTCGAACTTACAGGCTGTTGAATCTGCACTGTAACTCCTTGTTATCACTGTGAACTGAAGCTGATCTGAAACAGACACGGGCCATACTTACCTGACTGTTAGACAATTGCTAATGTTAAAAAAACAAAGTTAAAATAAACTCAGCCTGGGCAAGACAAGACTAGCTATCAGTCTGGACTGACCAAGCTTTGATGGTAAGGTCAGGGCAAACCCTGTCTTTAACTTGTATCAGCAGAAACCGGGCTGCAAAGTCTCTCTGCTCTACATATGTCAAGACCTGTCACAGAAAACTCTAGAAGAACACATTTCTTGGGATGTTGCCATTTGTAGGCCCCAACCATCTGATAGCCCTGGCAGCTCCCACCAGCTCAGCTGTGGTACCAGAGCATCCCTGAATTCACATCAGGTGGCTGCTCCTTGGCTGCTCTCTTGCTGCTTGGCTCCCATTCACAAGATCAGGAGGAGAATTTTAAAATCTCCCCACTTTCTAAGTGTTTATCTGCAGCCTTTAATCACCGCAAAAGATCCTCTCTAACCTAATGGATTAATCATAAGGTTTGTTTGCCAGAATTTTATGTTACACTGCCATGCTTTCTTGTACTTTTAGCATTGATCTCACCTGCCTCTAATTGCAATACAATTCTGCGGTTCTTCCTGCATTTCTGTGTGTCTGTAAATCGTAGAATCAAAAAATCATGGAATGGTTTGGGTTGGAAAGGACCTCAAAGATCCTCTTGTTCCAACCCTCCACCATGGGCAGGGACACCTTCCACTAGACCAGGTTCCACCAAGCCCCATTCAACCTGGCCTTGAACACTTCAAGGGGCATCCACAGCTTCTCTGGGCAACCTGTTCCAGTGCCTCACCACCCTCACACTAAAGAATTTCTTCCTTACGTCTAATCTGAACCTACCTGTTTTCAGTTTAAACCATTCCCACTTTTCCTGTCACTACATGCCCTTGTAAATTATACCTTTCCTTGTATTACAAACCTAATAAAAGAACTCTTCACCTCATAATCCTCTTAACTAACTCTTGCTTCTGTCTGTTTCTGTCTCACTACAGTACTCCAGTCTTTGTGTGGGTGCAAGCTGCCATGAAGCAGACACTGACTTTTCAGCAGTTTCTTTCATTTCTATTCATAAATTTGAAAGTGTTACACAGAACAGCTCCCAAAGTCTTTGACCAAGAAACTTCTCACTGAACAGAAAGGTTAATTAAACATCATGTACTTTGGCTCACTAACTGCATATGAATTCACAGAATCAAAGCCTAAGCTGAGTTGGAAAGGATCCACAAGGATCATCAAGTTCAGCTCCCAGACCTTCACAGGACCATCCCAAAGAGTCACACCATGTGCCTGAGAGTATTGTCCAAACACTTCTTGAACTCCAAAAATTAAATTTCATTTCCTAGACCTATTAAGTTCTTGGTACTTTTCTTCTTTTTATAGCAAAGGAAAGTCAAGGTATAAAATAAAATTCTTAAATGAGGCTTCCCATGACACAGATCAAACCGCACAAACAAATAAGTCAATAATAAACCAAGCTAGTGATTTGGAAGTTTCCTGAAACTTTTTGATGAAAGTACCCAGAATTACAGAATCACAAGACCTCTAGAGATCATCAGATCCAACCTCGTTGCTCCAGGCAGGGTCAGCTAGAGCAGGTTGCTCAAGGCTGCATCCACATCCCTGCACTGTCTGACTCACAGCACAGCTCAGCTCCGAGCTCCAGGGCACTGCTCAGGCTGCTGTGCAGTTTGGCCACAGAAATCCTTTCATAAAGCAGTTCCTTGCATACTTGAGGGCAGTGCTAATATTTTGTTTCATATGTTCTTGTGTGGATACCTGCAGAATGTAGAAGGAGAGCCCACAGCTTTATGAATCCCTGAATGCCTTCGCTCATCCTTTGGTGTGGGGCATGACCTTGCTGTTGCCCTCTGCATAAAGACTGACTGGGACCCTGCCGAGCCCAGAGCCTTCTGACACGATGTCACTCTGATCTTCTGTGCTGTGACTTCTTCTGATCTCATATTGCATTTTGGTAACATAGCTCTGGATAACCTCCTCCCTACCCTGAAACAATGCTGTCATTTGCACTCAAAATGCCTTCAGGACTCTCTGATGGCTGGTACCGTGTATGTGATATACTCAGGAGATGGGCTGGTGTCCCCAGGCTTTCATTCTCCTACAGTGCTGCTTTAACTGATGCCCCATTTTAGAGATGACAGTTTCCCCTTCAGTGGGCTCACTGGACCACATCATATTCTGTTTTTTTCTGAGAAGGCAAAAGCGTGTAAAAATTGGGCCTTCTTCTGTTTGCCATGTTATTGTGCTGTCTTTTGAAATTATTGCTTTCTGCTAATTATCCTTAATGCTAATATTAAGATATCACACTCAAGCTAAGTTAATTAGGGGAAGAAGAACATCTATGTTCTTAGTAACTAAACCAGCTAACAAGCACAAGCAGATGCTCATTTGTTCCAACTTTCTCCTGTTTCCTACAATTTACCAGTTCAAATGCTGTTTGGCAGCCTCCAGGGCACACTGGACTGAAGCTGAACCCTCATCCTTTACATCTGAGTGCTTTATCAATGTTCACACTGAGAGTGCTCACAAGCACCCATCCTCTTCCAAATTTCCCACACAGAGGAGGACTCTGGGACTGTATGAGCTGACACAGAAAACATCCCCCTCCAAAGTCACTATTGATGAGTGTGCAAACAGCAGTTAAATCACTGTGGGGATCCTTGAGGATTTATAACATTTCCCATGTTTGACATCCAGATACTTTGTTATCTCTTAGTACTATCTCAAACACGTCTTCTGTGATGGCAGTTATCTCCTGGAGCTGTTTTCCTTATCTTTTGTGGAGGGTTGGACTAGCTGGACATCTACAAGATGCATCCACATCTGATGTTGGTCAGATCTCAAGCCACCAGGCACAAACAAACTTCTCCATGTTCTGGAGATGAAAAGTTCATTTATTCTTATTAATCATACTCTGGTCCTCACAACCAGACATCCACCTTCTTCATCAATATTTTTTTACTCCACTAGAATGGCTGGATTAACTTCCAGGTAAATAGGGCACAGCTTCTCGTGCCCATCGCAAAAGACCTGAGAAATCCATATTGCAGCTTTTCTCTTCCTGATAGTCTCAACACCTCCATCAGGGCTGCTTTATGCTTCTAGAGCTTTACCTTGATGTGATTGTGTTTCTCACCTGTTTTCTCCCCTGCCTGAGTGTAGCTGAAACTGGGTTTTGCCTATTTTTTCTCATCCAATTTACATTCTTGGCCAGACTACTTATTTTTCCATCTCCTCTGTTTCCTTCAGCCTGAGTCTCTGCATTCATTCCTCATTACTTGTTTTTCACATTGTTTAGACAAAATGTCCAAGGTTTGATCCCTTACCAACTTGATTCTGTTATCAGGAAAACAGTAGACCAACAATTGATCCAGCGTTAGTTGAATATAAAGAGCTCTTGGCGTCTCCATCATTTTTTCCCTCCTTCCCCTGCCCTCTGCTCTTTTAATTCCAACCAAATCTGTGCTGTCTCAGGAGATGTATAAAACTCCCTTCACAAACTTCTGCACTTTCTATACAAAGAAATACCCTCTATCCATCTTTGAAATTGAAATTATAGATGAAAATCACTGTCCATTCCCATTGGACTAATACAGGATTGATTGTTCCACACAGAATATTATCCAATCTGACCAAAAAGAACACAAATGACAGCTAGTTTAGCAATTTTCCTGGGAGACTATGACACATCCTGATCAGTGTCTTTGTAAGGAGCTTGTGCTGGTAATCAAATTCATTTTATCCATTTTAGATTCAACCTGTTACTGTGAGTTATTTTCCATTGTAGAGTCCTTAGTTAATTCATCATTATTATTGTTGCTGTTTACATAATGAAGTGAGGAGAGGAAATTCTTGGCTCCAGTAGAATGTTTGCTGGTTTATATGTGTCAAATAAAAGTCTCCCTTGCACTGAAGAGTTTATAATCTCTGTAGGATTTAAGATGAGGCTGTTGCACTGAGGACTTATGTTGTAATGGCTGGACTCAGCCTAGCAGGCTGCTGCGTGCGGAAGCTCAGCGGGGGTTTCCTGGGGCCGTGCCATAAATCACATCCCGGAGTCCATTTCGGACAGCCCTGAGATCTGGCTCCAGCAGCCAGCAGCGTTACAGGGCAGTGGATGGCAAAGGAGGTGAGAAGGGTCTCTCATGAGGGTTTGAGATGGCTTTAATCACATCTTGTCCCTGCGATTTTCAGAGGTAGAGGGACAATGGGGTCTGAGTGTGGGGTGGTTTTGTCAGGGGTGGTCCCTGGGCGGGGTTGGGGTACAGGAGCAAATAGGGAGAAACCGAGGGGTGGCCAAGGCTAGGGCAGGGAACAGGGGGAACATACAGAATCACGGGGTTAACAGGCCACCACAGACTCATAGTACAAGGATAGCAAATTCATATAATATCATATAATGAACCAGGCTCAAAAATAGGCAAATTATCTTTTTGAAACCTGATATATACTAATTGATTATGAAAATATTTTAAATACTTCTAAAAAAAATTTAGATCTATTATTTTCTAGGGCCATAACTGCTATTCTTTTGTGTTTACACCTACATCTGCCCCAAGATGTCCACAGTGTAAAGGGATTTTCAAAGATACAGAGAGAGATCCCAGCCTCAAAAAACCAACTTTCCTCAGTATTACCTCTGAGTCTTTATGAAACTAGTGAATCAGTCTTCAAATATCTTAATGAGGAATTCAATCTGATGTCTAACAGAGTAATCCACATTGAAGCAAAACACAATTGGGCAGCTGTGGAATTTTGGAACCAGATGACCCTTGAGGTCCCTTCCAACTGAAACCATTTTGTGATTCTATGATTTCGAGTTATAACGATGTAAGATCAGAGAGAGTGATGCAAGGTCACTGTTTCTGTCTTTCTTGTATAAAGAGTGTCCATTACACAAAAACTCGGCCTACACATATGAAATCTTATCAGTCTAAGCTCTTAGCTGAGTTGTCCCGGGATTCCAGTGTCGTGGTAAGTGGCTGAAGGGCTTGACTCCTTCCCCATCTCCTGCTCCCAAAAAACCAATGCACTGCTTTTCTGGGTATCCTTCTCCAGCCCAAAATCTTCCTCAGAGCCTGCAAGTTCTCATTTTGTCTGCCTAAATAGGTCCCTCAGGTACTTGGACCCTGTAAAATTGCCTTTTATCTGCCTATGGCTGCATAGATCTGCAGTGACAAAAGCAACTGCTTTCAGCACAAAACATTATTTATTTATTCCTTTAAGGTACAAAGCTTTCAGAACGAAGTATGACAACCAAAGTCAGGCTAAGAGCAAGTTCACATTCATAAATTTGCATCCTTTCATCCTTTAGAGGTAGAAATCTCACTCTCTCACCACACCTTTTTCTCCCTGACTTTCTGTGTGACAGGAAAACTGTCAGCCTTTTACTAACTCACATTAACCTTACTTACCCAAGCTCCTCCCTTCCCTCCAAGCACCATTAAAATTTTAGACCCCCTTTGATTTTTATGTCATTTTTAGCTTTGGAAGAGTAACACTTTCCAGCTGAATGGAGCCATCTAGAATGGAGCCATAGAATTTCTCCCTGTAATTCATGACCAGCTGTTGCTATGTAACTCCTTAACCATGTACCTGAGCTGCTTAATCTATGTGATGGCTTCATCTTTCTTACTTGGTACAGTGCCTTTTTGCTTCAACCAGACTGGAGAAAAGGGAAAAAAAACCCCCAAAACTACTGTCAGATTATCAACTTAATTGACATAAATGGTGCATAGAAAGAATAGCAGGTCAGCATAAGTTAAATAATATTTAAGTTAGGTGCCTTCAAGCCAGGGGGGGCTGACGAACTGCGCTGCAGGGTGCGTCAGTAACTACCAAAAGGAATCACTGCATGATAAGAGATTTTCTTTAAGATCTTGTGGAGGAAAATTAGCAGGAGAGAAAAAAAGGGCAAACAGTGCTGTCATGAAAAGAAAGGTGAATTCCAGATGAGTCAGCCTAACTTTGATGCTTGGAAAGAAAATGGACCAAATAAAAAAAAAAAAAAACAGTTGATACATAGGTACCTCAAGGAAAGTGATAAAGAAACATCCAACACTGATTTGTCAAAAACAGATTGCTTCCACCCAGCCAAAGACAGGACAACATTAGTTAGTAAGGAGAAGCACAAATGCTTGACTTTTCTCACAGCTATGCTCCACCATCATTGTTACTGTTGTAAATTCTCCGGCTTCTCACATTGTAGAAATGTAGCTACATGACTTTCAGCAACCTCCTCTGGGTAGACTGTAACTTTTTCATTTAGTTTAAATTTTAATGATTTTTCTTTTCTTTTAAAATTTGCTGCCTAATTTCTCAGTTTATTGTGGTTCTGAGTTAATGTAATGGTGATTAAAGTACTGGCGCTGCTTCCTTGAGATCTACCTGTTTACCCAGTCAGTGGTGCCAAGGGAATGATACAGCCTCAGCATTATAAATAAGTCTGAAACAGATGCATTTCTTGGAAGGAGAACAATTCCTTGTCCACAGAGAAAAAGCATGCACATATTCCTGGACAGAAAACCATCCAGAGGCAGCTCAAACCACACTTACCATCCATGTGTGGACAATGGAGCCGAGCCCTGGGTACCCTGTGGAGAACCAACCAATATAGTGACAGAGCGGAGCAAATGGGGGAATCACTCATTGCCCATGGGGTTGTGCACATTTTTACCGTTTGGGTGATGCCCTGTGATCTGTAAACTGCAGATTGCTGTTGCCAGGGAGGGGAATCAAGGGCATCTCAAAGGGAGGCAGACTTCAGGCAGGGCGTGTGCTATCTCCATCAGATAAATTAAGTGTAATCTTAGAAATTTAACTTGCACAGTGGCAGAAAGACCTCCACAGGACTCTATGGCTCCTTAGTCAACATAGTCCATGACTCCTGGCAAGAGATTCAGCTCAACCTACAGCAGACACCAGGGTTCATCTCATTTGTACCCAGAGACATGATACAGAACCTAATGAAAATCCTACCTGCTGGGACTGGTGGCCAGAGGTGAGTTGATATTCCCTGGGCAGCTTCAACAGTCCTGGATGGCTTTCCTTAGGCACTCAAACTTTGCCATACCTCTGGAGTGGCTAAATTAAGACACCCGCTGACAGTCAGACACCTGTCTGTGGGCACAAAAAGGTAGGACTTCATCTGGACTGAATTCCACCTTTGTTCACAATTTCACTTTTGAATGAAATCAGGCACTTGCTGTTAATGCAAGCCTGGAGAGTCCCTGCAGGGAACTGTTGTGGAGAAGCCAGAGTATCGCATACAGACACAGATTTCACAGTGCCTCTGTTCCGTACTCAAACCCTGTGACACTGCTGCAAACAAGGTACATGGCACTCAGGGACTTCTTATACACCACCATTTACCTAGGGCCCCTGGTGGAATTATTCACTGAACCTGACAGGGTGGAGACTCCAGCAAGAGAACTGCAGCTGGTGCTCAGCACTGCTCCACGGTAAAAAATTTGACAATTTGGAGGGAGCCCAGAGCAACAGGAGTGATGCAGGTGCTGAAAATATGGATGATGAAGAAAGAATGAAATAATTTGGTTTGTGGGTCTGTGGCTGTGTGTTAATCACCTTCAAGTGTCTAAAAGGATGATATCAAGACAATTCTGATTCATTGTTCTCAGTGTCCATGGAGGGAAAGAAAACCTGAGTGGTTTTCAGCACAGGGATAGGCCAGCTAACAAGAAAGGGAAAACAAGCTAGAAATTTTTTAACATGAAGGACAGTGGAGATCTTAAACTACTTGCCTCAGAAGGCAGTGGATTACAAGCTAAGATTAATCTAAGATGTTACACAAATTTCTGCTAGTAGTGGCCAAAATTTATTTCATTTTTCTGCAGTGTGGAAAGGTGAATTCGTCTCATCCCCCCCTTCTCATTCTACTTAATTTATAAATGTATTTCAAGCCTAGTCTCTAACCATTTAACTTTGTTGAGTTAGACAGATGAGAACACAGAACTGAACAGGGAAATGGGGGTGCTCGTGTGTTTCATCCAAAATAAGAAAATCATGTTTCCAATTTAATGGTCTTTCCTACAGACTCTATCATCCTTACTACAATGTAATGAACTCCTGATAGCACCAGTGAAGTTGCCTTTTGGCCTGACTCTTCCTTACAGCACAGAGAAGAGGATGGACATGGTAAGACATCAGGGAAATGCATGAGCAGGGGAAAGAAGAAGAGGAATAAACAGAAAGTAAAACTGGGTAAAAAAAAAAGAATTGGTGGAAGGAGAAGTGATGTGGAGACGCAGAGTAAACAGTGCAACACAAAAGATGAAGAAGAAACTCCCCGTGGCAAAAGAAAGCAGAGAGAAAGCAAAGAAAACTGTGCAGCAAGCAGGTCAGTGATGTTGCATTAGCACAATTCAGTGTATTTCCCTTGATAAGGAAGGAAACAAGAAGTTAAGCACTTTTTTTCCATTCGAAACAGGTGGACTGTACATGGCCATCCACTTTGCTTTATTGAGCAAGACGAAGTCTGCAGATGAAATGTTGTCACTGGTTCAAATGAGAGAGGAATAGGAGAGTGGGAGAGAGCGTGGCAGGTTTAACCATCACATGGAAAAAGGAAGACAGAGGAGTGCCAAGAAGGCAGTGCAGGTGCCTGAGCTTGCTCCAAGGCCCATGAGGGTCTCACTGAAGGACAGAACCTGGTGGCCCACAGTGTATGGCCCAGCACAAGCTTGACAGCAAGCTCACACACTTGTGGCAAGAGAGGATGTTTTTTCTTCCTGTAATTGGTGCGGAGACTCATTTCTGTCAGGCAGAAATTATTCATCTTAGCTCAGTGGTTTATATTCCAGCAAGCACTGCCTCTCTCCAGGGCAAGCATGACTGCAGGGTGCACCATTCCCATATGCTTTCCAGAAACACATCCATTTTTCCAGGAAATTATGATGCCCGAAAATGCAGCCTGTACTGCTGTCTGGTGCAGAGCAGCAGCAGCAGCAGCCAAAAGGCAGATTGGAATGGTGACTGGAAGAGAATGGTACCAGGCACTGGGCTGTTACCTTCTGTATGTTCAGATGTCATATACAGTTCAGGGTTGCAAATCCCTCACACAAGCTACATTTAAAAAAAAAAAAAAAAAAAAAAAAAGGAAACAGATAAAGGAAACACTTTGAGAAAGAAATCTCTAACTTGGTATTCAGAGATGGAGCAGTAAGTAGGGGGATGGAGGGTTGTGGTCACCCTCCTCTGTAAAACAGTCTTGAAAGCAGAAGTACCAGTACATGAAAAGTCCAGCATCTCTATTAGAAAATATGCAGAAACACAATTTTTTCATTCTCAAACATTATCCTGCTGTGTGTGTATACTGATCTCCCACTCATGGCAGTATTTCTGTATCAGGCATATGGATAGTACCAGATCATTCTCAATGACTCAGTATTTACGTGCAAAATGTCATGAACATCTGAGAGTGTTTTACACCTGGAATGCTATATTTGGCAGCACTGAGTGACTCAATTTTGCCAGCAATGTTAGCAACAGTGAGAAAAATAATTGGCAATTTTAATTACATTTTATAGATATTTTACAGCAAGAATTTTGATTTTGGCAAATAAAGACATCTGGAGTCTAAATATTTTACCTTCTCTGCTCCCACTGCTTTAACATGGCAGGGAAGGGATTCTGTACATTGCTGTTCCCATATGTATTTGCTTTGCTATTCACAGAGGCATCAGAAGTGTAACTCCAGCCAGAAACAACAGCAGCTCTGTAGAGTAGTCACAGGATCTGCTGAAGGCAGGTGATGGTGCAGAGGTGTTTTTAGGGTGAGGTTAAGCTGTGCACAGGACAGGGAGGATTCATCAACTGCACATGTTCATTTTTTGCCTTCCACAGCTTCCAATGACAAGGCACAAAAAAAAAAAAAAAAAAAAAAAGCTATGGTTTTGGGCTTTATTTAAGCCATGGTCTTTCTAAAAGAAGAGCTCACAATTTTTCTCTCCTTCATTGCTAAATATACTGAGTACTATAAAAAAAAGTCATTCCATGTGCTGGAGACTATCCATAAGGGACATTACTTTAAATGCTTTCTCTATTGTTGCAGCAAAGAAGCCATTAGATCCCACTGCAGAGCAGGGAGGGACAACACCTCCTCTCCTGGATTTATGATCTGGGAGCTAATGCTCTGTCTAATAGAAATGGTTAGTGACTAATGAAAAAATAGAGAATGCGGACAAGCTTGGCCATACATTGGGAAGTTCATCAATATGCATTTTCCCATAATGCTCAAAGACATTTCCCATAAGAAGGCAGGAATCAGGCTGTAAGATATGAAAGCATGAAGCAGATATCCCTACCCCATTTACTCTGAATACTCACCATCACAAAGTACCCTGGACATTCCAGAAACCATAACTCATACTTTAAAATCTGAACCTGGAATAAATATTTCATCATCCTCCTAAAATTTCTCCTGTAGCTTCAGTGAAGCTGTGCTTTAAGATCTGGTATATCAGATTTCACATAGGAAAAAAACCTTCCCTTCAGAGATGCGGATATATAGGTTCATTTGCTTTTTAACCGTGGATGTGAGAAGTAGGTCTGCTTATACAAATACTCTTTTGCAGCTAACTGTGAAATTGGAGACAGCTGATTTTAGCAAAGTTCGACAAACTGTGTCAAAGGACTAAATAAATAAATAAATAAAATACACTGTTCCCTGCATTTAATTAACTGAAATTGGGGGAAGAGACACACATGAATAGCAGAGCGACTAATTTGCTCCTATTTGACTGAGTCAAAGCCCCAGCAGCATCCTGTGTGTCATTTACCAGGCTTGGTGTTGCTAGGAAGCCTTTTGCTAAACCCAAATTTTAGCTGAAAACTTTCTAAAGCACATCAGGTCATGTAATGGACAGAACTTGAGTTGAGCAGGGATAAGTTAAAGTCTTTAATTTGTTCATCTTACCCCTGATTTAACTTTTCCTTAAGCAAAAACAGGTCAACCAAACCAGGAATATGTGAACTAGGAGTCACATATTTAAAAAAGAAAAAAATTTAAAAAATAGTATAGAGCCTTGATTACCTGCCTGTACACTCGAATTCTCCATGTCCAGCTGCAGGGTGGTTGCCCAAGTCATTTCCCAGAGTTGGAGACTATCCACCACCAGACAGCTGAAGGTTCCTTGGTACCTTCCACTGGAGGTTTTCACACACACAAACACTACCAGTGCCTGATGCAAAGGCCCCTTCTTCAGGCTGAATGTGAGGTGAAGGTCTGTATCTGTCAGAAGCTTTAGTTAATAGGTCACCAATGATCTCCTTTGCAAAAAAAACAGTGTCCTCTTTGTTTGGATCTCATACAAAGGATGCTGAAGACCAACAAACCATCTCACATTAAACTAAACATGTCTTTAGCACAGACTTGAACATGGCCCATCCCTGTTTACCTGTTGCCAATGATGTCCGTCACAGTTTTGACCACCCTTTCCCAGACAAAGCTGTGCTGACTTTGGAGCTCGCAGGATCAAGGGATACTTCCAACAAGCAGCTTGGACATGGCCACCCTGCTCACCCACAGAAGCACAGCTCAGCCACTCACATTTTCAGGAGGCCAGAAATAGCCCTCGGCTCTTTCTAATTGCTGACATAGATGGAGCAAAGGAAGGTGAGTGGTCAGACCAGGTAGTTAGGATAGTATCCCTTTCATTCCCCAGTCTGGTAAATAATAAACTAAAACTGTGCTTCCCCTCCCATAGGATGCTGTCAGGAGGCCTCTGTCTTTCCATATTCCAAGCTATTTGGTATCTCAGCCAGATCTTCCCCCACCATCCACTTCTGCCACCTCTCTTTCCAAGCCTGCTATCAGGGGAAGTATTAGCATTGCAGTGCCACACTCAGTATCAAAAATGAGGGCTCAGGGCATGGAAGGAAGGAGGCAAATACTGTGATGTGACTGGACTGGATGAGAAACTGGTAAAGCAAAACCTAATCAATCTTCTGAAAGGCATAGTTGCAGGTAGGGGTAGGGTTAGTGCCAGAATAGAATAAACATGCGTAGTTTCTCATGCTTTCACAAAATACTCCCCAAAAGTGCTAAGGGACTTCTTGCACAGACCCTGACTGGAGCCATTCTGATGCCAAGCAGGCAAAGACCTGCTGTGGGGTTCAAGTTGCTCTGGGCTGTGTTTCTCCCAGCTGTTCTACAGTGGAAGGTTTCAAAGTCAAAGCACTCCAAGCATTGAAAACTGCCATGAGTGCAGAAATATTCCTGAGTCTTCATGAGCTGCTGCTCTGCACTGACTCTCCACCATCGTCTAGAGACACTTCCACTGCCCACAGAGAAGCAGAGGGAACAGGGAGATGAACTTTGTGTGAAACCTCACACTCCAGACACTACAGCTGCTCAAAGGATCTGCTGCTGCTTTTAAATCTATTCAATAACCAAGGTAGCAGGGGTTTTTATCAAAAAAAGGAGGATTTTTGTATATCCAGATTAACTCTTCACTACATATGCCCTTAGCTCAAGTGCCCCAGATGCATCAATATGCATCACTGGACATGCAATTTCTGGGACATGCTGAGCCCCTTAGCAGGATAAACCTGCAAGGCAGGAGCTTGTGCTGAGTGCAGATACTCTGTCAAAACACCAAATCAGCCAAAAATAATGGAAATGCAATCAGCCTTGCTAAGATCCTCCCTGCTCTTCCACCACATTTACACTGGGCACAGTATTGATTCAAGCCCATTATTTTCAAGCATCATTACGAGTACAATGAAGAGTAATAAATTATTATTTTAATGGGAATATAATGGCATAAAGACACTTTTGAAGTAATTAGATTCTCAGCCTTCAGAGTTTGGAGTGCCTTTCTCCCATCAAGAAAGGCTGTGCAAGGCTGTCACTAGTGAGGCTTGGGATGTGCCAAGGGGGATTGAATGCTGCCTGGAGAAATACCAGCAGAGAAAGGCTCAGCTCCCAAAGAGGGAGAAGCTGTCTTCAGGATTTCTGCTTGGTCACTGCACGAAAGGAGCATGGGATAGGCAGGAGGGGAGAGCAGGAGACAAAGTCTTGGTTACAGTGTTGGTTAAGTGTTACTGCCCATGACTAACAGGCCCAAAAAGTGTTCCCTGCTATTTGCACAGTTCCCTTTCCTTTCCTGCCACAAGAATCATGGGAATATGTTTCTGAAGTGAGGTGCTTATGGCTTTAAACCCTGCCTAACACAAAGCTGCTTATGACATCCTACAGAGCACAGGCTAGTTCTAGGGAGCCACGCTCTTGTGTGCCTCAATTTACCAAAAGCAGTGACTGGGACCTTCTAAAATCTCTCCATACACACTCACATCAAATCTAGAGTATTCCTGCACATGAAATGCCCTTCACATTCCCCTGCACCCAGAAATCCCAAGAACAAGCTTAGGTTCTCCCAAAAGCAATACAGGAAGGTGTGAGCACAGGGGAGAGCTTCCCAACAAAAGCCAGGCAGCTGCTCACTCCAATACCCTTCAGGCCCTGGATGCTGCACTGGCAGAGAGGTAGTGCCTGGGTAGCCAGAAGCCAGGCTGCTTTGGGGTCAGCATGCACTGATATCATAAATAACCTTGTGGCCATGAGTACAGGGTGCTGGTGTCACCAAGTGCTCCTGCCGAAGAACCTCTGCTTTTCCATATTAAACAGGATGAAAGCATCAATCAAGTCAGGGATGGGAAACATAAAACTCATTTCAGTAAATGGCTCCAGAGCAGACACCTTGTGCAAAGCTGGCAGATGTTCAGGTGGAAGGTGCTGTAATAGAAAAACAAAGTATTATTAAAAAGTCTAATTGTTTAGCTGTGGGGATTCAGGACACCAAATTGAGTTCCTCCTTTCTCCAAATTCTTGTAAACAGACCTCTGCATCTGACCAAGAATGTCTTCTAAGTTTTAAGTCTTCTAAAAAATCAACTGCTTTTCTTGTTACACAGTGATTTATACAAGGATTATCCCCTCTCATTAGTCTCTCATGATGATTAAAGACTAAAGTAATGGCCACTAACTCTGGGATTAAAGCTAAAATGTCACTGCCTGGAACCAAAGACAGCAAAACATGGCTGCAGGAATACTGACATGTCATTCTAATGAAGATAAGGGAGTAGCAGCCAAACAGTGATTAGGACATGGTATGGGGGGGGGAGACCAGAAGGGACCATGTGCCAATTAATTTAAAATTAGATTGAAGAAGGCTTGAGCTGCAATCTCTTTTCTGTAAGTACAGCAGCTGGTTGGCTGAGGAGAAACAGCTGACATTGCATGAGAGCTAGAATTTTTTTTAATGCAGAGTCCCTCAAGAACAGCTAGTGCAGTTCACTTTTGATGAGATGTTTAATCAGAAGCAAATCCATTGGTGCCTACACAGAGAGGTTTCCCCTCAGTTTAGGCATGGTACAGCTACTTGGCACTCTTGCAGCCTTACAGATTGTAAGAGCAGTGAACTGCAAAACAATGAGGCTAGAGGGGACCTCATAAAATTTAAAACTGTACCGTGTAATTCGTGGCAGTCACATTTTAAGCTCTTAAAATGGGATGGAGCTGGTAATGTTATGGTGGTTTGTGGAGAAGTAACAGGAGAGAGGTGTTTGCCACATAGCAGTGGTTAAGGCTAAAGAACCATCACATGTCCACAGTGCCCAGAGCCTATCCAGGCTATCCTTAGGGGTCAGCTCTGTCAGATTCCATGTGCTGAAGTCTATCCCTGAACCATCTAGCTCAGTGTTACAGCAGCACCTGCAGACTGCAGTGCCCCTTGCTATAAACCCTCTGGGACAGTCTGAGTTCTGCAAAACCTGGCACAGATGGGTCCTGGTCTGTAACTGAGGTGTTCACTTGCTGTAGTGGGGCAGAGATCTCCCAGTGATGGTTTGAAAAACATGATGTGGCAGAGAGTTCTAGCACATCTGTTGTCCTGCAGTACCCAGGTAGATGCAAGGTCCATAGTACAGAGGTTGTCCTCTTAAATAACATTTTCACCAGTGGGTGACACAATCTTTGCCATGGAGATCACTCTGACCTTCCCACACAGAGATGACCTTCCCAGTCTTGCTGCTTGGCCCTGGGCTGGAGATGCTGTTTCTTCATAAGAAGGGGACTGGGGGGTTGGGATACAGTTTTTCTCTGGCAAAACCATCTTTTTCTGGACACCTGCCCTTTGTGGAGTTCTTATTTATTTAACAAATAAAACACAGCCCTATCATTTGGTACATTCAAAATGTTGCTTCCTCAGAGGGATCTTTATTAGCCAGAGGTATAAAAGCATCTCTAGCAATGAAGGATGACAAATTAATTGCATTAACGTTTTCAAAGTGCCTGGAAGGTTTAAACTTCTCTATATGTTCAAGTAAATTAATAATTAAGATGATCTGAAAGAAGAGACAAATGTCACCACAGGCCAGGGCATTATAGAGTCCCACTCCTTCTTCACTGGCACTCATGATCTTCATTTGAGTGGTGAATACCCAGCTGGATGTGCACACACCACTGGGTTTGTTGGTGAGGCTGATCATTGGAGATTTTCCTTTTGTACCAAATGGAATGGTTCCAATGACAGGGACAGGGAGATGTTAAAGAGAAACAGGGCTTCATTTTTGTTGGAGTCGTTTTTGGTTGGTTGAGGTTTTTTATGTATTTAATGCAGGAAACCAATGTGAAACTTTGAAAGGGATGTAGCAGACAAGTTCAGGACCGTCGAATTTTGTGTGGAAGATGCTGTGAGAGTTGGTACAGGTACATGGGGCTGGAAGAAGTGGGAGAGGAAAACAAAGCTGGAGACAAACATGTTCAACAGTGGAGGGAGAAGCAGCCAGAGCAGGGGTGAGCAAGAGCTGTGAGTACACACACAGCAAGGCAAGCAGGTCCTTCTCTCTGCTCAGATGTAACTCCCTGCACAGCTCTTGGCAGCAGGAAGACACATGATCACCCTTCCATTTCACCTCTGCACACATCATTTTCCCCATCTGCAACATGACAGAAATGAATATTCCCCTACGGCTGGGGAAGTGAATTTTTGATTGCTGGAGGATGATACAGGAATGCAAAATGGGTTGCTATGACAAGTGTGTGCGTTTATTTTGTGGCTGACACACTTTCCCCAGGCAAAGCAAAGGAGAGGTGACTGGGTGAGATGTAGGACACAGAGTACAGCACACATTTTCAAACCTGACCAATGCTGCCACATTTTGCTGACTGCTGGCACCCAGGAGAGTGTGCCAGATGCCCATGGAGGGCATGGCCCCCTCCTTTCCCTTCCACAGAAGTGCCTCTCTCCTGTAATCTTGTACTTCCCAGGAATTTTCCACCTGTCCAGGCTGATGGAACATACACAGAAAAGAGGTATTACGGAGAGTTGCTAAATCAGAATGGGGAGCCAGAAGATTTGTATTCCCTGCCAGGAATCTTTTCAGTGACTCCATAAAACATAGTTCACAGACCCACAGGGAATGACTCAAGGGTGACATCAAAGGTTTGGTGCATCAGATACTTCTTGTGGCGTAAACCAGCCCCTGTGGTGTTCAACAGGAGAAACATTTTAGATAATTAAAATATTTTGTTTTATACTGTGGGAGCATCAAAGAGACTGAAACAGATCATGGACACACTGTCCCCATGGAAAGACTCCTCTGTGGACCACAAACTTAGAGCATCTTCTGAATATGAGGATCCAGCCTCTTCCCTCCCGGTCTGCAGCGTTTCTAGAGTTTTCTGAACCTGGTATTTCTGACTGGGGAAATCCTTCAACTTTTTGAGTGGTTCTCCCCATCTTCCTGCCTTCTGTGCACAGGGTTCCCCAACACCTGGGCTCCGCAGGAAGAAACCTCTGACCAGCACTCAGCCTTTTAGGCTGCCAAAGGACCTTTCAGCAGGGCAAAGAAACTTCACTTATTCAGATTTATAGGGCATTAAGGACAGCTTTAGGTGCCTTTGCCATCTATACAAACCCAGATCATATAGATTGGAGAACCTTTGCAATGGAGAAGTGGTTTGGCAGCAGCTCAGGTCTGTGGGGATATGTGGAGGGAAGGGGGGGAACCAGACCAAAACTCTTACCAAAAGGAAAAATTCTGAATCAATAACCTTCCCTCCCCCCTCCCAGTCAACAGTTCCCTCCCCAAAGACATCACCTGACATTTTTGAGCTTTTTTTTCAACCTCTCCAATCAATTCCCAACTTCTGCCTGACTCTTAACAGGAATCTCAGAGGTTTTCAGACACAAGGCAGAGAGCTGGCTTTGGATGACGAGCTAACTCCCAACAGCTCCTGCTGAACAGGCACGTGGGCAGCAGTTAATGCTCTTTTCCAGTGTGCAACTGCACTGTGCTTTTGCTCCCACCAAAAGGCTGCACTCTCCACTACGTGGAGATTTACAGCAGGGCTCAGAAAAATGGAGATGAGTGGTTTTATTATCTATATGAAACCATGCAAATGCAGAGTGCAGGTTATGAGGTGATTGAAAAAGGCTTCATTCAACGAGACAGAAGAGCCAGTTCAGGCAGTAAATAAAATGTTGGCACTTTCCCTCACAGATATGGTGATACAGGGGGAGGATTATTTCCACCTCTGAATGTGGTTTCCAGAACTGACAGTAAAAGACACCAGGGAAATGTAGTGGTAGAGGTGAGTTTAATGAGCAGAAATCTCATCAGAAAAATAGAAAGACTTTAAATAAAAACAATGGGAAATGGAAAGACACAGTTTAACCCCTGGAACTCCTCTGACTGTGGTTAAAAGTTTCTGTTGAAGTTAGGTAGTGAGGCTCACACCAAAAAAAAAAAAATATAGAGAAAACCAAAACAGTCAGACTCTGAGGAATCAGACATTCCACTTAAATATAGATATTTCTGCCAATTCCCTGCATTACAGATACTACTCAGGCTTTCTGAAAGATAAGATGGAACTTGCCCATGCAGGAAGGCCTGGGAACTAAAAAAAATTCATGAGCTCTGGCTTTTATCCAACACAAAACAAGGAGCCGCAGGAACCATTGGAGGAAGAAGGCCGGTGAGATACCAGTGCTTCCTTTGAAAATCAAGAGCACATTTTTTGTAGCTGTAGACTGAGAACCCAAAAATGGGATCACATTTTGAAACAAAGCTATGGAGGGAAAAGAACTTGAAAGTTTCTTCCTGGAAGCAAGACTTATACAAGTCACACAGTGACTTCAGCAGGACTGGTCATGTGAATAATCAGTACTCTCGTGCAAGGGGTAAGCCCCTGGATGGATAAAAAGCAAGTTAAATATAGGATTCATTAGGGTGAAGAAACTGAGGTTAATTTAATTTAATCTAAAACAATTTTGTACCCAGTTAAGGGGCAAGAATACATCTCTACTGGCAATTTCCCAAAAGTGTCATCAGCAGAGTAGTAGTTTAAGAGATTCATATGATGTTATCTTTAGACATAAATAAAGTATTTAAGGATTTTAATGGAAATTAAGGCATGGTCAGGGACATGACTGAAGACTCTTGACTCTTGTTGACTTGGCGAGTCACTAATGCTTAGCACCCAGACCTTGGTGTGCAATGGGATCACACCCTCCAGAGGCAAAAGCCAGTAAGTAAATTGTCAGCTGAGTAGACACACTAATGATTAACTCCTATTAATGTAGTAGTTATGAAGCTATAAGCAAAAATGCCCAGAATCTCTTAGTCTGGCACTTTTAAAGGTAATCCTTGGAGCCAAACACCAAATTGCTTTGCAAATTAGGAAGATTTGGCTATAGAAAATAAAACTAAACTCATGCATAATCCATGTCTACTCCTTAAAGCGGGATTGGATACACATAATCTATCTACCCAGTATTCATTCACACTGATTTTAAAAACACCCCTCTCTTTCCCAGTTCTTTGTTATCCTTACTGTTAGAAAACATTTTCCTCATCTAAAATTATTCTGTGATTTAAGCCCTCTACCTCTTGCCCTATATACCCTGGGAAGGAGAGTAGTATATTCCGTTACTTTCTGCAGCAAGAGTAATTTCTATTTTCAGACTCTATTTCTCCAACTTGAGAAAATCCAATTCTTTAAATATATATATATATATATATTTTTTGCCACTGTCCCCGAAGGAAAAATGTAACTTAGAGGAGCCTGGTCATTTCTATAATACTTTTTTTCCAATATTTTTCCTCTAAATCTTTTTTTCAAGGTCAGTGGTAAATGAAGGGCAGGAGGAATGATTGGTCATCATTGCTGTGGACTGACTCCATTCTCCCCTCTAACATGACTCCGTTGGCCTCCATGGGATTTGGCTCCTCACTCATTTCCTGTCCTGCTGTCCTCACACACCACTGCAACCATGGCTGTGCCTTATGGACTCAGATTTGGGGAACTTCCAGCCCTGCAGAGCTGTTGCTCCCCATGTTTGCTGCCATTGGATCTCTCCTCGCTCAAGCCTTAAAGCAAATTTCATCAATAATTTGGGCTTGGCTCAGCAATTGCCTACTGGGCATTCTCTGACGTCCAGTATTTCACTGCTTAGCAACACAAAGCAAACAGGAGCACCATCAAACCCAGTTTAACCATGTGCAATGAATGGCTGACAAAAGGGATCTGGTGAAAGAATGAGACTCTGCTCACCAATAATTGCATTTCTTGCAAGAATTATGAAATGTTCAGCTGTAAAGAAACTCAAGTTATTCCAGATTTTCCCTTATTCTGTTTTATTTGACCCATTTTGTCATGTTTTTTCCTTCCCCTTTTCGCATGTTCCTAGCAGAAGATTTTAATCTATAGAAGCGACACCCTGAAAATCTTCAGCTGAAAAAAAAAAGATATTTCAATAAAAACTAGAATCCTTAAAATTTATGAGAGGTAAAATGTTTTTGAAATACTGCAAAGCTTCACAGCTAGTAGTCTGTATTTTAGAAGCTAAACATGTCTCTGTGAGCAAATTTACAACCACATTTACCTGCCTGATTTGCTGCTACGATGAATTTAATAAAAAAGAACAGCCAAAGCAATGAAAATTCCAGTAAGAAAATATATAAGACCCTTTATATGGCCCTGTGTGGGCTTGCTGAAGCACTAATATTTTTAATTACCTTCACCTAGGCTGATTTGATTCATTATGATTAGCTCAGAAACAGGGCAGTATGTCATCAGTGACTCTTCAGGAGCAAGAGAACAAACAACACTTAATTTTTATAGACTCTGAGGACCCTGTACCAATTGTTTGCTTCAGTGTTGAGACTTTCAGGCCAGCCTCACCATCCTTTGTGCTGTACCATGCACATAGTGATAGACTGTCCCAGGATACTCTGGTGTGCAGAAGGTGTTTGCTCTCACAGCTCTGAGGTGGGACAGGGTGGGTCAACCAGACATCAGGAGATGTTGAACAAAGCCCATTCCCAGTGCCTGGGGACATTTGTTGTGCTCACATTTGTTGTTGGAGTTCTTCTTGGTGCAGCAATATTAAACACCCCAAATCATAGAATGATAGAATCCTAGAACGGTTTGGGTTGCAAGGCACCTTAAAAATCATCTTGTTCCAAGTGCCCTGCCATGGACAGGGACATGTTCCACAAGACCAGGTTGCTCAGAGCCCATCCAGCCTCATCTCTGAATGAGAACAAAGATTCATTCGGCCAGAGAGTGTATGGGCACATGAGAAAAGATGGAGTCTACCCGAAACAGGCGAAAGGAACAATTAATATTTATATTTCACTATAGGGAAACAATATCTAGCCCAGAGCAGCAGGGGGGTCCTGGAACTATTTCCACCATAAACCTGCCCTTTCATGAGTGTTTCCCTTCCATCTCAGACCTACAAACTGACGGAGTTCATTTCCCCACCTCTCTGGTCTCCAGCTCCTAAAGGATTTGGTCCTACTGACAGCAGAGAGGAGCAGTGGGTCTCCACCATGTCACAGACTTTTTCCTGATGAGACTCAGGCAATTACAAGTGGGGAACAGAGCCTGAGCATCATCAGAGCACTGCTGGTTCTACTTTGTTTGTTGGGTCTGTGCTCACCAACCTGGCACTGTGGCACAGAGACTTCTGACTAATTCAAGGAAGCATCATCCAGCAAAATTTATCACCTTAGGGCGAGCACGGGTGCAGCCAGCCCCCACAGTAGGGGTGTGCAGAGGAGGCACTGACATCAAGGAATTCATTTTCTCATATGAATTATTGGTATAAAGAGACTCCTACACTGCCAAGGACCTGATATGAGAACCACAAGCATGGTGACAGCTCCTCTGTTATTCCCCAAGGGTTCCATGTCTGCATGCCCAGCGCTCACACTGCTGCTTCTGCAATGAAAGCACAACCCGAGACTGGCATTTGCCAGCAGCTGTCTTATATGGATATGCTTGGCTTGATCACTTGCACAGTCAGCCTAAGAATAGCTTCCTCTCTAACATCTGATTTCTCTTAAAGGATAAAAATAAAACAATCAGAGCCTGGATATAAAAGAGCAAACCGCTGAACACTGCACTGCATGCATCTATGTTTAATGAAGGAAAATTTCACTTTACAAGGGGCATGAGTTATTTGTGTCAACCATATTTGGCCTCAAGATCAGTATCTAAGCTGCCACTTCTTCTGGTCTGACAGCTAAATGACTTTTCATATTACAGAGCGCTTCAGTGCTCTGATCATCCCAGGCAGTTCAACATTTATCACGACCCCAGTGGGCTTGCAGCCTGTGACAAGCTCTCCTAGCCAATGCCCAGGAAGGATGCAGGCACCGTCACAGCCAGAATCATGTTGAAACAGCTTTTTGGAGGCAGGCGTGTGTCTCAGAGCATGGTTTGTGCCATGTGTTTGACCTCAGTGGCCAACAACAGACCTTGGCTGGTGTTAGCTGTAGCTTGAGAGTCCTGGGGCCATATCAGGCAGCCTGAGAAAGCTGCTTTGTTTAGACATACAAAGGTCGTGATGTATCTGTTCAAGAGCACTGTGGACAGCCCAGTTTGGGCTTCCCAGTCCAAGTGCCAAGGTCCACTGTCACTGGACACAATTAGTCACAATACTTAGCCCAGATGAATTGAATGTAGGCTATAAATAGCACTTGGTCCCTCTCCTTCTCCCCTCCCTATTTGCAATCTGCATTCTGTAAGTATTTCTCCCATATTGAATCCTCACAGGACATCTGCAGTACATGAAACCACTTATAAAATAGATTTTTATTTTTCTCTTCAGAAACAAAAAAACTAAAAACCAAACCAGTGGGAAATCAAATGTGATCACCATTTTTCCCAAGATAGTAAGACTGAAGGATTCACAAAACAAGGAGGAAATGATGAAATCAAGATAAATTTTTATTGTTTGGGAGTTTTTTATGCCACAAGCAACAGACCTGTCTCTGCTGTGCCAGACCACCTGTCACTTTAATAAGATATGTTTCCTGCTGAAGTCAGACACGAATTAGCATGTATGCTGAACAACATGATTACAGTCAAACCTTCTACCAACTGCTGGGGGCTGTAAAGGAAAAATGTGAGTGTTCAGAGCAGGGTATATAAGTGCCAGGCTCCTGACAAAACCTGGTCCTGCCATGTGCTGCCTGACAGCGGTGACATCAGGAAGGGGTGAGAGCCCTGAAGGACAACCAGCAGAGCAAGTCAGCAGCCCAGCATCAGCTCAAGCTGTGATGCTACGAGACAGGTTTGGGAATATATTGAATATGAATATAACTCAGATTATAGGAGGGTGGAATGTGATACTTGGGAATCTGAGGATCAAAACCTGTTGTTAGCAGGAAGAGGTCTTATCATCCCAGATACCTTGCAACCAAGCCACTTTTTGTCTCATCAAACTGCAAGAAAGTGCTTCTAATCTTACCAGCTTCTCGTCCTGAATCTTCTACACATTTGCCACCAAAAGCAAATCAAAATCAGCAAGATCTTCCAAAGGTGGGAAAAGGGAATTATCACTATCTCCACTTCATTCCTGAGACACTGGATGCCAATAAGTAATTTGACAGATGTCACATGAATTGTTTGTGTCAAAATTGGGACCTGGGTGCACTCCTCCTCAGTGCCAGCCTGATCCCCTCAGCAAGGGTCTGGTTGTACCCCTTGAAACGTGTTCTATGGCAGCTGATATTAGCTTGATTTTGGTTGGCAATTCTTCCCCTGTCCTTCTCTTTCTCTCTTCTTAATTACATTTGATTTTTCTTCAGAAGAGAATTCTTTTCCACGGTCACATTTTTATGGGAATTTTAATGAGTCACTTGGCATGACATTAATCACTGAAGTTTTAAAGTGTCTTCAAATTGTATTTCCCTTCCTCTTGAATACCAGCCACACATTTTTGTTTACAGTGAAATGCTAGGAAAAAAAATCCTTCAACCTATTTTCCTCAGTATTAATTGGGGGTTTATTACTGCTTCATTTGCTTACAATTGAATCAAACGAAAACCTCCATCCCTTTTTCATGGTGCTGCTAATTGAATTGAGTGGGTTATAATGATATTACTGTATATACACAAATGAATATTTTTTAAATAAATAAATGAACATTTAAATTATGTCTCTAAGGAAAGTGACTAAATAGTTGCCTGCATACTTTTCTGAAGCAGGTTTTATATCTATTCTCAAATAAGTGTTCACAGCTCATTTCTGCACTCAGCTGAAGGCAGAAATCAGCCAAAGATAGTACTGCTGTAAAAGTCCAAGAATGGGATTTTCCAGACAACCAGGGAAGTTGAAGTGATTGTTTGCAATGGAATTCTAATGGGACTTTGGCACTAAATTTCCACAGATCTCAGGGAACAGCATTGCATTACAACGGGCTGATCTGAACAGCCACAGACAGGACCACAGTCTTTACCTGATCAGTTCAGCACTTCTCATTAGTTATAAACTCAGAATTTATTTTGCAAAAATTGTGATTGCTAACAGCCAAGGTTCCCAAAAACCATTCATTGTATCTGGTGATGATTCATGGACAGTGTTTTATAAGGTTCTTATCAATGTAGCCCCAAAAGAGCATCTAGCTGCTTCATCTACATCAAGATGAACTGTTGATGCTGATCTCTCAGGTTCCTCTGTAGGATGTTGGGGGAAGGGGGGGAGGGGGTGGTTCATATTTCTTTTGATCTATAAAATTTTTTGTTCAGCTGATGTGTTTTTAGAGAAAATTTTTGCAAATTCATGGTCTCATTTAATCCCTACCTAACTGTAGTGTTTTTACCTAGACTATATTACCTAGATATTTAAAGCAGGAATATAATAAGGACATCACCCCTTTATGGGTGAAAAATTGTGCCCATAGCCATCTTTCCATTTGGTATAGCATTTCTTGGAGCAAACCTATTTTTTATCTGTAAGTGCACTGCAGCTATTTCATGGACAATCACAGCCGAAGTCTGCCCTCATGTATCTCCTTTTAACTCCCAAGAACTCCAGGAACAGCAAAAGGAATACTTGAATTATACAAGCATACACATTTAACAGATGAAAAATTGGGATCATCCAGCCTGGAGAAGAAAATGTTTAGAGGAGACCTTACAGTATCCTTCCAGTGCCTAAAGAGGCCACAAGAGAGATGGAGAGGGATTTTTGATAGGGGCCTGGAGCAACAGGACAGAGGGACTGTCTTCAAACAGAAATATAGTAGATTTAGACCAGATATCAGGAAGTAATTCTTAACCCAGAGGGTGGTGAGGCACTGAAGCAGGTTTCACAGAGAAGCTGTGGATGGCCCATCCCTGGAAGTGTTCCAGGCCAGGCTGCATGGGGCTTTGAGCAACTTGGTCTAGTGGAAGGTGTCCCTGCCCATGACATGTGGGTTGGAACAAAATGTTTTTGAAAGTCCATTCCAACCCAAATCATTCTGTTTCTATTACTCTATGAAACATGGCACCTGAAGTACAAAAAAAAAAACCAAAAAACCAACCAAAATTCAGGAATGGGTGGGAGGAAAATTATTTGGAACTATGTTCAATGTACAAGGATTAAAACCATCACCTGAAATGTTCAAGCAGTAGATTTAAAGCATATTACCTCATCCCACAGCTGTATGGAGGAGGAGAGATATCCAGCAGGCATGAATTGTGCAGCAAGATTGATTTATTTAATTATTTTAAAAACTCTTTTATAGACTTTTTTCTGGAGCCCAATCGGTGGGGTCCCCTTTTGGGTTATCTCTCCTTCACTCTCCACCGAGACAGGCGAGCCAGCTCTGCTGCCACAGTCAAGGTCTGTCAGCAGAATAAATAACGAACGCCAAGTTCGGAATAATTCTAACACTGCCAGGTCCCCAGACGGGAGCTCATGCCGTATGGCACAGCCTTGTTCCTGCCACAGCCCAAAGTCCAGGGCAGTGTCTCTGTCCGGGGAAATGCCATGCAAGGCAGCCCAGTCTAGTAACTCACAAAGTGAGTTTTCAGGAACGGAGGTGTGCATTATACTGAAAACACCTTTCCAGACCGTTAGCACAGCGTCGGTTTGTGAGCCGCTGTTCGCCATTTTCTCAGTCCTGTCGGACCTCCCAGTCCTGGGGGGGGGGAGGGGAAGTGTCCCTCAAGAGAATTTCGGCTTGGCTCGTAGCATGCAGTGTTGGGGCCCTCCCCTTGCCATGGGGTCCTGGGAGAGGGGCCCTGGGGGGAGGCACGGAGTTTCCCTGCCCCTGGTCAGCCTCGTTCCCCGTTGGTTGTTTTGTGTTCCCCTGCGCGGGGAAGGACCCTCGGGTCCCGGGATTGCAGCAGCTCCTCAGCAGAGCCCTGGCCATGCGGCTGGAGAAATAAACATCTCTGAAACATCTACCAAGAATGGGTCCATAGATATTTCTTTCCACAGGCCTCGTTGTCTGATACACCGTGTTGCAGTATCTGCACTCTAACAGTGCAGGACACGCTGCCGCGTGCAGATCACGTCAGCGTACACCAATTATTACCTCATCCTGTAGCCGTATGGAGGAGGAGGAGAGATATCCAGCAGGCACAAATTGTGCAGCAAGATTGATTTATTTAATTATTTTAAACACTCTTTTTTCTTCATAGTCTAATTGGACAAAGGATCAGCCACCCCTTGGGGGTGATTGGCTAAAATCCTACAACATCCATTGTCAAAATATTTTCCTCCTGTACTATAAACAAAGCTCAGCAAGGTCGCAGGTGTTCATGGTTTATAAACTCTGAGAATATCTTCTGTGAGAGAGAAAAGTATCCTACGGACTTAGAAAGTAGCAAGAATTTTTCTTGCTAGCAGCAATTTTGTATTCACAAAAGCAAACCAGTGAAGGTACTTTTTCAGAAAGCCCATGACCAAACGACCAACTTATTGCCACAGGACAATAAAATTGTACCTAAAATTGGGAAAATGTCCATGTGGGGTTTACAGATATTTACAGGAGATACTTGAAGCTGCTGAGTACAATGATCTGGATGAAGTCAGTCAGGTTATTGACTGCTACACACCAGGAGGGAAAGACTCCCTTGGCACTCATTATGTTTGAAATATCCTTTCTGTGAACTTCCCTGGGGCCATGAACCAGGCAGGCCTTTATTGTGGTGGTTCTTATGTGTGCTCTCATGTAGTCTTCATCTTCAAACACAACAGATGAAGGGCACTCTCTTGAAGCTTATTTAAATGCAGAGGTTCTAGGTCAGTAGCTTTTTAATCCAGTCCTCCTGAGAGCTTAAGTGTTGGGTTGGTTGATTTTTTTTTCTTTGAAAGACGTAGGATATTTGCAAAAATGTACCTTGAATATAAATGAAAAATATCATGTTAAATAAATTGCAAGAGGATTTGCTTCATTGAGTTTGTTTGTAATTTACTATGGAATTACTACTAGAGCAAATCTATCGGTGACACTTTATATTTCACTGGAACAGCGATCTAAATAAGATGCAATAAGGTACATTGAATTTTTATGTACTTACCTGTAGTTGGATAATAAAGCATGAATTATGACATGAGTGTACTTATGTACTGTAGTTAATAGTCAATCATGTCAATTTTAATAACATGCTCCATAGAAAGATGCAGCCTGAGTGTTTTTAAAATTAAAGCATGTTTAACCTAATGTTCATATATTAATCCCTTAAAAGCTTGTCACTAACTTATTACTAGCCCTCTTTCCTTGGGTACATGTATAAATTATTGTTTAGTTATTGAAGGGCTGCTCATCACAAGTGCAATGCTGCAGGCATTAAGGTTTCTTTTACACCTGCAAAAAACCATTTCTTTAAAAGCAATTATGAGCATTTATATTTCATAGAAGTTTGGAGAAGAAACACATTTATGTCACAGGATAAAGACTGACATATACTTTGGTCCTGGTTTTGTCCTATCTGACTGTAGGCACCCAAATCATAGAATCACAGAATGGTTTGGGTTAAAAAAGGAACTTAAGTATCATCTAGTTACAACTTCCAATGGGGGCAAGAACAGCACCTACTAGACCACGTTTCTCAAAGCCCCAGCCAACCTGGCCTTGAACTGAATTGCCCAGAGAAAGGGTCTTGTTGTCCCTACTGATTAAGGAGCGAAGACAGGGAAACAGGAGGAGCAGGTATGAAGCCTCTACACCCTCAAGGCTTTTCTTCTACCTAGATGCACAATTTCCTCAAACCTTCCCCTGGAAGGGACAGATAGAAAACCAGACCTTACCTGAAGCAGCAGACCTCCAGTCTTGAACCCTGCTCCAGGGTCTGGTTGTTGCAGTGAGTAGCACCAATTTAAAGGCTGCTGCTTTGGAGCCTCTCTAACTGGTCTGTCAACTGCTAATGAGGTAATCTGATGATATGATGCATTGGGCTCAGCTATGTGTTATGAGAATGAGGTGAGGGAACTGCTGAGTAAAGGTCTTTGTGGTCATAAAGAAGCCCTGCTTCTGGCCTTAGGTGCAATTCATTCAGCTTAATGGCAAACCTCCTCGTGACTGCAGCAGGGCTAAGTTTTCATGCTGCAAGTTTATTTTTCTGACCAGTCATGAGCCTTGACCACAGCCTTGTCTCCAGAGGGAATCCAGATTCAACACAGCTATAGCTAAATGCTCAAGGGCAAAAGTTTAACATCTGGTTGAACAAGGGATATACAGCCTGGGCAGATCCATCCCAGATCCAAGATGTCTATTTTTCTCTGCTTCTGTTCACCAAAACATTGTGTTTCCTCCTAAGCAGGATGAATGAGTTGTACTAGTGAAACAGAACTGTCACATAGGTAGGAAAGCCTTTACACTGCTCCTGCCTACTCTCGTCGTAATAATTTCACCCAGCAGACAAAAACTTCACAAAAACCTTTTTCACACTTTTCTTCAAATGATGTGAAGCTGGAGTTGCACAAAGCCAAGGCACAGAGCTGGTGACACAGGTGCTGCTGGCAGGAGGTCCCAGGCACCAGCTGAGCAACTCTTGTGGCACTGTTTTGAAGAAAATATGCTGTCTCAGTTGTTTTCACCTCCCTCTGCTAAGACTAAATGGTTTCGTTTTCTAAGGCCCCAAGGCTCCCTGGCTCCTACTGACTTCAGCTGGAACAACATCTGTATCTCACTTCTGGGGCCATGGTATCACTTAATCAAGGTAGAAAACTGACTTCAGGCACCTGAATATGCAGACTCTTTCCTTAGTCTCTCTTCCACTGAAAATATCAGGCCATAACTCCTTAGTGATCTTTCCTTCCCATAAGTCACACCAAGTTAACCTGGACATTAATCACATTAATATTTGTTCCCTTGAGTGCACAGCTCTAAGACAAAGAATTGATCATGTGCTAAAACCCCAGCACAATGGCCTGGCCAGAGGACTCAGGCAAATGTTACAGACATTTGGTGTGTGTACATGGATTTAATCACAGTGAACACACACATCTCCTCAGCTAACTTGATTTCCCCTTGGAAATGACTGCATTGTTTATCCAGATACCAGGATCTGCTTGGAGACACTGTGGGTGGCTGGCTCAGTGGGGTGCCAACACTGCTGACCATCACCTTTTTCCTGTTGTTTGTAACTCCTAGCAGAAATCCAGACCCTGCGAGCTCCCAGGCACCAGGCAGCTGCACACAGATATAACTCCCCTCATTTCTTTAATCATACAGAATAGTTCCTCCCATGCTGCACTGTCAATAGAGTTTCAATGTGATCTCATCAAGTCCCTCTGCTAAATATTGCTCCCAGAAAAACCACCCCCACCTCCCCCAAGAGCAAACTGAAGATGCCATTAGCGTAATCAAAGCTGCAACCAGCAGCCCACCGTGGCTTAGGGCCTTGTCACATTAAGCAACACAAAGCAGACAGATTAGGTGCTGTGTTTAAATACAAGGAGGTATATACGAATAAAGAAAATCATTAGTAGCCAAGGCAACTAATTGTGATGGAACTTTTTGTTCATAACAAATACCAAAATAAGCTGAAGAAGTGAAGAGACAAAAAAAAAATCCCCAAACAACCACCCAGCCACAAAGGACACTGTTTAGTAAAAATACTCCTTTAATGGCACTTGAAGTGTCACATTTCAACCTCCACACAGAAACACAAGGAAACTGAAGGACATATGGACACCCACACTGTTCATGACAAGGGCCCAGACAGCAGTGGTAGGACAGACATACAGACACGGAGGCTGTGTATCCACCTCATTCCCTGATCACCACTGTCCTGGCTCCTACCTGTTCCTTGATAAAGGGGATTCATCTGCATAGAAAATAATTTTCATTAACAGAATTAAAAGAGCAAAGCAAGGATGTATGCCCTGTCCCCTTAGCACTCTTAGCAGTCCTTTGTCCTCTCCTCTCCTCTCCTCTCCTCTCCTCTCCTCTCCTCTCCTCTCCTCTCCTCTCCTCTCCTCTCCTCTCCTCTCCTCTCCTCTCTTCTTCCAAGCAATTTTCCCTTGAACCCATGCAGATTTGCACACAAGCACCCCTTCTAGTGAATTGTGCAGGTCTCCTATCATTCCATGAAGAATCACTTCCCATTCATTTTTCCCTGTTTCCCGTGTTCCTCACCTGATGGCCCCCATTCTTTCATGGGAAGAGGGTGATGAGTCAAGTGCTGTTATTTACTCTTTTTTTACAGCAAATTCTCTGCACATTCAGACGTTTTAACCACTCTTTGAGCACATGTGGGTGTAAATAGGAATTACACGAGGTTGCTCTAAAGGAGGCTATAGTGCAGATCACACAGAGACACAAAACCATCAGCAAGGTGCAGGCATGATATGTCAACTCTGATTCAAAGCAAGGTGCCAAATGTCACTGTGATGCAAAGAATGATTTGCACCTCTGAATGGGTCCTGCTTCTGCACAATTAATATCTAAAATGAGATATAAATGCTTAGGAGAGTGGAGTGAAGGGCTTGTGGTACTGGGGAGGAGATCCATTCAGAAACCCAGGGATCTCTGACAAACTTGTGTCTCATTGCTGTTACTCTGTGAGGTCTCTTGAGTCTCTTAAGTTTGAGCATCAAAGGAGCCAGGAACCCAGTTCCATGTGATATTAGGCAAGTGCTTATGTCTGGTTTTTCTACTGCCAGTCCCATATGTGCCCCAGAACAACACTGAGTCACAGAAACACAGAATATGCCAAGTTGGAAAGGACCCACAAGGATCATCAAGTCCAACTCCTGACCCTGCACAGGACAGCCCCAAGAGTCACAGCATGTGGCTGAGTGTTGTTCAAATGCTTCTTGAGCTCTGTCAGGCTTGGTGCTGTGACCACTGCCCTGGGGAGCCTGTTCCAGTGCCCAGCCATCCTCTGGATGAAGAACATTTTCCTAATATCCAGCCTAAACCTGCCCTGACACAGCTTCAGGCCATTCCCTCAAGTCATGTCACTGTCACCAGAGAAGAGATCAGTGTCTGCCCCTCCTCTTCCCCTCATGAGGGAGTTGTAACTGCAATGAGGTCTCCCCTCAGTCTCCTCCAGGCAGAACAGACCACATGTCTTCAGCTGCTCTTCATAAGGCTTCACCTCTGGGCTCTTCACCATCTTTGTTACCCTGTTGTGGATGCTCTCTAATAAGTTTAATGTCTTTTTTATATTGTGGTGCTCAAAACCTCACACAATGTTCAAGGTGAGGCCATCCCAGTGCAGAGCAGAGTGGGACAATCCCCTCCCTTTCCCAGCTGGTGATGCTGTGCCTGATGCCCCCAGGACAGGGCTGTCCCTCCTGGCTGCCAGGGCACTGACAACTCCTATTCAACTTTCCACTGACCAGGACTCTCAGGTCCTTCCCAGAGCTGCTTTCCAGCCTCTCATTCCCCAGTCTGTCTGTACATCCAGGGCTGCTCCATCCCAGATGCAGAATCCAGCACTTGCCCTTGTTGAACTTCAGGTTTGGTGATTGCCCATCTCTCTGATTTGTTGAGGTTTCTCTATTAAACAGGAAAAAAATATGCAGAAAATCTGTTCTTCATTTCTCTCAGAGGTCACTTGTCTCAACCTTTTCTCTTCTCCTCAACAGATTGAAAACTCTGCTGCTGCCCAAGAAGGGGATCTGATAGGAAATAGTAGTGAGCAATGTGAATGCTTGAAGCATTCAAGCATTCAGTTTTTTTCACCTGCCTTAAAATATCTGCTGCCAGACCCAGACACAATCACAGCTGAGAGTACAAGGCTTCTTCAAAAGGAAAAATAACACAGGGAAATATCACCCCTGTTTGCAACTATCTGAAAAGGGTTGTTTTCCAGTGGGAAAAAGGGGTAGGAACCATTTAAAAGATTGTTCCATCAATTATTATTGCCCTGAGACTTGATTCTCTCAGACCCCAACCCCAGCTTTCACTGACCTCTGCCTGCCTTCCCACATAATAATTCCTATTATTCCTACACTCCTTCTGCTCTGAACATGTATTCCTTCAAATCTGCTGTGGAGACCTGTACACAGTGTCTTCAGACAGTATTTCACCAGTGTTTTAAGTCATAGGGTTTACATTTGGCTGTGGTGAATTAATCCACTCTTCTGACTAACATCTTATCATGTCTTTGCCTTTCCATGGCCACATCAAATCGTTGACTTGTTGCCCAGCTTTACTTGTCAGAGCCTTTTTCCCCTCATCAGGCACTCTTACTGTCTAATTCTTTGATTTCTTACTCCTTTCTTACCCTCACTTTTTCTCCTTAAAATCCATACTGTATCTATAAATGCAGCTCCAAAGGTGAACCTGAAGCAAACCAGCCATGCTCAAAGAAAGTGCATTTCTATATTTAGCAGCAAACATTTAGTTGTACTGCCACAGAGTCTTTTTGAAGAGCTGTACCTTCAAAGAGGTCTTCACAGAGCCACTGAGCCAGAAAGTATTGAAGGGGTGTTGTCTACAACTCAGCGTTGTCAAGCTTATAATTCTTAAGCTTATAGCCGGAGGCAGAGCACAGGGACATTTGCATGGTTATATCTGGTTTTTTTCATCCTAGAAATTGAAAAGAAGGAACACAGGGTGAAAAATTAATGCCAGAGCTAAAAAAAAAAACAACCCAGTGCCTGCCTGTAATAGCACTCTCTCTCTCTCCCATATATTTTTTAAATAAGCACCGAGACACATTTCATGTCCATTGCCAGGACTGGTAGCTTTTAACACCCGTCTGAGTCTTTTTTTCCCCAAATAGATGTGAATATCTATATCCACCCTACTTATAGCAATATAACCACGTTCAAATGCATTCTGCTTACTTAAAACTGCCCCTGACTCTTCTACTGGCGAGACCAGACTTTATATTCACTCCTGGCTGATCTCATGGAAAGTGCCACATGAGCCCAGCCAAACCCTCTCAGGAGAGACTGTAGATGTTGGAAGAAGTTTCCTTGACATGGGCACTGTACAAACAGGGTTATAAACCCTGCCCTTCACAATTTATTAATTTTAGTATGGTTTATTGATTTTTATCAGCATCCACGGGGTGTTCTTTTTGAAGATACCTTGTCTGATATGAGTCCATGAAATTCTGGGTTTGCTATTCTGCAGAATATTAACAGGGCAGTTCTAAACCAATTTTAAAAACATGTGATGGCTTCAGCACACAGCACATTGAATAAGATGGAGGAGGAAAGTGGGAATTACGAATATTGTTAATTCTGGAGAAATTCATAATGTAGAAGTTTTATCAGGTGGTTTTAATGTAGATAAACATTTGTATGTTGCCAATTATTTGCACAGTGGTTGTATGTGTCAGACAAAAAGCATAAACAGACTGTCTAAATCCTCTGAAACTTAAATCATTTTATATTTACTAGTTAACAGCTAGTTAAAGAGAATAAAAAAAATTATATTTTCAAGTAAACAGTCTCTGAGATTTTTCATAAAGATAAGCTTTCGTTTTTTAAGTATCATATATATTTTCTTTTTCCTTACTTTACTCCCTATTCAATATTTGTACCATTTTTACTTCCCTTTCAATTATCACCCCAAATGTGGCTGGATGTGATCAGAATAAAAATATTTGTACACTTCCCATATCCCAGTGCAGTGTCATCTTTGACTAAGTGGCCATTGATGCCAATGAGACCTTTGCCTGGATAAGGATTTCACTGACATCCCAGGATTTGTTTCACAGCTGGCAAGGCACTCCACAGGCTTTGCAGGAAAATAGCACTGCAACTACATAGCCAGGACTATTGGCTCAAACACCCCTTTCCCAAGAAAAAGAGTGTTTCCCTGGATGTAAGAGCTTTGAGGAGATTTCAGAGTTTTCTGACTGGTTTTTAGCTTTTGCCATACTTAAGGTGAGGAACGTACCAGTCTTGATTGTTGAGAGGTCTTCCAGCAGGAGAATGGTGTATCTGGGGGACACATGCTAGCAAACCAGCCCAGATATGCCAATATTCCAACCTATTTCCAGTTGCTTGTCACAGGTGATGAATCATTCCAGTGGCAATGGAGAATAGGCTGTGCCAGCAGAGTGAGTTGTATGGTACCCACTTTAGAGAAGTCCTGCTAGTACCCAGCTGTTTTTCATTTTCCCATCCTGTTTTACATATAAGTCAATGGGCAGAGAAGGCACAACGAAATTTCCCTGTTGTCATATGGATGATTTGTGGCTCTTTCATCTTAAAACCTACACTTGATCCCTAAAACAAAGAGAATATTAAGCTTTATGAGCCTATGCTCTAAGCTGACCTGTGTTGTTGTGCAAAGATAGGAATCTGCTGGTATTTTCAAATGCAGAAACATCTGCAGAAGTGGGTGGAAGTGCTTTGGGTGCACAGATAATTATTGGGATTGTTACATGATAGATGAGGTTATTTTCTCAGTTCTGTGTATGAGTTCATAATGAGTCTAACCCCCTGAAGTGATGTGACATCCAGCCACTGCAAGTAAAAGGAAAGACCACTGCTGCCTGACTGTCAGACAGAAGATTCAGCGGCCTTTTCACTCCAGAGAGGAAAACAAGAATTGTTTATTCAATATTAATTTCTTTTTCCCTGCCCTGTAAAAGATAAGGATCAACATTACCACATTCCTGTATATGAGATAAAGAAGGTGCTGGATAGGATTTAGGAGCCTACACCACACCGATGTGATTCCAGTGTGTTGCTCTTCAAATTATTCCATAAACACTTCAATGACAAAGACGGTTTCTTTTGCTTTATTTCAAGACTTTTTTTTTTTTTTTTTGAACGCTGAATTTCATATATTTTAAAAAGTAATTAGAAAAGAATATATAATATTTTAATTGATTTGTTGCTCAATGGAAGGACACACATATAACAGTGTTCTTCAAATACATTATAAGTGAGGGAAAAAAAGGGAGAATTTTCTCCCCATCAGAGATCAACATTTTGAGTTCATTGTCCTTGACTTTGTCAAAATGCTTTTTATCTCCTGTTACCTTACTTTTATGCTTGGAATGAGGCCATATTTCTGAAATTCAAGTAGATAAAGTTATTGAGTATACCCAGTGTGAGTGGAGAGCATAATAGAAAACTATAAAAGTAGAAAATCTGCTTATATGAGTTATGTCACTGCTCCCCTCATATCCTCCACCCCTTCTGGAGGACAGCACCAGCTCTAGATTATATCACACTGCTGAATGTACTTGAGCCCACTCATGGTTATAAAGGTGCTTGTTCTCCTCCATATTGTGTTACTGATGTGTTGAGCTGGCATATTTCTGGCATATTCTATGTCCTATGATTCCTTGGAATTTAAGAAGAGGATTGAGTCCTGGCATGTTGGTAAAGCGTCCACCAGTTTCAGAGAAAAATTCAATTAAATTGACATCCGTTGCAACAAATTTCATAATCAACTCCAGCTCCTCTACAGTAGTTCCAGGTCAATAGTGCTGTAAGAAATCGCTTTAGAACACCAAAAAAACCCTGTTGCAGCAGAACTCCCACATGTTCTTGGCTTGGAACCCATGCCCTCTCTTGCCACTTTCCCATTTAAGTTACATAATTTTGATGAGGAACCAGTTACATGTCATAATGTTCTGGTTTAACCCCAGCTGGCAACTCATCCCCTCACAGCTGCTCTCTCACTCCCCCACAGCGAGATGGAGGAGAGAATCAGGAGGGTAAAAGTGAGAAAACTCGTGGGTTGAGGTAAATACAGTTTAATAGGTAAAGTAAAAGCCTCATGTACAAGCAAAGCAAAATAAGTAATTAATTCACCACTTCCCTTGGGCAGGCAGGTGCTCAGCCATCCCCAGGAAAGCCAGACTCCATCACACCTAACAGGGACTGGGGAAGACAAATGTGATCATCCTGAACATCCCTCCCTTCCATTACCTTTTTCTTACTGAAAGCAGATTGCTGGGTGGTGGCTACCGATGTCTAATGTGGGACTTGGAAATATTATCCATGCATTTTTTCACAGATATTATTACAATTTTTCAGGGGACTATTTGTCAAGGTTGTCCATAGTTATACCAGTCTGTAGCCTCTGGGAAGTGTTTTCAGCATGCCTTGTAAATCATAAGCATTTTTCAGTTATTTCAGGAGAGAAATCTTTCAGATTTGAAAATCCTTCATAAGTTTCTTCCCATAAAAAGATACACAACATCAATGTTTTATCCAGTAGAATGGATCAGGGATCCTGGTGAAATTCTGGCTTTGTCAGGGTGTGATTGTCACTGAATCTTGGCTTTTCTCCACCTCTTTGAACAAAGTAGAGAAACTCAAAGAGACGACTCATCTATGACTGATCGTGGTTCAGATCTGCCTTCACACAAGGTAGCAGATAGAAAGAGAAGGTTTAAGTCACTTTCAGCATTATCTCTTTTCTCTTAAGATCCAGAAGAACAAGAGGTTCATGCTTTCTCCCATTGGTTATAAATAACTCTGTGAAATTTAGCAGATCAGAGATATATTTGAAGGTTAAAGTCACTACGCATTCAGGTCCTTGAATGTACAGTTCCCAGATTGTTTTGCATTAAGGTTCCACCAGGACACCCATAACTAGAAAATTGCTTCCCCACTTTGGAAATGGTGTGCTCAGAATTAACTAAAGGCCACATATAAGGATTTTAGGTAGGTATACTCCTAAAATTTAAATTCTCATCCTGTTTATATTCAGATATGAATAAATCATATATTTCTTAGAAAATAAATCCTACATGGGAGCACAATCTTCCTCTTTAAATCTGTGAGTGTCCTTTTAGATCAGAGGAAAATCTGCTACAGAAAAGTTTGCTTGAACCCTCATGGCTCAAAAGCTCTTGCTTGGTATGCACCTCATGCACAGAATTTCCTTCTGCTGAGAAGTGCATGGTGCACAGGCTGTATCTGGTTTTAAATAGTTTGATATCACTTGCATTGTGCAAAAAAGATTTTATGACATGTCCTTTTGCTCTGGTGATGATTTGTTGTTCTCTTGTGTTTCATTAAGCTATTATTTGTAAAGTGTTTTGTGATGCATTGCATGAAAGCTGCAATCCAAGCAATTTTATGTGCTGGAGTGACAATTCAGGTATCAACAGCCAAGGATTAATGATGCTAATTATTCAAAACAATTGTTTCTTTCTTTAAGTACTTTGTTTAGAGGGAGGGGTAAATTAAAATGAGTGGATGTTATGTATAAGAGGTGTAAGCATTTCTGCAGATGGAAGATAAAAGGAAATCAAAGAATGTGAAAAATAGCTCAGAATAATTTATATTGGAATATGACTCCTATATGTCATGTAAATTACTCAATAAAATCGGACCGTGCAAGCTACAGAGCAAAAATAATAACACATCCAATAATCCATTTGCCAAATACATAAAAAAGTGTAAAAAATGCATCCTTTATCACCTTACTTCTGACTCTAAACTGCAGCAGGTTTGCTGAAGTGGACTGTGCTATCCTAAGATTTTCAGATGGAGGCACATGTCTACTGAACACAGCTCTTCACAGAGCAATCTGTTGAAGAAGTATTAGCCCAGTGAAGAAAACATAGTTACTGGTTTAAAAATATCCAGGATGTTTCCTGTCTCTGGGACATGGACAGGCTCTCCAAGATCAACAGTACATTTTAATCCACAATCCTAGATAATCATTGTGTTTCCTTCTTCACAGCAGCATGGTACCTCCATGTTAAGTAAAATCTATAATAACTGCCAGTATTAAGTGCTACTCAAATATAAGGTGCAATATTGTTTATTTTTCTACTTCTGCTTTGCTTTGGGGTAAAGGATGCTCCAGCCCCAATGTGCTGGTTTTTATCCTTGATGGTAGGATTCAATTTCTATGAAATCGCCTTTTTCTAGAGAATATGATTTTTTCATTTTTATTAATAATGTATTTATTAGATTGTTACCTAAAAGTGCAGGTTCTCTTATTTCATACAGAAGAGTGCACATCTAGCTGCAGAAATCTGATAGAGCAAATCACCTCCACTTACCACATGAGAAACAATTTACAAGATGAGGACTAAAAGAAGCAGCCACCAAGCAGCACAGGAATCTCTTTTCACTGATGTACATGCTTGTTTCCCTGTGATTTCCCCCAAGAATCTAGGTACTCACCAGCTTTATGACAGAGGAGATCATGCACGTTTCAGTACAGAAAGAGAGTACACAAGAGAAAACTTTTTTCACTGTGAGGGCAGTATGGAAGGCAACAGGAACAGGCTGTCTGAAAATGTTGTGCAGTCTTCATGCCTAGAGATATTCAGAACCAAATCAGACACAGTCCTGGGCATCCTGATCCACTTCAGCAGAGGAGTTAGAGGAGATCTCAAGAGGTCCTTCTTCATTTCAGACATTCTGTGTTTCTATGAAATAACACTTGAAGGATTCCAGTCATTACTGACCTGAATTGAGTGATGGGTTGTGGGGTGCCCAGGATTCCACACCTCAGAGATTTATGTTATTGGATGTTGTGATTTAACCTCAATGGTCAGCTGAGCACCACACAGACACTCACTCAGTGCTCTGCTCAGTGCAATGGGGGACAGAATTGAAAGGGCAAAATGTGCAAGGACTGGTGGGTTGAGATAAATTCAGAAAAATACAACCAACACCTGAAGAATAGTGCATATTTGTTAAAGTTTCAGATGGTGTGTTTGTAGGATTCCAACGTCTAGCACTTTAAAAATACTGCCCAGGAAAATTACCTTTTTTTTTTCACTTTTTTTTTTCATCCTGGAATGAGTTCTACATGTGTTGCTTCTTTACATGAGAAAGCAAGGATAGATCCCAACCTAAACTACCATCTACCTTGTTGCTGAAACTTCCCATTCCCCTGCAGTGGAGTTTTGCCTGTGATGATCTCATTTAAGGCAGATGAATCCACTCTATATAAGGCTACAGGACAATAATCTTTCAGAATCAAGTGCAAGTCCCCACTCCTGCTTGTGCTTACCTCACCAAGGTCCTCTGCAGAAGGGAAATGTTTACACAGAGGATCCCAGTTGCTGCTGTACCATGTCCTGTACTGCCACTAGGATTAGCAGGTGGAGAAAACATGAAGCACTTTCTCTGTTAGACTGCAGCTTTAGAAAGCCAAAAGCTGTGTAAGTGAAGTGCCTTCTCCTTGTGGTTTTATTTATTGCCTGTGTTAAGCAGATTTGGGGAGACAGCTTGGGGAGTAAGCACAAATTCTTTCTGTATTAGCCTACTTCACTCAAAGCTTTTCTCTCTCCTGCTAGTTCCCTAGGCAGTGTCTGATACACCAAGAGATTTTTCTTTACTGATGAGACTGCAGCTAAGAACATCAACCTGCAAGAAACGTCAATCTCCTTTACATAAGAAAATGCCTTCAGCAAAGACACGTATGTTTCCATACAGTGGGACTTCCAGTTTCACCTGTTTACCCCCTGCTTCCCAAGCATGCACAAGAGACTCTGTATTTCTGCACTGTCATGAGAATGATTTATTCACATTGTTCATTGGTGACTAAATCCTAGACAAAACTGAACGTGTGGAGATGACAAATCCAATGAGAACACAAAGTGAAGTCCCTGTTTCCTTTCTGTAGGCTTCTCATGGGAAAAGAAGATGCTGCTCCATAAGGTAATGAATCCAAAGCGTGACCTCTGTGTCTGTGAAGTTCCACTTTTCTTGTCTCCTACTAGGGCAGAAAAAAGTAAGAGTTGAGCTGAGGGATACACAAGGGTCTGACATTGACTCCCCAGCAGCTGTGGGCACAGCTTGGGTATCTCTGAAGCACTGCTGCCTTTTGGAAACCAAGGTAAGTCATAGCTTGTGGGTGCAGGGCCGTAGACCAAAGCATGACCTGGTTACTAATAAAATCAGGTAATTATTCTCTGATGGTTAGTGTGTATTCATTATAAAGTGTATCTAATGCAAATGATTCAAATGATTTTAATTGTGTTCTCTCCTCCCTGTGCACACTTAACTCCCATTGACAGGGAGATGAGAACAGACCCCCTCCTCTTTCACTCATTAGCAAGTGTTACAAGGATTATTCTGGTCGGGGAAGGTTTCTGGTGCTCTGCAATGATGTGTCTGACTCATCCCCTATTGTAGCAAGTAGGGAAGGTTATTTCTGCAGTGTTAATATGGAAAAGCATGTGGAAAATGTAATACTTCAAAGAGGTGCCTTCTGTGGGAAGTCATTGCTAATTAGGTTGTACGTGGGTGTCATTTGGGTCCCAGTAAACTATAGGTCATGCCAGTATTTGAATCCTCTGAAGATGTTAGCGTAATTAGAGGGAAATAATTAGCATTTCACCTTTCATTTGGAAATTATGAGTAACTGTTTACTAACCTTTCTAATGATTTTCAGGTTTTCTAGAATTGCTAACTTCCTTGCTGCTTTCAAAGCTGTTTGCCTAATGACAACCCGAGGGGATGTGGAAATCTTATTGACTATCACAAAGGGTCTCCATTGCTCTGATCCAGACAATTACTGTCATCATATCTTTATGCTGAAATACAGTCTTTATCCACCTGAGATCTGAACCATATTGTGCTAAGTTCTGCATCTCAATACAGAAAGACATGTGCCCTGTCTAACCTAAGCAAAAATTGGGAAGGAAATCAGGACTTTTAACTGTTTTGCAGAGAGTCACTTCACACGATGAAGCAGATTCAGGACTGGAGAACTGAAGCTATCAGACTGACAACACTGTTCCTCCCAGCCAGTGGGATAGTAAAGACTATCTTACTCTCTTGCCAGTGGGTTGTAGAGAGAGGAATCCCAGGATGCCACATGACTTCTTTTGATGGAGATACCCAGTCCACACAGACATGGTGAGTACAGCAGGAGACAGGTGTCTCTAAACTCTAAACCAGGTTACTTAAACACTAATTACAGCGTAGTCATAACTCCACCCCCTGGGACTCTGGAATCATCTCATGCTGAACTCCTTGATGCTATTCAATCAAATGCTGTTTCAGGTATGTGCCCAGAGCCACAGTCACACTTTTGATTCATACAAGTCCTACCCATATTATGAAGCTTTTCAGTTCCTGCTGTTGGTGGGTTGTGTGCAATATGAACCAACCTCATCAGAGCTGTCCTCTGAGTCTGCTACTCTCTTGCAGTTTCTGTCCCTTTGCTTGTGGTATGGACATTGCCGTCTTGTGATCAGCTGTGGAATGCAACTTTGGAATCAAAATTCCCTGAATTTGGCAGCTTCAGGCTACCTCTGGGAGGAATACAGAATCAGATCATTTTCATGGAATAACAAAGTACTTTTTAGTCCTGCACCCAAATGAACAGAATTTTAGCCTCCAAGAACATCTGCCAAGCCATGCAAGGAGTCCATCCATGATCCAGACAAGAGTCCAGGACTCACTTCTCTCTCTGATAGACCCTTGAATAACAATTCCATTAGAGGCAGGGGACAGAGCCGCCCCACATTTAAAACAGGATTTTTATCACACAACAGAGACTATCTTAACATACCCCAGCGTAAGGATCTGGAGCTCCTGAAGCTCCAAGGCATGGCTGTGTTGCTGGGATGCAAGCATTGTGAACCAATCTAGCAGTCCTCTTGCATCCTAAGGAGACGGAGAGTTTTATATTCTGATTTGATGTGTAAAGCTGACAGACACTCAGCAGGAATACTTGTCCCAAAGTAGGATGTGAATGTCATTCTGCAAGAAAATGGTACTACTCTGACCATGCTCCATCATGACTTTCCTCTTCTCAGCTACAGGCAGGAAAAGTACATCATCCTCAGGTGTCATATTTCCATTAGAAACACAGCCTGGTTCCCAAAAGCCTTTGATAAAGTGGTGTTGAGTAGGACAGAATGAAGCCTTGGTATTTTTGATTGCCTGGTGACTTCACTGCCTTTCTGGCTGACTGTGGGCTGCCCTCTTTGGGGCACTCCAAGGCACTTTGCTGTGCAGCGTTTCAGCTGGTGCCAGCCAGCAGGACCAGACAAGCCTCCAGTGGCAGTGAGAGACCTGCAGCCATCTCCTGTCCAAAGCTCTCTGGAAGTACCAAGGACCATATGTTGTTCCTGGCAGGTGCAACCAGCAAGACTGAGCGAAGAATCTGGCAGTGCCCTGCCCTCCCTGAAGCACCACAGAAATCGGAGGAGTTGCCAGCCATTGACAGGCAGGAGATTCAGCCCAGAGCCATCTGTCCACACTTACTTTCGGCTACTGCTGTTGCTGATGCCCAGCAAGTTCCCATGAGCCTGTAGGATGAACTGCTCTTGACCTCGCAGAAAAAAGCTGGTGCTGAGAGGGAAATGTGACAAGAAGCCTGGAACTTTCAGCTTTCAAAAAGAGGTAGGGATGTGAGAGAAAATTAAGGAGAAGAGGAAGAACAGCCTGACCACCTACCTTGCTGGAACAGAGATGTGTCACCATATGTGCATGCTGCAGGGCCTCAGGGGTACTCTGCTTGGAAGAGAGACAGCATCTTCATCCAAAAAATTAATAATAGTGGTGCAGATAAAGACTGTGGTATAATTACTCACATTAAAAGCTCAGCAGAGAAGGCAAGTACTGAAGGTGACATGACAGGTTCTGCTGGCCTACTTGGTTTAAACATGATTTTACCTAAAATATGTCATTGGACTTCACAGAAATGTGCACAAACACATGTACACCACAGGCTGGGATAATGCTGAAGGAAGTTTGCAGGATATGCTGGGGAGCAGCAGGCAGTTCCCATACACTACATCCTCCTTGACAATAAATTCATGGAGGCAAGGGGACGTCTCAGCAGTGCAAAACCCTGACTTCCACATCAGCTTGGTGATGCAACTCCAAATACAGACTTGAGAGAGCAGGAGTTTCAAAGGGGTGAGGAAAAGTGAAAGATAGAAATTTACATGTGCTCCATAATGACAAGACAAAGCAAATCACCCCCAAACACCAGAGAAGCAGCCAGTGACTGGAACCATTCCCAGAGGTGGCTGCAGCCCAGGCCAGTTCCATGGAGCCATCTTCTTTATCTCTACTGTGTTTCTGTGTATTTGTGAGGAAACCTCTGAACCATATGGGAGCAGGAGGGGGACACTGGGATCAAACTGGCTGTAATTGTTGCCCAGGGACACTAGATGGAGAAACGCCTTTAGGGATAGAGAGTAGGTGAGGGGCTGTGTCACCATTCTTACAGGAAAACACACAGGGAGTAAAGTGCCCTCCGCTCACTATTATTGATGCTGTTGGCTTTAAGTTTTGCTTAAAAGCTTTCTGTTTTCGGATCCCATTACAGCTCTATGCAGGCCATTAGTTAATTAAGTTATTCCACCAGAGTCTGTCAAAGCTTGGATCTGTTATTACTGCCAGCTCTCTCAGGTTTCCCCTCACCTCTCTCCCCTTCACCCCTCACCACTGGCAGATTTGGAAAATACAATAAAAAGCAAGATCCTGAGTAGATTAAAGAAGTTATTTTATCCTTGATGAGGCTCAGCCAACACATCTTGCCTGTGCTAAGTACATCAGATCACTATTTCCACACAACTGTGCAACACACAGCTTTCAAAAAACTTACCAAAAACATAATCAGAAATCCTTGACTATTTTTTGTCCCCACAGGCATGCTTCTGCCTCCTCATGACAAACCTCCTAGCAGTAGGAGTTGTAACAAGAGAAACCCTTGATATGAAGCAGCCCAGCCATCTCTGCATTGTAACCACAAAGCACTGACACTGTCCAAGACACACAGAGGAAGAAAGCCAAAAAATTACTACCCCCACCTCTGTTTGCCTCACCTTGTGTGCCAACACCAATAGTTTTGGCTGGGAAACAACCTCCTATGGAACCCATAAATTCTTGCTTGAGCTCTGGGGTGTCTCATGGCATCTGAGCTGACACAGCTCAGAGTAACTCCAAAAGTAGAAATGATGGACCTATAGAACAGAGCTTTTTAACACAATGTCCTGCCAGCGTGGCTGCTGCGACCTTTATCATATTTGTGTTCTTCAAGGTCTTCTGTCATTGCATCAGCCTGGCTCTACACTTGATTTCTGTACATCACACTGCCCAGCCCTGTATCTGTTTGATGGCCCTAACCTGGTAATTGCTGATGCTATAGACTGATTGTCTCAGTGACAGCTTGTTAATTAAAATCAAGGTGTACAGGAGAATTCTGTGTATGACGAGGTATCTGTATATAAAACATGGAGATGATACCAGTGGCCTCTGAAGACTCTCTGGATGCAGCTCTCAAAAGAAGGGGTATGAAGTGGCCTGATGCACTTGTTGTTGTGTGGAAAAGTGTGATGGGCTGAGTTTCAAGGCTTGACCAAAGAAATCAGGACTGCTTATGATCATGCGCTGCACTCAAACAATTGTTTTTATGGAGAGTCCTATGCAGAGGGTTATGAGTGTCTTAGAACAAGACCAAGTTACTTTGACCAATTAGCAGTTGTTACTATAGAGAAGAGTCAAAGAGAACGATGAATCTTGCATTTGACACAGGCCAAATTTGACTCTTAGTGTCGCAGGCTTGAGAGTGATCACAACATCCTCCCAGTTCTGGAATAATCCATACAGCTGTTCACCTTGCTCCTGCTAACTGCAGATTTTACAGCTGATAAACCCATGCTGCTGTGCTTTTCACTTGCAGCAGGCTGCTTGTTCTTCAACAGAAAGGCAATGGTACAGTCATCACCAGCTGATCCAGGTCGCATTTTATCCAGTGCAAAAGCAGAAGCCAAAGGCTGTTCAGAAAAGGGAAGAAGCAAACTGCTTTTGACAAGGGACAGCATTCTGCATTCAGACTTCTTATCAGAACATGTAACAATTTTGGAATTTGCTTCTTCCATTTTCTAAGCGTGTATTTTTAACCTCACTGTATAAATTAGCTATCCTTTTTCCATTCTTCATGTCTGTATGGCAAGCCATAGACAGCAAGGGTGCGGGATAATCCAGAATTTTCCCCTTACTGGATGCAAGTCAGGGTCATCATCATCAAATACCATCCAAGGTGAGGAGGCTTTATCAGTTAATTAACCTTAAAAACTCAAGAAAGCAGTAACTTGTGGCTGTAGAGTAGTTCCTCCCAAGGCAGAAAAATTACTGTGTGTGGGTGTGTTTGAGCAGGAGGAGAAAGGTGGGAATGTCAAGAAGCTAAGCAACAACTTTCTTGCTTTTCTCACAGCCAAGAAGTTTTTTATTATCAGATATCAGGACTATGTCAAGTAGACAGAATTACAGACATGCCAATGAAGAAGGTCTGAATTTAACTGAAAACATAGACAAGAGAATGAGATGAAAGTTGAAAGCGGCAACAGGGACTCTAAATCCTGCATGAAAATCTGCATTAAAACTCAGTTCAGGATCCCATAGGAACTTAAAATTCCTCAAGAGTTGACCATGAAGCTGACAGCAGCCATTGCTGCAGTCATAAATGGTTAACCGAGCTTATGCTACCTTGTGTTTAAAGTACTAGTGAAAAGTAAACCAGTTTGGAAGTAATCCTTAAATAAAGTTCTTGCAGTGCTTTAGACAGATTCTTCTTATATGAAACTACAGAGACTTCTCATCATCTTTCTTGTTGGAAAAAAGGGGCAAAATGCAGGAGGTCATGCAGTCTTTTTCTGTGCCCTAAGACAGCATATGGTCTGCCTAAAATAACATCAGACAGACTTGCAAGAGGGAAAAGCCTGAAAAGCAAATACTAAAACTCTGAAACCTGTAGGCTTAAAATTAAGCACTGCATTCACTTCACAGACACCAGATCTTAGAGCTGCCAGAGATGAACGGTATGGAGTGCCTGGACATAAGCAAAAGCACTGTAACTTGTGATCCTTAGCACCTTCTGTGTGGTTGCCAGCTGAAATGGCAAAGGTAAAAGGCTAGGAACGAGGCAGGAGTGCCTCATTGAGACACTTGTCTTACAGAACTGAAAGAAAACATGTCTAGAAAGAGGCATCTGGATGGAATTTAGACCAAAGGACTGGACTTGTAGCAAGAGAAAGTATAAGAAGAAACATCCAAGTCCCAACACCCCAAAAAGACAGCAGCTTGCTCCCAGCAGTTTAGGTGCGATGCAGGACCTCTCAATATCCAAGCTGAGTATTTCCTTTCCCTGCTAATTTGGCCCTCTTTGCACTGCTCTGAGTACAATCCATTGGCCTTGTGGCACTGGCACAACAATGAAGCTGCAGATGTGAGGAGATCCACCCACATGGCCACACCAGCAGTCACAGCAGGTTGGGAGCATTCTGGTTCACTGTGGTCCTATATGAGATTGGGCACAAGCCCTGTGGATCATTTCTTCTGCCCCTACACAGAAAGGCCAAGTGTATTTCTGGTCCTGTAAGGTGGTGGTATGATTTGTTCTTCAGTGGATCAAAATGACAAACTTGACTGAGTAGGAAATACACAAGTTCTGTTTCTCACTCTGCCAGGATAACAACTCAGCCTCTGTGCCTCTATTACTCTTTCCAATTTTTATCAACTTCAAATGTTACTCTTCTGGAGCAGGAGCTGTTTTTCAAGACAGCGCCACTGGTGCAATCTGCTGCTCACCAGCTCCCACCATGTCCCCTTTCCTCCCTGAGGGCAACCACATCTCTCTCCCAGTACCTTCCCACTTATGTCCTGATGCCACCCTTTGACTGTGCTGGTACAGCAAAGGGGGAATGATGAAGCTGGGCTGTGCCAAAGCATCTCCTCCCCTTTTCCTTTAGTTGTTGCTTGGTGTTTGGCACATTTTCACAGTGAAACCCCAGAAACAGCTGGGGGGATAGGGCACTGGTGACCCAAATGGTCAGGTCCAGGAGGGGCAGAAGGAAGAGAGATGGTGGGGAGTTCTGCTGCATGGGTGTAACCATGCTCCCACTGTGTCTGCAGTGCCTGGTCCCAGGGCCAGGCTGCACTCTAATCTGGGACTTCTCCTGGTTATTAACGTGGAGTGATGGGCTGTGACAGATAATAAGCCATGAGCACACTGATGCTCAGCATGCAAAACCTCTCTCTGTGAGACAGGTTTTCTCAGGCCACTGTGAAAAGCCTGACTGATCTGAGAGTGCTCTGACGCTGCCCCAGCCAACCTGACCCCAAATGCTCATGAAACAAGCACCAAGTGCCCTGTTTTGCATTGCCTGTAACATCCCAAAACAGTGTCTGACTTCTCAATTAGTCCGAGAGAGGACTGCAAACTTGAAATCCAAACTGATGGACTGTGAAATCCGTATCACATTGTCACCCAGAGCACACTTTCCCTGCTCTGCACTGAGCTATAAATAGACTTTCATTATTAGCAAGCAGACAAAGGCAGCCTGAAAGATGTTCCACGCTGACACTACTCCTGGCTTATGGATTTTTTGTTTTCACCTTGGTATAGGAGTGAAGATGGGGACAAGCAGGGAGGGGCTGATCAACAGCAACAGTGCTGAAATCACTTCTTCCCCTAACCAGGATTATTTCTGGGTCTTTGTTTTGGGTTTTGCTTGTGGTTTGTTTTTTTTTGTTTTTTTTTTTTGGTTTGGTTTGGTTTGGTTTGGTTTGTTTTTTCAACAGTCTCTCCCCTGGAGCCAAGAGCCTCAGAATACATTACCCAGTACTAGAGAATGCATTACACCCACCTCCTCTCTTAGGTCATCTATCTAAGCTCCTGAAATCTACCAACTCCCAAACAATGTAGTCATTAAGCCACTCATGTTTTCTTTCTCCAAGTTTTATTTGTTTAAAAGAAGAAAATAAGGAAGTTGATCTTTGCTTTAACAATTTCAGTGTTTTACAGGAGCTATTAACTTGGAAAAAATGGAAAGGCCTTGAATTTTCTGGGAGGAGGCTATCCCTGACATGTCTGTCTCTATTACAAATTCCATCTTTATGAAGAAAGAACCTGTACGTGCCTCTCTGAAAAAAAAAACCAAATCCACTACAAAAGTGTCTAATCACAACCACTGGTGAGACACAGAAGCTGTGACCCTGAGGCATAAACCTGAAGATTTGTGTTCTTTAACCACAAGACATAGACACCCTTAGTGCACCTTTTTTCCATGGTTCTTCATTCTTTCACAAAAAAGAAATTCACACTATTAGCTGAGATGAGGCAAATGGTTTACTTTTCCTGCTCATTCATACTCTAAGTACCAGATCTACCCTTCCTATGCACTGGCCCCCTCTGACATGCAGCAGCTCAATTTCTGCTTGGTTCCTTGGCATTTACAACAAGGTCAATTAAACAAGACATTGTCTGCCCATTATTTGTACAGTGGGAGTTTATTCCTGGACTCACAGAAGTGAAGCAGCGTGGTAGAAAATCCAGGAGGGTTTACTTTTGGCTCACAGCAGACTGAAGTTCTGAGATAACTGGTCATGTTCATTTGCTCTGCAAGCTGCTCTTTTGTATCTCAGCTTTCTTTGAAAATGAAGCAAACCCCCAAATGCCCATAACCCTTGCATGCTGTGCCTGTGAAGAAAATCTCACTCACAGGGCTGTGTCTGAGGGTGTTGTTCCATTATTCTTTCTTTCCCAGAGCAGAGAAGTTCGCATCTTCCCAGTCCCCTTTTGAGCCCTGCTGGCCTTTTCTTCTCCATGATGGTTTTCAACTCCACAGCTTCTGCTGAGCTGCTAAAATGGTTTCTGAGGCTTTTCTGGAAATTGGTTCTTTGGGCAACAAGAATAGAGGAGTGTGTTAAAGCCAAATCACTGTAATTAGCCTACCTGTATAAAATGACCAAGGTTTTAAAAGTTTTGGGTTCAGTGATTCAATTTAATGTATGTCCGACAGTGGTAGCATTGTAAAGGGACAGGACATTGCAGCTTGGGAGCATGGACATGTAATTTTGACACTAAAGGAGCTGGAAAGAAAATGTTAGGTATTACTAGAGCCACAGCCCTAAACAGGCTTGGAACAACAGCTTTGAGAGAAGTAGCCCATTCAGTCACTTTCAGGTAGTCCTGCCTGAGTGGTTAATAACCATGTAGTCAAGATAATTCTGATTCCTCCTGCCACAGTGATGCGGGGCTCACACATCTGTGGGAGACACCTTCTGTGGGGTGCCTCAGTGAGCAGTGCAGGGAAATGCAGCTAAGATTCTATTATACACTTATTCAAATGTCTACCCACAAAATCTAAATTCAAAGAGCATGACAAGACTCAGCAGTATACCATTGAAACCTGCATTTAATTTTTGCTTTTCTTGTGGTTTATTATTTGTAGGTTTTCTATGCTACTATTCCAGCTTTTCCACAGGTGATGAAAACAAGTTTCCTAGTTTCTGAAGGTGTACAAAGCCATGACCAACCATAATAGCTTTCATTTGCCTAAACCTTTTTAAGAAAAACTGAAGTCTAATTACAGTTCATGTGATGCAAAGACACTTTGAAACTCTATAGCACACACTTGCTGTGTAATGAAATTAGTATCAGGACAATCAGGAATATTACCAGAATAACAGATGCTCCTGAGTCATAATAACAGCTGTAAAAAAGGGAAAATACTGGATGTTTTAAATCTATTAAGCGCTTTTGCTTTGTGTATTGACACAGGTAATGAGTCCTACAGAAAGAAAGCTATACTTGAAAGCCTTTAACACTAAAAGCTTAATTTAGTGTACAATGAATAATACAGGGAGCCCATTCATGGGTCGATCAGAATGGGATGAGAGAGCACCAAAGGAGCAGACAGATCATGTTAATAGGAAGCTTGAAACTTATTTAAAAATCTATAGTGTAGTTAAAATTAGAACACAAATTGGAACTTGGCATTCTGTTGCTCAGGAAATTGGTAATGGGATACTAAAGCCTTGCACTTCTCTCTGTCTGGGCCTGGTTGGAAGAGGACAAAGGCGATGACAGCCACAATGTCGTTTACCACAGGGAGTCATTAAAGAAAGTACTAACATAAGAAACCAGCCTTTTCCAGCTATTCACAGTGTGATGTGTGCTGTATTCATCTATTAGTCCAAGTGTACAAAAATATGGGTCAAAATATAGAAGCAGATGTTATTATCTTCTTCATGATATTTCAAGGATCGATGATAGTTTTGACTCTTGTTCTTTTTCTTTAGGAGTGAATTCATGAATTCCGTTCAGCCCTCTGTGGCCAGTGGTTTCATCTGGATTGGATACACCAGGATACACCATTGAGACTTCTGGATTAAAGAGCTTTTGGCCAGGCATGATGGTTCCCAGTGTCCCTACCAATCAGAGATAAAGGTCGGTGGAGGGGGAATGGGGGGGGGGGGGGGGGGGGGTCTCTTTCTCAGAGGAAAATTATTCTTATCCCAAAGTCTATCTTTACAGTCAAGCAACATTTATCAGGACAGATCCTGAAAGCTAACATGAGAGAGGGAGAAGAAAATTATCTTTGGGAGGGATGATGCCTTTGAGTTAGGGCAGAGCCACCTTCCAGAGGCAAATATCTCACTTCACTGTTACATTTTTCATAATCTTGTATTGAGACTCTGTGGCTCTTTCCAGGCCACCCATTTCACTATAGACAAGTATGTTGTTATCGAAACCACAAGCTGGGATGCAGAAAGCAGGAAAATATGCTGGAAAATCCAAGATTAGAAAAAAATGCAGAGGTCAGATGTCTATGTCACACCACAAAGGGACCAGAGCAGCTGGGTGACTTCACCTTTAATCTAACACCCGGGAGAATGATCCTAACAGGGAGACCTCTGGAGAAGCAGACCGTTAGGTGGATTTACATTCTGAAGGAAAAGGTGCCTGGAGATTCTAGGAAACACCCCTGGAGTTAATTTTGGAAATAAATCACAGTAAAGAAACCACCAGTAATTCTTAGGATAATTGTTTCCTAGAGTCACAGGAACAATGGAGAGTGGTTAAATAACTTATTGTTATTTTAGAACATATAAAAAGTATTAAATTTAAAAATCTGTGTTCTGAGCAATGTCTTACGCAAACATCATGATTAAAAAAAAAATTACAGGCTTAACTGAAGGAATAGTCACATTTTTTTTGCCACTGTTTGATTGCATTTTTTTTTCCTATTAAAGCCTGACTTCCCTGGCTGACAACTTAATTATTAGGGTAATGTGATGGATAAAGGGACTTGCTCAGTAGTGCCTCCCACTTGCTAAACACTTGCTTGCAATCACAGCTGCAAAAAATGCCACAGTTCCTCAAAGCAAAGATAATAATTTTCTTGTTGTCAGTGTCCTTAACACTTACTACATGAACTTTTAAAGAAAAAATAACCTTTTCATCATTAAGTGCAGGTTATGGAAGTCAGAGCTATATCAGGCTGCAGACTGCTGAAAGTACCAGCCTTGAGCTGCTCTTGAGTGGCCACGCATAAAGCCAAACTCTTCTACTTCATGGGGATTATTTGAGGGCTTCCAGAAAAGCTCTTCAAGAATTTTGATCACAGGTCTACAGTGCCTGCAAGCAGCCTCTGTTCCCAATCAATTTTTTTAGACGGTTTGATTTTAAAAAAAATTTAATAAAGTCAGTAGATGTGAGGCTCCAGAATAACCATATAATCAATAGAGACAAAACTACACAATCAATAGAGACAACGGCTGGCTAGAGATGAAAAATCTTGAGCAACAGGACAACAAACTTTACTTCAGATGGGATATTACGTGCTGTCATAAAAGTTGCAAAACATTGCAGAATGATATTATGATGCTACGAAAGAAACTGGAAAATAAAACTCTGTGTCAATAAATACAAAAAAAAAAATAGCATGGTGGGTCTAGAAAAGACACCCCAAACAAGCACCTTTGCTACTTGTACTGCCAGTGCAGCATGTACGTTTCTGGTTATCCCATCTAAGAAAGGTACAGAAAAATTTCAATTAATAAAGGAAAGGTTAAGAGAGGTGATCAAAAGTAGAAAACAGCTCTGAGCCATGACAGAGTCTTTACCCTTGAAAACCAAGAGATGTGGAGTTGCTGTAACAGAATTTTACTCAGCATGGAGTCATTACACAAGAACTAGTGAGTACCAAATGAAATGATCAGGCAAAAGATTTACACAAAGAAGTGCTTGCTCACACAGTGCATAATTAAATCATGCGATTCATCACAATAAGATGCTCTGGAAGTTATAAATAGGTTCAAAAAGCAATTAGGCACTGAGTGGAAGAAAGAACTATCAGAGCCTGTTAAACTCCAAGCAGAGATACAACTGGCAGCATGGGAAAACCACAAGCTGGAGTCTGCCCAAAGGTAGAGGAAAAGGCCACAGAAATGGGGCAGTATCAGCATATTCCTGCTTTATTTTGGTATTTTTTCATTAGGCATCTTCCGTGACCATGGACAGATACAGGTTATTGGGCTAAAAGGACCACCATCTGAGGCAACAAGATTCTCTGGCATTTAACTCCAGCCCTGGAACCTCAAATACATCTGCATGTGAGGCGCTACCCCAAGAAAGTCCCATTTCAGTGCAATAAGCAAGAAAACTGGAATACATTTACAGAGGGGACAGCATGTTCTAGAAGGACAAGAAGAAAAGAGAGTGTTGTATTTTATGCCAAAAGCGTGTGTGTTTCTCATGAAGTTCAGAAATGATGCAGTGGAGGGATTTTACAGCCACTGAGAGCTGGTAGAAGGGCATTTTACCCCTCGTGTGCCAACACAAAGAAGCCCAGAGGTCAACACTGAAACCCCTCTGGAAGGCAGCACTCAGTGCCCAACACACAATGAAAAAGGGGCAGAGTTCCTCACCCAAAAGGGGCCGTATCTTCCTGTCCCTGTTAAGCAGGTGAAGGCAAAGAAGACAGAGAGGGGACTCTCCATATGTGTTCCACGCACGTTTATTCCAGTGAAATGACAGGGACAAAGAGCCAAGGTGGTAGGAGGGTCCAGGGATCTTATACTGGGTACAGAATAGGCGGGGAAAGGGATCTCAGCCAATGGGATAGGGGCAAGTAGGTGGGATTGACCACAAGGGAACCAATGGGAACAACACATAGGAGGGACTTAGGAAAGGATCCAATGGGGCGTCGAGGAACAAAGAACTTTCTAGAACTGATACATATTAAAGAAGGGAAATGAATATACATAACTTCATACATAAAACAGGGAGGAGAAAACATTAACCAATTGGGAGAAAACATGCAGAAAGCAGAACAAAGGACTCACGGGTTCTCACCATGACTTAAGTTACATGCTGAGCTTGGGTTGCTGACCACCACAGGTGGTTGTCTGAGTTCCCCCAGGAGACAGAATGGCTGGAGCTGCTTGCACTGACACAATACAGATATGCTGCTCTCTCCATGTGAGTCTGAGGGGGAGTAAGGAAACCAGCGGGATCTTCTGTGGACTGTGAATACCTGAAGGAGAGGTTGTAGTGTCAATAAGGAGTATCAAGTGCCCAAATATTTGCTGGGAGAGCATGGTGGGTTCAAACTATCTGTAACATCCTTGAAATGAATCAGGGACATATCAAAAGGTAAGGGAAATTTTAAAGAGAAAAAGTGGTTTGGATTTGGTTCTGTCAAGTAGAGAGGAACTGGAAAAGAATCTGAAAAGGGGAGGTGAAAGGTGAAAGGACTGTGAATCTCTATTCTAAGAAAAAAGGAAAGAGTTAGAGAAAAAAGAGTAAGGATAATGGATTCCAGAAAAAAAAATTAAAAATAGCAAATTTCAGCAAGCCCAGGGAACTCATCTGTAGGGTCTCTTGCGAAGGTAATTTATGGGATAAAGGAGGGCAGAAGAGCTGGCAGTTACAGTAAGAGAGTGTATTAAAGGCACAATAGCAGCCTATCTTGATACAGGGGAAGGACAGAGAGCACAGTGAGAAGCCATTACAACTGCATCAGGAGTACTTTGAGGGCCCGAAAATAAACTAAGAAAAAGAAATAATGACACAAAAGGGGAAAAAAATGTGTATCATTAAGGATGAGGGATAAAACCTCAGTGAGGGTTTGGGATTAAATGGGTTGCGGGTTGAAAGGAACACAAAGAGTAACATTAACAAAACAGTCTTAAAAATACATTGAAAGTTGGAAAAACCATAGGAAATTACTGGTCCATTACTTTACAGAGAAGGAGAATAAATAGTACATGATCCAAAGAAGACTGAAGAATTCAATGCTTTGCTGAAGACTATGTTAAAAAAATTATGAACAGCTACTTAAGGCAATTAATTTTAACAAGATGATAAGAGGACAAAGCTCAAACAGAAAATTAGTAGGTTAAAGACTACGTAGATAAGATAGAGTTATTCAAATTCATAAGGTGTCATGTAATTCAAAGGGTTTTGAAGGAGTTCACCAAAATAACTTAACCATTTGCAATTACCTCTGAGGACTTGAGGAAGACACGAGAGAGGCCAGAGTACTAAAGCAGAGAAAGGAAAGAACATAGACAAAGGGGAACCCAAAACCATGAGGCCAGTCAGCCTCACCTTTATCCTTAGGCTGCCTCTGGAAGGAGTCACTGAACAATCTACAGGCACCTTGGTAAAAGCCAGCTGACAGGAAACAGCCATCAGGGATTTGCAAAGAATATATCATCTCAGATCAACCAAATTTCCTCCTTGACAAAGTAGCACAAGTGTTGGATGAGAGGTAGATATGTTCTCAGCTGACTTCACTGAGGCTTTCCTAAAGTCTCATGTAACACTCTACAAGCAGTTGAGAGGAAGACAGGACAGAGAATATTTGTAAAATGTTTTTTCGTCATTGCAAAGGTATTTATCCACACTCCAGATGCTATTTTTTCTGCCCTGAGAAGGTCAAATGTTCAAAATTTGTTTAGTCAGACTATCTTAGCAGCTTTGAGGACAGACAGCAGGACATGAAGCTGCCATGCATTAACTGCTTCACAAAACCTGGCCTTTTCCCACTGAAAAATGTGAGGCAACTGGAGGCGCCTCACCCCTCTATTAAAGAAGTCATTTATCATCTTTTACCTTGGATGAGAACATATAACTTCTTTCTTTCCAATGACAGATCAGGAGGTGAAAAAAAAAAAAAAACCCAACCTCGCTTGTCTGTTCCTCTGTACACAGGAAGTGGCCATTGCCCTGGTGAAGTTAATGAGTTGTGTCCAGTCATTAAACCTTTCTCTTTAATGAACCCTGTGCACACGGGTGAAGTTTAGATTACAGGCATGTCTTGGATTTAGGTAAATCCAGCATTTCAGCTGTAAATTGCAGCTTGCTATCAAACTCAGAGCATTACAAGGGGTCCTCTGGGGGTCTTTCATGCATGTGACTCATTCAATATTATCTTTAATACCTTGATTGATATTATAGAAAAGACACATAAAATTTGCTGATAAAGCCAAGCTGAGAGGTGTTGCAGGGACCCCAGAGGGCAGGATGACAAACAAAAATGGTCTTGGCATATTGAGGAATTGCTCTGATAGAAACAAAATCAATAAATAAGTGTTCTGCTTGGAAGGAGAATTCCAATGTAAAATAGGAAATAACTGGCAAAGCAGCAATGCTTCAGAAAATGTCAGGGTGAGAGCTGAGTACTAAACAGGACTCAACAATGTAGCAGAAAAAGCACATCTCATTCCTGACTGAATTGACATATGGAAGACACAGGAGGTAATTAGGATTATTCTCCTTTGTCTTGGTGGTGAGACCCCAGCTGGAGTGTTGTGTCTAAGATTGGGCATCCCACTAAGATGTAGAAATATTGGAGAGAGTTCAGAGGAAAACAGCAAGGATAGCAAGTTTAAAAATGTCCTGTGGGAAAACTGGCTTCCTTTTGTTTAGGAAATCATGATATGGGGAGAGATATATCAATAGTCTCCCAGCCCATATAAGGTTATGGAAGAGGCCTATCAAGGGAGAAAAATTTGCAGAGTAAATGTTTCACATTAGACTGACAGATTGTGCTAAAGAAGGGCAGCAGAAATCCCTCAGAAAACTTGGAGAGTTCCTCCTACAGAGCTTTTAAAGAACAGGTTAGACAGATATATATCACTGATGAGATAAGATGTGCTTAATCCTGACCTGTGTAGAAATAAATATCCTTCCAGCCCTGCATCCCTGGGTGAAGAAACGTCCTTTCCCTTCTTTCTCCCTCATGTCCAAAATCTCTACTTCTGCACTTGGGAGGGAGCCCTGTAAATCAAAATGGAGAAACCAGAAAGACATCACCTGGCTGAACAAAGTGAAAGGCCAGGAAGGAGCTGTAACATTTACAAGGGATGGATGAAGGCTGGATTCAGAGGGAACAGAGGTGCCTCTCTGCAGCTCTGAATCAAGCAGTGGATAACCAAGATTTTAAAATCCCTCTTCAGCATGTTCTGCTGGCTTGCTCTGGACAGCTGTATGCTGAGCACAGGGAAGACAGACCCCTCCTCCCTCAGCATGTTTTGGATACTCCTCTAAGCTTTTGGGTAATCCATTGCATGTGGCCTTGAGAAATGGGTCGTTTCTGCACCACTCATCCTTTATTCCTTGAATTCAAGTGTTGTCACCTTTTGCCTACCCTGGGACTCAAAGAATTAGTAAAAATGGGAGCAGGTAAGGAAGTTTTCACACATTAAATTGTCAGAAAATAACACAATACAAAAGTCAACATTTAAGGATATTATCTGAAAATGTTGTCTTTACTCTGTAAGTAAAGAATTGCTTATTTCTGAATGCCTACTGAACATATTTTTTATGAAGTTTGTCACCATCTCAACTGCTGCTCCTGTCAGATTCCCTCATTTCACATCCTGTCTCCTCCTGTCAGATTCCCTCATTTCACATCCTGTCTCCTCCCCAAATTATCTACTTAAAGAGCAAGTAAAAACCATTTCCTGTGGGTTTCATCTTGTCAGCAGAATGGGCTGATTTAAATCATGTGCATGTATGGCTATTGCAGTACTTTAAAGCTGCCCCAGCTACTTCCTCCCAAGAACAAACCAGAGATTGTGTTACCATAATGTCAATTTTCTAAAAAATGAGAGGGGGCTTCTGACTTGCTGTGCCTGCTCTTGTGTCTTATACCATGCAAAAGATGTTACAGTGGAATATATCAGGGTAAAATTTACTTGTAAATGCATTCCTTCCTTAAAAAGCCTGGAGTATACTTAGGAAACTAAATGTCACCAAAGAAAACATTCCTTGAAAAGACAGTTCCAAACAAACAAGCTTTGCTGAAATCAACTTCTCTCAGATTTCTCAGATTTTGGAACACATTTGTTTACTCCTTGATAGAGCCAAATGTTAGGAAAAGATAAGAACAATTGTAGCATCTAATATAGCTCCTCTCCTAGCAGGACATACTGTGTTTTGTTAAGCAAGCAAGGAAGAGAGGGGGAGTCTGGTTTGAAGACTAATCTTGGGCTCCTTCCTAACACAAGCATTGTCCTTACTGAATTAACACTTGCTTTTACAGCTTCATGCCCTTTGCCCCCACCATGGCTTTGTTCAGATGGACCACAAGATTGATCCCTGGTTCCCCTGGACTCCTGCAGCTGAGGCTGGAGTACTCCAGCAGTGGGGGAGCACAACAGATCAGAAGATTGAAGATCTAGTCTGGTTGGTTGAATTTGATGTTCTTGGACATCTTTTCCAACCTTGCTGATCTACGATTCTATGACTGTTGCACCTGGAACACCCATGAAAGTGCCCAGATGTGCTCAAAAGGGATCATGTCTGGATGGACAATGGAGCTTGGTATATTATCCACTGCTCTATGACCATTCAGGTTTAGCTCTGGGATGACCAGAGCTGCTATGGTCGAATCTTCTATAACTCTGAAGAATAACAAGCTAACAAAACACAAAACAAGCAACTACCCTTGTTGGACCCTTCCAACTCAGGATATTCTATGAAATAACTGAGATGCACATAGCAGACTTGCAAGCTGCACTGTGGTGAAGCAAAAGGCTTGGCCAGGGTAATGAGCTCTTCAGAAAACAAAACACAATTCAAAAGACTGGCTGGCAAGAGTTGCAATCAATGTGAAAAAAATAGCTGCATTTCCCAGTCAAGAAATCCCTTCAGTAACAGTGGCAAGAATATAGTTCACTCAGAGCAACCAGATTCCAAAGAAACACTTGCTCAGGCAGAGTTGGGAATGTCAAATAAACCAGAGAGGAGCTGATTCACTTCTTATACATCACACCAGGGCAAAAACACTGCAGAAACTTGGAAAGTGCTTGTAAACCAGCAGATATTAGGTGCATGAGAAAACTGAAGTCAGGGGTTCTGAAACAGAAAGAATCAAGTCTTAAATAATTAGCTTAGAACTTCATTTTCCTTCAAAGCAGGTCTTATATTAATAGGTTGGGTTTAGCTGGATTTCAATACTATTAACTCATTGCCATGACAGTGATTTGCAGTAGTATCCTTATTCTGCAAGGTAACACACAAGTAAGAAACCAAACAAGGCAAAAGCATAACCTTCCTGAAGCAGCTGGGTATCCCAGGGAAGGTCAGACCCACAAAGAACCACAGCACAGAGCCAGCACAGTCCTGCTGGCTGCAGATCTGAGCCAGCTCAGGCAGGTCTGGCCTCAGTGGTTTGCAGCCACAGCAGAGTTAATCCATGTCCTGGGTAATCCCCTCACAGGTAATTAAGAATTGACCATATCCTGGAACCGCCTGAGAAAGGTCCACAACATCCTGCTCATCGCAAGCCTAATTCTGAAAATTCAGCCACAGAAACATAAATGACCTCAGTGCAAGGTGTTTCACTGGGGACCAGAACATGCAAAGAGAAGAGAGGGGCAGCCACTCTCCAAAGCAATAAAAATCTCTTTTGGGTGGGGTTAAACTAGGTAGCAGATAGGTTTATAGGGTACCTCTAATTTGCCTTATTCAGGTGTTCTGCATAGGAAATAACAGGTGTGCCCATCAATGCTGTGTGCTCTCTGCAAGGCATTATGTAAAAGATAAATACGTATATATCTCTCACACAGCTGAGCAACTTCAATAGGACATGATGAAGAAACCACAATTAATATTTAATAAGGAATAAATCAGGTCAATAGCTATGTGAATTTTTGCTGGTGCATTTACTGTTCAATGGATTAAATTTATACAGAAGAAATATTGCAGTACTTACCCAATACCAGATTAATTATACAGAGACTTATATTCCCTGATCTGATATTTTGAACATCAATGCCTTAAATGAGCAAAGATCACAGAAGATTCTGAGTTGGAAGAGCCCCACAATGATCATTGAGTTTAACTCTTAAGTGAATGGCCTGGACAAGGATTGAATTTGAATCTTGGTGTTATTAGCACCATATTCAAAGGCAAAGACCAAACAGTTCCAGAAATGAACAGTATTTTCTGGCATGCTAATTTTTGGACACTCAATTTGAGGTCTTTTAAAAAGGTCTTGAGTTTCCCCAATGTACTGAGTCTGTTCATGCCTGAGAACAAATCAGGAGTTCCCACTCCAGATGTGGTTTCAACCCATTAAATGAGGCATCAAAATTAATCAGCAATATTAGAAATAATCTGGACCCAAAACAAATGGGCTTTAAAATCAGAAAAAGGAAAACAAAAAAGCCTGGCAAAGAAAGCTGAACTCAAGTATCATCTTTTTTCCAAGTGTAAGTCTGTGTGAAAGTTTCTATTTGGAGATGGGAGGCTTTTTTCTTGCTCTGATCTGATTCTCAGCTTTTAGGAAAGCTGCCAGCAGCTGAGGAGCAGCCACGTTTCACATGCTTACCTTGAACTTCATTTGATAGGGCCTAAACCAGTGTGCTCTTTGATTGGATTAGGAGGAGTGCACTGGAGCATTGCATCATTACCAGGATTTAGTTGACCTCTGGGAAAATGTACTTCTGACGTCCCCATCAATGTGGCCCCATGTTTTTAGCTCAGGCAGGAGAGATCCTGAGGGAAGCTCCAACAGAGCAGCCCAAGCCAAGCCTCTGTGCAGGATCTGCCCCCTGAGAGCAGAGAGCCCAGGCACTGACCCACGTGGTGGCTTCTGCAGCCACTTGACGTCGCACAAGGTAACTGGCCCTAGCACAGGAGCAGGGAGCTGAACACAGCCAGGCAATGCACTGAGAGGCACGGAAGGAGGATGGAGGAGAGAGAGGAGGCTGTTGGACTGTGAAGCAATTTTTCAAACGTGAGAGGAGCCTTTTCTCTTTTTTTATACTTTTTTCCCCTTACATTTTCAAACAGCCTCCATTTATCAATGTATGAAGGAGATTGATTATAAAAGAAAAAATCCAGTCCACAAGAAGATGAGACTGAAGCCACTGCAGGCACTCAAAACATGCAAGGACACCTTGGTTTTCCACAGCTTTGTTCTCACAATCAAGGACACCAGAAAGGGATTCTAATCCCTGCCCCTTCCATGTAACCATAGAATCTTAGGAGTTCCACATGAGAGAAACCCTGGGTTAGTGTGGAGAGAGAATCACAGAATGGTTTGGGTTGGATGGGGCCTTAAAATCTTCTCATTCCAACCCCCCTGGCATGGGCAGGGACCCCTTCCACTAGACCAGGTTGCTTAAAGCCCCATCCAACCTAGCCTGGAACATTTCCAGGAATGGCTTATCCACAGCTTCTCTGGGCAACCTGTGCCAGTTCGTCCCCATCCTCACAGAGAGTTAAAGAATCCCTGGAAAAAGCTACTGTCCTTTTCCCATGGGTGTGCCTGTGCTGAATTTCCTCTCTGAGTGTGAGCAAGGGGGTGGACTTAACACTGGTGTTAAATTAAGTCTTTGTCTATCAAAGACTTTGGTTGTGGCAGAAGGGATTTTGGGCTAGATCTGTAGTTGGGTTTGGTTTAGTATTCTTTGTGCTTTCCAGTTTGATGCATTTGAGTAAGTGAGACAGGCTGGATAGTTTTGTTTCTAAATAGTTTTAAACAATTTCATGGTTTGGTTTTAAAATAGAAACAAGTGGTTGTTATGGAATAGGTTCACAATACTGCACGCAGACTTTGAAATTTTTTTGTGAAATCTTCAGTTTACTTAATTGATGTGCTGGGTATTTATGTCATGAAAATAATTTACTTTTTAAACACTTTTTTAAAAGTTTGGCAGCAAACCTATCTTTTGAACTGAGTTCACCATATCCTCCTTCGAATAGGATCGAGGAGTGAACTGAGCATTTGTCTAAGTCCATCAAAGATTTTGTTTGTGGCAGAAGGATTCTTGAGACAGACATCTAGCTGGGATTGGTTTGGGTTCCTCTTTTATGAGAACTTTCTTTTTTTCCTCCTGTGATCTAATTCTTTGCACTTGCTTTGCTGTCACGAGATTTTTGTTTATTTAGGACAGTTCCGAGGCTTCACAGGGAAGCGTGACTCAGTGGAGCCGGTTGCAGTGAGGGAGAACAAACAGGGTAAAAAATTGTTTCAGTTTCTCATTTTCTGAGTGTTGCAGTGCCATGGGAAGACCAGAGCTGCTCCTCTCTCTCCAGACCAAGACCTCAACTATTTAACCCCCAGAACCTCCATAGGATGTACAACTCCAAAGAGCTACAATGCAAATTTTCACAGCACTCCTAGCCCCATGGCAGCTCAGAGCTCATAGAGCCAACTTTGATCTGAAATTGGCTACAAACCAGAGCCTTCACAACTGTTTTCATGGTCAGACAAAGAAGAAACCTAGAGAAATTGCCCCAAAATCTTGTAATACTCATTTTGAAAATAAATGTAGTCAAATATTCCTTGAAGATTACCCATAAAGGGTTAATTTATCACTTATCTTTTAAAAAGCATTCTGAAATTAGCTTTTAGAAAGCCCAGCAGCCCAATATGTTGCCCACACCACATTTTTTCATAATTAAAAATGCTTCTTATCCAGGTGCTTGTGTCTCTAAGATGCTTATAGAAGCAATTAATTATTTATTAAACCTTTAGCTGTTTATAATGAAAAATTCATAGAAAGTGTGACCATAAACAGACTAAGCTAGCAAATGCTTCAGTAGATGAAGAAAAAAAGAAAACTAAAAGCCTTTAATTTCAGGCAGTCTAAGTGCCTTTTCACCCACCAGATCACAGTGCAGAATGGAAAAGTTCCTTTATCCTACACCAGTGTGTAGGATGCTGCGTGACATGGAAGAGGGACATACACCATCTCTTTGACAGCACTTCCTTGCATGCATTAGATAAATTTGCATGCAGCAGTCAGCTCTGGACAATGTTTAAAACTATTTTCAAAGCTTGTCACACAGCCAGCAATATCCTGATACTGTGGTGTGCCAGAATTTTCTCTTGCAAAGCGACTTCTCATATTGAGAGAGCACTCCCAGGTATCCTCATTTTTGCAGAGGGTAAAGCTGTTTCTCTCTTCCCCCATGACACCACCTAACCAAATGATTTTTGTAACCCCCAGCATTACCATTTAGTGGGCTCAGGACGATTGTTTTGTTGGGTATCATGCATTCAAAGTCAACCATAAGCATCAAGTGCATAAAATCACTGTGAGTTTTTTCTGAGAAAAGGATTCCTTTTATCCTAAAACGTGGGTGTGTTAGCAATTCTTCTGTACCATAACCCAGAAGTAACAAGCTACTGCTAAAGCTTTGCTTGACTGCCTTCATCATCAAATCTAATTTTTTGTCACTGGCATTGTCTGAAAAAAGCATCTACACCACATGGGGCAGCCCTAAATGAACACAGCAATGGAAGGCTGATGAAAGCTTTGTAGGCTGTTATGAGAAACAGAAAACAAAAGTGTGGGAGGTATGTGCAACAACAAATGCATTTAAAAAATAAAGGTAACCTTCTGAAAATTTTTCTACCCTGATCATCAGGCAAGAGGGATACAAATTTCAATATGAACTTGGTTGATGAATTTTATAAGAAATGTCCAGGTTTCTTTGTTTCATGTTCCTCAAAGGCTGCAAAATCGAAGCTGACCTGACAACAAACATCCAGCATCTCTCAGTTTCACCCAGGATAAAAAGAGGAAAGAAAGGCACAGGAATCTGACAGACCTCGAAGTACTGCTGGTACGTACAAATGATGTCATCGATCTTATCCATCACAGAATTATCGAATCATTAAGGTTGGAAACAGCCTCCAAGGTCATCAAGTCCAACCTTTCACTAAATGCCACCAAATCAACTAAACAATAACATTAAATGCCACGTCCAGCTGTTTCTTGAACACTTCCAGGGATGGTGACTGCACTGCCTCCCTGTTCCAATGCTTAACAACGCTTTCAGTAAAAAAAATCTTCCTGATATCGACCCTGAACCTCCCCCAAGGCACAGCTTGAGGCCTTTTCCTCTCATCCTATCTGTCACTGGTTGCCTGGGAAAGAGATCGACCCCCACCTTGCTACAGCTCCTTGCAGGGAGTTGTAGAGAGTGACAAGGTCTCCCCTGAGCCTCTGTTTCTTCAGACTAAACACGCCCAGCTCCATCAGCTCCTCCTCATAGGAGTCTCCAGACCCTTTCCCAGCTCCGCTGCCCTTCTCTGGACTCACTCCAGCCCTTCAAGATCTTTCTTGCAGTGAGGGGCCCGGAACTGCACACAGCACTTGAGCTGTGGCCTCCCCAGTGCTCAGCACAGAGGGACAATCACCAGCCTGGTCCTGCTGGCCACACTATTGCTGACACAGAATGCCAGGAGGCCACCGGCCTCCTTGCCCAGCTGGGCACACGCCGGCTCACATTCGGCCTCTGCGGGCCAGCACTTCCAGGGCCTTTTTCTCAGCTGTGGCATCTGGTAGATGCACTCTGTACCAATCTCTCCGTGACTCATGCTCCCAAAGAGCTGGCTTTCACAGAAACAGTGATTTTACATCTGATTCTCCACAAAATGCTAATCAAAGGCATGTTGATGTAAGTTTTACATTACCTTATTTAATTGACTAGCTTAAATGTGTAAATTACCTGATTTGTTCTGCCCTTTAGTTTATCTTTTGCAAAGGTATTCACAGTTCCCTAGGCAATGTACCAAGATACTGGGAGGTAAAACTGGCACATGAAACACTGATATTTAAGGCAGTATCACTCTGACTAACTTATATCCTGCTATTTTGTTTCTTTTTTAAGCCCATATTCTTCTTTTGTGAAAAAGAGTCAGCAGACAGAAGTTGCTGATATTTCTGCAAGTGGCTGGTAGGTCTCCATGAATTCTGCTTTCTCTTCTTTTTCTTAGAAATCCTTCTTTAAGGATGAAAGACAAGTTCTGTGACAGAAGGCAGCCTTTCACACAGACATTTTGATGTTCTATGGATGAGTAAATTTGTAATTTAACCAATTGGTGCCCCAGGTGTAAATGAAAAAACTTGGCTCAAGAAAACTCTGTACATCTTCTTATGTGTTAAAGCTCTGCTTCAAATGAACATAGGCTTTTCACCTTCTCTGGAGATGCCCTCCTCAGTGCTTTCTGTGGTTATTTGGGACAAAGCCATTTAATTTACTTCTGTTGACACTGCCCTGCTTTGCATAGCTGAATTAAGACCTAATGAGCAAGAGAAAATGGGAATTTCTCCATAATACAGTAGTTTGGGCATTCACCTGGGGGGATGCTGGACACTTTCTCCTAATTCCTGCTCCAATGAATAATTAATTATTTATGTTAAAATGGAACAGCTTCAATATGTGTAAATGAGAGAGTCACATCTTCATTACTGGAGAGGCTGAAGTAGCTGCTGGTGAAGGTTGTAAAGAAAATGCAAGCGAGGCACATTCACAGCAGTTTGCCAGGAATATGCAATAATCTGCCAGCTGTAGTTTGGCTGGATCTTCCTTTTATGCTTTTGTTTTGGACTTTAGTCCAAGAACTGTAACAACTACAGCAGGAAGACAACAGCCCAACTCTGTGCAAATCTCTAATGGCACAAGATTTTTTTCTTCACTTAATGAATATTCACCCCATGGTTTACTCTTTCTCATTTTCTTTGTTTTTAATGCTATTGTTTTTCTATGTATTTTGTAAGGTTATTCTACAAGGACAGAATTAAGTTCATTTTTTTTTCATTTCTGCATATATGATTGTAAATTCCCTTTGATATAAACAGCCACTCCTACTTTACTATTCTCCCTTTCAAGGGTTTTTCAGACACCTCTCCTGCTTCAGGGTCCACCCTCCCTGTCCTCACCCCATGGCTTCTCTTCCACAACCCTTGATTTGTGCCCCATCAGGTTTTAGTCTCCTTTTTCTTTGTGAAAACTGTAATCTTGACTCACATTTCACACCACCCTAGCTCCTGGGCACATCCTTGCTAACAGCTTTAAATCAGCCTGGTCGTTAATGATGACTAGTTCAACATAATAGATCAGAACTCTCCTTAGATCTCTCTTTGGACACCTAGTCTTCTTTGAAGCTGGAAGACATTGTTCCTTCTATTTTTGTTCCTGCCTAAAATGCTGTAATGTGAACAGGTAGCACTGCTTTCCCAGACTTTTCCCAGCTTAGGCTCCGCATCTTCACCTGAACAAGTTCCACATCCTTCCTCTTGCTGCTTTTCTCTCTTCTATGATTCTGTGAAAGCTACTTTCAATTGACAAGATATACCTTGCTTTATTTTTTTTCAGACTCCCTTCTCATCTGACTCCAAAGCCCTCAGGACTGTCCAAGTACTATCTAAAAGCTTTCTGCACCATCTTCATTCCCTTTCTGCCATTTTCTCTCCCTCTATTCACTGGGAATAACAATAAAACCAAATGGAAACTCACAGCTCTGTTGGTTTTTGAGAGCTGAATGTTTGCAGAAGACCAGATGAGACTCTTTCTGCAATCTGGTTCCCCATTCAAATTCAGGATTGTCTCTCTTTCCATGGCACTGAGCCGGTCTGCAGATGCTGCCGTTTATTCCTTATCTCCTTTGTGACTTTGGCACTCAGATCCCATGTTCTGCCAGTTTTTTGTCCCTTATTCATGCAGCATTCTCATCTATATGAGTTAAAATTCTATTTCTTTCCTGTACCTGAAAAATACTTGCTTTCTCTGACCCCAGTTTAAAAAAACCCTAATGCTAAAAGTCTCTCCTGAAATTCTCAAGATTTTTGTTCACATTTTTTAATTTTCTTTAACCTTCTTGTTCTTATTTTTTTTTTATTTTACTTCCGACCATGACTATCATTCCTTTTCATACTTTTCATGTCTCTGAATATGAAAAATATTCTGCCATTTTTTCAAAGTTCACCAGAAAAATACAGAAAAAAAAATCGGAAGGTATAAACCCTCATTTCTTTCCTCTTTTCTTCTGTTTTTATGCCTTTTGGCTACTTCCAGGAAATGCATTTCTTCCCCTTTTTCTTCTATATCCTAAAGAACAAAATACATAGACTGGACTGCAGCCCCACAGTCCATTATCTGCACCCAAATCTTTCAGTGTGGTCAGGTAAAGATTGGTAGGAATGACAGATGAGAGCAGCAATCTCTGTATGGAGACACAGACTCCATTAAAACAGGACCTAGTCATGCATTCATTTTCTCCCCAGATGAAGACAATTTGGTCAACATTGAGCCACTCTAGATTTTAACAGGTTCTCTAGAAGAGAAAAGGTGATAGAGCTTACAGGACATCAACTCAGCTGTCTATATTTGAAAAATTATTTGACTAGTGTCACAGGTTAGCAAGCATAGTCCCTGAAGGGATGTCCTTGCTAAGGGGTGCTTACAGCTTCCTCTGGGACCTGACAGAACCTATCAGCTGGCCAGTTTGAATATGGACAATTCTTTAAGCCACTTAAAGTTGTGACCGCCTCTGTGATCCACACTTAAGAATAGACAAACTCCCACCCCAGCTCTCTCTCGTTTCCGGCGCTGGCACAGGTGGCTGCAGGCCCCGTGTGGGGGCCAGTGGGCCCGGCCAGGCCCTGCTTGGGCCAGGCTGGGCCGGGCCACGGCCATCCTGGAGCCATGGGCCTGTTCCAGCCATGGAACTCCCCCCACTGCCTTGCTGTGGGCAGCTGGAGTGGCTTGGCTCTCCCCTCTCTCCACTGTGATAAGAAAAATTCAACATTCCAGCTGCAAAGCTGCAAGGCCGAGGTGAGATTAACCCTTTTATTGCTGTGAAGAGCTGAAAACCTGAGGGAAGAGAGAGAGGAGATGCTTAAAGCTGAAATTCTGTTGTGAAGCTATGATATATCAGTATCCCGTTGTAATTTCATGAAAATATGGGGGGTAGAGTGTTCGACCTGTGAGCAAAAGCACCTGCGCTGAGATAGGCAGATGCTGACGCAGATGTAATTTCATGAGAAGTTTGGACAGGGAGAGATGAACCAGATGAACCAGATGAGGACTTTTGTTCCAAACGGGAAAGGAGAAAACCTCAGTTCCTAGAGATGCTCCCAGAGATAGTCCTAACGATGAAGATGAGGAAGACCCTTTGCTCCCAGGGAGGGAGAAGGGCCTCTGTTTTTTGTTTCTGAACTGCTCAACCTTAAAATTGTACCCCAAAAGACTTCAAGAGTGGACCCTCAAAAGCAGTTGTGGGAAAAGCTGCAAGTCGGGGGAAGGGACTCACATGCGAGCAGAGAGACTCCTCTTCCTAAATGGACTGAACAATATTTGGAAGTGGGCAGCTGTCTCGTTGTGATGATGTTTTCATAGCACGAGCAAGAAGAGACTTCTCTTTCTAAATGGACTGAACAAGGTTATTATGGAAGTGGTAAACAGACTGAACATCTTAAGGGTTGTCTTTTTACATTGTCAGTGGGAGAAGGGAGGAAGGTGGGGGGAGGAGGAGAGTTCTGAAGGTGGTATAATTTTTTTTTTCCTTCTTTTAGGTCTGTTAATAAACTTCTCTATATTCTTTCAAGTTTGGTGCCTGCTTTGCGGTTCTCCTAATTCTTATCTCACAGAAGATAAACAGTAATGAATATTTTGGGCCAAACCACTACATTTAGTTATTTCCCTTTTTGAGCCAGCTGTTTGCTCAATTCCCTATGGATCTGGATGAGGATACAAGGACAGGCTAGAGCAACGCAAACACCCTGCACACAAATATATGGGGCTGTACCCACCTTTTTGCCTCAGCCCTTATCTCATGACATCTGTCAGAAACAAAACCTTTCCTCAAGCATATCCTGATGTGGTGAATGGACCAACATGGCTTTGTTTTTAGAGCAATTCCTTGCTCTTCTCATCTACAGAGGATCAAAGATCAAGTCAATACCAGATACTTTGGCATTTCCTGCAGGTGTGGATATCTTACTCCATGCACACGTTGATTTTCTGGCAATAGAGAGTATAAACTCAGAGGATTTTGCCTGGTTGTGCTGTAAGTCAGAAATCAGAACTTGGAGAAAACCTCTTGGTTTTCTTCCTTCTAAATCAGAGTTTCCCCCACTCTGTCCTAAGGGAAAAAAAATTAACCTTCACATGACTGGCAGTCAAGCCTGATGTGCAATTTATATGTCAGATGTTATACTGCACCAACTATTTTAACTTTTTTTATACGTGTTCATGTCCACATTCCGCATCCCTACACATGCACATATACCCATGATAGTAAAACACCCAGAGTGCTACTAAATCAAGCACTGAAAAATGAGCAAACATCACAAGTGAAGGTTTCCATGCAACCATAATTTCATACAGAATCACACAGATTAATTGAAGTTGGAAGGTGGAAGGAACCTCTGGAGATCATCTAGTCCAATCAATCTGCTCAGAGTAGGGACAGGTAAAGCAGGTCACTCAAGGACATGTTCTGTTGAGTATCTGGCTGAGTATCTCCACGGATAGAGACTCAACCACCTCTTTGGGCAAACTGTTCCTATATTCAACCACCCTCACAGTAAAACATTTCATTCTTCCTCCCAGCTCCAGTGGTTTTCCTCCCATTCCATTTAGTTGTTTCTAAATCCTTGAATTCTGGAGTTTTTACCATTTTTTTCTATACCAAGCTATTTAGTTATTTGTGGTTTTTCCAGCCTTCACAGCCACTATGCAGTTATTTCATCGTATCATTGATGATACCATCAACATTGCCTGTCATATATGCTGACCATGGAGCAGATTAATAATGCTATCAAAACATTTTTGTTGGAAAAAAAAATTAATTAACTTACCTCAATTCACTAAAAATTAATTAAAAATTTGGGTGCTCATTGCCCAAAGCAAGTTAGCATGAAATTCAATTTATGCTCATCTGCTTAAGACTGGAAGAGAATAAGGCAGTGCCTGAAAATTCTAACAAAGTCTGCTGGTGGTACCTCCCATTGTTTTCATTGTGTTTATTCTTTGTGTCCCAGCAGTGTCTGAAGGATCCAGTGACACCCCACATTAATATGCATGTTGAGCACTTACTGAGTGTTGGTTTTCCTGTTAGATCTGTGCTGAATTCTTGAAAACTTTTGCATCTGCTCTGGCAATTCCTCCAGGACACACCTTTCTTCAGAATCCATACAGCTAGCAGATGTCCAGGTGCACACATCCCTTATCTCAGAAAAGTTTTCTCTTTGTCTACTACAGCCCCAGCTCCACAGTTGTGTTCAGTATGCCACTGTTGAAGTTTTACTCCTGCTTTGTGACCAAATATGTCACCTCCTCAGTAGGACAGGCCTTGGAAGGATCTCTTCAGTCTCCACATCCAGAAACCTCCTGCAGTAGGACACACACAGGATCTAATCTGTTCTGGAAATGGATCAACCTACCTTTTGAAACAAGTTACTTCTTTTCATACAACCCACATTCATCCCCAGTTTATCCAATTCCTTACACATTTTACAATGCATATGTCAGTTCCCAGTATTTCTTGCATCATTAGAGAAGTTTGACACTGTATCAATTCAATTACTACTGAAATCCAGAAGATGGAAAAATCCTTTTTTTTTTTTATCAAGAAGGCAACCAGCAGGGTTTGGCATGCCTTAGGTGCTAATAAAGCCACTTGGCATTCATATTTTACACTGGCATCTTTGTATAATTATTCTTTGAATTTTAGTGTGATTTGTCAGGTAAAGAGTTATTCTTCCATTAGAACTTTCATATTCCATTCATCAAAGCGCTTAAGGACAAGCCTATGTAACATATTGAAAATTTCCAGAAATAAAGGAATGCAAAGATTTCAAGATCAAGAGACTGATGCTTAGCTGATACTGAGAGCATAAATGAATGAATGAAAAGATGAATAAATGTATGAGTAAATGAGTACAGTAAGATGTTTAGGTAAAGTGGAGAGAGAAATGACTTAACATTAAACTCATTAATTCTCTGCTTAACCAGCTCCTGCTATACAGGGTGACCAATTACAGTTATTTTCCCATTCTTAATAGATGATTAATTACATTTTAGTCTGGATATGAAGCTATTATACCATTATAGACTCCCCTGGTATAACAGAGTCATGCTATTTAACTGGTAAATGCAGCCAGAGGCTACAATTTCTAGTTGTGTTAGGTCTGGTAGACCTAAAATGTTATTGAAAAATAAGGTCATAGAGTAAATAAAACACTGAACTGTGGAAGACAGCGTAACACTTTTCATTCTGATAGTTCTATTCCAGAAATTCCATGGCATGACAAATGATTTGAATAGGTGTGTCATATAAAGACTTACGCATTACCCTTATAACTTTCATTATTTGAAATTACTCTTTTTATGAAACTTTCCAGACCTGGCAGAGCAAAGAGCCCCATCAAGCATTATTGGGGCCACCTGGGAGGTGCTGCAGTTAGTCATTCACAAAATATATTAAGTACAAAAACACGACAGCTCTAATTATTATAAATGGATCATTAAACCTTTCAATTGCAATATGAAATACAATCTCTGAATAGCAAGCATCTCCTGGAAAAAAAAAAAATCTTTTCTCTGAAGTTAAAAAGAAAAGATCCATTCTGATCTGGATGTGAGGATATGATAGAAGGTGAAGTGCATTTTCCTAGTGAATGCCAGCATTATTAAGACATTAATAGCTCTTAATGGGGGAAGGTCTGGGATAAGAGAAGTAATATTTATAGTAAAGGTAATCTGTAAAAAGGAAAGACAGCCATGGATTGTCATATTTCAGAGTTAAATTTTACAGCATTAAAGCTCTTGCAGGCAAGGATGAACAAGGTGACCTTAGGGAAATTTCCAGTCACTTTCTGAAAGTCACTGCTTGGAGAGAAGGACTCCTCTTACACGCTTTGAAGGGAGCTGGTGGAAGTCCCTTCCCTGAGCACACTTGAGAAGACATGACTGTGTTCGTAAACACCAGCCCTTTCAAACAACAAAGGAAAACAGCACAAAAAGAAAAGAGCCCAAAGGGAGGAACTGAAGACACAGAAAGCAGCAATAATTCCCAAAATGCTATAATAAACCTTTTTATTTCAGCTATTCTGTTCCAAACTTCAAGCATTAGACTGAGACATATTACACAAGGGGAAGGCAGAGAATGTCTAGTGGAAGTGACAACACTTGCCAGAGCTCCTGCTTTAGTGCAACTTACACAGCACACCCACACTTCATGTGGACTGAGGAAGCAGTTATACAATGGATCACATAAACTAATAAAACGTAACAGCATTAGATAGATTTTTCTCTAATAGGGAATATTTGAGGCCAAAACCTAGACCTGATCTGTAATAGCAAGGTAAAAGAAGTGGTCAAATTAAAGCATAGATATCAGTGAGAGGTAAAAATGAGTGTTGTTACAAACCATTTTGAATGCAAGCAGTGGTGGCAACAAGCTATTTTCATATACAAATTAAATCCCCATTAAATAACTTTCTTGTATTATTCTCACATAAATGAGAAGGCTTATTTTTCTTCTATACGTGTCTCTCTTCTGGACTGTTTGACTCCCTTAATTGGGATGGAACAGAAAAAGAAGGGCTATAGATAATCGATTCTGAGTGATAGACATAGTGAAATGTTCTCTAAACCTCTAAGTGGAGGTCTGTTGCAGGAATTCCTACCAGTTCCTAGTTCTGTTTTTACAATGCCCTTATAGTTACTGAATACCTACAGTGAGGGGTGGTCAAAGCAAGAAGAAGCTTTGCAGAATGCACATTTGACATTGATATGGAATAACCTGTGACACACACAGCCCTCATGCCCAGTTCTGCCTTCCCGAGAAAAGCTGAAGTCCTTCACTACTGGCTTTTTGCTGATCAGAAGTAGCACAACAAGGGGGACCTGTCACCAAAAATAGTGGTTGAATCACGCCTTGCTTATCTTCTCTCCCACCTGAGAAAGTATCAAGCATGCTTAGTCTCAGAATGTGTCTTTGAGGAACTCTGCTAATAACATCAACCATTGTCATTGCAACCAGTTAGTGCTCTGCAAGCTCTTTAAATACATCTCCATTTCTACAATTATAATGCTAATTTACATTTAAAAACTTTAGGAAATACACTACACTGTTGATGCCCAGTTTTCCCATAAGAAAACTACTGGGTAATTTGACACAATCCTAACCTCAAATCTAGATTGTTTTCTTCATTTCTCACCCTTTATTCACCCTTACATTCACCCCTCATTCATCCTTTCCTTTGAAATCTATTTAGAATTTGAGATTAGACCATGCTCCTCTTATTCCTTTCTTCTTTATTGCTACTCTTCAGAGACTTAATTCAAGAAGAAGCATGTTGCAAAAATACAGGACAAATCTGAGTGCAAGACATGAAGTCTGTACTTCTCATTGTAAGAGAGCTTACAAAGAAGCTAAAAATTCAGTCACTCAAATGACTACCAGATACACTGCACAGGAGAGGAATAAAATTGTGAGGACTGGAAGAAATAGTGGGGAGGTTTTGATATTTTCTGTCTGATTTCTCAAGAAAACAAAGCTGAAGCCATTGTGCTGTGCAAGTGAATACAATCACAAATTTGTATCTCAATTGCCTGACTGTCTAGAAAGCCTTTGAACGAAACCCTATCAGTCATTGCAATCTGGCCTCATTCTTAGTAAAAAATTAAGGAATCCACCTCCCTTTACTAATCCAGAGGAAACTAGTCCTTATTGTTCATCTGCTTATGAAAATTGTTAATTTGAAAAGTAATGAATTTGCAGTGCCATCACATTGCTGTGAATGAGGTCACACTGGCAGATAAACTGAAACACCCCATTTAAGTGGAGAATGCTGTTCTTCAGTTGTCTAAATTTGCTCCGATTGTCTTTGAGCTATGAGTTCATACCTCAGTGCTGGGAAGGACATCAGAAAAAGTCAGGCTGCCAATTACTTCCAAGTGAATAATTTATTTAACAAATTTAGATACTTCCCTTTCATGAATTGTTCCCTGTGAGTAAAGAAGTAGTCCATTTTAATTCATTATGTTAAAAATTCTGCTGCGGAATTTCTGCAAATAGTTTCTGACGTGAAAAATGAGGACATTCTTTCAACAGTCCAGTAGTCACAGTGACCATGATTATCCCATGATCACCAGGTAGCATTCCTCCTGTCTTTGTTGTATCCTTTGCTTGTTTTATTCCAAGATTGCAAAAAGCAGCAATCTTCTCTTGTTTTAACTTCTGCATGATTTAACACAACGGAGCTGAGCACTCTACATCTCACTGTAATATGAATAATAATTCAGGGTATGATCTCTTTTGTCAACACACATCAATCTCAGCTATCATACAGCTCCTCTAAGACAGGCAGCAAAGCACCTCATGCTATCCTAATAACATCCATTAGACACAGGAATTCTAAAATACCCACTTATTGCTGTGGAAGAAAGGGCCATATATAAAATGATTGCTTTGGGCATCCATTGCAGTGCTTAACAAGAGCAGAATATTTTCAGCCATCTAACTTAGGCAGTAATCAAGTCAGTGCAGGTCAAAATAGAGGATTAAACACCTCATAAAGTGTGGCGGTGCAGGTGGCTGCAGCCACCCTGACCCCTTGAGGGCACAAACTAGCCCAATGCGTGGTGGTCAGGCACTGAGGTTTAACAACTCACTCTGTAGTTAGGGTGAGAACCCATAATCCCCAGTTCTGTGATCTACATGTTCTGTATGATTGGTTTCTGTTTTCTCCTCCCTGTTTTATTTACAAGTTTATAAATATTAATTTCCCTTAGTTAACTATGTATTAGTTCTAGAAACTTCTGTTATTCGACACCCCATTGGTTCTTACCCTAAATCCCTCCTATGTGTTAATCCCATTGGTTCCCTCAACTTCAACCCCACCGACTTTCCTTAATCTTATTGGCTGTATCCCTTATCCCTGCCTTTCCTATCCCCACCACAATTTTCCTGCATGCATTCCTGTATATTTCGCTACATTAGCAGGCAGGCTGGCTCAGGGATAATATTTGCAGAGGGCCTAGATGATCAATGTGGTTTCTCACTTTTGAGTGAAACAGTCCATTCTATTCTATTTTAGTCTGTGAAGGCTCACAAATTATGGGAGGGGAGAAAATGTGGTTTTGAAAGCAAACTCTAAGAAGCCGGTAAGAATTACAGAGCAGGACTCCACAGGAACGTCCTCTGAACCATTCCCAGGGTCAGCCACACACGACTAGGAGCAAAGTCCCAATGCCAAGCTGAAAGAAGCTGTGAGAAAAAGGGTAAGGATTTATGAGGATGTGTAAGAAATTCTGGACAGAATGGAGCAAGCCCAACACCAAAACAGAATCAGTCTGCAGATGATCCTTATCAAGAAATGGGACAAAGCAACAGCAACAAAAAAAAAGGTGCAACCAGAAATCATGAACTGTGGAGGCTGGTGAACCTATGGTACAAGGGACAAAGAGAGTCTGCTGGTGAGACAGTCCCTGATACCAGAGAATCCTCCAGGTTAGGGTGACCAGAAAGGTTTCCCCCAGAATGCTTTGCCTTGTTATGTTAATGTACCCCAGTTCTGCACCCTTGGTTGGCTCGTGGCCACTCCACCCCCTTGCTACCTTATATGTTTCATACCTTAGAAGGTTTTCTCCTCCCTGTTGTCCCCATTGGCCTTTGCCCCGCACCACTCCCCCAGAGCTCCCCCATTGGCTCCCGTTCCCTAGTCCTGCCTTTGTACCGCACCCACGCCCTCAGCCCCACTCCCGTACTTAAACCTAAACTCTGCATTGTTCTCTGTCTTTGCCTCTAGAACCCTTCGCAGTGTGGGAGCAATAAGCTGCTCCTGTGGAAATCTGTGCAAAGACCCTTCCTGCCTCTTTGCCTCTTTGCCACATTACTGAAGCTGTCCGTGCGTTTGTGCGTGCAGGCGGGTGTGAGTGTGGGGCTGGTCCTGCTGAGCGGCTTCGCTTTGGAGACGCGTTTTAGAGATTGCTACACCTCGCGCTCTGGCACAGAAGCTGCAGAGCTCAAGAAAACAATAATGAACCTTCACTTTGAAATGCAATTGAAGACACAAAACCTCCCTTTCCTCAACAAGACATATCATAGAAATTTTAAAAATTTAGGTAGTAAGCAACAAACAAACCCAGATCCATTTAAAGACCAGGTAGAAAAACTGACAATCAGGCCCAAGTTAAATACCTTTGTGGTTCTCTGCAAGTGCTAAAGTGCGTCTTAAGTGTCAATACTGAGTTAAAAGAAACTTAGGAAAGAAATGTCATCATGTAACAATGTGGTGATGTGCTTATTCCCTAAAAGGTCTGCTTCAGCAAACACAAAAGGGGATGATCACAGTAGAAGTGAATTCAGCACTTTCTTTCCCCAATAAACATGTTGAACTCAGGTCCCACACATTGTTAGTCTTATGTAATCCTTCTGAAGCTCCAGTAGTGCCTCTGGAAGGATGTAAGAAACTGCTACTAAAGCATGGTCCTTGGGCTTTCCATTGCATAAACATGGGGACTCACACTATATGTCCAAGGCCTGGAAGTTTCTTCAGGATATTCCCAAATCAGGTCCTATCTCCAGCTCTCATAAAAAATAGAGTGGTAAGATGAAATTATTCCTTGCCAGACAGAACACAAATAATTCTGTTTTCTCCAGAACGTACCAGATGAAGGCTCCAAAAAAGAGCAATTTAGGTTTTGTAGTTTGCTTTTTAACATGGAATAAACCCCCTTTCCTCATTTCCTGCAGAAAGAGTCATTTTGCTAGTTGGTCCTGGCAGCTCCAGTCAGAACCACCTACATGGCTCTGCTCTATCCCACATAATTTCATGAGCCATCAACAAAGTGCTGCTCCTCACTTTGTACTGGCAGCGAAGTGCTAATTACAGTCAGGCAGCCCAAACGTTCTGCTGCCACGGTGGGGAGAAGAGCACACAGAGGTTTAAGGATTGCCTCAGAGAAGAGGGGGTAAATGTACTTCGATCTTCCCTGGAGGAGGATTTTTATTGCAAACAGCTCCAGCCCTTAAGTATATCTTTCCTGCACTTCCTGGAAGGCTGTGGTCCTGCCAAAAGCTGCACACAGAGGTAATGGCTGCAGGAGGCAGATCAGAGAGCCTAAAGGCATGGTTTTCCCTGTGCAGAAGCAGATTGTGGCTATCATGTCCCTGCTTCATGGAAAGCAAGTTGAAGAACAATCTCAGCCAACCTCAGCCCTCCCTCTTCCAAGCTTCCCATCCATTCTCCTGACCTTGGCTCAGTGTTCCAACTCCCTTCAAGTTCTGCACACAGCTTGGAGGCCACCCAAGGACAGGCAGATTTCATGAGTAAAAAACCCAGCTCAAACTGATCTAAAGAGTTTGTTTCCCCAGGTGAACAAGAGCTCTACCACCAGCTAATGCTCTATAAGAGGCATTCACTACATGAAATGTTATTATCACTTTGCATATAATAAATATTCAAGCCACATGTCTCTAAGGCACTAGGTTAAGGTGCTTAACATTTGAGTACACATCATTGAAAAAGCAGGTTGGTACTTTGGTACTAACTCACCTCTATTTTTAGTCTTAACACAGCTATAACATCCCCAGAAGCCTGACCACCCTGCTGTGATTAAATAGCATACTTGTACAGTGAACTTCTGCCTAGATTTTAGAGCAGGTACATTTATTTTAAACCTCTGATCAGCATAGTACGCCCTTATTTTCATTCTAGGTTATTAAAACAGCAGTGCCATTCTGCTCCTTTTTCATATATACCCATGCAAAGAAATTGCTAATGGTGATTTGCATTTTTATTGGAATTAGTGGAAGGACTTGCATAAAATTAATTGGGAGTTTTCATACCTGTCACATCACTGAAAGTTGCTGGGACTATGAGGAAAAGTAAGCTTAAAGTGCTAAAATACGGTGAGAGGACAAAGATGAGTCTTCCAAAGATTTAAGATCTGAAATAGCCAGAAACATCAGGGCTTCATTTGAGGGTTTACATTTTGAAACACGTTGTACATCACATTAAACATCGTAACACACAGGACATCTCCAGATTCTCGTGCCCCTCCATGTTCTGGCTGCTCTCTAACCACCACTGGGCAATCAAAAGTCTCCTGTCAATCCTGATGTCTTATGTGCTGTGGGGTGCTTCAGGCAAGCCAAGGAATTTTCCTGTGACTCAGTTACTTTGAGAATAAAATTCATTTGCCCAAACACAACCTTCTGAGTCACTTTGGGCGCTGTGGATCATCCTGCTACTGCTCCAGAACAGAGCAGCTCCTCTGCCAGTCAGATTTGGTACACCACATTTTCTGCCTTCAGCAAGTCTGTTCATGCTCTTACCCCGCAGTGATTTAACCAAACCTGGATTCTAGCAAAGACAAAATGCAATGGATTAAGAGGATACACACAGTCAGCTACCACAGTTCCAAGGATTTGCTATAATCCATTATGCAGTGCTATGTTTGAGCATTTCCATCCCCCTTAAAACAATGCAGTGGTCCAGCCCAAATGACTCCATCTCCTCAGCCTCTGCACCAAGTCTGGCCTCAGCCACTCTCCAAAGTGGCACAAATCCTACAAAAAGGCAGGCTGTGAGAAAAAACTGTACGAGGCTGTGAAATTCATGGCTATCACATCAGAGATTGTCTGTGCAGTAAACTGGAGCTGGTGTTGCTTTCTGCTACCAACGGACTGAAAACTGAGCACACAGCTGGGGTGGATTATTGCAGCTTGTGACAGCCAAAAGCTTTTCCTTTCCCCTTCCATGCTGTCCTCCTGTTTGTCTCAGCCAACTTCTATGTCTCATCCATCAAGAAAGAAGTCAAAACCACTTACATGGCTCTGAGTAGGCACAACCATTTACTTTGTGTTTGTACAACTGGCATGACTGCAGATAGATGTCAGAACACAGACTCTCTGTATACATCAGTTTTTACTGGTGGTTGCCCCAGCACTGTCCAACCACAAGTATCTCCAACCAGCAGTGTTCCCAGGTGGCCAAGAAGGACAATGGCACCCTGGATTGTATCAGCAACAGCTGGAACCAGCAGGACCAGTGATCACCCCCCTGGACCTGGAACTGGTGAGGTCACATCTTAAATCCTGAGTTCACTTCTGTGCCCCTCAGTTCAAGAAAGACTTTGAGGTGCTGGAGCATATCCAAAGAAGGGCAGAAGAGCTGGGGAAGGATCTAGAGAGACGCTGAGAGAACTGGGAGTGTTTAGCCTGGAGAAAAGGATGTTCAGGGGGGATGTTACAGCTCTCCAGAACTCCCTGACATGAGATTGTAGCCAGGTGGACATTGGCCTCTTGTCCCAAGTAACAAGTGATAGGGCAAGAGGAATTGAGATCAAGTTGTGACTTGAAGGGGAGCTATAGATTGGATATTAGGAAGAATTGAAACACTCTGAAAGTGTTGTCAAGCAGTGGAAGAGGCTGCCCAGGGAGGTGGTTGAGTGACCATCCCTGGAGCTATTTAAAGCATGTAAATGTGGCACTTACGGACATGGTTTAGTGGCAGGTTTGGCAGTTCTGGGTTAGCAGCTGGACTTGATGTTCTTAAAGGTCTTTTCCAACCTAAGATATTCTGTGACTCCAACTAGGTATTAATGAATATTGGACAAAGCTTTAGAAGTACTTTAAACACCAGCTGTATTTTTTTTATAGTAACTCTACATAATGTCTTCCTTTGCTCTAAACATTTAAAATACATTGCAGCTCCAGTGCTGGAGGAAGGGTGGCTTGTGTGAAGGGAGTCCTCTCATTTTCTCATTCTGTTGCAGATGTTCAGGTCAAATATATATGCCAGAATGCTAGGGGCAGTTGAGAGGCCAAAAACAATCAAAAAAAGTAATAAAACCCTCTGATTTTTCAGTTACAAGTTACCAATCTCAGTAAAATACTGGCCCAGTCATACTAGCTTGGCAGAAGCTCTTCGCCTAGTGTGTCTGCATTACAAGCAAATGGTTGGTAATGATTTGTGTGCATGCAACACTTCTAAGTAATTAAAACAAACGTCTGTCTGCTGCAGAATGCAAATGTGCCAACAAACTAACCCAACCAAGCCAACTTTGCCCAGGCTCAGTAAAATCAATGCAGTGAATATTCCATTGTAATGGCCAATTTCTAGGAAGCCAGCTGGACATCCACTTCTTTAACGACAAATAACTCTGGCTGAGATAGCCCTGTGTGTTACCTGCTGTAGTTTGAGTGCTTGAAACGTGGGGCATAAGGAGTTTTATATTGATTCTGTCCCTCAATTATTGCTTTCATGGGAAATGGAAATAGTGGCATGAGTGGAGGCAGCAACAGTACCTTGTACACCTCTATTCAATTCCTTCATCTTTAAAATGACAAAATCCCCAAATTTTCTTCCCTGGAAGAAAGTGTGATATAGTTGAGACATCACTTGTGATTGTCAGAACATGAAGTTTGTGATTTTTAACCTTCTTGGTGAGAACAGCCCACTTCTACCGTGAGGGATTGTATCACTTCAGCTGTGACTACACAGAGTTTGTGACAAGGTGAGGGCAACCGTGGAAGGCAGTGGTAGAAGTTTTATTTGTTGGCTTCTGTCACCTGACACAAGAGACCAGCACTGCTGTGAGCACCTGCCTTGGGAGAGGGTAACAGCTGATACCAGTGTTTCAGCCTGGAGGTATCAGTCGTTCTTCCAGTTTAATGGTTTGCATAAGGTAGTGTGGGAGGTAGGAAGATGCAGGTGAAGTGTGCAACTTCTAGAAAAGCGAAAAGACAAAGGGCATGCATGTGTGTGCTTGTGTGACAGGTCTTTTCAAAGTAACTTTGAACTGGCTTTTGGTCACAGCTAAGAAAATAATACTCTCAGACAAACAACTCCCTGCAGAAATTAAATAGAATTCTTTCATTTGCATGGGATGGCAGGAACAATGCGACATTTAATGATCTTTGCTTAGAGTCACTGTTCCTTTACATAAGAAAGAAACGTTTTCCTTTTGTTTGGTATTTGCTATTGATCTTGCCCCTTGTCTTTTTGCCCAATTTGGCATGCATTTGAAATTGTTCATTCATGTCTCACAAGCTTTGATGTCTGTGTGGTTTGGAGGAAATTGCAAATCGCTGTTGTAAGTGCACTTTCTGTATTGTAGTAATTGCCTCTAATAGGGCAGGGAAAAAGGACCTCAATCCATCCCACCAGCTGGATGCCAGTGCCAGCAGGAGATGCCAAGAGAATGGAGAGGTCAACAAAGAGCCCCTGAAGAGCCCCACAAAGGAATTTCAGCCCCTCTAGCCAGTGAGTTGGCACAGGGAATAAACAAGAGGTGTTAGAGCAGTGCACAAGCCTGTAGGGCTGTGATCTTATTGGCACCACAGGGACGTGGTGGGATGGCTCCTATGACAATGGAGCGTTAGGATGGAAGGATGCAGGCTCTTGAGGAAGAACAGGCAGGGGAGATGAGGAGGCCTCTGTGCCAGTGACCTGCTGGAGTGCATGGACCTCACCTGGGGATGGATGAGGAGTCAACCAAGTGCCTACAGGTCAGGATTAAAGGAAGGGCAAGAACAGGTGGCATTATAGTGGGGTCTGCTCCAGGACACCCAACCAGAAAGATCAAGCAGATGTAGCAGCAGCCTCATGTTCACAAGCCTTGGTCCTCATGGGGGACTTCAAACACTCTGATATCTGTTGGAGGAAGAAAACAGCAGGGTATAAGCAATACAGGAGATTCCTGGAATACATTGGAGGGGCTGATGGAGAATGTGAAGCTCAAAGGCAGCCTTGGCTGCAGTGACCATGAAATAGTGGAGTTCAACATCCTTAGTACAGTGTGGAGGGTGCACAAGCTCACTGCCATGGACCTCTGGGGAGCAGACTTGGGCCTCTTCAGGAATATGCTTAGTAGAGTACCATGGGATAAAGCCCTGGACGGAAGAGGGGCCCAACAAAGCTTGTGAGCATTTAAGGATCACCTGGTCCAAACTTGGGAGCAATACATCCCAATGAAGTTGGGCAAAAATGCCAGGACACCTGCATGGATGAACGAGGTCATCCTGGACAAACTTTAACACAAACAAGGAGCCTGCAGAGGGTTGAAGTGAGTACAGGTAATCTGGAAAGAATACAGAGAAATTCTCTAAGCAAACAGGGATTAGGTTAGAAACAGTAATGCCCATATAAAAATAATTCTGGCCAGAGATGTTAAGGGCAGTAAGAATCATAGAATCATTGTAGAATGGTTTGGATTGGAAAGGACCTTAAAAACCATCCAGTTCCAACCATCCTGCCATGGGCAGGGACACCTTCCACTAGACCAGGTTGCTCCAAGCCCCATCCAGCTTGGCCTTGAACACTTCCAGGAATAAGGCACCCTCAGCATATCTGGGCAAACTTTTCTTGTGCCTCACCATGCTCACAGTAGGAATTTTTTCCCAATGTCCAATCTAAACCTGTTGTCATTCAGTTTAAAGCCATCACCTCTTGTTCTACCCTTGTATACCCAGATCAAAAGTCCCTTTCCATGCCTCTTGTAGACCTTCTTCAAGTATCCCAGAGAAGCTGGAACTAGCTGATCCTTAAGGTCTTTTCCAATACAACCCATAATTCTACGGATACACCAGACGACAAATTGCAGAATTTTGCAGAACTCAGCACCCAGATTAACAGAAGAAACAAGTGTGGGTTTATAGTAAATGTAGAGGACAGTTAGTTGGTTCAAAACTTAATTTCTTAAAATATATGTATAAGCTTCCATTTCTGCTCAGAACAAATGCATTGAAAATTAGGTAGCAACAGCTTTGTAACTTTAAGAAACATTGACAGAAAATTAGAAAATAATGATTTTCTTAAACTTAGATGAAGTGTTCACCTTTCAACTCTTCCAACACACATATTTAACAGGACTTCTCTGAGGCACACACTGTCATTATCAATTCACTTCTATTGCCAAAGAAATCACTTGCAAATGTAATTTATATGTTGAATAAATATCAAGGTTATTATAAAACTACAGAAATTAGGTTAAATCACTGCCCTCATTTTCCTCTCTGCAGAAGAATTTCTCACATCTCCCTCTATATCTCCCCATTTATTCACACGTTTTCCTTTAGATATGGCGAGATTCATTTCAACGAACTACAGCCATTGAAAATCTAGGCTTGTAAGATTGCCTTTTATGTTCTTGCTATTTTCAACAAAAAGGACTTGGAAAAAGATAATTCTCTTCACAAGATAAGTCACAGAATCAAAGAATCACAGAATCACAGAATGGCTGAGGTTGAAAAAGACCTCAGACATCACCTAGACCAACCTTGCTGAGCAGGTTCACCTAGAGCAGGTTGCACAGGATAAATACCCTGATTTTATGTGCTGCTGTTGTGGTGGGATGAATTGCCCTTTGAAAGGGCTGATTCCTCTGTGTTGTCTACAGGGTGAACATAGAAGACTCTTCTTAAACCATATATCTACCTTCTAAATGGGTAAATGCATTCCAGTCCCTGGCTTTCTCTCTATCCAGGTCCCAATTCTATGTGCTGCTTGGCTTGTTCCCTCTTCTCTCCACCAATTATCTATCCACTTAGGAACTGATCTCCTGGGTAATCAGTTCCAGCCCTCAATCATCACAGGAAGCCATGTCATATCACACTAGTCATGCATTTATCAAACTCTCTCTTAAAATTAGTTATGTGATCTGTACCTACTGCTCCAAGAGAACGGCTGATCTGCATTAATATCCTTCCTCCAAGGCTGCTTCTAATTCCCTGCCTAACCATATTTATGATCAATTTATACTCAATTTGTCCTTTGGCTTCTATCTCTTCCTGGAATTTACCTGCTTGGAGATATTTATAAACAATAATTGCATCCCCTTTTAGCTTTCATTTTGCTGGTCAGAAGAAAGGATGTTTTTATATATATATATGTGTATATATATATATATATATATTTTTTTTTTTTTTTTAACATAGTGTCTCTATTCTTCCATTCTAGTAACCATATTCTAAATTTAATAGCCCTCTTGAATAATGCTTGTGAGAGATATAAATTGTATTCCAGGTCAGTTACAATGGCGCTAAAATTTCCCTCTGGATATGGAGAAATCCCACCTAAAACACCCCAGTATGTTTTCTCCTGGCAGCCTGGTTCTGGTGGGTCACAGTCATTGTGAGCCAATTAAAGGTGTGCCTCTTCCCTCTCTTTTGTTTTCTGCTGAGAATACTTGGTTTTACAACAGACCTTTAAAACTGCTAAACCTTCCTCCAAATTGCATCCTATGGCAGTTTTTCTAGTCTTCATGAGAAGAAAATCTTTTTGTATTTTAATCCAATACTCCTCTACCTTGATAATGAACCTCATTTCTTTTTTCATCACTTACTTCTGCTGATACGATCTTATTTTTTTTATCTTTGGTGAAAACAACAGATGCAATGAGCTGCAAGAACTAGATTTGAATAGCTACAGAAATAATGTTCTTAATCTGATGATTCTCTTTTAATTATAAAGTTTAAGCTATAACTTTTAATTATAAATTATAAAGTTCTCAAATTCCATTGCATTAATTTCTTAGGCCTATTAGTTCCTTTAAAAATCTTTACATCCTCTTTATAGTTTTGTACCCAAAGTTCTCAAATGTCCCCCTGAGGGCTGAAGAGGTTCTCTTCTGGAAATAATCTGGCCTTTGAGACTGCCAGACCATGTTAACTTAACAGATAAATTCACAGAAATGTTCTGGCAATATTTTAAATTAATTATACACTGAATTGTTAGGAGACGAATTTTAATGTGGAGCCTATAGCCACTTAGAAAAAGTACCTGCATTTTTTACATGCTATACTAGAGGAAAAAGTTCATATATACGACATAGGAACTCCAACATTTCCAGTGTATGACACAGCTCAATTCATTTAGTTGAGTAGATGTTTTTGTTGAAATGTTTTTCTGTTCTGGTGGCTGGAATAAGAGAGAATGAATAAATTTGTCACTAGTCATCCAAAACAAGATTGGATATATATCTTTTGCAGCCAAATAATAAGTCTGCTAACCTAGATCCAAAATCTTGCCCTCACACTTCACTCAGTTTCAGCAAAAGACTTTCTGAGCAAAAAAGAACTACTTCACTATTCATAATCTTATTATTGCCTCCTTTTATCATCAGTCAGTTGTCTCTGAAGTCCACTCATTTTTAATCTCTTGCACAATTTAAATATCATCATTCTCTTATTAATTTTAAATTATAAGGATTGAAACAATTCATTTTTTTCATGTCTTTCCTACAGAAGAGCTGATTTGCCTTCCTTTGCATTTGGGGCAAAGGCTGCTGAGTTCTTCCCTTCCAAACTAAATCATACAGGTAATCTACTTTTATTACCAGCTTTATACCAGCATTGTCCCACCTGGCCTAAAGAAAATAAAGTATCACAGAATCACAGGGTAATTTGGTTTGGAAAGGACCTCTGGAGTCCCTAATCCAAACTCCTACTCAAAGATGGTTAGACTAGACCAGGTTGTTCACATCAAGTTTTGAATGTCTTCAAGCATCCTCTACCTATCATGGCCATGGGATCTACAAGATGCCCTATTCAGAGGATCTCAAACAAAAGCATAGTCACTAGCTAAATAAACAAGAATCAAAAGAAAAAGCAAAATACAAGGAATAAACCACATTTTTTTAGAAATTTAGAGGATGCCAGAACAGAGAAGGCTCCGTCTAGCTGTCTACTTGAATATGACAAATACATATGTACATATCACACACATCATGTATATATGTATATAAAAATTACAAAAGGTGGATAATTGAGTGGTAATATGGAGGATAAAAAAAATGGAATCACTGCTACTCTGCACCTAAAACAGATTTTGCAGAGTCAATTGAGTCAAAGAAGATATGCCACAGAAAACCCTTCCTAAATGTGCATGCACCAGAACCATGAATCTCTCTCCCTTGTGCTGCATTAAGTATGGGATTTTTTATGATCTATCATTTTTTTTAAGTCTTCATTTTACCTTTCATTAAACATTACAAAATGTGTCTCATCAGAAAGCATTGCTTTTTATGGCAACATTTCAAGCTCAGTAACTGAGGAGACTTTATTCTGCATCTGAACATGATTTCCATTTTTCTTTTAATGAATTATTTTTATAGTGCAAGTGCATAAACAAATAAGAAAGTGAGTGGGCAAAGATGCATAAGGTGCTTTCATAGGAACAAACTTAATTAATATCCAGCTCTCAAGAGAAGCAATTTGAAACCTGTTTAAATGTTTTATTTGCAGACATTAAGAAGAAGCTATAGGGCAATTAGCAAGACCTGGGTTCTGGAAAGATAGTTTGGAGTCTATTGCATCAGTTTAAAATCGAGCCTTACATCAACTATTTCTTCCATGCAGCTGTTGAGGGGAAGTTCATCAAAGTTTTAGCAGGAAGAGAAACGTGTCTATACAATTCAAATCAGAAGATGAGGTTCAATAAAGAGTTTTGGCTGACTCTTGGGAGTTATTAGACCTCAGAGTCTCTGAGTTATGGACTTGGGACTTGAATCTTACCATTACATCCGACAGTCATAAAATCCCCCAGTTTTGCAACAACAGCAACAATGAAAAAAAAAAAACCAAACAACCAACAAGACACACAAACCCAGCTAGAAAATCTGGCAGTTTAAAGCTGATGATTTCATGTACTCCTGCTCAGGATGTAGCAAGGCTGTCTTTTAAGCAAGTGTCTTCCTCAAGAGAACAGACAGAAAGGAGAAGGGGGTCTGCAGTTCCTGCCATCATTATAATCTTGACTGAGGTTGAGTTGAGTCCTCCCATGTCTAAAAAAGCCTGCTGTGGCTTTCTCTGCATATCCTGAGTGTTTGTTAACAGCCTTGCAGACCACATTTGTCTCTTTTAGCATCCAAAGAAGGGCTGTGAATATGGTGAAGGACCTTGAGAGGAAGCTGCTTGAGGAGCAGCTGATTGTCAGCTGGTCTGCTCAGCCTGGAGGGGAGACTGAGGGGAGTCCTCATAGCAGTCAAGAGCTCTCTAACAAGAAGAGGAGGGCCAGCACCAATCTCTCCTCTCTGGTGACCATGGATAAGAATCCAAGGAGTCCAGTCCTGGCAATGAAGGTTTAGGTTGGATATTAGGGAAAGGCTCTTTACCCAGAGGGTGGTGGGGCACTGGAACAGCTTCCCAGGGAAGTGGTCACGCACCAAGCCTGACAGAGCTCAAGAAGCATTTGGACAATGCTCTCAGGCATACGGTATGACTCTTGGGGACTGTCCTGTGCAGGGCCAGAAGCTGGACTTGGATAATCCTTGTGGGTCCTTTCCAACTCAGAATATTCTATGATTCTCTAGTTCTATAATTTCTATAACTTCCCAAGAAATTAGTTTGAAAATTAGACTTTTTTTTTTCCTTTGTTAGCATCTGATTCAAGTGTAATAAATTCCTCTCTTAATCGGAAAGGTTTCTTTGAGTAACTTTGAGTCCAATTTCTTTCATTATGCTGTGGTGAAGGAACCTCATTTGTACTCCAAAGAGCAGCTTTGACTGTTGTGGTCCTTAGCTTTTCTCTCCAAGCTCTGCTCATCCTCCAGAACAGTCATTCCACTAAATTATCAGCTTCTGTTATACATGAGCTCCTTCTACTTGGCATCAGAATACCTTTTTTTTTCAGTAACTAAAAATTTAACTGATCAAATGAAAACACTAAGACAATTATTTGAAAAGAATAAACAAAGATGCCAATAAATCTGGGCTGTAGCAATCAAATCACGATGCAAGTTGACTCCCAAGATATGACTGCATTAGCTTATATGGGAAGAAAATATTTTCAATATTAATTACTGGTGCTGTTTAACAAAATTGGCAGTAAATCCAATTTTAACAATAACTAACTGCACAGTCATTAATTCTGGAACTTAAGCCAAATGTAGTCTTCCATACTGAGGACATCTGTGATTGTCTCCTTTGGAATTTGTTCTCGTATATGCATCTTATGTAAGTGTATCAGAAATATTCCAACTCTCATCCCTTGGTTTTATTTACAGGACATGAGAAAGCAGGCTTGGAAACCTATCAACTGAAGCTGAGAGGGAGCAGTGAAGGGGAGAAAATAAAATTTAAAAATAGTTTTGATTAACTTGTTTCCCTGAAAAAGAAAGGAATAGAAAATGTAGTCTTCATTTGTACATGAATAAAACAGAAGACACAAACGTGCAGAATACATTCAGAGAAAAAAGCTTCTAACAAGGATTTGCTAATTGTTGGATACTGAGGTTTATCGGAGCAATGAGTCTCCAAATTCTGTGTTCCTTGCAGTTGATAGAGACACTTCCCAAAATAGTGCTTCTTCCCCAAAGTTACACAAAATCCTCTTCCACTTCCAAGAAACCACCCCCAGCTTACAGCTTCCTGAACACAACCCAGATCCTTGGTTATGTATGTCAGTACGTACTGATTTATTTGGATATTTTCGTTCTGAAAAAGAAGAGCAACCTCTTCTTTCATGCTGGCTTACCTTCCCCTCATCATGCCTGGCTTAATGGTGAAGCTAAGGAATATTTTTAGGTACTGAGGAAATGAAGAGTGAAGGAATATGCAAGATTTCCACACTATTCCTTCCTGAGTTAATGCCTAAATGCTTCTCAGAAGCCTGCATAGATCAAGGTTTTCCACTTACACTTGTGCTTTTATACCTTCTATTTACTGGAGTATATATAGTTATTGCCACCAAAAAAAAGTACAAGGCATCTGACTTCAAACGGCCGCCTTAAATGGTGCTGACTGTGTACTTTACTTGCAGAAACCACAAAGCGGAACAAATAAAAAGAGCTGTTGTAAGACTTGCTGAAGAGGTTCAGGTACTTGCCATAATCATTTTGCAGATGGAGATAAGCCTGAAGGAACATTAAAGTTTCACAGCAGAGATGTGATGTGGAGTTGAATGTGTCAAAAGGTTAAGAACGTTTTGGGGTTTTTTGCTTATGTTTTTTGAGAGTAGGTTGTGAGATATGTATAAATCATTCATATTCTAGGAAAATAGAGCTCTGATTCACTTCTTGAGGATTTCAACAGATTAACATACCAAAGCACGCTTTCTGTCCAGTTTCCACTCTTCAGCTATGTGTCTTCTGTACTCTATCATCCTCTTCAATACAATCTCCACATAATTTTTGAAAGCTCAGCACTTCACAACTTTTATTTTCTGGCACTATAATCTCTTTCTTCTTTTCAAGCAACTGTCAAAACATAATTCTTCCCTTCTGAAATCCTTTTTCCTTTTTTTGGTTATAGAATTTCTACACAAACTGCTTTTGGCAAAAAAAAAATTGCAAAAGCACTGCATAAATGCAGTTCTTTTGAAAATTGAGTAAATTTCAATTTCTTCAAACAAATACATGTTTGATGTTTCACATTATTGCCCTTACAAAATTATTATGTCAAAAACATTTTTGCAATTTATAAATGAAATTAAATGAATGAAAGATAATGAAAATTAACAAAATTCAATTGTATCATTATAAGTCTTAAAAAGTGTATAATTTCAGACATTAAACCCTCCATATTTTAGATTAAGTTTGATTGGAATTAAGAACTTTGAGAAGGTACCTTTTAAAACAAATTCAAAACACGGTGTTGGGAATTGAGGAACCTGGTTCTAGTTCTGGTATTCTGTGAAAGAGTAGTTGGGGAAAATTTGGATGTGGTCAGGCTAATCTTTATGTTAAACCTAACACAACTGAGGAAAGAAACCCATGTTTTGTTCCTGTTGGACCTTGGGTCTTCAAACACATTCACTTGTAAAGATTATGCATCTCTGTGATGTCAGGTATTGCAATAATGAAAAATGCTTGTATTGTCCAAGGGCATAATATAAATGCAGAGAGAATACCAACCACATCAAGTCTCTGCCATTATTCATACTGAACATTGAAGTTATTTCTATCTTGGGTCAGGCCTACCTTTTTAAATATTTTACTGCGTACTTTTGGCTAAGTAAAATATTCATGGATGTATTTCAGAATAATCAAATCTAATTTAGATTCTAACTTAGAGCTCTTCTATTCAACAGGTCTCACTCTTCTCCTGCTTAGCTGTGAATTGGAGAACTGTTTCCCAATCTGAAAACGTTTCTGAATGTTAAACAGATTGCACTGAAGAAATACTGCTCATTATTTTCCTATGAATGTATCTCAGGCATCCAAGCAGGTTGCAAAGAACCAGACCACATGAGCTCACACATATGATGAATAGTGATGATTTGAAAGGAATAGTTTGAAAACAGTGCACAGATTGAAAAGTTTTCGTCAATGGTATTTAGCAAAAGCGTATAAATAACACAGATATTCGTGAAAGCCAGGAAACATTCCTGAATTAAAGTGGGATTTAAACACATGAAGCTTTCAGCTGGAATCTCATCCTTAACTGGCTGTACCTCAAACACTTCTTGACCTCTGTGCTCACTGTGGTGACTAAATATTGTAATTTCATGCGAAAGGGTTAATTTCTTTTTGTGTATAATATAGGGGAAGTGAGAGTGATTGTACAATGCAGGATATCCCCACATTCTGGTATCTAACACCTCCTTTTCTAATGGAAAGCACATGGACTTCCAAAATGCCAACAGAAGGAAACAAGTCAGAACAACAGCATTACAGGTTTGTGTAGCCTGGCTTTTCATAGAACCTTAGAATCATAGAATCCCAGAGCCATTAAGGATGGAAAAGATCTCCAGGATCATCAAGCCCAAACCATGGCACTAAGTGACATGTCCAGTCACTGCTATGGTGACCCCACCACTTCCCTGGGCAGTTCATTCCGATGCTTGATGACCTTCTCAGTGAGGAAATTCTTCCTGATGTCCAACCTGAACCTCCCCTGGCACAGCCTGAGGACATTTCCTCTTGTCCTGCTGCTGGTTGTCTGGGAGAAGTGGCCAACCCCCAGATGGCTACAACCTCCTCTGAGGGAGTTAGAGAGTAACAAGGCTACACGAATCTGAAAGCAGTGCCAGGAGCCAGCCACGATAACACTGCAACAGGCAGCAATTCTGGGCACACACAAGTCCCCTTTAATTTTAGGGGTTGCTCCATTGTTTGAAACAGACCACCAAGGTTGAAAAACATGAATGAAGGCAAACAACAGCCTGAGATATCAAAGGACATGAGTGGTGGTATCTCTTTCATGTTAAATTTTGCTGTGTCCTCCTCCAGACCCAATGCTGAGGAGGCAGGATCAGGCCAATGTGCCAACTCTAGCGTCGCGGACATCCAGGAAGCAATCAGGCACTGTGAAAAAGCTGCAACAAACAGCTGGTTTCAGCAGTTTTCCAAGCTGACTTTCATTTCAAGGTGAAAGCAGCGAGCTGAGCTCTGTCAGAACTGACTTCAGTTTAGTCTCACAATGATGTGGGGACTGATGTGCCAATGGGAATGCCAGCAGTAAACTGGTGAAGCATTCAAGGATTTCTAACATTGTCACAGCTTGTATCTACAGCCCAAATTATTTCCTATGGAAAAGCTGGTCAGAAAATCCTCTGATTTTTAGTTAGGCTTGGATAGTATCAAAAAAGACTGTAAATGTGTATTATCAGTTGTGCAGACCTCAGATGGATGCACTCGACCCCCTTAACTAAACAAGGTACTTTGGTACAGGCTCCAAAGGAGGAAAAGCCTGAGCCACAACCAGGCCAATAACTCCAGAAAACCCACAAAGGAACAGCAAGACCCAGAGAGCATCGATGCATATGAGCTTGGAGCCCTGATCATGAGATTAACACATGAACAGCAGGTGCACCTCTCATTTATCAAGGAACAAAGACTGTTGTGGGTACAAGGAGTCTCATGGATAACTTTCCATTGTATGCAGTTTGAGTACAATCCAACCACTTTATTCCAGAAATATGACAGCCTTCGCAAAGGCAGCAAACCAACTCGGAAAAGCTCAAAAGTTTTAATCAATGGATGGAATTTGCCTGAGGCAAGAGAAGGAGTCGGTGTCAAAGCCGGGATAAAAGTACATCTGTGGAAAAAATGTTTAAAACTTCTTTCAATACAAATTTGCCATAAAAATTGTCAGAGAACTCAACAGGAAACTTTGAATGGATAATTTCCCTGCAGAACTGGGATGTAAATGGTATAACAAGATTGCCATAAGGTTGCCTTAATGCATTCCATAGACCTCATTGTGGTCGTTTCTCTCTGCATGTGAGTATGTTTATTTTCTTCATGTTTTTTTATATCACTGTTGGCCTCATGTTCTTGAGGCTTCAAACCATTATTTATGAGACATTTTTCAATTTAAAATGAAAATTTACAGAGCTAATTATACACTTGATGAATACCTCCCGCTTCCAGAAACACAATCAATAGATAGATACATATGTGCACATTTCCAGGTGGAAGGAATTAACCTGGCCTCTGCTAAACTGGTTAATTTAAAATGCATAAAACATCCTAGAAGCTCAGGAGAGAGCAACCTAATGAATGCAGCATTATATGCTCAGTTTCATTCTTCATCAATATTTATTTGCTTTCTCTACTCCGCCTTCTCTGACTAAAAGATTTTAAAAGTCTTTTTTCATTTCAAACATGACTCTGAACCAAAATCCCATCTCAAATGGAAATCTCTTTCCTGCATCTACCTTCAAAAGTTTTCATGTCACTGTCCTTCATTGCCTAGAGGAAAGTGAGTGGAATGTCTGTTGGAGACCCTCTAGTAAAATCAATTTAGCTCACACAGAGTGGCTGCAATAAAATAAATCTTCATTTGTGGTGTCAAAGGATCCATGAGGAATTGTATCTTTCATTTTCTCACTATGCTCATACCCGAACTTCTCCCTCTGAATCAGCACACTTCACACCACAATCATTTCTTGTGTGCGTGAAAGCTTCTGATCTTCAACACCTGTGACCTGCCTGGTCCTGTTCCCTTGTCTCCTCACCTGCCTGAGGCCCAGTCACCTCCACCTCTACATGGATATATTTTTCATCCTTCAAGCTGAGAAGGTTGCATTGATGAAACTGCAATCAGATTTTACAGCTGGAGATGCTGTTTCATGTTCTGTCCATGCATTTATGATACATATCCCTAGAACCTGTATGGCAAGGACTGTCTTATTTTTCCACATCATTGCCACAGATTTTGGGATCCACGGTGAAATTCCTTCTGTGACAGTTTGTCATCAAGTTAGAAGAGCAGTTCTTATATACCTGTCCCATATGGGTCATGGTAATTGAGGACTGAAGTTTCTTTCTCCACCAATATTTGCACAAGGCCTGGTGTCTGCCAGCCTTGAGTTTCATGCCCAAGCCCCACCTATGGGTTTGGACTTCATGCTTCCCATGGGCTGAGTCCAGGCTTCATACACATCAAGCTGGTAGCAAGCACTAAGCAAAAAAGTTTAGGTGAGACCAAGACCACCGAAATCAGACCAGTGCCTTTACAGACAGATTTTGAGAGGATGATGTCTCTTGTTTCCTGAGCCAGTGCTGGGGGAGGAAATTAATGCTTATTTTTTTCCTCTGCTGGGAGCACCCCAAGAACTTCCTAAACTGAGAAATTTGGAGCATAAGTCATTCTTCAAACAGGACACACACTCAAAGAGATGTGGGATTTTCCAAGCAGCAATTAAATAACCCCTTTAGTCCATCAAAAGACATTTTCCTTATACTCTGCTTATATTACACTTTTTTTTTTTTTTTTACTTATAGTTTCAGTATTGCAAAAAATTCTCTCTTGTCCTGGAAAAGACTTCCAGGGCAGAGTGAAATCTCAGAAGACAATTTTCAGACATCTCTCCATTCAGTGTTCCATAGCAACCAGAAAAAGTGGAACATTAACATTTGTCACCATTATCAGAGCATTTATTAGTTGGCTTTTCTGGCAAGGTTACCTAATGGTTACAGCCACCTCGTAATGAAGGTGTCAGTTCTTCCACTATGGAGAGCAGCCATAAACCCTTTTGAAGGCCTCTTGCTGGATGAAGAAGGACAGTTTGACAGACCTTCACTCCAGGTAAGTTCAGGTTTATAAAAGGAGAGGTCAACCAGAGTCCTCCAAGGAATGAATTGAAATTAAAGCTCTGGGATGGTGTCACTCTGAATTAACCAAATTGTCTCAAGCAAAATCACACCATGATGTGTATCATGGAGGACAAAATAGAGACAATTCAACATAGAAATACACTGCAAAACTTTTCCTTTTTTCATAGGTAAGATTTTGATTTCAAGTTTTCCATCTTCTGTCCATTTTCAGAGGCTTAACAGAAAAAAAACTTTACAAAAAAGGGCATAATTCTCTATCTAAAAGATATGGGTTTTTTCCATTTGTTAAAATACTAAATAATTAACTGATGACTTAAAAAAAGAAGACTAATTTCTCTCATAGGAGCTGTTTTACAGCAATCCCTGTAAACAGTTTGAAGTACAACAAGAAAAAAAATGAAAGAAAGGAAATTTAAAATACATTGAATGAAAAAATCAAATTACTTTTTTCTAGGAAAACCCTCCTTTACTCCTCTCACAGGAATAGCAATGCTTCAGAGAGAAGTCCGTTGTTTAATGAGTCACTTGCCAGCACCAGCAATCTCTCTCAAAGCATGGAAAAAAAAAAAAATCAATCCTCTCTTGGATTTTAGGTCAAGATATATTTTTTTAATGATTCCTAACATTTCTTTGAATACAAAGGAGTGAAAGGGAAAAAAAAAGTAAAAGAAAAGCCAGGCAAACTCTTGTCTGATCTTCACTCCTACACTTGTGCCTCAGTTTAGCCTGATACCTCCCTGCCATGCCTTGGCGATGGCCGAGGCACCAACCTGTTTGTTTCTGGGTGCCTTCCCAAGCCCATTGTGCCAGTTCTGCCCTTGAATTGGATTGATTCCGAAGCCAGATTAGACAGAGCCTGGAAACTGTCAGACACCTGTGAGCTGAAGCCCTTCTTCATGGGTTTTCTTTGAAGCTACTAAGTCTGGTCACATTCAGCTGCATTAACTCCTGTGCCTGGTTTGTTTCTTGACAATATCCAGCACCCTTGGGGGATGCTTTACAATTTCAAGTAGCGGAGAAATGTCTTCTTGTCTCCCATCTAGGGCTCACAAATCTTCAGGCAATATTTAAAAGCACAAGAATTTTGTGCAAACTCAATTTTGACTGAGTTTCTCACATGTTTTTTGAAGGTCACAGTAACACCTTTCTCTATCCATGATGTCTCCAAACACCCCAAAAAAGAACAATCATCTCAGGTATTCACAGAGGGAGGATAATATAGGAGCAAAAGTCCTCAGAGGGACTGAAACAGCTGCTGCAAATCTGCAGCTGCAGGAGATATTTAAAAACATCCTTCCTGATCTGAGCTGCTCTTGCAAGTTGGTATCATCCAACCTGGTGTTCCCAAACTAGAGTACAGGTATCTCACCCAGATTCTGTCTGTGTACATCACCATCACTTTCCAAGTGGAAAGGAGACGCCAACAGGTCTGAGTGAGGGACAACTGCCCCACTGCCTCTCATTGTTTCAGGTGCACTAAACCTGCACTTCCCCACTACCCTCTACCACCATGGAATCAGTCTCTATAACCTGCTCTATCATTTTTTTCCCCGGAAAAACATCACTGATCATATTCCACAACAGGGAATTTCACTGGTTCTTGAACTAGTCCCAGGTGTTATTTTTATGACAGAAGTAGTGTGATGGAGGAAGAACAAAAAAATCTGAGCCATTGATAAGACGATTTTTTGCTTCCAAAGATGAAGCCTAGTGAGCAAACTGCAGTCAACAACAGGACAGCCTTTCCTCCAGATTTCTGAAAAGAGATGTGTATGACATACTGGAGTCTGCAGCTCCCTTCACAGCACTGTAAAACAAGCCATTTATTCTCTATCATCCTCAAACTTTAATTCCTTTAATAACCAAATTGCCAACAAAACGAAATATGACAAGTCCGTTTCCAACCCCTTTTATGATCCTCCTCTTTTGCCATCCACAGTTGCCTTCCTTTATCCCTGTCTCCCTTGAGCCTTGGCTCTGACACCTACAAGCCTCAAAGGCTTTACTTACGTTAATTATCAAGGAGTTTCCTTCCAAGTGAATAGCTGGATTATCTGACTCTTGATTTAATGGCAGAGTCAGTTTTATACAGTGTGATTTACTGTTAAAAAATATGATCCAAGAGAAAAGTGGTCTTCTGAAGTGCATGAGCTGACAGCAGTGCCACTCTGAGCTGGTGTTTTCCAGTGCTGGCTGATGTCACACACTTGAAGCAGGTACTGCAGCTTTGCAGCCACCCATTAACTTTTTCCATTTACTTTCAGATTTCCTCTGTAGTCCCAGATCTCTTTCTGGCATTGCTCATTCTTTATCTCCAGGGAATAACTTAAGGATGCAGTTTGCCCCAGAGACACAATACAAAATGCAGCTGGTGTAGGTGTGTTTGGAACAAAGACAGGAGGAGGGAGCTTGATAAAGTCACTTACTCTGAATTTTATTGAGGGACATATTATAGACTTAGCCAAACTTGTCTCTCTCATCGCCCAGGGTATTTCCTGTGTGCTTTTTGCATGTACTTCAGAGGACTAGAGGTAGAGGGAGGATCTGAACAGTCAAAGGGGAGGCTCAGAAGTAGGTTGAAAGCTGAAGGTACATATTAAAGGTCTCCAGAAAGACTCAACATGCACAAATCCAGGCACTGCAATTAAGCCAGCATGCAGTTACTCATCCATTAGTCACTCACTGACTTCTCCAAATATATCGTCTGAAAGTCCCTTCATTACCCTTGTATAGGAAACTATGCACTACTGACGTATGTTCAAGGTTTTTCTGCTGCCTTCTACATCTCAGTCATACTAAACAACTTTGCCCTATTTCTTAGGCAGGCCAATGAAAGTAGAGGACCTTATTTGTTTGGACCCATTTATAAGATATGAGACCCTTCTTACTCTCTGACGTATGTACCGCCCTTCCTTCCCATTTCCTTCCCCCCACACAGCCAGCTGGACCTGAACAGCTCATTGAATCATCTGTAGAAACATCATCAATTAACATCAACAATTGGCAGTAAAGGTCTAGTGAATTAGTTAAAAACACTGTAAAGGTTCATGACAGCTTTTATGCTCACCTCCCCCTCATCTTCCACCCCAGAACCAAAGCTGTCTTGATGAAACTTCAATACAACATTAGGACATGGTAGCCAGGTTCTCTGTAATTAACACTGGTCAGATGTCCAGTACATTCATTCAAGACTGCTTTTCACAGTGCTCTTACAGACAGTGTCATTGCTCCTGTTTCTCTTGCCCCACTTGTATTCCTACATATGTATCTGGGAATTTATAGGAGGGAGATGTCATCGGTGTACAGGAACCACTACAATGGAAGCCACAGTAAGTGCTTACCAGAAAAGGGAGGCTGCAAGAATGCAGGATGTCTCCAGAAAAATTCCAGCACATATCTGCAGTGCCTGTTGGGATTGGTGGAAAAGATAAAATATCAGAGATATGGTCATGCTGAACATTTCTGCTTAACTAACAGATAACATTGCCTTCATCCATAACATCTACCTAGCAGAGATTTCAGCTGCTCCTAGTGGTGAATCTCAGAACAAGCTACGCTTTTCTGGGCCTCTCGCAGAGAGGTCATCACCAGTGGACACAAAACAGGCATTAGTGATTCTGAACATTTTACCAGCCTCTCACAGAATTGCTGCATAAGTCAAACAATGACCTGTTTAGCTGTGCTGGGCCCCTGCATGAGAAGAGCACCAAAAAACTGGAATATCAGTGCTTGGAATAACAGAATAACTTTTTAATGATTTATGATTTGAGCTAGGAAACTTGCTAGCCAGATGGATCTGCAACTGAGCAAACCAAGGCTGACCTGAAGCTACAGAACCTGTGTCAGCACACTGCAGAGGTTTTACTGGAGATAGATTGTACTATTTCATTGCCACAAAATCATCTGGTTAATTTTTAAGATTTTCTTTTTTAATTATTATCACTCAATCCAGACGTACTCTGTTCACTTTCTTATCTGGTGCTGATATATCGGCTTTTGCAGTTCAAGTCTTCTAATAACTTGTCACAAGCTGTTAAGCTTGTTTACTTTTTTTTTTTTGCTTTTGAGAACAGCAGGCAACTTTTGCAAAGTTGTGGGATACAGGTAGCAGAATAAAAATACCAGTTATAGGATCACAGAATCACAGAATGCTTTAGGTTGGAAAAAACTTTAAGAACATATCGTCAAAGCATTATCCCAGCTCTGCCAATCCCACCACTAAACCCTGTCCCTGAGTCCCACACCTACACATCTTTCAAATACCTCCAGGAATGGTGACGGGGCAGCTGTTTCCAGTGCTGGTTAAACCTTTCAGGAAAGGAGTTTTTTCTAATACCTAAACCTCTCCTGGCACAGCTTGAGGACATTTCCTCTTTTCCTTGAATGTGTGGGCTAAAGGGCTCGTATTTCCTCACCAGTGTGTTCCTTGATAAATATGATTCTTTTTTTCTCATGGCATGCTTCAAATAAATGATTTTATTTCAGCATTACTCTGTTTACTTTCACTCTGATTATAAATTGTACCTTTTCTTGTCTAAGTAATGAAAATTTCAGATGAAAAAGTGTCAAATGACAAATGCAATACAATTGTCTGACTTTCTGGGCAAAGACCCTGCTTTACTCACAAATCCTAATTTGCTTTACTGAATATGGTCATCTAAATGAAGACCCTTTTAATTACTCTTTACAAGCATTGTGTAAACTGAGATTTACTGAAAAACTTGCAATCTCATTTCTGCTGGCAGATTCAGAGTGTGGAATCCCAGATACTCCTGCCTGGTAAACACTGGACCATGATGTTGTCCACATCTTCTTTGCTAGACAGAGGCTAAGTTGTTTGGTTTTTGGTGGATTGTGACATTGTTTTCTGGAACTTCATTGTGGGGGCCGGTATGCCTGCTGGACAAGGAACGAGGGGAGTCCTATGGTGGGACAAGTCCTAGGTTTCTTTCAGCTTAGGGTGACTGAAAAAGCTTCCCCCAGAATCCTCTGTTCTGTTCTGTTAATGTACACCAGTTCTGCTTCCCTGGTTGGCTCCTTTGGCCACCACACCCCTTGTTACCTTATATACCACCCCCGATCTTCCCCACTGGCTTCCATTCCCTAGTCCCGCCTTTGTACCGCCCCCGTGCCCTCAGCTCCTTGTCTCTGATGCTCTCTCCGCTCCCCTACATAACCCTGGACCCCCCCTTGTTCTCCTCCTACTTCTCTGGAACCTTGCACGAGTGAGGCTGCATTAAATCTCTCCTGTAGAGCCCCCTGTGAAGACCCTTCCTGCTCCTTCATCGTGGAGCTGTTCTGCCAGCTGTGCGGTGTGTGTGTGCACGTGTGTGTGCCAGTGTGGTGGCTGCACCGACCGGCTTCCTCCTTGGATGTGCTTTTGGGAAGGTCGCGGCACTTTACCATCCAAAGCTGCCACAACACTTCAGCACTTTCTCTTAGTTCAGATAGTCAATTTTCATCACATAAACCTTTCCTACCCAGAAATCCTCACCAAGTAGGATTTCCTCCTACTTGCTTTTCATTCCCTAATGTCCATCTAGGCTGTCCTTACCAAGGTCAACTTTAATTAGTGAACTGGAGATTGAGTACTTTCATTAATCATCTAGAAAAGGGAGCAAACATCATATTAATGCAGTGGATTGTTGATACTAGGATGGAAGAGGTCACACCCAAGGGAGAAGGAGAATTAAATGCTAAGGAGAACAAAGAAATTATTTGTCTTCATGGAAAATATCCATTTTTAACTCTTCTCCAACCTTTTCTATCTACTCTATTTCTCAGCTGTATTTTCTGAATTAAAAATGCTTTGTTAGGCATAGGTCATACGTTACTTTTTATCTTGAATACAATATTTATAATCCTAAACTCTAATCTGGATCCACTGTGAGTTTTCTTGAGAGCAGTGAAGCCAATGGCATGGTACTTCATGTAACCAAGTAACCCCTCCTGGAGGGAGGATAAAATGCAAATTCGTGCAATGTGGTCTCATTTTACCCCATCTTTTATGCAGGTGCAAGGAGAGGTAAGGCCTATATGAAAAAATGGGTTCAAACCAGACCAGTAAGAGTTGAAAGCAAAGCTTTTGGAGCCCATCTTTGCTTCCCTTATAGTGAACTCATTCATAACATTTTAAACCAGATGTATTATCACACCTGTTTGTAGCTTCTCACACGGACCTTACAGAGAAGAAGATGCCACAAACTGGAAAACAAAGAAGAATTGAGTCTAATATATTTCACATATCACCTGGAAGTACAACCAGTCTTCCCTTGAAATTAAAAACTGCATGGAAAATACTGCTGCTACTACATTTATTCCTGCCTGTATTGCAATTTCAGCTCCCAATTTTAATGCACACTATCATAACTAATTAGTTTCTATCAAGCCAAAGAGAAACAAATAAATTACCTCTTTAGTCTTCAAAGAGGGCATCTTTGGAGACCTTCTAAACAAAAAAGCACAGAGCAGGATGAAAGGAATATTTTACACTTATAAATGAATGTGCAAGAACTGGTCAGGATTTTTTAAATGGTCTGCTTTGTACAGTTAGTCTTCAATAATGTCTTCTAGATCTCAGTTGTGAGCCAATGAGTAAACACAAAGGTATCATATCAGGGTACAAGTGAGACAAAGGGGAAATATCACCAGATAACTAATTGCTTGGTGGGTAGGAAATTCACTGTAAATGTGTATGAAGCTGCAATTTATTGCTGTAGCCGAGCTAATATTTCAAGATGCATCTCTTTCATACATTCCTTCGAGAGAAATTTATAAAAGACTGGTTTTCAAAAGACTAGAGAAAAAGCCATGAGATTCTTGGCACATTGTGAAGCGTGGGTTTTATTTTGCAACCAGGCCTTCATTTTCCTTCTACCCTTCCACATCACAGCACATGGGTTTCAAAGGGGTCTCGGAGAACAGACAGGAACAGATATGACAACAAATACTAAATTTCAGGTTTATATTAATGAGATTGGAAATAAGTAGGTTTGCCATTCATCCATTCAAAAAAACTCCTTTTCATGTCAAAAGTAGATTATCTGTGTATTACACTGCTAAGTATTTCAAAGATCCATCAAACAACCACAACAACCTTTAACTGATGCTGTCCCACTTCTTCTCCCTGTCCATCCCTGCTTGGGGTAGTTAGAATTGCTTTCTGGTAGCAACATCCCTAAGTACTTCAGAGCCCCAGTGGTTCCATGGCATTTCCAGAGATCTTCCCTTTCTTGCTTTAGCTTAGACTTCCCAGCAATTCCTCCTGGGAATATATCCATGTATCTTACTTCACTAAAAGCTGTTGTGTAACTTGATAGTTTGAAAGACCTTTTCATTGATCCCAAGTACTCCTTGTTTATACAATTTCCTGCTCAATACTAACACTGGTGTGTGCTTTATCAGACTCACTCTAGTGAGGTACCTAAAGATTTGTTGACCCCTTCAGCACTCCCAGCTGGAGCTAAGTTTGGTTTGGAATGAACAGCAATTAGTGAGGAGAGTTCCACCCAGCTTTACCACAGGTGGTTGGATAAAGAAAATAAAAATGCCATTGCAAAAGTGTTGCTTGTTTGTATTTTACTTGTTCATCACATTAAGCTCATGGAGGGAATGTAGATCCTCATCCTATTTACACAAAAATTAATTGGTGCAACACCACAGCCCCTGCAGAGTGGCTCATGAGCTGTCTCAGAGAGGAACTGGGTAGACAGAAACTGTTCCACCACAAACTGCTTAGACAGCAATCCAGCTGAAATCCCCGACATGCAGCAACCATGTGTATTTTTCAGAGAAATGCCTCAAAAATCTATTGAGAGGACTTTCCTTCAATGCACAATTCCTAAACAAACACACTCCCTTCCATACAATTCTGCTCAAGTGTGAGAAGTTTGGAATAAGCATTTCCTGGGTTTTTTTCCAGTTTGTGCTGGCTTTGTTTTATTCCCATATGTCTTTGAAATGTCTTGGAATCAATGCTTATTCAATAAATACATTTGGCTGATGCCAGAAATGAGATAGCAGAGCTTTCTAGAGAAAGACCATGACTATGTGGTATCCTAATAGTGACCTGAAAATGTGCGGCTCCAGAGGCTGAAAGGAACTTCTGTAATGCTCCTCCTGCCTTTTATAGTACCTTTTATAAGGTATAATATACATTTAGCATCCACAGAGCTATAGGAGGTCTAGACATGATGTTTCAGTAGTATTTTAAGCCAGATCCACAGAACCATTGTGCATGCAGTGGATCAGCTTTTTCTGGAGTGAAAACCAGAAAGGAATGTGTATCACAAGCTCACAAGGGACAAGATGAACATCCAACATCAAGCATGAAAGATTCATCTCAGGCCTCACATGATTTATGGGAAATTTCAATATATACTTTCATGGCCTTGTAGAAACAATGAAAACCCCAGTGCTTGAAGATTGATAGTTTTCCAAGTTACATGCTTTTGAGCATTATGAGATACAATCAAGTCCTTAAAGCAAAAGCTAGTATGTCAGGTTTTTGCGTGCTAGCTCAAGGAGAGCCCAGAGGTGTAGCCACAAGCCGACTGCACTGCGGCAGGCACAGACACACAGCAGCGCCGGCAGACGAGGGTGCGCTCCTCACCCAAGGGAGCCGTCCCTGAACAGGGTGTGAGGGCACGCAGGCAGAGGAAAAGAAGGGAGAGAGAGCGGACTCGCCGTGTAATTTCTACACAGAAGGGTTACTGAGGTGAGGCAATGGGGGGAGAAGATGGAGAGCCAAGGATCTGACAAGGGTCCAGGGATTTTATAGTGGGGATAGGAAAGGCGGGGATAAGGGATACAGCCAATGGGATACTTGACAGGAGGCGGGGTTGAGCACAAGGGAACCAATGGAAATAACACAAAGGTGGGATTTAGGGAAGGAACCAATGGGGCATCGAGGAACAAAGAACTTTCTAGAACTGATACGTATTAAACTTGGGAAATGAATATACACAACCTCATACATAAAGCAAAGAGGGAAAAACATTAACCAATCAGGGGAAAACATGCAAACAGCAGAACAAAGGAATCATGGGTTCTCACTATGACTGCAAACATATATACTAAACTTGGGTTGCTGGCCACCAGAGCTGATTGTCTGAGTTCTCCTCAGGAGACAGAGCAGCTGGAGCCACCTGCACTGCCACACTAGTACTGTCTGAAGTTTTAATTTGATACTGATGTTATTGCAGTTTAAAATTATAAACTCAATAGAAGTTAAAATAACATCCTCTATTTGCTAACTGGCACAGGATAAAAGCCGAACACTTTCCAGCATGAGTCTTCAGAGATTCTCTTTTTTTTCCTGGATGATAAAAATCTTTATTCCCCTTTAAATTTTTTGATTTTTATTGGCAAGATTAAGTACAAGTTTTGATGTGCAACTGGGCATTACAGAGACCCAACACTTTTTTCTTTCCTGACATAAAATAAGTTTGTGGCTCATTTCATGTTTGCCTTGTTTAGAAAGCACAAGCTGGCAATTGGAGCACAGCCTTGGGTTCCTGGTGGTCACCAGGTCTCCAGAACAGTCACATGCACTTACCATAGTCCTAATGGCAATAAACGGGTGTCAGTTTTTCCTGTTCTATCCTTCTCACCTCTTTCAAATCTTAACGAAGGACTGATATACATGAAAGTAGAAGGAGAGTATTACACCCACTTACTGCTTTAATTGTCTTGTATCTCTCATCCTTTGGAAACTCTCAGGTGCTCTAGTGATAGAAGAAAACTGCTTAGAACCAAGATACCACAAAACCAAAGAGAAGCAGAGTCCAGATACACACATTATCTTTTTATTTTTCATTAGAACATGAAACATTGTAAATTTTAAACAGAATTTCTATGGGGAATCATAGAATCACAGGATGGTTTGGGTTGAAAGTGACCTTAAAGATCATCTCACTCCAAACCCCTGCCATGGGACACCTTCCACTAGAGCAGGTTACTCAGAGCCCCATACAACCTGGCCTTGAACACTTCCAGGGATGTGGCATCCACAGCTTCTCTTGTCTCACCATCTTCACAGGGAAGAAATGAATCCTAATATCCAGTCTAAACCTACTCTCAATTTAAACCCATTCCCCTTTCGCCTATCACTCCATGACCTTGTCAAAAGCCCCACTCCACCCTTCAGGTGGGGTCTCACCAGAGTGGAACAGAGGGGAAGAATCCTTTTGGATTTGGATGCAGCCAGGACATGGTTGGCTTTCTGGATTGCAATAGCATGGCTTATATTGCTGACAACGACTGCAGTCTTGAAAGTGATATATTTGGAGCATTTTAAAGAACTTCCTGGGTTTTTTACCCTCCCACATGCCCACTTCCAGACCCTTAGGCTACAAGACATAGGACTTCTGCTTTACTTTTCCCGTTTTCCAGCATACCTGTGGCTCTCTTCTACACTTTCTTTGCTCAAGAGGGGATATATTCAACGGACAAGTTCTTGTATATACAAATCACTTGATTGCAATTCCCAGTATTTAGGGAAATAGGCCAATTCCAAAAGCATAACTGTCCTTTCTAGGCTGAAAAAATGAGAATGAAGAAGTTTGTGAACAACTGGTAAAATTGAGTTGTGGCTGCTTTGGGGAGTCACAATACTTTCATTGCAATATTGGAACAAATATTATGCTTAGTATTTCAAATATTCCTCTTCTCCATCTGAGTAGTAATCTTTCTCACCTGTAGGGATAGGTAGGAACTGAACATATTCGTGGATAATAAGATCTTGATCATGCAGACAAATGTTATAGACTAAAGTCTGTAGTTGGACAACCAAGCTAGGCTGAGACCCACAATTTAAATACAGAAAGATTGGAATACCAACTGCAAAGGATTCTACAGCACTTACAGCAAAATCGATGGTATCCGGAAACTATATTATCTTCTAACACGGATAAATTCAGGGAGGTCCTTAGGTGTGTACTACACCACAGGTCAGGCCACCTGAATACAGTGGTTCCCTTGAATGCTTTTATCCTGGAATCTGTGAGCCTGCAGTTGATCCTGTTCCTCATAATAAGGTATAAATCCATAAGGTTAGCTCCATGTGCACTACAGTGCATGATTAAATCAGAAATACCAGTTATGCTCCATGCAGCTGTGGTTCTGGAAGGTAAGAAAACTCAGCTTGAGATTAGAAGCATGGTAAAAGAAAGAAGAGATGTTCTCAAGTACCAGGAAAATCAATAACTGGAATTTACTCTGAATCCTTCATTGATTACTAGGTAACTTGAATCACTTTCTAAGAACACAAATGTGAATGGGGAAAAATTAAGTTAGGACTCCTCTGGAAATTATCATGTTGTCCTGTTCCCCTGCCTTGGTAAATGGGTCTGACTCCATTTTGCACTTGTATATTTGAAATCCCTTTCTATCCTGAAGGATAAAGCCAATCTGAATTACTGTTTACAGAATTGCTACAAGAGTGGCATGAATTTCTCTTCCACTGAGTATGAGAGACTGAAAAAATGAGCTGCCATTTATAGGAAGGATGTTACTTTATTCAAAATACAAGTGATTTTAATTGGTTAGACGATGATGTTATTACTTTGACAACAACCCTTTGAAGTGTAAAATTCCTTTTTTTCATCCAGTCTGATTAATCCCTTGGAAGAGGAATTTGTAGGAATCATACAATTAATAGCCTCATACAAACAGACTCATACAATTAATAACTCTGATGTACCATGTGTGGAGGAACTGCTCATTTGTGCTATTCTCCAAGCATTTCTAGGCAGTACTTACCAACATGGTCCCATAAAGGACACAAAACTTCAAATTGAAGGAAGCTTCACCTTCACCCAGGTACTCAGTCTCTCCAAATAAAAATAATTCTATTACATCAATGTCAAGGTCCACAATCAGAAATCCCTTCAGGAAGGAGAAATAAATGGTTCCTCTAACGATTGCTTTGCAACCACCGTGGATGGAACATATCTAAGCAGTGTACACTGCTCTCCTTTCCAACAGTGAAACAAGATGAACACCAAACAACACCTAGACACACTGTGCACTGTGCCTGACAGTTTTTGAGGTCATGTGGAGACAGTGACTCATTAGAAGCTCACCTATTAGTCCTCTTTAACTCTGCTTTTCAGCAAGTGCAAAGTCATTTACAATGAGGGAAAAAAAACCTCATTAGTGACAACAAAAGCAGGACAAGTGACCTCTTCTTGGCCTTTTGTCCTTGTAAGCATAGGTGCCCCAAACAGCTTCTGGGTGTTTTTAAAATATTTGTGAACAAGTAACTATTCCAGAGTCCATTTTTTTAAATCTTTAATTCCATGAAAAAATTAACTGCATCCTGATTTCAGTGCCTTTGTAGTTGAGGCTAATGGTGTGTTACAAAATGAAGGTTGTTGTCAGTTTTGGGAAAGTTCCAGATGACAATCTCTCCAGTCAGTAAGGGGTATCAACAAGTTCCTTTCCAAATGGCACATTTTATGCTTTTTGGTTTCTGAATAGTTGTAAAAGAAAGGAGGGAATTTTGTAGAATGAGAAGGATATCTCTATAAAATATTACTGGGTAGGTGATGTGCAAATTATTAATATAAAAGATTACAGTAATAGGTATGTAAATCCTTTCAACCAGGATATAAATTATTGCCAGAGAGTAGGACAGAATTACAGAAAATTTTCCATCATCAAAAAGAAGCTATTATAGGTAAAATGATACAGAATAGTGTTTGGAATTACATTAAATTATACTGAAATCTTTAAATCACTTTCCTTTTACAATAAATTTATATCTTACACATTCCAATATGTGATTTTTGAGAGTACAGCTTTTTAGAAAAGAAGAGATTGCAAACTGAACAGGACTAAATTTTAAAAGGCACGATATGTGCAGTTATTTAATTTTAACTGGTGGCAGCTGTTTCAGGAAGTGAAAGGCTGATCAAGTCTAATGGAAATAAAACCGTCATGGAATGCACCTCAGTGCCACGGCAGGGAGAAGAACAAAGCAAAAGCCTCTGAGTCAGACGAGCCTCAAGTGGCCCCTGCTGTAAACATAGATTTATCTAAGCTGTATGAAATGGGGAGCTATTCACTCCTCTCACCAAAGCAAGTATTAAGTGAACCAAAAGTGTGTTTAAGTTTACAGAATTTTTGAGGGTCCCCATTGTGCCAGCCTGAATTTAATCACTCTAGTTTTTATTAGGACATCAACCTGCAGTTTCTACCTTATTCATACATGACTTGTTTCAGGGATCAAGAATGACCTGGTTTGAGAAAACCATGGGAAACCTGTTCCTTCCACCAAGAGGCAATGCCTGAAGGGCACCACATAACCATCCTTCTTCAACTTCCTGTGACATCAATGTGCAAAACAAAGCTAGCAAACCTCCAGGTCAGAACCCAGCATGAAGCTTTTCTATACAACATACAGATTAAACCTAAAAATTAAGGTAGGGATCAGAACTGAAGACAATGGTAGCTTTCCTGTGGACCTGGATTCTGTTTCATTTAGGCCAGAATTGAAACATTAAATATTTAACCACAGTTCATTAAATGTCTTTGAACTGATATTTGTCAAACATTCCAGTTTCTTGAATTTTCCACTTGTCACTGTTTAAGTTTTCATTTATTTTTTGCCTGGTTGCCACAGAGAAAGATAAATTACTAGCCCTGGAGAAGGATCCCACGGTACATTGCATGCACCAGGGATCATGGCAGACAAAGTGAGCTGTAGTTATTGATGGCGTGTCTCTGCCTCCCCTTATGTGTTCCCTCTACAGAGTTATCGACAGATATTTGGCACCCTCCATCCCCCAACCTCCTTGTTCTGTACCAACAGAAAGGGCTTTCCACCCCCACAAAGATGATTGTCATGCTTGGCACCTGCTTCATACTGCCATGAACCAACCAGATTTACTCATTTTGGAATCTAATTAAATCTCTTACTGCCTTATTGGATGAGTCATTTCATTTTTTAGTGACTTGTCCTAAGTTTCCTCCAGATCCTTCTAATCCAGATAGAAAAATCAACCAACAAACAAAAAAGAATGGAAACCAAAGTACTGGCTCTGAAGTTTTGGGCTCAGTTTGAGCAAGTGTCTTGTAGTCTGACCTTGGGAACACAATAAGAAATCTGCCATTCCCTCAGCCTCATCCCATGAACAAACAGTGAAGTTGATCTCAAATCCCTTTTTCATGACATTGAAGGTATGACTTAAAATCTGTTGAATTCATAAAAATGTTCAGTTTCACTTTTCATTGCTTTGGGATTGGGCCCAAAGGCATCATGGAACAACTACATGAAGATTAACCAAGAAAAAAATTACCAAAAAGACGGTAACACAGTTCCAGTATAATTCTCACTGAGGTCTCAAATCTGTGGGGATTTTATTTTGTTGGTCATTTGGGGTTTTTCTTAGGTTTATTAGGGGCTTTTTATATCCTGAGTTAGAAGGCACCCACAAGATTAATCGAGTCCAACTCCTTACCCTGCACAGGACCATTCCCAAGAATCCCAGCATGTGCCTGAGAGCTCTGTCCAAACAGTTCAGGCTTGCTGCGGTGACCACTTCCCTGGGGAGCTTGTTCCAGTGCCCACTCACCCTCTGGGTGAAAAATCGCTTCCTAATAACCAACCTAAACCTTCATTGATGCTTCATGGCATTCCTTGAGGTCCTGTTGCTGCCACCAGAGAGAAGAGGTCAGTGCTGCCCCTCTGCTTCCCTTGTGAGGAAGCTGTACCTGCAGTGAGGTCTCCCCTCAGTCTTTTCCAGGCTGAACAGACCAAGTGACCTCAGGTGCTCCTCATTTGGCTTCTTTACTCTTCACCACAGTGTTGCTATGAGAAAAACATGGAATCAGACACCTGGGAACAGCCCACCTGGGAACAGCCCACCTTTCCTTGTAACTATCACATAGACGGGTTTTTTGGCAATTGACAACTATGTTGACTTGGTTTGAACCATGTGCACAGAAAGCCCATAGACAGACTAATTCCATATCATCCAGAATAACTATGGTATTTGCATTGTCTACTTATACTGTGTAATTTTTTAATCCTGGGGTATTTCCCATCTTTTAAGTCTAGAAGTGTATCATCAGATTTGATGCATTTCCTCAAAATTTACAATCATACTGGTCTTTTTTTGTTTGTTGGTTTGGTTTGGTTTTTATTTCATTGTACAACTCCATATCATTAAGACCCTCACTGCCATTCCCTTAGAATGTTACCTCAAACAGTGTTTTCCTAACCTCTTCGCGGTATCTTTTCCTGTAACTGGGCATTTCCATCTCAATCATTTCTTTTTAGATTTTCAAATCAATCATCCACTTGCCTCAGCAGTCCTTTCACTCAGAGTCTTTCCTCCTCACTACCACTATTCCCTCTGGCATACGATAGCTCTTCCATGGCAGCAACCTGAACTCCCTGTTGTGGTGCATTATCCACTTCTCCTTTCCAGGCCACGCTGTAATCTGAGAAAACCTTGTTAGGCCTCAGCCTTGAAAAACCGCACCTGGGCTCAGCTCTTCCTAAACATATCAGAAACTCCCAGAAACTGCTGCTGTCTAATGAGCATTGTTTTCCTTATGAACAGCCTTGGAAAATATTTTTCTTGTCTGAACGGTGTAATATTTCTTTTCTCTTGACTTCAAAGAAAGTGCCAACCCACACTGTGGCCAGGATAAAACGTTGTTACAACTAAAGCTCCTCTCTTGCGACCCTATAAACAGCGATCCAAAATGAGACCCTTTGAGATCTCCTGGAACCAAAGCAGGCTGTGACCAGCAACCTTCCTCTGAGTGGGGTCTGTCAGAGCCAGTGAACTCTCACATTTGCTATACTTGGAGGATCTCCAAAAAACTATGAGTCCTGGGCTGATACCTCACTCCTCAAGGCCAGACCCTTCACTGGTCAGGAGCTGCAAAATATCCGAAGTGAGTATTTCAGTGACCTCCAAGGGGAATTTTTCACAGGTATCATGCTTGCACTGACTCTTTATGTCTGTGTGCACAGACATGAACATTTGCTATAGCACATCTGGGAGAAATACTGCTTTCTTCTATTTGAGTACTTTGGATACTGAGGTAAGTTAGGCCTGTAAGTAAGGCTTGTGACTTATGACTTAACCTTACTTAAATGCTGCTAAGTGCTGTTCTTTTGCTAAGTTGTTAAGTTCAACATAACTTAAAAGCTAAGTGGTGCTAAGTGGTGTTCTTTTGCTAAGTTGCTAAGTTTGACTTCGAAGTCATAAGTTAGGTTAAGTGCTGTTAAGTGTTATTTGTTTGTTAATTTGTTAAGTTATAAGTTAGGTATAAGTTAAGTGTTGTTTCTTTGTTGAATCGTTAGGGTTAAGGTATAAATTAAGTTAAAGTGCTGCTAAGTTTGAGTGCTGTTAATCTTTTAGGCCACATTCCTTTTTATCTTTGTTCTCATTGTCCTTTTCCCCCAGGCACCTAAACACACACACGCACACACAAACACACACATATATACACACACCCCTACATAGTTATTGGTTCATTTCTGTTTTGATTGCCTGGATTTTATTTGGTTTTGTTGTTGTTTGTTTTTCCTTAGCGTGCCTTTACTGTCCTGTAAGTAGTAGAGTGAATCTTGCCAACAAACCTTGTCATGCTGTCCTTTAATATTAAATTTGGTTTTTGCTCATACCCTTGCCAATGATTTTTTAAGTGATCTCAAACACTCCTTTGTAACACTCCCATTCCATATAGACCTCCATGTGTCCCCCTGCGACCTCTCATCTCAAATCTTAGCTACAAATACTTTCCACCATTACTTTAAATGTCCCTTTTTTTTTTTCTTTTTCAATACCAAGTATCTTCCCTTAAAGCAGTAAAGCATTATGGAAGATCATTTATATAAAAGATAGAAGTTTCTTTAAAGTTATGCCCAATTTTTACTTGTATGAGGATGGGGGTGTTTTATGCCCAGGAGCTCATGATTTGAGGATGGATGTAGTTTAAAAGAGATAAAGAGAGCCAGGCACACAGCCAGTTTTAGCCTATTTTGAGAGCAGACACCAGTATTTTATGCCAGGTTTTTGGACTAAATATGAACAGGATCAGACTTTTCAGCCTAGCAAATTTTAGTGAGGTATATTTGTTACCAAATAATAAATGCTTGCTGCACCTAATATCTCAGTTAGAAATCATCTACTTTATCAAATTTTGAACACTTTACCCGGGCAGAGTATATTCAAATCATTTGATTGTGAGTAATACAACGCAAAGGAGTTTTTAAGACTTGGGTGGAAGTTAGGCCGTTTATATAGAGGGCCTGTATTTGGTAGGGCTCATGGGTAACAGGGGGAGTTTTGATCAACAACCTGACAAAACCAGAAGCATTGGCAAAGGGAGAGAGAGTGGTCATGGGGGTGACAAAGACTCGGAGTCCACCAATAGGGGACTTGTAGGGAAGCAAAAAGTTCTGTAGGGCTTTGAAGAGAATGACAAGAAAGTTTAACATGCTGGACTGCTGATTCAGGAGCTGACAGCCATCCTCTGTGAAACAGGGTTGTTTTGTAGTTTCTCTTCATTTTCAGCAACGATTGTCGTAGTTCATCCTTGCCACTGCAGTGCTATAAAAAGTTAAATATTGTTATCTAAACACAGAGGGAGGGAGAGAAATCAGACAGGTTTAGCAACCCACTGTTATAAAATCAGCAGAAATGGTGCTGGATACAGAGCCTAAAGGGGAGATTGTTCCCAACTGCACAAAAGGCTCCACCTGTGTCATTCCATCCCACTTGAATTCTTTCTCCCCAGTTTAAACAGAGCCATTATAGGGCTATATATAATCCCAGTGCCTGCATGAGTGGTTCATTTTGGTAGTGCTGCACCATCTTCCTCATAGCTGTTTAGCAGCACAGGGTATCAGTCAGATATAACACAGGAAAGATGATTTGAGGATAATGCATGTATGAGATAATACAATTGCAAAGCTGTTCGGCCTCAATTACGGGATGCAAGCAACCACTGCATCTGCACCACAACCACCTGGGAACACAGTGAAATGAATTATTTTTCATGTGCACATCACATTGATGACTCTTTTCTATTGACACTCGATACTGGCAGCAAATTAGATTTTTCCCATTCCAGTACATGCTAACTGAAAGGTAATTTCAAGTCTGTGAATATTCACTGACTAAACTACAATCTGGCAGCTTCAAACAACGGAAGGAGAGAAGAACAAAGTTTTTGGCTTTTTTAAAATGCTGCTGGCTTCCTTGTGCAACAGACTGTTAAATCCTATTAATAAAGTTTCCCCAGGAGTAGCTACAATAATTGAGGAATGTGGCACTCTCGATTACTGTGATGCTTAAATAGCCAAACATTTTGTTTGAGGACAATGTTTTAACTTTTTTCAGATAAAATCAGTGGGAAGACAAACTATACCATCCTTGGGGCCTCTGAAGCCACTGAGTCAGACCAAACCCTTTAGCAGAGTTTGGATGCTCTTGTGGTCACAGAGCCAGATCCAAGCATCAGAGATGTCAATGAACAGTGTCACCTGACAGGCTTTCAACGAAACTTCTCCACATTTGACTTCCCTCATTATTTAACCTACTGAGAGCTGGCAAGTCCCTGACAGAGGAACACCAGGTAGACTCTCTTTGCACAAGGAATTATATTTCTTGTGTTGGTATGTGAGCAAAGAAAAGCCCTTCTCACTGCTGATTGCTTTTGCAGAATTGACATATGCCTGCATTTTTTTTTGTGTTTTGGAGGTCATTTTAGTTGTAAACGAGGAATCACATAAGGAAACTCTTTATTCAGCTCTTAACTTATTTCAACCATGACCTGAGCTCTTCTGTTTTAGTAGAAAAAAATTCAACACTTTTTAAAGGATTGGTTTCACTTTAGCTCCACCTCTAGGGAAAAAAAAAAAAAAAAAGGAAACCAAAAAGGAATCATTTTTTTAAAATATTTCATACTGACCAATTCAGTTCTTCAGTGCCAGAAAAGATATGGCTCTAAACCAGGTTTTCATTTGTGTTCAAGCTGAAGTCAATTCTCTGCTTGTGAATGCCATTTCTCTAAGAAGGGAAATATTCATAAGGATTAAATAAGAGAGGGTGCATAAAAATCACTCTAGACATAAAACTCCACTTCAGCATCATAGTGACATTAACAGCTACTCCTTGAACTGGGGATATTGAAGCAGCTCTTAATTTTCCTGAACCTAAAAGTCTTCCTTGTATAAAAATGAACACAAAAGAAAGGCAACAAGGAATTGAGCATGATTATTTTCCAATAGCTATTCACTCAAAAAAGCATAACATGTAATGACATTTTGTTGGAAGAGCTGAACTAAATTGCTTGAAAAGAAGAAGTGCTGCTTAGTGAGTCAAGGGTTTTTTGGTAGTCTATAATTTTGTACTAGTTTATCTCAGCTTAGTTTTGTACTAGTTTTGCTTAATTTAGAGAGCTGCCAAAACTCAGATTGGCAGTGATGCTACTGTGTTTGATGAGTTCTTCCTCTTTTTCCTTAGGCTTTTTGATTCCCATAACTGACTTTTTCTATCAATGTGGCAAGCCTAAAGATTAAATATTTTCCAGTAATGGATATGAAGGAAAGAAAAAAAGATCAAATACTGATTCCTTTCAAATATAAAATAAAGAGCAGTCAGGCAAGGGCCTGAGGAAGAAGAGACAGCAACTGTTCAGTTGTATTACAGGAAACCAATATAATTTACCTAAACTGTATTTCATGGAAATATAGAATGGTTTGCGTTTGAAGGCACCTTTAAAAATCATCTCATTCTAACCACCCTGGCATGGGCAGAGACATCTTTCATTAGATCAAGATGCTCAGAGCCCCATCCACTCTGGCCTTGACCACTTGCAGGGATGGGACATCCACGATTTCTCTGTGCAATCTGTGCCAGGGCCTCGCCCACCTGATGGTAACAAAGTCTGTCAAATATCGCCTCTTTCAATATGTTTAAAATATGGTATAATCTGAGTTAGAAGTGAGCCACAATAACCATCTAGTCCAGCTCCTGGCACAAGACACGACACCCCAGGAAACCCACCATGTGCCTGAGAGCATCGTCCAAACGTTCTTTGAGCTCTGTCAGGCTTGGTGCTGTGACCATTCCCTGGGGAGCCTGTTCAGGGCCCAAACATCCTCTGAGTGAAGAACCTTTCTCTAATATTCAACTTAAACCTCTCCTGACACAACTTCAGGCCAGTGAGTGTCTGCCCCTCTGCAAAGTGATACTTAGCTTCTGTATAGTTACAATCAAAATAACCAATTGCAGACATTGTTTTCCTATGCATGCTTTCATGAGTGTTTTCCTCAGTCTGTGTTTCTATGGGTGACACTTTTCAGTATTTTATAGACACCATTAGTGTGTTTGAACTTCACTGCACATTCTGAGTTTTCTTCACAAAGTATGTTAATTACTTGTAATTAGAAAATTTTGTTTAGTCTTCCAGAAGATCCATCTATGTGGATATCTATACCCAAAATACACCAGCACCTCTGAAGGCAGGCATGTGCAGGAAAGACCCATCAGAAGGCAAGTGGATATGTAATATCTCCATTATATATTATTTTTATGAATGATAGAAAGTGCTCGAGGGGCAAGGTTTGAACTTGAGAAGAACCCCAAGCACAAAGTGAGTTTCTAAGGAAATGTTTTCCTCCAAAGACAAAGAAGATCAAGACCTCAATCAGTGAAAGAAATTTGGAATATTACAGCTTTGCTAAGGGTTTTCATCACAGCTGGGAGAGCTGAGCAAGTATGCTGAAAGAGAGTGAATCCCTTCAAGGTGAATAAATATATGCACAGTCATAGAAGAAAACCTTCATTTTCTACATTTTTACTGTGTAAATTATGAATTCCATCGGTACATATATCCTCTAACTTTAGTGTAATAGCTGTCTGGATTTGAGGGTTTGAGAGAACCGAGCTAACCAGAGAAAGTTTTCCAAAGAGATCTGCAAAAATAGAAGTGGGGATGAATCATTCACCCCATATCAGATCAAGAGATGTCAGAGGTGTGCTCCTCAACTGGGAGGGGTGGGCCCCAATGAGATATTATTAGCCAGGGCTTGGGGCAACTGAATCCCTCTGAATGTTGTGACAGTCCCTTTGTGTTGCTGCCTGCTCCGAGCTTCCCTTCCCCCTCCCCAGGACAAGCCAGGACTTGCCTCTGCCATGTGCTCTGAACCCCTTTGTTCCAAGCGCGGCCAAAACCAAAAGTAGCTCAAACTCTTTAGCAGCAGTGTCTGATGGCCGCTCACCCCGGCTCTGCCCCCAGTCCTCCCCTTTCCCCTCCTCCGAATAAAAGAAGGACCTGAGAGGGAACCCGCCCTCTTTGGCTTTGCATCCCTTCTGCAAACATCATCCGTGTGTCTGTCTCTGTTTGAAAGCTTCTAACTGCAGGAATTCGGCAAACTGAAGGCTGTATTTCCCCCTCTTTGCTTCTGCTGGTGGTATCAGCTTTACAGCTACCATTTGCCGCTTTCAGAGCGTTTGAAATGCTGGATTGCCCGTGCTACCTCTCTAGGCTGCCCCAGGCTTTCTAAGGCATTAAACTATGAGCCCTAGCCAGTAAAAAGCTGTGAGTATTCCACACCTTTGTTTAAACAGGTACCATTCAAATGTGTCTTTTTAAAGTCTTCAGTGTAGCCTGGAGATGTTGCTTATTTTTTGTGTATGCCTCAGTTAGGTTCTGATACTAGAAGACAGTGGTAATGACAAAAATATCTGCATTTTAACCTGTCTGACATCCCTCTGCCTTGTTACAGCCCTCAGGATTTTCTGATCATTGCAGCAGATCATATTCTGGTGATTTTTTTGACACTGGTAAATGCTGATCAAGGACATGCTTCAGTCAGTGAATGTCTAGTAAATTAGGGTAGATTTGAAACATATTCTCTAGAGCTCATAGGTTAGGGCTTTTTATTTTAAAAGTACTATATGCTTCATTGCAGCCCTTCAGTAACACACACACAAATAAATCAGGCAAATCAATCCCTAATGTGCTGGAATTATGCCAGTAATTAATCTGTTTAGCTACTGGGACTGAAAGAACAGATGGGAAAATGCATCCCTTTTCACCTGAAATAGTAGTGTTGTATCTTGAGTTCACAAGGCTCTAATGGCTCTGTAAATATTATTTTGTAATTTAGTCATGACAGCTGTAATTCTAGTCTCTGTACCTGACCTCTTCCATAACATGGGATGATTCATTGTGCTTAAGTCCTTTTGATACTTATATCCAAAAAAGGAGAAAAGCAAAGGGAGACAGGTGAAGAAGAGGCAGCTGTGACTCTTTAATCTAGAGAAGGCTTGCTATTAATGTACATTAATACCTGAAGGAAGGTAATAGGATTTAGCCAAGCTCTTTTAAAAGGCGCCCAGTGTCATACCCAGGGGCAATGGGCACAAATTGAAGCACAGGAGGTTCTCTCTGAATGTAAGAATACACAGTTTATACTGTGAGGGTGACTGAGCACTGGCACAAGATGCCCAGCAGGCTGTGGAGTCTCCATCTTTGAAGATATTAAAAAGTTGATTGGCCATTTGCCATTCTGGGCAACTAGATCTTGGGGGCCCTGTTTGAGCTGTGGAGTTGGACCACAGGATAGTCAAAGGCCCCTTCCAACATCCATGATTCTGTGAGAAAAGAGAGAAAGGAGAAAGAGGAAAAAAAGAGAGGAAGGAAGGCAGGAAGGAAGGAAGGAGAAGGAGAAGAATGAGAAGAAGAAAGGAAAAGAAAAGCTAGTCTGTAAAGACACAATCAAGGGTAAATGCTCAGTTGGTCTAAATCAGCCAGAGGAACTTGCCTAATAGTGCCTATTTATTTTCTCTTCAGCAAACACATTCCCTGTCACATCATGTGGGAGCTCCCACACAGTTCCACATTTCTCCTATTCTGATCAAGGATGTATCTGTCTTTGCTTATACCAGGCACTGACTGTCTTCCAGATACTAAGCAACCAAAGAGAAAACAAATGATTAAATGGATCTGCTGAAGTGAAAAAAAGAAATATTACGTTTAGGAGCATCTAACCCTCCATCTCCTAGCAGTTAGAACACACAAACTATTAAAAACTCGGGCTAGTGCCTAGACCAGCTGATCTCTGTTCCCCTTGTTCTCTCAGGAATTAAAGAGTACATCCTGCAAATTAGACATTCATCACCTACCATTTAAAACCCTATTACTTTATTCTGATTTATACTTGATCAATAAAATAAAAAGTACATTAACAATGAAAAAATACATAAATGTCTATTAAATTCCTATTAACCCACAGTTCCTTTTTACCATCACTGCTGTAAGAAGGTACATCAAACTGCAGCCTATTCCTAATGAACAGAGTATTAGGAATACAAGAGAAATATAGCAGAACACCTGATCATTAAGCCATAATGATTACAAACTATTAATGCCATAATGACCCATCTTCCTTGGCATTAGAGTGATATATATGTTAATTCATCTATTTAAATTTATTATGCTTAAAAGCTATGAATGATCAAGTTATTCATATACATAGAAGTATTATTGGCTTGGGTGGATTCTTGGAATGTGAGCTACTAAATTAAAACATTTTCAATTTGTTAGTTCATATTTTTTGCCTCTAACCTTCTTAAAAGAGATGTTTGGCCAAGCATTGTACTATTTATTTTCAAAAATATTTTAGAATACAGGGAAAATTCCAATGAACTAGGGTAAAATTCTTATGACCCGTTATTTTAAAAGAAAAATGTGAGTAACAGTAATTGCAGCACTAAATTTTTGTCTGACATCTAGCCTGGGGGAAAAAAATAACCTGAACAACATGTGAATTGTTTGATAAGGAATTTAATTGGTGATATGTAAATCAGAGTTCCATCATAGAATCATAGTATAATCTGAGTTGGAAGGAACCCACAACAGTCATCAAGTCCAGCCCCTGGCCATGCACAGGACAGCCCAAAGAGTCACAACATGTGCCTGAGAGAGTTTTCCAAACTCTTCTTGAACTCTGTCAGGCTTGGTGCTGTGACCACTTGCCTGGGGAGCCTGTTCCAGTGCCCAGCAACCTTCTGGGTGAAGAACCTTTTTCTAAGTGTGAGAGTAGATCTTTGTAAAAGGATCTAGTGTGGTTTTTTTTCTTAAGACAGCAGGCTTGGATGAAAGACAATAATGTCAAAACAGTAGAAATCACTATAGTATTTGACTTTACACCAGAAACAACTTGTACAAGAACTAGGAGGATATGAAACGAATATGTAGATGTTGAACTTTTTACAACCCGTTGACTGATAGTTTTTGACATGAAATTGCAAACAGAGTGTATATTTAGCTGGGTTTCTAAGCAGAAAATACTGAAAAGAGAGGTTACTGAGACACACAAAAAGTTTGCTTTTATCAACTGTCAAGCTATTTATGAAAGAATAAAGAATAAAGTATTGGCCCCTTTCCTCTTGGAAATTAGTGACTTTGGAAGAAATCATGGCTTCTGAGTGTAACATAGTCATAAATGATAATATGACTGTTGGATACATAAATTTGAGGATTTTTGAATTCATGAACAGAAAATAGCCTCTCAATTTGATAAAGGATCACAGCTGTAGGATTGCTCCTTCTGGTTCAGGTCTCTACTCACCCATTTCAGGATGGATTTTAAAATATTAGAAAGGTCACATGGGTAACTTACACTGCCCACCAGTTACCACATACAGATCTGAAAAGTGAATTATCTCCCAGGTAATCGAACAGAAAGATCTAACCTAGACTAAAAAGCTCAGACAAGTAATAAGTCATGAACTGTCAACAGGCAAGGTGCTTAACCATAGGAACAACTTATCAACAGCTATGATGGATTTTCTATCCCTGGAAAATTTTAAATAAATATTGAATGTTTTCCTGAAAGCCCCATCGCAACTCAAGGAGAGTTAATGGTCTTGAAAAAGGAATCAGTTAAAGCATGTCCTATGGCTTGGTTTATGCATTTTACACTGGATAATTACTATAGTTTCTTCTGGCTTTAAAAGCTGCTACAGTAGGAAAAGAGCAAGACATTCAAGAGTTGTAACTATGGTTTGAGAACTAGAATTTAGCACTTTTCTGTTTAATACTTGAGTAGATGACTTGGGTGTCCATGATGAGACAGTGACTTGTGAATTCTGTCATAGTTACTGTTTCCAGTATGTTTATATAGGGAGATCTATCACTGTTCGGGTTTATTTTATATTAGTAGCCTGTTGCTAAATTTTTTTGAAAGGCTGGAAACTATAATCTTTATTTTCACTGAGAATCTTGAGTATAATGTGAAGACATGGTCCTTCAGCTTCTTGTTGAAAGTTCTGAAAATGGTCTAGGGAAAGCTTAACCATCTGTTCAAACATTCTCTGTTACAGATATTGACATTTGCTAAAGGCAGCTCTGCTTTTCCCAAACTGCTCCCTGCTGCCCAGTCATTACAGCTCCGAGCCAACCAAACCTTGTGAAACCCAGTTGCTTAACTCATCCTTACCATATAATTTGGATTTTTTTTGCCAAGTAGCCTCTTCTGGTTTTCACAAATATCCTCTGAGACCTTGAGGAAAAGGTAATTGTATATCTCCTGCTACAAATACCCAGCTGTTTACCCAAAGTCATTTCACACAGCTTCTACCTTTACTTATCTTTACTATTGGAATGGTAAGGTCTTGGCTGTACAGAAAATTAATCAATCAACCAGTATAGGATATCTTACTGTGAGGACCCTGATCTAATTCATAGAATCATAGCATTGTTTGGGTTGGAAGGGACAATAAAGATTATCTCATTCCAAGGCCGTTACCATAGCCAAGGACACCTTCCACTAGACCAGGTTGCTTTAAGCCTCATCCAGCCCAGTCATGAACTCTTCCAGGGGTGAGGCATCCACATCTTTGGGCAGCCTGTGCCAGTGCCTCACCACCCTCACAGGGAAAAATTTCTTCCTTATATCCAGTCTAAATCTATCCTCTTTCAGCTAAAAGCCACTCCCTCTTGCCCTATCACTACAGCCCCTTGCAAAAGTCTTTCCAGAAATCTTGTAGGCCCCCTTTAAGTGCTGGCAGGCTGCAAAAAGGTCTCCCTGGAGCTTTATTTTCTCCAGACTTAAAAACCCCAGCTCTCTGAGTCTGTCTTTGCAGGAGAAGTTCTCCAGCCCTCAGATCATCTTCATGGTCTCCTCTGGGCTCGCTCCAACAGGTCAGTGTCATTCCTGTGCTGAGGACCCAGGTGGAGTCTCACCAGGACAGAGTTTTGGGGGAGAATCACTTCCCACAACTTGCTGGTCACCCTTCTTTTGCTGCAGCCCAGGATTTATTTGGCTTTCTGGGCTGCAAGTGCACATTGTTGTTGCATTGCCAAGCATCAGTAACTTAACAAAGATCTCAGGAAGTTCACGGAACTCACACTGTGAGAAATAATGCAGAGCATATTAACATATCTTTTTCCCTCATATATTAATTTAAATCGAATAAATCCATTCTAAAGCCTAATTTTGACTCTGTCAGAGGTCTTTTATTATGTTATTATGATCACATGCAGCAGCATGAAATCAGAGATGTAAATCTATAGATAACATGTTAGTTAATGTTTTTTTAAGTGTATTGAAAACTCAGTCTGTTTCCAGAGGTTTACAGTGCCTCAACATTTAAATCAATATCGAAGCATCCTTCCCACAAGCAGTTTCATGATGACCAGTCAAGTTTAGTCAAACTTTGCTGTACATCTCCTCTATAGTACTTAACATATTCTAAAAAGCCAAGAATATGACAAACAGGAATTAGTAAATACCACCAGCCTAGGTGCAAAAAAAGCTTTATAGAGATTAACAAAATGACAAGGCTAATAAAGCAAAACCCTTCAACTCATGGGAAAATAATAATCTCTTTTATAAAATTTCTAATATTTAAGGTTATTGAGGCTGGAATTATTTTGTCTTATTTATTGATTTCCAAGCCTTCATGGTTACTGTTCTTTAAACATTGCAGAGTCATACTGTGCTTTGCTGCAGCCTCTAAACCAGCAAGCAGCTGAAAGGCTGGAGTCCCAAAACCACAGCATTCCATGTGAGGTCTTTTATCCATCTTCAACTGACACATGAAACTTCCGTTTAGGCCCCTTTTCTTTACCAAAAGTAAAACTACATCCCACCTACCTCCCTTCCTCCCTCCAGATTGCTATTCAGTGATTAACAGCAGTCTTTGTAGACAATTATTTCTTCCTTTACATTAATCAGTAGGAGCAGAGTGACTCACTCCACCAATAAATATGAAAGTCCTGCTAGGTCATCTGCCCTTCCCTCCACTGGAGCAGAAGGTATAAGCCTATGCTCAATTGGCTCAATTATTGATACTCAGATATCTCTATCAACTCTTGTTTCATCCTAATAGGCGAGTTATCAGGGAATTTTCTCCTTAACTGGTGATTTAGAAGCTCTCATTTTCACTTCTAGAAATGGATAAATGAGCATTTCAGAGAATCATGATTTCAAGTAGATGAGAACAACACTGATGAAAGACCCTTCTATATTGCCAGAGTAGTCTCAAAGACAGCTCTTGTCTGTCTTTTTAGCATAATAAGAGTCAGGTTCGGAAATCTAAAACCATCATGATGTCCATCAAGACCTGGTACTCATAAAGCCAGAGGCCCCAGCCTGGTGTGTACTGGGACCATTATGCCCATTTGGAACAGGGAGCTGCACCAACATCCTACACACACAGAGATGTGGAGAACATGGCACAGAGAATAAAAGCTGAAGAATAGCATCCGACACCTGTTTTTGTACAGAAAGCAAGAGTTTGCCATCTCCAAGACAAGAATGCGTGAAATTTCAGCTGTGTTCCACTCTGCACATCAATTCTTCCCATCAGCCTTCAAACTTGAGAAAATTGAGATTTTTGTTTGTTCTCCTTCAAGAGCTATTTCCTTGATTAAGCAGCTCTTGCACCTCTCTGAATGAGGCTGCACTTGGACAGCAGGCAAGGGGAGACTGATTTTACATAACACCTGTGACAGGGAGACCCTTGGCCTTAAGGGCCATAAAAAGAGCATATTTTTATGGTCTTTTCAGTGGTCATTGCACATATGCAAGAGAAGAGAGGAAAATGTGGGAAAGCTAATGTGATAGAAAGAAAACTGAAGCCATTACTGACATCTTAATATCTGCTCAGTATTTAGCAGAAGAGTCTTACCACGCTTCAGCCTCTCAGTCGGGAGAAATTACAATGCCATATGAATAATAGATGAAGTGCTATTTTGATGATCTAAATTAGTATTAATGGGGAAGATTATTTTAATAGTGTGCATAAATGGAATTTTCAGTGCTGAAAGGAGCCCTAATTAAATCTGATTCTTTCAACCATTCGCTGCTATGCCACTCAGCATTTTGGCAGGGGGGAGGCTGTTTGTTTTCTCTAACACTTATTTCTGTCTCCTCTTTAAATCATTTATTGTTATATTTAGTCACTACAATCAAAAAGTAAAATAAAACCCTAATGATTAAGTCAAACAAGAAGCCTTTTAATAATGCAGAGCACGCTGTACCAGAAGGAAAACATGCCAGTACCTAGGGAGAGTCATACTGGGGACAGGCTGCTTCAATGCTAGGAAGCTGGAGAAACTACTTTCCATTCCTCTTGCTTGTTTGTAACAAAACTTTGGAATTTCATCAGCACAGAACAGCCAAGAGCTGTTCCTGCAGAAAGCCCAAGGGATTTTGCTGCCTTGACCTTCGCTTTGCCCATTGCACACAACATATACAATGTGTACTGCTCAGTGATATACATTCACCATTACCACATAATTGGAACACTGCGTTAGATCTGGCTTGGGAAAAACAGGCAGTCACATCACGTCTTTCAAAGGTTTTTTGTCCCACAGGAATTTCCCATTCTTCAGGCATCTACCCAAAGCCCTGCTCATATAAGAGTGACTTCCCTATTTGGACTGACCTTCTGCAAGCTCAAGTGCTTCTAAATATTTTTTTTCTAATCCATGTGCAGGAAAAGAATTATATCAATGAGACTGCTGTACAACCTGTCACGTGCCATGCTAGTCTTTTGAGCAATATTTATGACCATGTATTGTGCTATAAAGCATAATGAACAATGACAAAATATCAATGGCATATTCATCTGAAGAATCATTATTTATATGTTTTATGACAGGCTCTTCCATAATTTATTTTAAAGTTGCTTGGTGTTGTAAATACACTGTGCAATAGTTTCTAATGTATGTTCACAATACATTATTGCAGCACTGAGATTAAAATCAAGTGTTTATTACTGGGGCATTTTTAATCTGGTACAAATCATAAAGGAGAAGCCAGGAGTGACTCACCAGCTTGGTAGAAATTTGAGTTAATGAAATACTTACATGAGAACAATAGTTTCTGTCAAACTGGAAGGCCATTGACAACAGACTGTAGAACTTCTGCATTCAGAACACTCAGTGAGGCTTATTTCAAGTTCATTTCATTTGCTTTTTTTCTGATTATGTTGATGCAGATATAAATGTCTTTTTACAGACAAAAAATATTTTTTTTAAATCACTCCCCTGGATAATGAAAGCCATGAGGAGTTTAAGTTTTTGTTGTTCTCCTGCGACCTTCAATAACATCTCTCTCAGGTAGGGATAGAGGTTATCACCCCTGCATGTCCAGGCTTTCCACCTCCATAGATGTCACTGGCTTCTCAAACCTTTCAGCAGAGCAGATGGTAACAGTGCACCTCAACCAAGTTCTGAAGAGTTGAGAGAGCTACACACCCAGGCCATAGAAAAAAGCAAAGAGGGGAAAAAAGTCACTGTGATCAAGGTACAGGTATCTGTGCTGTACACATCTATCCTCCAATCAAGTCATACCTGTTTCTCCTCCTAAATCACATTTTCCTACTAAAGGGAACATAATTTTGAAGTGTGCAGTCACCGCTTCTGTGTCCCCCAGATCCATTGCACCTTTTCAAGGATGCTCACAAAATATGACCCCTGACCGATGGCCAGCTCAGCTTGCTCTGGGAAGGCAGCACTGTTCACTTGACTGACTCTCCACAGCACAGGTTTTTGGGGGTTCCCCCCACCACCCCCTTGATTTCATCCCACCATAGAACTAGACTAGGAGAATAAACAGATTTATTGACCAAGTGACACCTGGGTCAGACCTGGGTGCAAACACAGCATACAGTGTATTGCAGAGAGAAAGTTCCCCGAGCAAACCAGTCAAGTTCATAAGCTCCAGTGGGCCTGGAGAAATGTTAGTTCAGGTTCATCACCAATAAATCTATTTCAACACTGATATCTGTGGTCACATTTAATTTTCTTCTATGACTTGTGTTGTGTGACTGAGTTGTGCTTCCTCTGTGCTGTTCTTCAGGGCCAGCACCAGGGTGAGATTTTTCAGTGAGACCTGCACATTGCACAAAAATGGGAGGTTAAAATAATATGTAGCTAATAATTAACTCATCTTCTCATAATTTTAAATTCCTCATAACACTATATTAAAAATATAGTGCAGTCATAGACCTAAAGGTATATCATTGCCATCAGTGTCATAAAAATTGCTCTCAGAGAAGCAATAATGAGAACTCCAGCATTGCATATTCTCAGTCAACTTTCAGGGTTTGTAATGTGTCACTGCTACTTGTCTGCAGTCATTAAGGAGGTCATCTGACAAGACAGACCTGAACTTGGACTTCAATATTTTCATCATGGAAATTTAAGCTTCACTCAGATGTGTTGACCTGAAAGAGGCACTTAATCAAAAGGGATCTCTGCTATGAAAGAGAAAGCTGAGGTTTTACCAGTAATGGCTGAAAATATAATTGTCGTGGTTGTGCATTTAATTGCACATCTTTTTGCAGGGTTATGATTTCCATTCCAGTTCAATGACATTTATTTTCAAGACACTTCCAATCTGATTAGGAATTCTGCATATAAGTCTAGCAGCCACAAAACTAGCAAAGAGGTGTATAGTAGCTGAAGATAGAAAGTGACATCTTAAAATGCTCCTTAACATTTTCCAAATACTCTGAGTACATCATCTTAGGAAAGTTTGTTTCATCTTTGACTTTCTTTTGAAATGTGGAAAAAAATAAATTTGTTTTGAACTAGACTAAGTTAGAGCTTCATTCCTAAAGCAGTTACTGATGAAATAAATTTGTGTCTGTTTTACTTTAACCTTGAATTTCAAGATTAAGGTCTTTACATTTGGATGTAAGCTCAAAAATTAAAGCCAAAAACCAGACACATGTGGAGGACTGAGTCCTTCATACTTCTCACTTCTCTCATCCAAGTAGTGCCATATTTCTGGAAGAAGACTTTGAAATCTTGTCAGTGTTTTTTGTTGCATTATTGTGTGGAGAAGGCAGGCAGCTGTAATGTGCACTATTAAAAGATAATTTTGAAAATGTAAGTAATGGAATCTGACAGAGATGAAATTTTCTGTCCTTAGGATGGTCTGTGGTGCCAAAGGAATGCTGTTAACCTTAGCAGGGAATTAGGGGCCCTGGAAAGATAACTCCAGTGCAGTATCATCATCACTCATGCAAGGGAAAACCACCAGCTGCTGCTACTGAAACAAGTTGAGGAATGAGCACTTTCATGTCTTCCATCTACCTTGTGAATAGCAAGAAAATGTTTCCTTCCAGTGGGTTTTTGTTAGAGTTTTAACCCAATTCCATGGACATCATTCAAGTGAGTTCTGGGCTGCATTGGCAGCAGCTGCTGACTTGTCCAAGAGGAAGACAGTAAGCATGGCGCTTCCAACTTTTTTCAGTTTCTCCTCAAATTTTCCTCTTACAGCTTCAATTTCCATTACTGCCACACTCCTAGAAATCCAAATGCCATACATAAGTCAGAATATATATTTATAGTTTTCATACAATAAGTTCCATTTGCAAGGTGACCCTTTTCTACCAGCTCAACGTCTTCATTGCATTTCTTTTTGGAGAAGATTTCTGGTGGAAAATGTTGAAGCTTTAGGTTGGATTCATAAATGTGAGTAGGACAAACACCAGCTTCACATCAAGACTACACCAGTTCTTCCACATTGGCTGGTCTTCTGACTGATAAAGGACCTTCCTCTCAACACATTTTGGTCTTCCAAACAGCTCAAAATGATGTCACCTGCTTCCTTTTATTCATCATGCAAGTTGGCAGGGCAGGAGGCACAGATATCCAGGTTTTCATCCCATGACACCCAAAGTGAAAATGCTTATGGTGTTTTTCCAGATATTCTTCTTTGGCTTAATTTGTGCACCTTCTGTCAAAGGAATGCTGAACAAGCCTCTGAAAACCCAAAGGGCAGGTATCCTGAAGTAGGAACATTAATGGATACTTCAGAGTTTACTTGGCCTTAGCTATCTGCATTTCTAAAATTCAAATAATGATTGTTACTTACCTTGAAGGCATACTGGGAAGATTAATTCATTAATTCTGTTCAGAAAGCAGAACAGTATCTTTTGGCTCCTAGTTTAAATTCAGTAGCCAGTGTTAAGTTCCTAAATCAATATGTAGAGATGTGAACAAAAAAGATTTGTCTTTCAAAGGAGTTTGTGTCCATTCATCTCTCAGCAAGAACTCTCCCACTCTCTCTACTTTTAATTGACTCAGTGGAGAATTGGAAACCAAACCTCTGACCATTATGATCTAAATTTGTGTTTGTCAGTGGAAAAATCCAGCCTAAATAATGTGGCTATTATATTCTCCACTGCAGCAGCTATCTATGATTAAAGTGTTATTCTCATTAACTTCATTATAAGCCTCTGCAATCAGAAGATACTTCACTAACGGGAACTTTCTGAGACTGCCTTTGCTCTGATTAAATGTCTTTGGTGCATATTTGCAATTGCAAACATACATACATACATACATATATATAAACATTTCAGGTGTCCATGCCATACTTTTACCAGTGCAGAACCGTGGAGTAATTTTATCTCCTCATAAAACAGTTAGTATGTTGTCTTTTTCTTTCCTTTATTTCCTCCCTATTTCATGGATCATCTGACCATAGTATTTTTGTATTAGAGGAGGACTGGAGATGATCTGGGCCTGTATATCAAATGTAGCTTTTCCCACTCCTCTTTTCCTCTCATTTCTGTTTAGATGTCAACTTCATTCCTTTCAACTTCTGAAATACCTGAAGCTTTCGGGTGATGTCATTGGTTTGAGAATGAAGAATAAATCATTAAAAATAATATCATTATCATACTTCTGGGTTTCTGCCAGCTGCCTAGAGGGGTGATGAAAGAACTCTTTCCTTCTTTGGTATAATTTGTCTCCTGGATATTTTAGAGGAAGATTTTGCCTTTCTCTGAATCACTCCAGATTGCTACAGACAGACATAGGTGATGAGTGATCTCAGAATATCAGAATCACAGAATCAATTAGGGCGGAAAAGATCCCTAAGATCAACAAGTCCATACTTTGACTGAACACCACCATGTCACTAGACCATGGCACTGAGCGCCACATCTAGTGATGGAAATTCCACCACCTCCCCTGAGCAGAATATTCAAATGCTTGACAACCCTTCCTGTGAAGAAATTCCTCCTGATGTCCAACCTGAACCTCCCCAGGCACACCTTGAGGCCACTTCCTCTTGCCCTGTCACTGGTTGCCTGGGAAGAGAGACCAACCCCCACCTGGCTCCTCTCAAGGAGTTGTAGAGAGTGATAAGGCCTCCCCTGAGCCTCCTTTCCTCCAGGCTGAGCCCCTCCAGCTCCCTCAGCTGCTCCTCATCAGACTTGTGCTCCAGACCCTTCCCCAGCTCTGGTGCACTTCTCTGGATCTTCTGCAGCACCTCAATATCCTTCCTGAATTGAGGGGCCCAGAACTGGACACAGCACTAGAGGTGTGGCCTCCCCAGTGCCCAGCACAGAGGGACAATCACCACCTTGGTCCTGCTGGCCACACTATTCCTGACACAGAATGCCAGGAGGCCACCGGCTTTCTTGCCCACCTGGGCACTCACCAGCTCATATTCAGGATACCCCACAGATCAGAGTGGTGCAGGGTGCTGGAGTAGGATTTTTTGCTTTTGTCCATATAATTTTGTACTGCCTGGCTCCTTTGAGTACTGGAGGATGTCATGACAAAGCCTTTGGTCTTCTTTCCTTGCCATACTATAGCATTGGCAATTGATTTTTTATTTTAAGTCTTATCGCAGACTGTTATAAACACTTTATTGGCCTGTGAAGCCATGAGGAATAAATTTTTATAGACTTTTCTGTACTACACATTTATTATACACTTGTTAATAATTGTAAGGAATAGAACTTGTTAAACCAACTAATCCAGTCCAGTGTTTGCATGTTCACTTCAGTGTGACCAGTTCTTTAATCAGCTAGACACTTTCAATGGATTTTTCAACTCTCCTTCTGCAATTGATTTGTGTGTAAATACAGCAATCTGGACAAGTTCAAATGGTAACCACTCGTTGAAGTGGTGAACTTGCAGTACAGTATGCACTTAGCTAAGCCCCTTGAGCCCAGTTGTGGAAACAATCCCATTTCAGGGGAGCATTTAAACACACAGAATAATTGCTTGCAATGACTGGGATTATGAAGGATTTGCAAGGATTTCCAAGACAAACAGGACACTGGAATAATGCACTCAAAGCCTCCCATATTTACAGTTAATGGAGCACCAAGGAACTGTGTGACCAACACTTCTCTCAGATACATTAGAATGTAAGGAACTCAATAAGCAACCAGGCATAGATTTACTGGGTGGAAAAGGAAAAGCACTACCTTAGAAAGCATTTGTACTAATGGCTGTGGTGTAACTCTACCTGATCATCTGGGTTGCTGAATTTACAGCAAAGATGGATCTTGGCCTCACCCCGTGATCACCTCCAGCTGTGTTAGGTTTTTTCAGACTTGTTCTAAAGAAGATCTTGGAATTTCTAAGGGTTCCATAATGCTAAAGGTTTGGAGGATGGTCTTATTTTTCCCCACTGTGTGATACCATGGCAAGTCTCTTCGTTTCCTTCAGTTCTATTTTTCTACACTATGAAATAGCACAAAACTCTACCCACCACCAAGCTGTGGTAAAAACAAAGCAGTTTGTGAGAGTAAAAGTCACTTTTGTTTCTAAATACTCCCACACTTTATATATTGTGGAAGGGGAAATGGAAATGAATATACCAGTTTCTTTTCTTGATTTCTGCTATGATTTTTACACTTGTTTTAACCCTTTAAGATACTGGGTTAATACCTGGGCACCATCTGGAGTTTCCAGTGGGAGGTTTGAATCCATAGCATTGTTAGAATGAGCTGTAGTTCAAGTTACCAGAAAACAGAAATTATTAGGGAGCAGACAGGTCACAAGCCAGACTAACTTTTTTATACTCCTTTAGTGCCAAAACGATGTTCTTGGTAACATCTTTCTCATGCTCCTCTTTATTTCCTCTTTGGTGGTCAACAGCAGAAGCCCAGAGTGCAAATCAGGTGATAAGATGATTTCTCAGCAGGGTCTGAAGTCAAAAGAGATCCAGAATCTCTGGAGCCAAAGCTGCAAAGACCTGCCAAATCTGTGCTTAGCCTAGCTCTGCTACAGGAAATTATTACCTGTCCTTGCACCCTGCTTTCCATCTGGCTTCCCTTTGGTTCTCTAAGCAAAAAAAATACCAAAGTTCTTCATTTATAATCATATAAGCAAGATGTCAATGGCACTTAGAGAATTATACTGTATTAAGTAGTCCATGCACTCCTCAACAAAGTAGCTGAGAGAAAAGATCTTGAAAGGCTTTTCATTAAATAAATGAAGACAAGGGGAACAGATCACACTAGAGACACTAATAAACAAACAAAGGCCTTATCTGAACATATGTCTATAACCATTGTCAAATGATTAAAGAATCATAATTTTTTCACTTTGGAAGAATGGATAAATAAGTCATGTTTAAAGCTTTAAACAGTAAGATCTGTGGTCTCACCTTTTACTGATTCAGGGGCTATTTATTTCCATGTATATTTCCCTTCAACTAAACAAAAATGGTTCCTATTAAATTCTATTCCTTTCAGAAAAAAAAAAAATTAAACATATCCTGCCTGGGAGGAAAGCCAAAATGTTGAAAAGATATGATGAATGAGTGTAGACATTAGCTGAAGCAGGAACACTGAACAAAAAATGCCAGGCATCGGCATGATACTGTTTTTATTGTCACTAGAGAATCTGAAGGCTGCCACTTGTTAAAGGGTAAGCACTTATTTCTTTTCAATTTAATACTTAACTCTGTATAGACTGAATGCTGGCTGTTTTTAATTAAATGTCTATCTCTGTCACACCAGTCCCCAAACAAACAGGCTGGAAACCACAAATATACGGGGACTGTTGTTGGTTCGTTCCTGAGAGGCAGAAGGGAGTTGCTCCGTACTGGCTGCCGAAACAGGAAGCCAACGTTTTCTTCTTCCCCATGCAAGCTGAAATCTGCAGCCTAAAGAGGGTTATGGGAACCTTTTCCTCACCGGAGGATTTTATGGGTCACAAATCCCTTAGTCATTCAAAACTTGGCTCCAAAGCACAGCAAAGTTTTTTGGTGATGTTTCCATAGAACTCCAGGTTTTGTTCAGTTCTGCAAACACTGTGAAATACCCCACCACATCCTTGACATCCAGAGATGACATGGGTCCTGGGGGAGACTCACGACCCAACAGAGGCCAGGTGGGATGGGCCAAAAGTCTAAGATGGTGCTAAGAACTGAAGTTTACACAGTGGGCACTAAATGAATTATGAGCAGAGTTTTTTCACGATCCCTTCACACTGCCCATTCCAAATAAAAATCAGTTCCTTTCTTCACATAGCAGCAAACAAAATTTGCTCTGTCCTGCTCACAGTTACCTTGGTACAAATCCGTTGCCAGGTGAAGATGTGCAGCTGTCCTGGTGCAGTGCTACAGCAGGAAAATCAGCCTCCCAATAAACCCATATGCATGCTCATATATCCTGGATCTGACACACGTGGCCAGACTGATGTCCAGCCAGTGTCAGCCGGACTGTCCCTGTACATCACTCCCTTGTAGTAACAGCAGACATTTTCTGTAAGAGCTGCCTGCCTGAAGCAGAGAATAAATTCCTGCTCACCTTTAATCTCAGACTTTCAAGTCTGAGTTTGGGTGATACCTGTTAATATCAAGGCTTCTGGAATAACTTAGGTTGGTCTGTATGCACACAAATGTCCCAAGCTTGCTGAGTGCTCTTTCAGCAGCCTCCGTATCTCCACGTCGAGTACAACTGCCTGGGTGGCCTGGGTGGCCTGGGTATGTTTCCTTGCTCTTGCCTTCCACCCCAGCTCCTCCAAGGAGTCACTCATAATTTCATTTACCCTCTTTATGAAGATAAGATATGTGTTTTCCAGTAGGGTGAAATATTCTCCCTTTTTTGAGGAGTGCCTTAGCACTATGCTTAGATGAGTTTCCATAGGAAGGATGCCCCTGCCAAGGAAGTCTGAGAAATGGAAAAGCTAATGAGACTAAACTACAGGGTTTTTTTAAGCATGGATCTCTGCTCAGAATGAAAGATACTTTTAGATTATAGCTATAAACAGAGCTCTTCCTGAGCTTGTACAGAGCTCAGGGCAGATCTGACTCCTCTTCTGCAGTTGCTTCAAAAGACATGGCAGCAGATCTATCCGCCCAAAGTGTTCTACTCAGTTAGAAAGGGGGTAAATCCCAGGATCAAGGGGATAAATTAATTTTTTATTGGTCTATATTTTGTTTTTATCAGCATTGTATCTGAAAAAAACCTACCAAGTGCAGAACTTCTCTTAAGATCTACACCATTAACACATGGAGCTCAACACAAGTCAGAAAGAAAACAATTAAGAGGCTTTAAGATCCCTGGCTCTACTGAAAGCCCAGGAGCTGCTCCTGTGCAGGGTTATTGATAAGGCCAACACTTCCAGAGCCATTTCAGCTGATGCCTGAGCTGCAGAATCACCACCTGTCAGCTCCATGACCAATGTGGCCCCTGATAGCAGACTCAGCTCAGGCACACTTAGCTCACTGTCTGGGATGCATTTAAGCTCTTTGTTTTCTTTATGAGATGAGGATTTGCCAGCCCTAGTACTTCTGCATACTGACAGCTTAACTGCTGATGTCAGATTTTGCTGAGAAATGAGTTAATTTATGATTGCATGAAATGTTTGTCAAAAAGACAAAACACTTGGATCTGTTGGCAGTATATAAAACCATAAATACTAGAGAACATAGTGACAGGAGCCAACATTTATTAAAATTATGGCCTGTAATGTTTTCAATAACCTCTTTCATTTGATTATTATTATTATTTCACACTGGGAGGTTTCTAAAACCATATGATCCAGGCAGGCAGAGCATGCCTGGAATACAGGTGGGCAGAAAATTCCAGCATGAAGGACTCAGAAAAGGAAACAAGTAGAGATGGGAGAGAAATCTGTGATCACGTGTAGTCAGACTTGTCCACAGGTAAGTTCCACCACTCCTTCTGGTAGAGGTGCTGCTCCTTATCCAGCAACTTTCTGATGTTTTTACTGCAGATTCTTGGATAGTAATCATGTTGGAGTAACGCTAGGAAAGTGAAAAGTAGGCTGTCTTCCTCCTGACCTTCTGAAGCCACTCTGCAGAACTGAGCCCTTCTGGCATTTTGCCAAGGGTCACAGATGCATTTGCCAGCCCCAGACAACTCCTGATCCATGAAGTCATGAGGGATCTTGGTGCGCTGAACAAGGTAAGGACTCTATAACAAGCTGTTCTTGTTCACTCCCACCCTCCTCCTGCTTGCTTTGGATCCCAGATAACTCCAAGAAAGGCTTCCCTTCCCCAAAGAAGGCTTCCCTTCAGCTCTGCTCTGTCCTTGCTATTTATGTCACTGATCAAGACTCTGTTGGGCCAGTCCTCAGACAGCTACATGAGAGGGGCCTTTCTGTAGTGAATCTCACACCTAAAGGCCCTTAAATAAAGGGCAAAAAAGGAAATAGATGTCCAGAAAAAACAATGAATTTACTTGAGAGTAAATTATGGCTGAACTGGTGACAGATCTTAGGTGTCCCAACAAAAAACTTAGCTCCACGTCCACTAATCCTGCCACTTAGCCTTTTTCTCCCTGACCTAACCTGTCTTCCATATCCATTCCTATTCTACACTATTTTCTTTTCACCTGGGCCTTCTCTCACTCCTAGGGAAATTTCCTGGACTTCCTGCTCTTCTACCTTGTTCTCTGCTTCACTAAAGTATTTTCCTGCTATTGGCTCCCAGTGAAAATAACACTGTGGATTTCATTTCTTCACATTTTCTTTAGGGTTTGCTTGTCTCCAGTTGCCCTTGACCATGTTTGTCCAGAATACAACCAAGGAAAGAACCATCAATATGAGACCAGCAAACTTCAGACAAACAGTGTAGCACAGTCACTCCACTGTCAATGTGTGAGCCTTTCCACAGTATTTGCTGTGTTTAACTTATTTATGTTTCATTATGTTAATCCTCAGTTTATCTTGGCTTTAAATAGATTGTGCAATCATTCCTTTGGGGGTCTATAACATATTGCTCAGCAGTAGACCTTTGTCATCTATTGATACAATCCTCTTTCCATGAAATACGCAACTCCAGTCAGGCTCCTCTCAAATCACATTCATGGCAATGTCATGAAGATATTTCCATTATCAAGATTGCTATGAATCTGTGTATTGAACAATACTAACCTCCTCTGTTAATCTCAACACTGGCAAAAGGTCAGACCATTACTATTTTACACCAAAATTTGGAAGTGGAAGCATGAGTTCTGGGGAAAGCCTGAGTGGAAGATACATGCTTCTTTTTTACAGTTGGATTTTTTGGGCTTGATTCAGTTGCCCAAAAAGTGTGTAGCAACTTTTAAGATGCCGCTGGCATTCAGGATTGCTGCATAGGTATGCCCCAGGAGCTACAGGATAGGCAGATTCAGGCAGGATGTGTTAGGGACTCTGAAGTGGCCCTAGATGCCTTTCATCAGGCATTGTGGCCCCTTTCCTGCTGAGCCCAAAACAGAAGTGTATCAGACACAATTTCAAGCTTAGCTTATCATATTTCCCAGGCTGTTATCTCCTGAATACCTGGCAAGGAACAAACTGACATCACTGAGACCCCTCTGCCCCTTGGATCCTCAGCTGCCCTTAACTTCTGCTGCTGAAGAGGAGCAACAACTCAGCATCTTAAAACATCTTCTCTAATCCATACAGCCAGCTAGGATAGAGATTTGAGCAAGGAAAAACATGTATTCTGACAGAATGTTTTCTAGGCTTTTCAGGAGAAATTCTGGCCATCACAGATCCTTTTCTGGCTTGTAGGGGAAAATTAGTAAGATAAATGGCCAGTATAAGGATGTGGTCCCTTGATCTTGAAAGCATGAGCAGTCAGGCAAAGAAACTGCATTAGCAGAAAACAGAGATAGCTGCAGCAGTTAACCTGTTCCAGTCCTTAGAGGGTCACTAAATGCTAAATATGCTCTCCTGTTGGGAATATTGTCATGAAAGGGCACTCTGAAGACATCATACAAAGTCTGTAAGACTTCCCAGAGACAGTCAGACCAGTTGGGTCCTCAGGGGTGTGTCAGTCACTCATGTTTTCAAAAAGCATTCGTGATGCTACACATTTCTCAAGAGATCTGAGTGTCTCTCTACACAAGCTGCTTTACCAGCAAACTTTCACTTTTCCTCGTGCTTTTACCTTAATACAGCAAAGATCTTCAGTCATTCCATCTTACAACTGCTGCCAACAGAAGAGCCAACACTGAGCAGATCTCCTGGAGTTATGCACATGCAATCATAAGGAAAGATATTGCCTAAGAAGCAAAGAAAATTAATAGGTGCTTTTAATTACATGATTTGTCATCATGTGTCAGATTAGCCCTGGCTACGGGCTGAAATTCTACCCAGTTGCTCCCTCCTGCTCTGCCACTGCTGCCTTTGGTCCTTTCTGGAACCAGTTTTCCCCCCAGCACCCCCAGACTGGCTGAGGTGGAACCACTGGAGCCCCCAGGGACCGTCTGTGTCTGACATGGGGCAGCCCTGAACTCTCCTCACAGAGACCCCCTGTAGCCCCAGTGCCAGGACATGGGTGTGTGAACCTGGTACACATGAGAAGAATGGTCTTGAAATAGAGCTACGGCATTTCAAGTTTAAGGAGCACTATATATCTGGTTTAGCTTAAAAATTAATTATAAGAATATGATAGTGGCAGAACAAATTGAAGGAGAATTATATAATTAGAGGAAATTTACATTTTGTGGGTCTTACAGGATATTCATAACATGGATGTTTGAAAACATGACTGTGGGTAGGTTCAACTTCATCTCTTCAAACTGTGGGCTCACAGAGATGAACTCCAGAGGTGCCTTGTGGAGCAGGAAGGGCAGTGGCAGAGCTCTAATCATCTTCAGTGGATGAAGGTCAGGAAAAATCCATATGAGCCTCAAGCAAACACAAATAAGTATAAGGGGGTTTTTTTAGCTGGGAAATGAGCCCGCTGCCTTTCACTGACCCCATGAAGCCCAGCACCAGGGTATGTCAATGAGGCAAGGTAGGCAACCACTGCACAGCAAGTCCTTCTCCCTATGTGGACAAAGACTGCTTGAACCAAGCCACAAGCATCAGTCATAACCTCTCAGCTCGCTCCTCGGAGCAACTGTGAGTCAGACCCTTAATTTGGTTTGCCCAGTATTTGATTCCTGCTGTGTTGCTGGGGCTCAGCTGAGTTGGATGCATGGCAAGTGGCTGAAGTAGTTCTCAAGTGGAGAAAAAGCAAGTTTAAAACACAGCAGAGAGAAGAACACACTTTTGACAGTTGGTCTGTGGTTGTTCTTCTTTCAGCTGGAAGCCCTATTTGATGAGAGGTAATAGATTGGCAGAACACTTTAATATCACAGTTAGACAAGCTGGACATCATCAAGAAAGATTCCAGATGCTGAAAGCACAAGGAAGGAAAAGGTAGCAATGAAGTTAATAGCCCTGCAATGCCTCTTTCTTCCCTCACAGTTCTGACAACAAGGAAATTAGCTTTGAAGGTTTTCAATACCACAATATGACTGAAACTCAAACAAAACACCTCTCCTCTGAAATTTATCACAGTGCTTGCAAATTCCCCACCCTGGATAGGGCAGGCTTCATCTGCCTGCTCTTTTATCTGTCTCCCATGCAACTGTGGATATAAATTCTGCTTAAAAAAAATAAGTGTTTTAGAACTTGTACTTCAGCCAAGATTCAATGTACTTTTCAACGTCAGCAAATTGGAAAATCTCAGTGTAAGTTGAAAGTTGAAATAAATGAGCTCTGAGATCTCTACCTTGGTGGGAGGATTTGTTTTGTCTTTTCTTTTTCTTGGCTGCTTGTATTTTTTTTTTCCTAAGATTTCTTGCCTCTTTCCTTACCATGTCACAAGCTAAAAACAATAAAACATTTGATGGTGCAGTCTGTTAATGAAGATGGGCAAACTGACTGCCCAGGTGAAGGCATCACAGATAGACACTTTCTAGTGAAAATGGTGGGAAAGATCCAGCTGCCTCTGCAGGTGTGTCTTGGGGTACTTTATGATGTGTATCCCATATCGCTGCCCTATGCCCAGAAGTTAATTTTGTGCCTTTCTATGCCTTTAAACTGAGCCTGAGAGGTGGGGAGAGAAAAAACCGAGCAAACTCTCCAAAGCAGTTTGCAGTTTGTTTTCATGTTTCAAGGACACACAGAGATACAGATTCCTCTCTGCGTTCTGTTGGAGAGAGGAGCGGAGGAAGCAGCTTGTTTGCTTTCTCAGCCAGCTTTCGGCCCTTTTTCTCTGGAGAGAGACAGACTTGAACTTTGCTTTCCTGGGACTTTGGGTTTTTTTCCCTTCTTCTTTTTTAGCCTGTTTCAACATCAGAACACATCGGGAGAGTTCTCCACCGAGGCCCAGAAGTGGCCCCACCCTGTCCCAGCTCCAAGGGTGGGGAGAGAGATCTACGGAAGGACTCTAAAAATTTTCCCAGGTTTTTCTCTCCACAGCGAGAAGCTTTATTATTTAGCATTATTATCCTCTTCCTGTGTGTTTGTTAAATAAATAGTTTTTATCTATTTCCCTTTCCTCCGAGGAAAAAATCTTTTTTTTTCCCGAACCTGGTGGGGGAGGGATGGTTGTAACCTGCCTTCTCTCAGAGGATATATTTCCAAATTTGTCCAAACCAGCACAAATATTTAGTGGCGCCCAATGTGGGGCCAGCAGGAGCCGGCGTGGCCTCCTGGCTGCAGCCAGCACACTCCACGCTGAGCTGAGGAGGGCACCATGCAGCCAGCAGCACAAAGGGAGCAAGGCTTTCTCCACCGTAAAGCCTGAACAAGAACACTCTTCAACGTGGCGGCTTCAGAGTCAGAGAGAAAGAGAAAGTGAGTCCCGTGAGATGGAGCTGAACACGGCGATGGGAGAAAAGAGGGCGGTGCTGCGATTCTCGCACGTAGCTCAAAAAACTTCTTGCATGCCATAATATCTGTAATATCACAAACTGTTTGTCTCTGTACATGGGGGGATGGAGAATTCAAGTGTGGCCCATGAAGATTTTGAAGAGTGCCTATGCCAGGCTATATAGAAGCAGTGAAAGGCTTTTAGAGACTTGTGGCAAAGAAAGCCTTTGTGTTCAGGCCAACATAACTCATCCTTAAAAAGATTAATAACCCCAATTAATGGCTCATGTTTTGCAGTGTGAAGGAACTGTGAGATTTTCATGGAAGAGATGTTTTACACCACAGCAGATTGTTTCTTTCCAGGCAGGTCTGCTGTTGGTGGCAGTTTGGGAACCATGTGCAGCTGAAGAAAACCCTTTTTCCTTAAGCATAAGAAAGAGACTTTTCAAGAACTGCAACACTGACTAAAATCCCATGTTCTGTTACCCTTTGTGTGAGTTGGGTAAAAGGAGGGAAGTGCTGGGGGGAGGGAAGGGGGTTTGCTTTAATTTCTTGTTATTTCTCTTTGCTTTTAATTCTATTAGTAATAAAACTCTTTCTTTGTACTGCAACTGTTTAAGTTTTGTGCCTGCTTTGCTTTCTCCTAATTCTTATCTCACAGAAGGGAAATGAGTAAGTAATTGATATTTTGAACAAAAACCCTACAAGGTGCCAGATCCAAAGACCCATTTCCAGACACAGAGCCTGAGCTGCTTTGCCGAGACTGCATAGTGAAGAGAAGGCATTAAATTCTATAAGGCAGCCCATAGGAAAAACTAATTACTCCCCCCACCCTCTGCATTGACCCTCTGTCTCCAGCCAAGACCTCTCAAAGGTTCATTCAGCCACTGTGAGATTCAGAATGGCAAATCCTGTTTTGGTGGGTGGTTTTATAGTAGAAACCTTGCACTTGGGACAGTACTCAGGGTGTCAGCGCAGGGAAAGAATTTTTCTGAAAGAGATCTGTAAAAGCCACACATGAAAGCCAAGAGCACACATGCTAGGAGATGGGAAATGACAATTCTTCTCCTCTTCAGGATCTAAGTGTCTTAGTGCAATATGGACTTAACCATCCTCCTTAAGATAGGAGCCACCTTTCAAAGACACTGCTGGAAGTGCAAGGCTCAGCCTGGAATGCAGATGTGGAACCACATGTATGAAACCTCTGGGAATGCAAGCCAAGGCAGATCCCAATAATTTTATTTCCCTGTGAGACATGTTTTCTCCATAAGATCCTGTCCCATACTGTTTCCCTCTTATGAAAGGTGAGGAGCCCTGACTGGGGCAGCAGCCAGGGTGTGGGGGTAACACCAAGCTGAGCAATGTCAAAATCTTATCAACTGTTCCAGCAGTAAGAGGATGATATTTTGAAACTATGGGAGAAACACACACGGAAAAACAAGCGATGGTAATGAATTTCAAGAAGTAATTTAGTGCTACTTATAACAGGGGAGCACAGTCACTCAGACTGACAAACACTCAAATTAAGAGTAATTTATGAATAATAATTCCATCTAAATAGCCTGTGTGTGTGTGTGTTTGTGCAAATAGTGAGTCTGCCTTGGCTCTTGGTAATCCTGTAAGTGCTTTGGCAAGGGGGCTAATGAACCATGAAGTACAGAGGTCCAGTTGTCTGACAATGCTTCATAATAAGAACAGGAAACGAAGTGTAAAAAAGGGACGGGATATGAATGCATTAAATGTTGCTTGTTTTTTCTGCACTCATATGAAAAGAGTGAGCCACTGTCGCGGGTTAGGTTTGTAACCGGGCGGAAACACCAATTTAGTGTAGTGGTTTGGTCTAAAATACTCATTACTGTTTATCTTCTGTGAGATAAGAATTAGGAGAAATGCAAAGCAGGCACCAACTTGAAAGAATATAAAGAAGTTTATTAACAGACCTAAAAGAAGAACAGAAAAAAAAATTTATACCACCTTCAGAACTCTCCTCCTCCCCCCACCGACAATGTAAAAAGACAACCCTTAAGATGTTCAGTCTGTTTACCACTTCCATAATAACCTTGTTCAGTCCATTTAGAAAGAGAAGTCTCTTCTTGCTCGTGCTATGAAAACATTATCACAACGAGACAGCCACCCACTTCCAAATATTGTTCAGTCCATTTAGGAAGAGGAGTCTCTCTGCTTACGATGTGAGTCCCTTCCCCCGACTTGCAGCTTTTCCCGCAACTGCTTTCGAGGGTCCACTCTTGAAGTTTTTTGGGGTACAATTTTAAGGTTGAGCCGTTCAGAAACAAAAGAAAACAGAGGCCCTTCTCCTTCCCTGGGAGCAAAGGGTCTTCCTCATCTTCAACTTTAAGACTATCTCTGGGAGCATCTCTAGGAACTGAGGTTTTCTCCTTTCCCGTTTGGAGCAAAAGTCTTCATCTGGTTCATCTCTCCCTGTCCAAACTTCTCATGAAATTACAGCTGCATCAGCATCTGCTTATTGCTTACTAGTTGAACACTCCACCCCCCATATCTTCATGAAATTACAACAGGATACTCTGATATATCATAGCTTCACAACAGAATTTCAGCTTTAAGCATCTCCTCTCTCTCTCTTCCCTCAGGTTTTCAGCTCTTCACAGCAATAAAAGGGTTAATCTCACCTCGGCCTTGCAGCTGGAATGTGGTTTATCACTGTTGGTCACCTGAGCTCTGCCGGACAGAGGTGCCGCTTTGCTGAAATCTTGGCCGCAGTGGAGGGGGGGAGGTTCTGAGCCTCTCTGGCTGCCCATGGCAAGGCAGTGGGGGGGGGGGGGGTTCCATGGCTGGAACAGGCCCATGGCTCCAGGCTGGCCGTGGCCCGGCCCGGCCTGGCCCAAGCAGGGCCTGGCCGGGCCCACTGGCCCCTGCACGGGGCCTGCAGCCACCTGTGCCAGCGCCGGAAACGAGAGAGAGCTTGAGGGGGGGGGGGTTTTGTCTGTTCTTAAGTGTGGATCACAGAGGCGGTCACAACTTTAAGTGGCTTAAAGAATTGTCCATATTCAAACTGGCCAGCTGATAGGTTCTGTCAGGTCCCAGAGGAAGCTGTAAGCACCCCTTAGCAAGGACATCCCTTCCAGGACTATGCTTGCTAACCTATGACAGCCACCAAAGAGTGGAGTTGTACCCGGCAGCACCAGAGGTGTTTCAGATGCATTCTTTGATCACTCATGCTCCTGAAGCAGAGAAGATTTTGTCTTGCCTTAGTTTTAAGGATCACACACCAAATTCCTTGTTGCAAGATTATTAAAAATATTTTTATCTGTCATAGCAAAAGCTATGAATTCCCTGAGAGGAGAAATACAGAAAAACAAATCCCTCCTATGATCTGTTGTAAAGCAGTGGTTACAGAACCAGCATCAAGTTTTTATATATTTTTGTCCCTGGCTCTTAACTCTTAAACAAGTGTTTCTAAGGAGTATTAGATTTATAGTGCTGATAATGTGTAGAGCAATGCTTCTTGGAAAAATTGAAGAAGGAAACAAAGGAAGAAAACATAGTGGTTTTCATTTCTTTCTTTCTTTCTTTGCAAAGAACACTCATTAAGAACTTTGCTGAGAGATTACAATGGTGTGGTCAGTGTCACTTTTTTTTCCCCCCACTCAAGTATAAAATGTACTCATATGAGAACATAAATAGCAGTAGAAGTGAAGAATTGCCTATTTCTCCTAACACTGGAGGAACCACTACTGCAGTGCTGAGTACAGTTTTCTTGTCTGCATTCTAGCGTAACTAGAACAGAGGCTGACAGATATGACACGGAGAAACACCACAAGAGAACACCTAGGGTGGGCTTGGATGTCAGGAGAGGCTTCTGTGGAGGTTATGTAACAACTCATCCCACCTTCTTTTACCTCTGCTTCATATCAACATCTCACACCTTCTTTTTCTAGTAACTTGGGAACATCCAAAAATAATCCAAAACAACTTGCATCCAAACATCCAACAAACATCCAAAATAACTTGCACCCTCTGGTTGCTCCAGGCCTTCTGTCCTTCAGACATTTATCTTCTTGTGGCTATGTAATATGTTTATTTCCTCCCCAAAAAGACTGTCAGCCCAGCTTCTTACAAAATAGCCTCTGGTAGCATGTTCACAGCCACTCAAGTTCCAGTACAACATCCAGCAAGGATTCCTGTGGCCCTTCACTCCTCTCACAGCTGTCCAAGCCTTCTTCACTTCTCACCTTCAGAGCCATCAGAGCACTTTTGCCAAGCTGAGCTTGCTCAGCTGCAGAGGAGTATAAGCACATGGAAATGGGAAGAATATCTTGGGTTAAGCCCAGTAGGCATCCGAGCACCACAGAGACACTCAGCCACTCCCTTCCAGTGGGATGGGGGAGAGAATCGGAAGGGTGAAAGTGAGAAAATTTGTGGGTTGAGATAAAGACAGCTTAACAGACAAATAGACAAAAACTGTGTGCACAGGCAGAGCAAAATAAGGAATTTGTTCACTAATTCCCATCAGCAGGCAGATTTTTTAATTACAGAATGATAGAATATTTTGAGATGGAAGGGACCCACAAAGATCATCGAGTCCAACTCTTTAAGTGAATGGCCCATATAGGGATCAAACCCACAACCTTGATGTTATGAGCACCAGGCTCTGGCCAACTGTGTTCATCTCAGCCAATTCCAGGACAGCACAGTTTCATCTCACATAACGGTGACTGAGGAAAACAAATGTCATAACTCCAAACGTCCCTCCCTTTCTCCATCTTCCCTCCAGCTTTATGTGCTGCGCATGACAATACATGGTAGGGAGCATTCCTTTGGACAGTTCATAGAATCATGGACTCATTCAGGTTCGAAAAGATCTTCAAGGTCATCAAGTCCAAACTTTGACCAAACACGACCTTGTCAACCAGACCAGAGCACTGAGTGCCATGTCCAGTCTTTCCTTAATCGCCTTCAGGGACAGTGACTCCACCACCTCCCTGGCAGCCTCTTCCAATGTTAGACCACCCTTTCAGTGAAAAAATCCTTCCTGATGTCCAACCTGAACCTCTCCTGGTGCAGTCTGAGGCCATCTCCTCTCACTCTCTCAGTTGCTGCCTGGGAGAAGAGCCCATCCCTGCCCCTGCTACAACCCCCTTTCAGTTGGTTGTAAAAAGGGATGGTTGGGTTCATCTGTCCTGGAAGTTTGATATCTAAAACATCACTGTGTAACCTGCACTCTTTTCATCACGAATCAAAAACATGACACCAAACCAACTACTGTGAAGAAAACTAACTCCAAACCAGCACAGAGAAGAATAATGAGGTTTCAGCCTATCTTCCCAATTAAGTTTCATGAGTGTGAAAGAGGAATAAGCTTTGAGGGAGGTAAACAGAAGAAAAAGTGCAGTAAAAATGCAAAACCCACATGAACTTTTATCACCAAAGGCCTCTACGCATTTCATAGAGCACAAGAGGAACCAGGTACTTTGCTAATGCCCAAGAATCATTATAAAAACATCTACTAGCCTTTATTTTCTTTGAAGGGGTAATTAGGTAGCTTCTCAAGACCTTTTTTTGGCATTGTTTGCAATTATTTTGCTTGGTTTTGCTTTGTTTTTTTTCAGTGTCTGAGACTCAGGCAGCTCTAAAAAGAGATAAAGACAAATACAATAATAAATCCGACTTCTCTCCACTTAGTCCTCTATCTAGGGAGTTACTTTCTTGTATAAAATCAATCAAAACTTTTTTGGAAAACTGATTGGCTCTACCAAGTAATCATAATGTGAGTAACTCAGATTTATTTCAAGCCACATTCTTCTTTACAGCTGCAGTAGAAGATGAGAAACAAAGGAAAGGCAATATACATCAACCTGTTCACATGCAGTAGCTCATGGTATTCAGCAGTAGCATCTAAAAATAGCCCACAGAATGGGGAAAGATACAAATATATAGATATACAGATGCATAGATATATCTAAAGTTTCAGAAAAAAAATTATTCTGTCATTTCAAATAATGCATCTGGGAGGGGAAAAAAAAGGATGCACCTACATGGTTTCTGGATGCAGACTTACCAAAATCAGAGAACAGCTGAGTTCTGAAGTGCTCATTTTTTAAGGGAAGTGAGAAATAAAAGTGGTATGATGAGAAGATGTCATAGAAAGAGGCTTCAGTGGCTGGTGAATGAGTACCAGCTTGGAGTTTTGCTGGATAAAGTGAGAGACAGCTCATACCACACTGACCCCAGAGCAGAACATACACAGGGAATGCTCAGTATCAACAAAGCCCTGATGCTCTGCTTTCCTTAAAGGTCTTCTGGCATTAGTGGGATGATAAAGCAGTTTATAGAATAAAAATTCTTCTGGGAAAATATTGATCAAAAGCATCTGCTGTTCTCATTGGGTATTGCTGAAAATAAATGCCTGCTTTATAACCAAGCAGAGGAATTTGGTGAATACAAGATTGCATAAGGTCTACAAAGACATATTAAATGTGAGATAGGTACTCTGTATGATCTACAAAAGAACCTAAAAAGAGAATTGTAAAGGATTAGGCACCCATCCTTCTTCAGTCCTTTTGCAAGCTCTATGTGGCACCTTTACTCATCTCTGTATGCAGAAATCCCTTAATAAACACCCCAAGCTTTAATCACAATCCTTTAAATGACATTTGAACCTTGGATTTCGCGTTTCAAGCACAGAAATTAATCATGAGTGGAATTTTTCCTTCACTTTTCAGCTCCTCTCCGAACCTTCCCTTCCCCTATCTCAGCATCTTCTGTTGAGACACAGGCTGTACTTGAAGAGCAGAAAAAGGCACCTTTTGTTTTCTGGAGGAAAGCAAGCAAAATTGAGCCATCAAGGCACGACTGCATGTGTCCACTGATCTGACAAACTTTGACTGATCTCTCGTCTTTGTCCCTTGTGTTTCTGCCTCACTCTTCTCTCTTTGTCCTCAACTTCCACTGAGATCAACAGAAAGTTTCTTATCACACCCTGTTATTTGCAAGCAGCAAGCTTAGAAGGCTTAAACATTTTCCCTTAAATGTATGCTCTGATTGTGGACAAGCAGGGTCCTTAGGAAATTTCAGCAAAATTGCTTCTGCTGTTGGAAGGAATAACAAAAGAGAAGAAGCAGATATGAAGTAATTTAAAGTAAATCTAGGGAAGTAAATCTTCCATAGACTTCAGTTATTTCACTGCTTTAATGGCAATTCTCTAGCACCCTCATGCTCACCTCTACCCTTCACTTACCAGCAGTGTCCTGTCCACTCTCCTTGGGCCTGGTGAGCTGCAGTTTCAGCAGAATATGTTGCACAGGGTCTCTTGGTCCTTCTAGAACTTTCAGTCTAGCAAGCACACTCCATCCCAGGTTTTGAGCCAAATTTCTCCTGAGGTTGCTTCTTTTGGCTGGTAGGGACAATTACGGGACTGAAAATAGGTTGGCACCCAGGCAGCCAAGAGGAGCAGAGGGCCCAGAACCCAGCTAGGAGTGAAAATGTGATGAGGAGCTAGAGAACCCTAAGGAAGGAGAAGGGAAAAGCACTGGGAAGAGCAGAGGATTGGTTTCAGGCAGTGCCACAGTCCCTAGAACAGCAAATACAATTCCCTGAGCTATAGGACTGCCCTGGGATCCTGCAGCTTGCTGTCATAGTCCCACTGAAAATGGGACACAAGGAAAAACATGCAGCCCACCTACCACATCATCACCAGCCCCCACAGAACCCTCGCAGGGGGATGCAGGTTGGTCCTCTGCCATCCCACACAGCTGAGGGTGAATCTCTCTCTTCTCCTGCAAGACAGAGGGCTAGACTACTGCAAGAAATATGCCCTGAGGGCTTCTGGCAAATTACAAATGAAGTTTTCAGATTGACAAGTCTGTGAGAGACACAGACACAATCTTGTGCTGGGAGAGAATGGCAATAAAAAGCAATCATGCTTTTATACTGCTGAGCAGAGGCAGTAAGCATTAACAAAAATGCTCAGGCAGCAAACTGAAACAGCAACAGCAAAACACCACATTTTTTGTCAAAAATCAAACCACCTCGAGAAGTAAATTAACAGTAACCAGTCCTGAGCTTCTCACCCCATCAGAAATGGCAGTGCTGCTATATTTATTGTTTCACTTAGCTTCAAATACTGGAATAGGGAGCCCTTAAAAGGAACCAGAGGATTTCAAGATGTGGTGGTTGTAAGTGCATTAGGTGTGTAGATGGGTAGTCTTTTTGCCTGAGCTATTTTTAGAGACCATCAGAATAACTCCTCATCTATAGTTAGCACTGCTAGAAAAATTATCTGTCCAGTATATTTCAGACATCAAGTCTAAACAGGAAACTGAGCGCCATGGAGAAAGTCATGAGTGCTATTTTGTACTCAATTCTGTATTTCAATCTAATATTTGATCCCACCTAGTTCAGTGACCAGTGAGAATAAGGATTTCTTAGTTACACTTTGAAATCTCAAGAGCTGAGATGGGTAAGTTATGACTGCATTCATGATGGAGAAGGGTGAAAAGAAGCCCTGAAGAACCACATTGTCAATGCCATAATTGAGAATAAAGATTGATGTCAAAGTGTTCTGCCTGTGGGTGAACCTCAATAGCTCTGGCTTCAATATGCACTTCAGTAAGCCAAAAGAGCTGGTTTACTCTTGTTATCCCAAGAAGCACATGCTTGACCAAGTGCAGGTTTTGTGAAAGAGCATTATGTTGAAAACTGATATCACCAAGCAGCCAGAGCTACTGCAGGAAGAGCAAGTGTCTGCCAAAGTTCTCCTTTCACCTTCTTCTGTGATCCAAATGGAGGTTCCTGCTTCCTTCCCAGAAACACATCAACTTAGCATTCCTGCTTTTCTTACTTATGGATCATTACTATAACTACCAGTGCAGAAAGAGATCTGGGGCATTTTTTCGTCAACACACAAAATTCAAGTTCCTTAATGAGTATGTGATTTGGGCTAGGATAATTTTCTTCACAGTAGTTCATGTGGTGATATATTTTCAATTTATGATGAAAACAGTGTCGATAACACAGGGATATTTTAGCTATTGCTGAGTAGTGATTACACAACATCAAGGATTTTTCTGCTTCTCCTGTTGTCCTGTCAGTGAGTAGGCTGGGATGCACAGGAAGCTGGGATGGGACACAGCCAGGATAGTGGACAACAGCTGACCAAAGGGGCGTCCCACATCATATGGCTTCATGCTCAGCAAGTAGCACCAGAGGGAAGAAGAATCTCAGAGCCAGAGAATCATAGAATATGCTGAGCTGGATGGGACCCATCAGGATCATTAAGTCCAACTCCTGGCTCTAGGCAGGACACGCCAAGAGTCACACCATGTGCCTGAGAGCATTGTCCAAACACTTCTCAAATTCTGCCAGGCTTGGGGCTGGCACTTCTCTGGGAGCTTGTTCCAGGGTCCAACCCTCTGGGTGAGAATTTTCCTGCTACCCAACGTGCACTCCCCTGACTCAGCTTCATGCTGTTTCCTCCAGTATTGTCACTGTCATGACAGTGAGGAAATCAGTCCCTGACACTAAACTTCCCCTCGTGAGGATGTTGAAGACCATAATGGGGTCTCCTCTCAGTGTCCTCTTTACTAGGCTGAACAGACCAAGGCACCCCAGCCACTCCTCATATGGCTTCTCCTCCAGACCCTTCACCATCCTCATGGGCTCCTTTGGACACTCTCTATTGGCCTAGTGTCCTTTTTATATTGTGGCGCCCAAAACTGCACACAGGACTCGAGGTGAAGCCACACCAGTGCAGAAGAAAGAAGGGAATCTAGCCATCAGGTTAAAACTTATAGGGGTTAGGGGATACTGACTAACAGCCAGTGTGCCCATGCAGCCACATTTCCTACTCATTTCAGTAAAAATTCTGACTAAAAATTCAAAAAAAGGTGTCAAGATTTCTACCCACTTTCCTCATTCTAATTTAGAGAAACTATTTTTGTCTGGACACAGGAGCTTTCATCACTAATAGCCAAGATCCCCAGGGTATCTTTTAGAGAAGAGTGACTGAAAACATCTGTATTCAGCATCCCTGGAGTCCTAGAGTCCCACAAAAGTCAATACCCAGCTCTCAACCTGTGTGATCACATTAGTCAGGAGAAGTTAACCAAAAAGCCAAGCCATGGGCCTAATGAGACGTGACTATTGTCATGGGACAGACACTTCTGATTTTGTTTACAAACTTCTTTCAGCTTAGGTGCATTTTGCCTTATACAAAAAAAAAAAAAAAAAACACAAAAAAAACCCCAACAAACAAAAAACCAAAGCCAAAACCAGATTAAATCCCACCCCTCCAAAAAACAAAACAAAGAAACAGCAGCAAATTTAGATGCATAGGGCAGTGGAATGAGGAAAGCATTAGTACTCAGAGGCATCTACCCTACTAGCAATGCTGCTCACAAAGAAATGAGTCTGTTCTCACAAGATTACAAGCTTGGCTTTTAATAACAGCTTTTATGAAGTTCTGCCCCATCTTCCCACAGGAGGGGACCTCCATTCATGCAAACTCTCCTTCACAACAGCATGTGCTAGAAGTATTTGATTTCATCTTCTCTTTTACCTTTTCAAATGAAGGCTGAGGATGTCACATCTTTGCTGTTGATTCTGTCAGGTGGGACTTGCTCTAAGAAAAGTCAACTAATATGTGACTCACAACTGTGTGACAAAACTTCACAGAAATACCAGTGCCACTCTTCCAGCCTGCTTTGTTCAAGTAGACAGACCTTCTCTGAAGACATTGGGAAGATGTGTTTTCTTCCTGTGCCTCCATTTACCCTAAATCCGACCAGACAAAGACCAGATCATACCGTTCTGCATCCAGTCTTTACAATCCAGTTACCTGGTTACCCCAGGCCTCAAGCGTGTTTTATTACCAAGGAAGACACAGCTCTTCAGCCCAAATACAGAAAGTATTCAAGAAGAGACTGAGTATTAACTTTGCTGAAGCTTTTGATTAGGCAGTTCATGATGTTCTTAGCAAAAAGACCCATTAGTGTGTTCTTGTCAAAGAGCTGCCAGTCCGAATTCTAGCTTTCATAGTCCTCTTGTATTATGCAGGTCTTGAAAGCTTTCTGTTGTATTACAGGACTAGAATTCACAAGATCTTTCTAGATTTAAAAAAGGTATTAATACCAATCTCTCTCTTTCCCTTTCAGTCTCTCTTTTTCCCCTCACCTGTGCAATTAGCCAGATGGTCACTGAGGCAACCTGGATTTATAGCGGGATGTGAAGACCATAAAGTCTTTTATAACTCTCTAACTCAATATTTCTGTAAGAATCTGTACATAAACAAACCAAGAGGATAAGAGCCATTCATGAATAATACAGCTGTCCTGAACTTCTCCATGAAACCTTTAATGGGTTAAATGGAATCTCGACATTTCCCTCCAGATACAGACCTCACATCTCCCACACCTAGAGACGGCCTTACTTCAGTTTTGGTAATGAAACCTTGTTCTGCCTTCAAACAATGAGTTAATCTCCAGTTAATTTATTTCCAAAATTCAATTTTATCATTGTCAAGCACATATCTTTGGAAGAGACAAATCTGCTTGCCATAAAAATTAAACCCCCCTAAAATGTGGGATTTCATTCCGTTGTTGCCTATTATTGGACAAGACTTTCTGCAAGAGCTAGTTTGATATCTGATGTCTTGCACAGCATTAACACTAGAAGACAGAGGTGGGATCTGCAGGAGGTAGGGAAGTCATTCTGCTAGGGATTCCTACAGTTGTGGATAATATGAATAAATTTGGTCTTACAAGCAGAATACATCATTCCCATGTCCTGAAGCAATGGAGTATAAACACCCCGTTAATGCCACAGGGGCAGTGCCCAAAGCAAAGGAAGACAAATTCATGTCAGGAGCCTACTTGAGGCAAAAAAAAATTTGTTCTATTCTTCTTCTCTTCAATATAGTTTTCTTGAGACCTGTTTCAATACATCTTATGTGCCACAACTAATGAGAAGAAACAAAGCACAGTGTTTCCATTTTGCATCTGGACAATGTCAGTCTAGAACTGGAAACACGTGTCTTCTTTTCAGATTGTAAAATGAAAAGACTCAAAATCAGGCAGAGAGCCGGCTGGGAAAGGTTATTCAAGGTTGTACAGCTTTGGAGAAGGGACATTTTGTTTTATGACAAAGTATTGCAATATCCTCAGCAGTGAATCCAGTGTCTATCTGGAGCTTAGGCTCTGTTGAAGAATGGTTAGAGGATCAGGGACATGGATCATTGATAAAGCTGAAGGGTACAGATCAATAAAAGAGCTGTACAAGCAACGGCCTGCATGAGAAAATGCCTGCGTGAGAAACAGGCCTGAGAACCAGAAGGGAGTTTTAAGGAGGTACAGTGCTGTGCTGATAAGATGTACTGACCATGAGAATGGAGGAAGAACTTTAATTTCTCAAGTTAAAACATAAATAGTAGAAGCTTGCCAAATGTAGTCTTTTATCTAACCCAATTATGTAGAAGTAAGGATGCGCTTTTATAAGCTTAAACAATCAAGAACTGACAAGCATGTGCACTCATACTATATAAGTGCCTCTGTACTGCCAATAAACGAAGCTTGCTTTATCAATCACATTGATTGTCTGCATGGCTTCCCCTGCCGAAGTCAGCAAGGCTCAGCTCAGCAGTGTCTGCAGGTGACTGCACTCCGTAATGTGAGGGGGCCCTGAACTCCTGCCAAGCAGGGCCTCATACCAAGGATGCCTGGATGCAGCAAAGCTCACATTCAACCCAAATCTCCAGAAATGCCTCAATCATTCTTCATCTGTCTGCTCCTGCCTCATGTTGCTCTCCCCCTGCTTTATATTCACAGGGTCTTTATGGCCAAACACATTTGGTGCTGCCTTCCAGTGCTAAGCATTTCTTCCTGTTCACAATACAGATTTTGCATTTCCTTCCCCTGGAGAAAATTCCTTTGGGAGCTGTAAAATGTGTGCACTGCCAGGGCATGGCAGTGTAGACAGACTTAGCTACAATTTATCTGCTGCCCTTCCAGGTTGTTCCCAGGGTCACTGTTACCACAGGAGCTTGTAGAGCAGAAAGGGTCATAGACTCATAGAACCATAGAATGATTTGGGTTGGAAGGAACCTTAAAGATCATCTCGTTCCAACCCCCCTGCCATGGCCAGGGACATCTTCCACTAGACCAGGTTGCCTCATCCAGCTTGGTCTTGCTGCTCACTTACCAGAAACACCCCACCAGCAACGTTTCCCCCCCCCAGGCACTGTATCATCCACCAGGTGACAGCAAGAGACAATGCAGATCATCACCAGAACACCGAGGCTGTCTTCCAGATATTTGACCACTGTACTAACAAAATTGTGTATATGGAGGTCTGCACAACTCCCATTAATGGATGAGAACACCACTTTGAAGAAAATACTGAAAAAAACCAAACCCTGTGGTCAAGAAGCCTCCTGTTTTTATGACCGTGACAATATCCTTTCTATTTAAGAAAACCCTTGGCTGAATTTTGTTTGCAGAGACACTGGAGCTGGGTAGAGCTTTGAACTCTGAGACGTCAATGTCATCAATGGTTTGATGACGAAGGCTGCAGCTGTAATGCTCTGTGAACCAGGAAAATAAACCTCCTGGGATCAGGCATAGAAATGGAGCTGAGAAGTTGCTTGAGAAGTGGAGCAGTCAGTAGTGTAATGACTTGAAAGCCTGGGGATCATGCAAGCGATGATGTCTGTGCTACACACAAAGAATTCAATCCCTTCTCCCAAATAAGGGCCCTTGACAGACTGTAACACTACATTCTGGACAGAGAGATATTGTGCATCTGATGCCTTGTCTTCCATTGAAGTCCAGGATTATGAACTGTAAGTCATTTAGCCCACTTTAGATAAGCATCACTTACAAATCGGATTATAATTTGCAGAGGCACAACATGTTCAGGGCAAAACCGTGTCAGACACCAAGATAAGTACTCCAGGAGGCTCTGCTGCATGGTAGCTTTGCAGACAACGAACCAGGGTACTGGGAACATTGTAGTAACACGTGAACTGACAAAAGAGGCCCTTTTTAATTCAGCTGGAGACAAAGGTGAGCTATCAGACCTCCCAAGGCAATTGCCACAGAGCACTGGGGAAGGCTGTGCAACGTGCAGCTCTTCGTGGTTGCTCATGGTGCTTTGGCACACATATACATTATTAATGCTGCTATTTTTTATGTTCCCTTGTGCTGTGTGGAAAGCTACAGCATCCACCACTGTGCCAGTGACCCTCCTTTGAACATATTTTCATTTCCCATTTTCCCACATGAAGCATTTGTCTATGTTCAGTGGAACAAATAAAGAGAGGAGCTTCCAGCTCTGACTCAGAAGAGAGGGGGATGCCACAGGCAGCTTCCCAGAGGAAGCGAGGGTGAAGGTTTCTCTCGCACAACAAGCAGACAGTCTCAGGCATTCCTTGCCAGCTTCATAGAAATTCTGGAATATTAATGAAAGAAATGCAGGTCTCCCTCCTGCCCCTGCTTCTCTCAGACATCGATGAATGAGTCAGTGATGAGCTGCTGCTGCTGCGTCATCACTGTAATCACTGGGGAGAATCCCGAGTCACAGGGAGAAGCTTAAGCCATGGAGTTCCTCCTCACCAGAGTGCTGGGGTGGGCAGGGTAGGATGACATTCAGAACTGGGCTCAGAAGCAATTCCCTGGTAGGATTAAGCTGCTTTGAACAAGAGGTCTCTCCTTCCCCTGTAGCTCCTTCCTTGCCAAGCTTTGCATCCACAGCCTGATAAGAAAGGAGTGTTTTGCTGTGGTATTTAAGCCTCTGATGCCATTGAAAAAGAAGGATGAAGGTGCACAGACTCACAACCCTGGTTCAGTTTTATGTCCAGCCAGATGTGCAGACACAGGAAGATATCAGAAGATTTGGACCCAGTTATCGGCTCTGCCAGAGATTTGATTGACTTGGTTAAACCAATGGCACTCATTTCTTCTTAGAATCAGAATCACAGACTCATTAAAATTGGAAAAGACCTCCAAGATCATCGAGTCCGGCCTTTGACTGATCACCACCTTGTCAACTACACCATGGCACTAAGTGCCACATGCAATCATTTTTTGAACACCTTCAGGGTTGGTGACTCCACCACCTACCTGGGCAGCCCATTGCAATGCTTGGCCACTCTTTCCATAAAGAAATTCTTCCTGATGTCCAACATGAAGCTCTCCTGATGCAGCTTGAGGCCTTGTCTCCTCTTGTCCTGTCACTAATTTTCTGGGAGAAGAGGCCAACTCCCATGTGGCTACAACCTCCTTTCAGGTGGTTGTAGAGAGTGATAAGGTTTCCCCTGAGTCTCCTTTTCTCCAGGCTATGGAATGTATTTACAGAGGTCTACATGACTCCCATTAATGGATGAGAACACCACTTTGCAGAAAATACTGAAAAAACCCTGTAATAGAGAAGCCTCCTGTTTTTATGACTGTAACAATATCCTTTGTGTTCCAAAAAACCTGCCTTGGCTGAATATTGTTTGCAGAGACACCAGAGCTGGGTAGAGCTTTGAACTCTGCGATGTTGATGTCAGCAATGGTTTGATGACAAAGACTGCAGCTGTGATGTTCTGTGAACCAGGGAAATAAACCTCCCGGGATCAGGCACAGAAACAAAGCTGTAGAAGATAGGAGATATTTTCCCCTATCTTTGCAGGCACTTTTAGCTATGGTTCAATCATCAACACACTGAAAACCACTGACCAGGCCTCACCTAACCTATGTGCCTTGGGAATACAAGTTTCCTCCAGAGACATACTCCAAAAATCCCAGTATTTGTCCATCAGCTTCAGCTGATGAGCCATCCATAGAGCTAGGCCAAAGCAAGACTATGGAGGAGGTGTCTGAGACCAGATTTGTCCTGTTCATCTTATCAGTAGGTTTGAAGTCTGGGTGTGGTATTATCTTTTTGAATGTCTTACGGCACAGGAACACTGGTGAATATTTAGGGCTTTTTGTAGATATGAAGGGGAAGAGAAAAGGAATATCATTGGCATCATCTGCATCTTTCTAAACTCCATTGTGTTATTCTGTGGAGCAGGAGACTCCTTCTTCTGGTATTCTGGTGTCTTGTATTCCTAAGAAGAAATGGTCAAAGGCTTATTATCTAAGCTTTTTTTATTTTTTGAGCCAGGATTCTTCTCCTTGGCCCGAGTCCTATTTCACTTTGGCACCTGCACTTAACTATTGAATTTTTCAAGGATCCTCCATTTCTCTTGATTTATGAGATGAGAGGGAGTGACAAGCCTGACTAATCTCTGTGTATCTTAGTCTATGACATCAAACTTTCAGAAAGGTCAAGGAGGCCATGAGAGTCATGGTCCCTTAAGAATGAGTTTGACATGGAAGCTGAATTTATATTAGCCAGCCCTACTCACAGCAGCTTGAATTCCTGCCTGTTTCTGTTTCTGACCTTCTGTTCTACCAGCAAGCACAGAGTCCAGAAGCACAGACCCACTCTACTCAGTGTTTCTTCATATTGTTCCTGAGTCAAAAAAACTCCCGTTTCAGTTCATTGCCTAAAGCCAGTTTCTTCTACAGGAGCATCAGAGTTCTGAAGTTTCTTGGGCAATCATAAGCAGAAAAGAAGACACAACGGGATTTGCTGTGGCCCAGTCTCCCCCTCCATGTGAGGGAAATGTTAATCCTTAGCCTTAGGGTAGAGTGAGGGTTCATTAACTCATGTTTACATAGTGCGAGGCATTAATTATTAAGTCAAGCTGCCATTGAAGGGAACAAAAGACTTTGGCTTTCTGAATAATAGGGCAAGCATTTCTTGGAAGACTCCCACCGCCTCTTTGACAGATGCACAGTGTGACATGGCATGTGGGAAACTGCAACCGTGTTTCCCTTTAAGTCACATAACTAATTAAACTCACATGGCTCAAGCTTCGCTGAGTAGTGTGGTGTTTTGGAAGGAAGCTGCAAAGCTTTGTGAATAGCTGAAACTCTGAAGGTGAGGATTGACTAATGAAGAGTAGAAAGACAACATCACTAGTAAGCAAATGGTGAGTATTTGTCTTTCAGCAATTTTTTTTTTTAGTGTTAGAAAGGGGAAACAAAAAGAAGTAAACATTTCCCCTTCATGAAAAAAACCTAAATAAAATTAGGACTCCACTAAAGAAGCTACTAAGCAATAAAAAAACCCAGTCCCTTTTCATTAAGAAAAGTCAGTATCTCCTGCTCTGCAGCTGAAGAGAGCATGGCTGCAGGTTTCCATTTGCTTCACAGGTACCTGGTACCTTCACTGGTGATGAAACCCTCTCATGACCAAGAACAGCTCATTAGCCTAAAATTTTCTGAAGACCTTCCTAAGTAACAGAAACAACTGAGATTGTGCCATACCAGTAGCTACCATTTCTGCCCAGTTCTGGGGTTATCTCTTTTAAAGTGAAAACAATCAGTGTCAGGGGTCAGAAAAGATCCTGAACTGGCTATTCTACGTATTCACCATGCCTCAGTACAACAGGTGACTCAGAATACTGTAAAGGCCAATGTTTTACAAAACAGGATTATATTTCAACTTGGAAACACAGGGAGCTACCAGGTAATTGCCTATATGGGCATCATTTCTGCTCTGAAAATTTTAAGTGATCTTCAGAGACATATTCCACATCTTTGTGAACATGGCTATGGTCACAATTTTATCACAAACTCTAATGCTTTGATGCAATTGCTTACAGCCCCAGCACAGCCTCTCCCACCTGGTGATTTATCTTCACACACACCTCCTCTCCACCGTCTTCAACCTAATTTTAAAGGCAACCCCACAGCAAATCTGAAGGACACCAGCTCCAAAGTGACACCCCAAGGAATCCCTGTGTGGATAAACCACAGCCATCCAAGATCAGAGGGTGCTGGGCAGTCAGTGCCATTCTTTTTATTCTTTCCAGGGGAGTTTTAGTGCTCAGGAAGAATGAGGGAAATGTCTTTACTATGATTATTCCTTGTTGCTTTTACCACTAGCACTACTGGTTATGCTACATCACCTGTAGAAGTGGTAGTATTGGTAGTAGTAGTAACAATAGTGAAAAGAGCATTATTCTTAGGAGCCATAGTCATGACTTCAGCTTTTATCTGAAAAATAAATCTCTTACGGGATCTCAGTTTAGTTGTGCTGGCAAAGCCAGTTCAGTCTGGGAAGAGGGGCTTGCTGGTGATGCATGTCTTCTGGAAACTGTGGCATCCCTGGCACATTTCCCATAGGTACCAGGACACTATCAAACAGCAACAGCACTTAATCAGAGCTAGCCCAGTGACATCAGAGATGGAAAAATGCACTCCAGCGAGTAAGGGAGGAGCACAAGGAGATCCTCATTTGAAGCGTACAGGCTCTGCTCAGATTTACTGTCACCAGTTAACTGGTTCTGTAAGGCAACCACTTATGTGTAACTGATAGGTAGTAAAAAGAATTATTTGATGATTATTCCATTGCCTTTCCATTACTGGCCTGACCTGATAAGAAGCAGCTCCCCTATCCATCACAGCTGTGACCGTTCTAACTGAACTCATTTTTCAGACCACTATCAGCCAGCCTCAGCTATTTTTACTCCTAGATTTATGGGGCAAATTCATCCCCTAAATTCAATTTTCTTTGATGAAAGCTCTTCAGATATTTTTTTTTTCATCCTTTCTCCATTGTCTGTGAGTTATGCTTTACCTTCTCTGTCCCAGGTGTAAGTCCCAGAAGGTTATCTGCACCTGCAGGGATGTTGCATTGCCTTCCTATATTTCTTTTTAACTACTGAAGTTATTATTTTCAGAAATAATATTTTTCATTCAAATGTCACTGTAAGCTTCAGGAAGCCCTAAAACAAGGCAGAATCTATGTTTGTGTCTGTAGGTGGGTGTTCTTCCTCCCCAGTAGACCTTGGACCAGCTGGTGATCTGTGAGCTTCTGTAGAATTGAGGACATCAGTCAATTACACTCTGGAGGATGCTCCCATTCACTTGCATTACTGTTTCAATTATCCATTAATACTTGCAGCAGGCTTGGATACTGATATCTATGTTAGGCACTTTGCATCCGTTTAAATAGCAAGTGAAAAAATAACTTCTGCAGAAAGGAAGGGAGTGCTTAGGGAAAAGAAATTAAATTCCCCAATAACTCAAACACCTACTCAGTCAAAAGGTCCCATCCTCCCCACCCCTGTCAGCCTTGTGCAGGGATATTGCTGCAAGCCAATTTCCCAGAGCTGAGTTTGGCTCTTTGGGGAAAATTTATCCACCTACTAGTGTAAAAGCTGAATATTTATCTTGCAGGAGGGAGATAAACAAGGTACAAATGCACAAGTCTGGGTGAGACACATGATACTCCTTGGACAACCTGAATTACATTTAATGAACTAGACCAAATTCTGTCTGGGTAAAAAATAATTTTGAGGCAGAAAACTTAGCTCTACCCATAAAATACTCACTGAGGGAGAAAAATCCAACATAGCCCAGAATTCTACACCCAAAATTTGGCTTTGTCTGTGAGGTCTTGGATTTAGATCCCCTCTGCTTACAGTGTTGCTTGAATTATTAACTTAAAGTGCTTTAATGGTTTTGAGTATAGCATTTTACTCCTCTCAAGCAGCTAAACCTCATCTGCTTCAGTAGTTTGACAAGCACTGAAGGTAAAACATTTCTCTAAACCCCCTTGGCATCACATAATGAAGTAGGGAAACTGAGGAGGGATAGTATCCAATGCTGCCCACCCTGATATTCAAGAGTCTGGAGCCAGACCCAACTCCAGGGAACAGGCTGCTGAATCTCCTCTGCTGTTTGCATGGGTGCAGGTGACTTGAAGCAAACGGACAGATCAGGAGGTGTCAGTCCCTGTAGAGACCTACGAAAATCATGTCAGACCTAGAATTTGTGACTTGAAAGTTTCCTGACATCAAGGAATGCCTCTTTCTATTGAATCTGCAGCTGGTGTTTGGGGTGGATGGGGACCCTCTGCTCGGCAGTGCTGGGTTATGTGTGAGGGAACAGAAGCATTACCAGTGCCCCAGGAGATCTGGCTTCGGCTTTTGTCTTCAGCAGAGTACAGACATTCCAAACCAAAGGACCAAGGTCCCATGTGATTCCAGGGCAAGCCTGTAAGGTTTATCCCCTGAGTTCTGAGTTTTAAACTAGTTCATTTTTTCTAGTCTTTTTTTCCGCAAAGGAGTAATTTTTGTCTTGATTTTAAACACCACAACTGCTTTTAAAGGAACAAATCTCAAGAAAACTCCACAGAGTAATAGTTCCCTACAGTGGCCAGATACCTCTTACTTCCATAGCAGATCTTAATTCTTTATAAAACTCATTCTCCAGCCCTGAGTGGTGACAGAAGACAGCAGTAGAGCATCACCCCAAGCAGTCACTCATTATACTCTGTCATTATAAGATACCAATGTGCTGAAACACAATAATCCCCCCAAATCCCTCCATAACAAGATGTGGCTATAAGATAGACCTGATTTAAAACATCTACAAAGGTTACATGTGTTATGCTGATTCCCCTCCTCCACATGGCAGCAATTTGGTGGGAAAAGCGGTGACTTTGAAAGCAGCTGGTGGGTGTGGGATGTGGGGAGAAGAGCAGGAACCATTTTGCTAGAGGGCACAGGTTGATTAATTAATTAGTACCACACACTAAGAAAAGGCTTGAGATAAACGTTTTGCAGTGATGAACCAAGCCCTTGCACAAAGGGCTCCTCTCCTCTGTTCCTTCTCCGTCCATCCCAGCAGTGCAGAGCAAGGCTGTGTTGTCCACCAAGGAGCTCCCTGAGAAGACCCCACCCAGCTGCACTGGCACTGAGCTGTTCCCTACCCAGGAAGGGGATGCTGTGGGTCTGATACATCCCTCCCTTGTCCCACCACCACCCCCACTCAACACCCTGAGTCACACCCACCCCTCCCTGTATGAGGAGAGACAGATAAGGAGCCTCCTCCAGTTCATAGCCTCTCCAGTGCTCCATTTCCCTGGGGAATACTGCTCAAGAGAATTATTCTCTGTGCCAGGACATTTGGTTCACTACAGGGATAGTTATCTGCACATCTGCTGAAGACCATGGGAGCTGGCTTCTCTGTTCTACAGTGCTGTGGACCTTAGCTAGGACTAATCCTCTGCATTGCACCGATCTGTTTCTCACTGAATTGGCTTTGACTGATTAAGGATGTAACTGTTTCTCACACTATCCTCAACCTTCTTAACCTTGGCACCAAGAAATGTACAGAGACACTCAGGGAAAGAGCTGAAAGTCTCACAGCATATGCATCCACAATCAGGCCTGATAGATCCCAACTTCTTTTGTTTTATTGTTAATAGAATCTGCTCCAAAACTGCACTATGGAAAAGCAGGACTGTCTCTGTGGCAGGTGCTGCACTCACTGACATTTTTTCTCAGGCAAATTGAAATAAATGAACTGCAGCCTCCCTAAACCCAGGCTATTCATGGGCTGCTCCTGTAACCCAAGCAGCTGGGCTCTGGGTCAAGCTACTCTTCCCAGGAGAGGACCATCTTCTCAGGACAAAGTCTTAGTGGAATGAGTCTCTTCCTGCTGTATCAGCCTGTTTTCTGTGTCTCTGCAGTGTTACCTTAGAGCCCTTGCAGACTCAGTGGTCCCAACACAAAGCTCCTGGGTCTGCTGCACATCAAAGACCTTCTCGCTTACTGGTGTCCATGAGAAGATTCCCCTTTCTCCCAGGTACAATGCTGCCAGGCAGCCTGTGGCAGGTGTGGGGGGTGTACATTCCCATTTTCTTGGGATTTTCTGTGAATTGAGTACTGTTAGACCATCTCAGTATCTTCATTTTAAGGCCTGGCATGACAAAAGGATGAAAAGTCTTGGTATTAGCCCATTATCTCTAAATCACTTCATTTCAAGCTGGGCTAAGGTAAGAGCAAATAGTAGTAATACCAGACATAGTGTGCAGTGCAGGAATAGATAATGCAGCGCACAGAGACGTTTCTATAAATATGCTACTTTCTAGTCTAGCAGGTTTCAAAGTTTCTTTCACACTCTGTGATTCAGCTAATAAGCTGAAAGATGCTTCTCAGGCTTCTTATTCAAGGACTTGCACAACCCATTCACCATCTGGCTGCCTCACAAAAGGCAACCCATGCATAGATCCCTTTGCTCTTTCATAATTTAAGTTTGCAGTTTTTTCAGATCCAAAGATTTCTTAATCAAGAAGAGTGTTGCAGCATCCCATCCCCACACCATAGCCTGCCCCCAGTAGTTTTTGATAATGTCTTTTGGATATATCCTAGTGTGACTTCTGTTTGCCCAGATGGACAATACAGTTATTTAATGAATATTCCTGTGGTCAGAGGATAAATTATTAAGTCAATGTAAAACAAAATTATCTCCCTCCCCACAACAGCTATAGTCAAATGCCAGAGTGAAGCCTCATCATTCATCTCCAGATCCCACAGGGCCATGTAATTTGACAACCACATTTTATCCAGCTAAATAAATGTTACTGATGTGTGTGGCCTACGGTTGCATTTTGATCAATACTGCGCTGAGCTATTAGGGAATTTGTGATTAAAGGATCCATGAATTCTGGTTTTGAGGGAAATCAGCAGAACCATGCTGGTCCCACTCTAACCCTAATCACATGGCAGCCCAGCTGGTGAGGTTTTTCATGGCAAATATGAGGATGCCATCAGAAAATATTTGTCTGCAGAGAAACTCTGACCAGGAATCTCACTGGACACATTCAGTTCTTTGAACATTGAGTGCAGAGTAGCCCATCTCTGCACTGGGCATTACTCCTTCTTTAGCATAGAATTTGCAAATGGACTGCTTATAGCTCACCTCTTTTAAAGCGTATTTATTCTCTAAAATCTTGGACTTTATTGTCCATTTGCGTTTCCAAAAGCTTGTTTCTCTAAGCCCATGAGATTGTGCATCAGCCAGAGGAATTTGCTCAGAGCCACATCCCTTCAGATTTTGAATACTTCCAAGGACAGAGACTCCACAAACTCACTGGGTGACCTGTTACAGAGTCTTATGCTCCCTCAATTTCCCTCCTTTGAAGAGAAATGTTTCTCTTACATTTAAATGGAATTTCCTCTGTTTCAGTTTCTGTCATTCCCTTTGTCCTGTCACTAGACACCGCTGAGGACACCTTGGACACTGCAAGATGGCTCCATCTTCTTTAATTCACCTCATCAAATATTTATACACATGGACAATATCCCCCTGAACCTTCTCAAAGCTGACTATGTCTCTCAGTTTCTGCTCATATATCAGGTGCTCCAACACCTGACCCATCTTTGCGGCCCTTTACTGAACTGACTCCAGCATGTCCATGTCTGCTGTACTGAGGAGCCCAGCACTGACACAGCACTCCTGGAGGTTCCCACCAGTGCTGGATAGAAGTGAAGAACCACCTCCCTTGATCTGCTGCCAGCAGTGCCTAATGCAGCCCTGGAGGCTGCTGGCCTTTTCTTTGTGCTGCGAGGGCACATTTCGAGCTCATCTGCAACTTGTGCACCAGCACCTCTGTGTATTTTTCTGCAAAGCTGCTTTCCAGCTGTGTGCTCCCCAGCCTTTACTGGTGTCTGAGGTCATTCCTCCCCAGGGGGTAGGACTTGGTGTTCCCTTTGTTGTGGTTATTGTCAGCCCATTTCTCCAGCCTGCTGATGTCACTCTGAAAGGCAACAGAACCCTCTGGTCAGTCAAATACAAATCACAACTTTTCGTACATAATGTAGGACACCTGTATACCTCAAGCAGGACATCTCAGTTCTATTTTTAGAGCCAGAAGAGTGAAAATTAGATATCCCACAAAGTAACTTCAGGGGTCTGAATTCCTTATTAGTTGTAGTTCTGAGAACTGCTCTCCCTGTCATATCTCATTATCCTCCACTGCTCACTGAAAAGACCATATTTAAATATCAAAGCCCTGGTGCATTCATTTTATTTCAGCCTCCGCGTGTGTTAATATTATTAGTATTGAAATTCTGAGATTTCAGCAGAGATGGCAAAGGTGTTTCTCTGCCTCACGCTCTGTGCACAGCCCTCCACTCACACATCATTGCTCCTGCAAATATGAAAGTTCCATCCCTGTCCTCCACATGCCACAAAAATATACCAACAATGAACCTTGAAAACAAGCCACCTTACAGCTCCTGTCTTCTAAAAAACTCTCTGGTTTTGTAATTGTCTAATTGTCTTGGCTCACTGAAGGAGAGTAATCTCTGCAAGGAGGAAGTGAGACTCTGCTTCTCCCTTTACAGCTGGAGGACAGCATGAGGGCAGATGAGCACTTTTTTGAATCTAGGACACATTTCCCTCCCTCCTCTGCCCTTTGCAGGAGCTCCTCTGGAAGAACCTCATTAGGAATTCTTACTCATGGCGGCTTCAAGCCATCTGTTGCTACAGAAGAAAGTGTTTGCTGCAAGCATTTCTCTTCCTAAATAGTTACAGAACAGCTGGTGCTGTCTGGTGTTTGGGGTACTCCTGGAAGGTGGTCAGTGTTCAAACAGGACCTGTCTAGCCAGATGCTTTCAGTCTTTCTGCTAAAACACACCCAGCCTCCAGATCGATCCAGAGTGGATCACAGTGAATGTCAGCTGAATCGACAAATGCCTTTCCTGAAATCAGAACAAGACTTGTGCTCTTTCTAAATTTCTTCTCAACAACTAAAGCAGTCTCAACCAAATCAATTTCAGTACCCAGATATTCCCAGTGAAGTGGATCACTGCCCATCTCACGAGCTGTGGTTTTCTTTTGCACTAGAGATGAAGACACAGTTCCTTTATCAGGAGATGGAGCTGTGCCAAGTGGGTTTCAGTCTCACTTTTCTGATGGGTCATTCTGGAGGCCAAGAATGTGTTTGGCCCTCCCTGAGCTTTAGACCCATGGGGATCCTTTAGTGCTTCCTGTCATGGGTTAAAAGACTTAGCAGGACCTCAGACCCCAGCTGGTTCCTCCCTCCTTGGCAAAGTAGGCTCAGATTATACTTAAAACTACTCACTACTATCAATGTCATAATTTGTTTTAGGATCTCCTTTCAAAAGGAAGCATTCCCAGCCTGTGGCAAACCTTAGGTAGAAGCACTGGGAAGGTGGGAGCATCCCAACCAGCTCTCTTTCAGGAGTAACTAAAGAAGGAAACAAGCTCATGATCAGAGCCACTGTTTGAAGCACAAAGCAGTGGCTGCTCCGTGAGGGACTGATGAGATTACAATAATGAAAACATGAAAGTAATAAATTAAGTACAGTAAGAACAAGAGCAAAGGGAATGCACTTCTTGGGACGCATAGCAGGGCAGACTTTGACTTGTAGAATTCAGAAAATGAGCTACTTTTCCTCTTGGTAGCCAGTTCAGAGTTATTACAAAAGATGGCCTATCACTATAGGTGGATTTATAAGGGCTGAGTAAGATCTGATCCAACGACTTTACTGTGAGGAGAGAGCTACAGATGGCTTCATTGTGCTGCAGAGATTTTCATTCATTCCTTTGCCCCACATTAACAGCAGAGACAGTGTTACTGAAACCTTGGCCACTTGAAATTTTGGCCCAACTTGGAAGTTGGTAAAGAAATACATTCATGTGTTTGACCCACTTAAAGAATAACCTTCAGGTTTCCCACATGCAAACAGGTTAAAAAGAGATCTCAGTTTCTTTCCCAAGTCACAGGCAAAATCCTATTCTTATCATCTTCCCCACTGAAGCCCCACTAAGCTTTTGTGAATGCTGCTGGGGCAAACCTGCCCCTCAGAGAACAAAAACTATCATTAGAAAGGAGAGTGGTCTTAGCTGTAGGGAACTGGACTGGCATTGAGGACAGTGTGAATGTTTTCCAGCTGTGTGATCAGGATGCATCTTTCAGAAATGTCATATAATTTGTGATTTTGTAAAATTATTATTCCATTATACTTCTTTTAATGCCCATTTTGGTTTTCCCCCCATCTAGTTTATAATAAGGAAATATTTTTCTATCTAAAGGCTTAGGACTTCAATGCATACTGCTACTACTACCACCACTACGAGATCACTATGTATATTTTCACTGTTATTAGAGGAAACAATCCAATCCCTGTTATAATTCAGGTCCTCTGAATCATTGATTCTACTCCACACCCTTCCCTGAACCAGTGAGTCTGTATAAACCAACTTTCACTGTGTCCTGTTCCAGGCATGAGGCTGGACCGGAGAATCTCCTAAGTCCCTTCCAAAGTGAATTATCATATGATCCTGTTACATTGCTCAACTGGCTAATGATGCTTGGGTGACACATTTTGTCTGAAGAGGTGACACATTTCTGGTTGTTGTGGCATCAAAGGCCTCCAATTACTGAAGTAAACAGTAAATACAGAGCTCAGTCAGGTGTCAGCCAAGGGCAATGTTACATTTGAGGAGAATGGAGCGGTGGAGAAATTTGACTTTCCTATTCATTATAACCAAAGTCTATGAAACAGAATGATCTGCAAAAGGATGCAACAGAAGTAGAATAATTTCATTTACCTTTCCTACAGACTGGGCTAAATATGCAGCATGAAAGGAAAAAGGAAACTTCTTGAAGTGCCCATGACAGGGAAACATAAAATAATGGAACAATTTAGAGTGGATGTGGAACTTGATCATCTAACCTCTGAATAAAGCAGAGCCAACTTCAAAATTAGATCAAGCTGCTAAAGAGCTTTTCCACTCAGACTTTGATTATTTCAAGGTTAGCACTGGGGCAACCTGTTTCAGATTTGACCATTCTCATTGTGATGCCTTTTTTTGCTGGATTTCACTTTCTGCTGTTCATGTCTGTGGCTGCTCATCCTTTTGCTGCACAGCTCCAGCTGGAGTCTGGCTCCATCCCACCACCCATACCACGTGGGAATGATCCCATCTCTTTAGCGCTGGTACAACTCTACTGAAAATCAGTTGAATTGCCCTGGGCTAAAATAAAGGGACAAATCTACCTTTTCCTTCTGTGGATTCACAGGGTGTTGAAATTTTCTCCTCCTCTGTGTAATAATGTGTCCCCATGTCGTTTGCAATTCACATTTCTTTACAGAGGGATCTCAGCATTGCCTTCATGATACAGAGAGAAAGAGCTGTTTAATACCTCATATCCCAGCATCTACTCTTGGTACCTCACTGGGATATTGCCATGGAAACAGGGGAAGTTTGAAATAAAAGTGAATACACTCGCTTTTCTTATTTTTCAGTAGGGACTTCAAAACTTACTGCAGTATAAAACAAGCTGTGTGCCATCTGCTTATTGAAAATTGAATGCAAATATTTCTTTTCTTTCTTCTGGAGCAAAAAATCACTGCTGTGATATATCCTCTCAGATGCATCCTTACAGGTGATGCATGAGTTCCTGCAGCTTCCTGTCCAGAAGTTAAGGTGATAAGAAACATCCTTGTCCTTCAGCCAGGGATGGCACAGATTAAGAACGGACTGAACCCAAATGGAAGGCAATGTGTGCTGCACAAGCAGAGCCGTGAAACCAGCTGCTGGAACAGAATTTAGGCTCTATAAGTCACACAGCCTCCCAGCTATTTTTGGGGGAAGGTAATTTTTTACATATGATAGGGCTGTGTAGGAGAGTCTTCACAAACACACTAGTATCATTTTTTCCCTCTGTGGTCATTTTTTCTGTGAATCACTTGAGTCAAGCACCACTGAACTGCAGGGCTGAGTCCTCTGTTTGCAGCAGCATGAGGCTCTCAGCTGTTGTGACTGTGATTTATTCACACTGCCTTCTAATAAGGGGCACCAGATTATGGTTCTTGATAAAGTCAATGGAGATAAGGAGCTATAAAATCTCAGCTAGCTGGAGAAGGTAAAGGGTCTGTCTAAGGCACCATTTCTTCCTGCTGAGATCTGTACAGGATCTCAGATTCCCTTCATGTTATGTGCCACAGCAGAGACCTACATCCATCTTAGGAGGTGGCTAGAAGGAAGATCATCTCTTTTCACATCCCTGATCTCTCTCATTTTATTGAGATTTCTGCTGAAGAAAACTTTTGTCGTAATTTTGAATATTGGTTTTATGACCCAGACACTTGCCTGTCAGCAACCTGTCTCTCTGAGGTGGGGTTTTGCTCTCTGCACTGGCATCAGTGTGATGCTACACAAGGAAATTCCCCTTGACTTGAGGAGATAGTCCAGACACACCACTGAACCTCTGACAACTTTGCAGGGGAGTGAAAAGATGTGGCAACACTGATGAGTGCAGTTGTTTCTTTGCCCTGATCACAACAGCCCTTTCCCCAATCAATGGTTAAAGAGCTTCTATCTCTTTACGAGTTTCCACAAACTCAGGTTGGCTAGCAGAGGCTGACTTACAATTTTTCTTTAGGTACAGGATCAGCACTTCCTCTAGAAGCAGAGGGAGCAGCACAGCTTCCTAGGTCTTGCACTCTGCACATAACTCTGCTTCACAAGCAGCTCACGGGGCTGCAGCCTTTGCAGGGCCATCCATCTCCTGTCTGACTTTGCTTCTCCCAGAGCTGTTGCAGGGAAAAGGTGCTCAGGTAGCAGTTGCAACCAGATTGTGTTTTCTGTTGCTGTTTCTCTGGTAATCAGACAGCTACACTAATAATCATGTCCTTACAACCCTGGCTCCTGCTTATCACAGGCTTGTCTGGGAAGGAAAGCCTGCTGTGCCCTGTTCACTCAGCCATCCGTCATTTCACCATCCTCAATGATTAATGTCTCCCTACCTAAGCCTGCACAGCTCTTCCTGGGAGGCACTGAAGCTGCTGCATGTGCAATGTTTTGGGCCCACTGGAAGATGGGTATGAATGATCATTACTAGGTAAGTCCAGGGTGCTATGAAAATGTCCATAGGTGACTAAGCTTTGCACAAGATTTATTTTAAGTGTGCTTAGATTATGCTTCGTTAAAGCTTACTCTTCTTTCATGCGCATCAGGTCAAATCTTCACAGCATCCATTTGGTTCTATTGTGTCTGGAGAAGTGTTGCTGATATTGAGAGGCTATATTTAAGTATCCATTGTGTCACTGCTGTTCTATCTATGGAATAAGGCTTGACTGCAGGTGTCTCCTTCATGTGACACTGATTCAAATGCAGAGTCATGGTCTTGTTCTGTACCTCAGGATGTCTCTAGCCCAGCCTCCTGCTTAAAGCTGGATCAACCCTAAAGTCAGACCAAGTTGTTTACAGCTGTTTCCACTTGGGTGCTGTGGTGGGTAAACCTTGGCTACCGACAAACTCCCACACAGCTGCTCTTCCACTTCTCAACAGGACACCATGGGGGAAAAAAAAAAAAAAACAAAACTAAAGACCAGAAATCTGGTGGATTGAGATAAAGACAGGGAGATCACATATCTGTTACAGTCATGGGAAAAGTAGTTTCAAACCAAGGTAATTAATTTATTGCATGTTAAAGTAAATTTGGATTATGAGAAATGAACTGAAACAGCACCTTCCCCCCATACCTCACCCAGTCCTGCCTTCACCTCTTCCTTCCCTGAGGAGAGGAATGGGAATGGGATTGAGGTCAGTCCATCACAGTCCCTTTTAGCACCCTTCACTCCTCATGTTTCCCTGCTAGGAGGCTGCTGGGTTGGTTAACTGTCTTTGGGTTTTGAACCTGTGTAAGGATTGACCCGGTGAAAAGGTCTTTGAAGGAATATAATTTCTTATATGCCAATTTTCTCCAGAGGGTTAGCTGTCGTAGAGAAGGCCAGGTAGCTCCCCAGTAAATCTGAGGTAGAATAAATGCCTCTATGTATTTTTCCAGAAACACACACTCCGTCAGAACCGACTGGAAACTCCACAAAGCATGGCCATGGGCTGAGAAGAGACCTGAGACCAGGTTTTGCAGTTCACCTGCTACACAACAGCTCAGTAAGACCCTGACTTCATGACAGATGTGACCCCTTGTGCTGTCTCTCAGGCTGTGGGAAGTTTGGAGGAAGCTCAGGAACACCTCCAGATCATCACTTCCTTCAGCTGTTTCACTAAAGGCCAAGATACACAAAATATGATGATTTTGTTTTAAATGCAAGATGACTGTATCCTTCTGTCTCTACAACTCATTCAGCCCTGGACCACAGCAGATCATCTAATGAAGCACAGGGAAGAAATGGCAAGTTTGAAAATTCATCCACTAAAGGAAACTACATGGTCACTCAATGGTGAGCGCTCCCACTACCAATATAGGCTGGATTTAAATGATCAAAGGCAGACCAAAATCATCTTGAAATTATCCAAGTGCAATCGCCACAGATTGTGTTTGGGATTCCACTTACCAAGGGGGCTCCCAGAGCTCTCCCTTTCACTTAAACAACATCTGATCACCTCTTGTTCTCCTTTTTAGAAGATCTGCCAGACTTGATTGACATTTTTTCATTAGGACTCCTGACAAGACCACGTCTGGGAAAGCCCTTTTGGCCTACAGGCTGTTGCAAGGAAGTGGAGAACGTCCAAAGGACAACAAACATGGTGTGATTTGTGTTCTAGATTCCTCCCTCTCTCTATTCATACCTCTCCTTCAGGGGAGCAGACACTAATCATTGCCTGCAGCACTGGGTGATTAATTTAAATGATTTAGCACCTGGGGATTAACCTTCACACAGAGATCGATGTTTTGGCTGTTTCCTACATTATTACCCTTACAGCAATTACCTCCCACAGATACTTGCTCTTGTGCTAATGAGCCAGAAGCTATTAGCATCCACATCCACTATCTACACGTTTTAGAGTTGCAGGAGGGTTCTTCCTTCATGACCACAACTTCTGGGCAGGTAGATTTACAGCATGAGTAGAAAAAACTTTTCTGAAGACGTTTCTGGAAGGAAAAAAGAATAGAGAAAACTGTGTTAGCATTATGAAGAGAAGTGGGTCGTGAGTGTGAAATCAGAGCCAAGGAGAACAGAATCAGACTCTGTTAATTGCTGCCCTTCCCCCCCCCCACCACCCTTTCTTTTTCATCACATCTGTATTCAGCTGAGTCCTATCTCAGTGGTGTTGGCTTTTACACTACCACCCATCAGTTTGTCCCATAGCACCACATAGGCTCTTGCACCAAAATATGGATTATTTTAACCCATCCATCCAAATATTCCTCTTGTTTACCGTAATATAAATTCCATGAGTTTATATCAGATTTATTGTGAAATGCAGAGTCCATACCATGCTAATCAGAGCCCATGCACAGCACAGGGAGAGACAGACTAACACAGGAATACAAACTGGGATCACTTCTACTGTGCACTTCTAACGTGAATCTAGAATGGAGGGACATTGTCTTCCTGCTTCATCTCTGCTCCTTGTCTGCTTTTATCTCTTGGTAAAATTATTTAAACTGTCTTAGCAGCTCCCTTTTTATACATGGAATTTCTTACATTTTATGAAGTAGAAATAACAAAAGAAAAGCACAGCAGTAGTTGTTCTCACTAAATGTGAGCCATCATCAAGACGCATCACTCATAGTTTGAGATCAAGGTCACTCAGGTTGTGAGCTGGCCTTTTTCCCTCTCATTTCTTTGTATAACACAGGAAACCTCTGTCCTAAAACTTCACAGATGTCAGCATCTTCCAGTTTGCCTCTGCATCCTACTACTCAAAATGCAGCTGGAAACACTCATCAGACACTACAACAGTAAAACGCAAGATAAAAGCTCCTGCTCCCACTCCACTGGGCAGCACAGCACACCAGAGGATGGACTAAACTCTTCTTCCTTGAAAAATCAGCTGCTGGCTTTTATGGAGAGAAGGACCAAGACATACCATATGTTCTCTTTTATTCAAACCTAAGTTTGAATGTCACAGCTGTTGGCTGCTCCCTTTGAAAATACCAAATTCATTCATATGACTTGAACTTCCAGAGTGAAACTGGGGTCTATTGTGACACAAGACCATTAGTGTGGGAGGTATGTAGGAGAAAAATGGGTATTGAAGCAGAGGGTTTTTTCCTGCCTCTCAACCTTGACTAGAAGGGAAAGATTAACTCAATATAGACTGGGGTAGTATGGGTCAGTAGTTTCTATCTCTAGCATTTCCACCTTCTTAGAAATGAAGCGACACATTCCCACCTCAGCCAGACCTGGAAGAAATAACCCCAGAAATAAGTCAGGACAGGTCATCTGAATCCATGACAAGTGTTAAAGCCAAGAGTTTTCATCAACAGCCTCTATGAAAGTGGCACAGTGCATTGGCTTCATCTACAAGGACATTTTCTTCCTTTTTTTCAGCAGTCAGAATTTCCCAACAGTAAAATGCTGGAGCCCAGGATAGTCTGAATATAATCATAAAATCATAAAATGGTTGGGTTTGAAGGGACTCTAAAGTTAATCATCTCATTCCAGCCCCCCTGATGTGGGCAGGGACACCTTCCACCAGACCAGAGGTTTCTCAGAGCCCCATCCAGCCTGGCCTTGAACACTTCAGGGATGGGGCAGCCACAGCTTCTCTGGGCAACCTGTGCCAGGCCCTCACCACCCTCACAGTAAAAAAAATTCTCCCTAATAGCAGTTGAAATTTCTTTCAGTTTAACGCCATTCCTCCTTGTCCTATCGCTCCAAGCCCTTGTCAAATGTTCCTCTCTGGCTCTCCTGGTAGCCCTTTTAGATCTGGAAGAGGCACTAAAGTCTTCCAGGAGCCTTTTCTTCTCCAGGCTGAACCACCCCAAGTCCCTCAACCTGAATTCACAGCGGAGGTGCTCCAGCCCTTTGATTGTCTTTGTGGCCTCCTCCAGACTCACTCCAGCAGGTCCATGTCCTTCTCGTGTTGGGGGGTCCAGAGCTGGACACAGTGCTTCAGGTGAGGTCCATGGGAGCAGAGTAGAGAGACAGAATCACGTCCCAGCATCAAACTAGTCTTTTATACCTTCTTCAGTGGCTGAATTTGCACTTATGCACTGATTCCAGGTCTTTCAGAGCTTTTGTTCTCTGCATTTTAATCTAATAACAGGTTCTTTCCTGGCTCTGAAGATCCTACAAATATGCTTTTTTTTTATTCCTAAACTTATCCTTTTAATAACAGAAATAAAAATATTTTCTTCTCTCAGTTCTAAATGTTTTAGTTTCTGTTTAATTGGGTATTACTTTGTCCTGGGAGAGTGAGAGAGCACAACAGGGAAGAGCTCATTTACCTCTTCTGTACTGCTCATTATTTGGTATGCTTCCAGTACAATTCCCTCATTTGTTCCCTCTCAAAAGTCACTGTTTTTACAACAGACAAGATGAACTAAAGACATTGCCTTAGGTGAGAAAGATGCAGAGATTTGGTCACAGCATGATTGCAAACACAAACCTGTTTTCAGTGACTGAAATATTTGGTTTGCAGTCAACCAAGCAGTTGATAAGTACTGAGCAGGCTCTTGCTTTTTGCTGCAGGATGCTTAATTCTTTTCCTCCTCTGAGACAGGACCCATGCACATGGCAGCAGCCAAACCCTGAAAAATCAGACTTTGATTCAAATTTATAAAGATATTTATAGGCCTATAGATGAAAGGTGGAAGGTTTTTTCCCTTCATTTCTACTTCCATCCCCTGAAGTCTGACATTCCTGCAGTTGTTAAGAAAAGCTCAACATGCAAACTCTTCTTCAAATTCTCCTGCACTACCTGGAGCCGTTTAAAATATTGTCTTCTAGTCGATATTATTGATTGCTTCATTAATTACTCTGAAAGGTTTTTGGAAAAGGAGCAAATGGGGTTCAACAACACTTCAGCTTTTCTGTGCATGATAAAGTATTCTTTCAAATACCACTCCAAAAAGAAATAATAGCTGATCTTGACTGCTAACAGAGATGTTCATAGAAATCATAGAATCATTTTGTTTGAAAAGGACCTTAAGGGTCATCTAGTTCCAACCCTCTGCCATGGGCAGGGATGCCACTGTAGACCAGGTTTCTCAGAGCTCCATCCAATCTGGCCTTGAACATTTCCAGGGATGGGGCATCCACAGCTTCTCTGGGCAACCTGTGCCACTCTGATGCAGCCCAGAAAACATATGTGGTTGTTTGTATATCTTTCTTTCAGTTACTGCTGGTTTTCTCCTTTCTGTGCCATAAGTAATCCTGTCTCCACTAGAAAACGAAGACTTCACATGCATTTTTTTTATTGTTTTAATGTAGGCCAGGCGCTAAATAAAGATGTGTAGAATACTGACTGTGTACCAACACACAGGACTTCTTGGCTCTTCACTCATTTGTAAGTGAGACTCATGCACAGCAAGAGCAGATGAAGGCTATGACAACAAACTCGTCTCACTGTCGCTGTAATGTCTCGCTATAATTGATGCTGAGGCCCTGGCACAGGTTGCCCAGAGAAGCTGTGGCTGCCCCATCCCTGGAAGTGTTCAAGGCCAGGCTGGATGAGTCTTGGAGCAGCCTGGTCTGGTAGAAGGTGTCCCTGACCAAGGCAGGGGATTGGAATGAGATGATCTTTAAGATCCCTTCCAATCCAAACAATTCCATGATTATATGGTAACACGTAGGTGTTCTATGTTTTATCACTGCATGTCGTGGTAAATTTGCTGCAACCAGCCTTTTATTCTAATGGTTAACTATTCTCACTGTTCATGTAGATGTTTCCTTTCATTAAGACTGCTGGAAGAAAATATAAAACCTCTCACTCTCTGTCACTGTGCAGCTGGGATCAGCTTCTGGCCACAGCATCACCAACAAAAAGAAGAAAAAAGAGGGGATTCTTCCCATTAGTGAGATGTTTCTCAAACATGAAATATTAACTCTGGCAATTTTTACCATCCTTCCATGAGTAGCAGGATGTGGTGAAGCCCGTGTAGGAGCAGTATTGGTGGTGCCTCCTCCCCCAAACCACATTATAATCTGAGAAAAGCTCATTAGGCCTCAGTATTGATGAACAGCATGTGGGCTGAGACCCTCTTGAGTTTATCAGAAACACTGTCTGCTCCCAGGAACTTGTGCTGTCTAATGAGCTCCTGCTTTTTTTTTTTTTTTTTTCCCTTTATGAACAGCCTTGGAAACAATTTTTTTCCTGAATAACAACCCAAGTGGGATGGTATTTTTGTTCTCAAACTTTCAAAGAAAGCAGCCAGTATGAAACATTGTTATGACCAAAGCCCAAGACTCTCTTGTGGCCCAACAAACAGCAGCCCAAAGTGAGAGCTCTCCCTTTGAGCTCTCCTGGCCTACAGAGGGCTGTGGCCAGCATCTCTCTCTGAGTGGACACCTCTCTGAGACAGAGAACTCTCAAGTTTGCTGTACTTGGGGGATCACTGAACAATGACAGATCCTGGCCCGATCCTGACCATTCCTCAACCCTTCACCCACAGAAGACATACAAAGGCATCTGGAGTATTTCTCTGCCTTGGAGGGCAATTTTTCCCAGGTACCTGTGGCTCTTCCAGGCTCTTCCTGTCTGTGTGCATGCAAATGTGCTTATGCCATAGCAAATGGGAGAAATGGGAGAAATGCTGCTCTCCTGGATTCTTGGAAACTTTGGATTTGTACGTGAGGCCTGTAAGTAAGGTACTGCTGTGGTACAGTAAATCCTATGAGAATCCTTTGCTGAATTGTTTAAGTTATAAGTTAAGTTAAATGCTGTTAAGGTGCTGTTAAGTACAGTACTGTTCAGCTTAAATGCTGTTAAGTGCTGTTGGGCCTTCAGGCATATTCCTTTTCATCCTTACCATTTCTATCCTTTTGTGCCTCCCCCCACCCCTCCTCCACATAGTTTGGGGTTTATTTAGGTTTGGATTGATTAACTCTGGATGTTTTTGTTTTCTTTTCCTCGGTGTGCCTTAACCGTCTAGGAAGTGGTATCGTGAACCTTGCTAATGAACTTTGTCATGTTGTCATTTCTCTATTAAACCTGTCTTTACTGATACCTTTGATGGTGATTCTTTAAGTGATCTTAAAACAGTCATTCGCGACAAAATCACATCATAAGGACAAAATGAGGGCCTGTTCCTGGCTTCCCTGGTGACTTACCTGGATGGCAACAACAATACAAGCTGCCCAACACTCCATCCCAAAGAAGGAATCATGCTTGTGCTTCAAGGAAGTATCTTCCAGCTAAAATTAGCACTGAGACCCACTTCCCCTCTTTTATTAGGCAGCCTGGATTAATTGTTTTGTGAATGAGGCACTGATCTCCTCAAGTCAGGAGAAGTCATGCTTTTCAGTTTGATATCCTAAGATCCTGCCCTTTAGCTCCACAAAGTTAAGAAGGGGGGAGTCTCAACAGCTAGCTCCAGCCCACCATGCACTGACTGCTCTTACGCCTCCTCTAAGCAGTTTATTTTTGCTTATTCTGAACTGCAGTCATTTGGGAACAGCACCGTTGGGTATTTGATGAAGGTTCATACTTCACTCTGCACGTACTTTTGTCAAAAAAGCTTTTATTGCAATGCAAAATATCTTCTGTATATGACATCTTTCTGCCCCCCCCCAACCCCCTTAAATTTAATGAGTAATCCTTTCTGGGTTTGTACATTGTGATTCTTGTGTGTATGTATGAATATATATACATATCTATATATCTATCAATCTATAGATATTATATTAATACAATCATATATAAATCTGGACCTATATCATTTTATATATACACATATCACTGGATATATGTGTGTGTGTGCATATACATATACATACATTACATATACACTATATACACATATATGCACACACATACATATCATATAATCATAAACATCTGTTGGTTGTCAAGGGACTTTTCTTTAACAAAATAAGTTCCATCAGTGGATTTTACTTCTGTAGTGCAATTTTACAGGAAGTTAACATTTCCACATTCAATATAAAAGAAACAATATACATTTGAAAACGTGCCATAGGATTTTTAATGAAAAAATTAGAAAAGTGCATTATTTTACAACACTACAGTAAATGATTCTTTTTTTTTTTCTCTGTAAAGACATTGTAAAATATATACAGGGTTGCGTAGTGCATTCATTACAAAAAAAAGATGCAATCCCTTGCATAAATTACATATTGTACAGGGGTTCGCTGTCTACTTGGACTTGTAAACATTTGTGTGATACAGTTTTCATTCTTTAAGTAAGCTGCAATACATCTTATTTTCATTTCACTGTTGTTGCATTCTGACTCCAGTACGGCATTCTAAGGCCATGTGTGAAGGCATCCTCTCCCATGACGGAGAAGGCCAGGAAAAGAAATGAAAACACAAAAGTCTTTAATTTGGTTCTTTGTAATCAAGTTATCACTGGTTTAGCAAATCACATCTTGATGCTTATGACCTGATTGCTCTCCTTTGCTAGGACCAGCTCAACAACTATGTTGAAGTTAGAGGTCTGAAATGAGCAGAGAAAGCAGCTTCCAGGAGGTAAATTCCCAGTGCAGTCTCCACAGCCAAGCAGCTCCTCTTTCTAGATGACCATTCCCCTAATGCTCTGTGTGCTGCACAGAAAATGTATCAACCAGGGTAGAAATTTAGATTTTTGCTCTATCTCAGGCTGTTGAGGGCCTTTAGAATGCCGTCAATACACCGTCGGTAAGTCCGCATATGCACATTCAAAGAAGTACAAAAATGCACCAAAAAGTGTCAAGAGATCCAAAAGAGACACAGCATCAACACACACTCACAAACACACACATACACGCACGCTTCTGTCTGAGCAGGAAGGCTCAGTCTCCAAAGCAGGATTCACAATTTAATTTCAACATGTATGTGTGTTTGGAAGAAATCCAAGAATTTCCATATAAACTCCTTAGGTCCCAAATCGAACACTTTTATCCCTGTTTCTCATAGATGAACAGTTTGTTGAAGTAAGAAATTGCACCTTGAAGAGACAGTATCCACATTCTTTTGGCCTACTGGAAACAACTGTTAAGCCCCCCTCCCTTTCCCCATTGACCTATCCAGCTCCAATTCATTTCCTTTGCCATCGTGTCACTAGGATCAAAAGTTTTACTTGATACTCCTCAATGGCGACAAACAGTCACACAAATCTTAACAAGTCAAGGGAAGAGGAAAAATAAAGCTTTTTTTTTTCTTCCACAGTTCACTCCTGACCTTGCAAAAAAAAAAAAAAAAAAAAAAAAAGAACAGATGGATTATTGGTTCTATAGCATATTATAGGAAATCTGCATTCTGTAGAAGAAAGACAGATTAGGTTTGCATTCTAAAGAATCTGCCATTGCCTCATAATTTCTGCTCATTCCTTAGTTGTCAAAAGGTTTGTAGTAGACAGGACTCTTTCTGAAGCAGCTTTTTTTTTCCGACAAGGTCAACCCAACAGTACCTACACCCAAACTAACTTTGTGGGCATTAAGCAATTTTTTTAAGGTCCAAGAAAGCAGTTCAGAGGGGTAACAAAGAAATTACTTAACAAACCCAGCTGCTAGATAAACTGCCCTAAACCTCCTGTGACCTGGACACTGGCATCCCCCTCTTGTTATGCAGGTATTACACTTGTCCTCCAATTAGCTGAGTAATTCCTGCACTAAGAATTTATACAGAAAGTATCTGCCACAATGTAAATGCAACTGAAGAGTTGAAAAGGAGAGAAATTGCCACAAGAACATTAAGTTGTGTTGAGCAAACCAGTTGTGTTGGTCAGTGGTGACCACACAGGATTCAGCTCTTCCCAAGAGAATAAAAAGGGCACAGTATCAACAATCAAGAGGAATTTCCCACTGATGCCTTTGACATGTGTCTCTCCATGTTAGGCATTGAGAAGATAGGCTAAAAAGGATCTTTTCTAGAAAACATACGCAGCAGTAACGAATTCTTCAAAGAAAAGAGGAGTCACACGGAAATACCAGTCACCATAGAGCAACTGAAGCTTCAGTGCTGAAGAACTTGAAAGGAATGTGCAGTGATGATAAAAAAACCCAGCTAATTGCAGTGCTAGAAGGATCTCATATACATGTCTTTTGCCCCACTTGGCCAGCCTTTTGGGAAGACAGCAGCTGCTAGAGCAATCAGAAGAATTTGGCAAAGTTTTGGTGGTCACAACCACGATGAGTTGCTGTGAGGGCCCCCAGATCCATTTGGATGACTGGCCTAATGAAGACAATGAGATGTTCCCACTGCTGCACGCTGAACAAGAAACTTCACCACCCACTTCACCATTCAGAAGGGGTTCTGAGAAGAAGAGCTTCAAATCAGAGAGGTGAGATAAATGTGATAGATACTTCACAGGAGGCATTAAAAAAACAGCTGTAGATCTATCTGAAGGCACTGCCACCGAAGTTCCATGTCTTGGTTTCTAAGGAGAATGCTGCCCTGAGCTCTCACCCAGAGTACCAGTCAGATATCAGCCATGAATTCAGTGGGAATTAAGAGCCTCACTGCATTGGTGATGAGCTAAAATCCCTTCCCCAAATTGTTCCAACACCAGCTCCAGTCAACATGCCAGGATGATGCTTGTCAATAGGGCAGCTGAGGCATGACCCCCATGTCAAAAGTGATACTATCAAATAGGCCTTTTGGAAATTGCTTTGTAGAGTTGCAGTTTCAGACTCTGGGAGGCTAAATTCACTTACACAGTCTACTTCAGATAATCTAATTAAACATTTTTACCAGATTAATTATCCACTGAACAATAATTGTGATTAAGGAGCTGCATACCCACTCTGTAGGGAGAGCCAGCGATAATGAACTAAGGAATGATTTCTCTAAAGGTCAGTTTTGATGATATTTTGACATGTAGAAATTGTCCAAACACAGTCAATATGAAGAGGTTTCTTTGCTATATTGTGACCTCCTGAACCCAGCTAGAGAAGCTTAGTATTTCCCACACATTCCAGTGGCTCTGGGGAGATGCTATTGAAGATGGACAAGGACACCACAGTTCCAGACTTTTGGATTTGCTGCAGGCAATAGGATGGTTGGTGTAACTTATCTCTTCCATGGACTAGGAGACAGAAGGTGCTCTAGAAGACCCAATTTCCCCTACTTTCCCTTTGAGACCAGCATTGGTAAGGTGGTCTCACCACAACAATCCACTCCACTATGAACCAGCCCTGGTCCATCCTTCCCACACCTCCTGCCACTCCTGCATTGGAGGATGCTGGCAGATGACTAGAAAATAAACTAAAGCCAGAAGGCCATGACTCTTTCTTAATCTGAAACCTCACCAATGATCTACAGACAAGGAGCCAAACTACTGTGGCTCTTTACTTGCTTATGTAATTTGTGCTGGCCATTCTTCTGATGGCCTTCTCCCAGACAAACACACTCCAAAGTTCTCCTCGTAGGCTAATGCATTGCATCCCAGCCAGGGAAGAAAGGATCTCACCCATTCAAGGTCATGCACATTGCATTTCCTATTTAATTCCCTACATATTGCTTTTAATCAATCTGTAGATTTCTTTTGTCAGTCCTAATTAGAGAGGAACACTTCCTTCTCCAGGGTATATAGCTGTGTAGCATAACACTTTTCATTAATAGATGAGGGGGCAGAGTACAGAATGTGGCAATCTTGGGCCTGAATATACGTTCATGAAATGGCAGGCTAATGAGTTAATGTCTGGGTGGGAAAGGGGGGAGCGAGTATGGAGAAAGCCAGAGGGTGGCTGTCTGTGAAATGGATCTCTCTTCTAGCCTCAAGTGTAGTGCTCTGGATACAGCAATTACTGCAAGCTGTTCCACAGGCCAGATAAACAATGAATCAAAGCCAGGATGGTGGTATCAGAACTCATGCATGAGGAAGATGCATTATGGAGCATAGTTTCAATTATTATATTTGCCAGCTCCACTTGTGAATTCGCCAGCTATGATAAATGTTATCATCCTGTTGTTTGCTCTGCATTTCTCAAAGTGAACTAAAAGACAACGCAGCTTGGAACTGTGAATATTAATTACCAATAAAATTGCAGCATTAATCTTTTCCCCGCTACCCCTCCTTTTTTTTTTTCCCAATCTGTTCTGGGTGTTAATGCATGGCAGCATTACACTCCTTACACTGACAGAAAGCAAGGTGAAGGAGGGCTTTGGGATATTTATTAATTACAACATTCACAGAAGGAGAGACAAATGAAGGCTGAAGGCTCCAGGGATAGTATTTCCAGCCTAAAATTAGCAGGCAGCTTTGAATGACTGGATTCCATAAAGCAAAACACAGCTGCAAAAATTATACAGGTTAACTGTTGGTTTTAGGTCTTACTGCTTTCCCTTAGGTTTAGGAAAGACTGTTCATGTTGAGCAGTAGTTGATAGAGTATCTAGCAGTAAATAGAAAAAAGGTTCACATTCCAGTCTCAGGAAAAAGGTACAAATCAGGACTAATTTCATAGTATTCAAATCAGTTGGCTTCAGAGGAAGGCCCTACCCAGGTTTTAGACAAGGAGAGGATTTGCTCATGTCCTCTTGCACTTGGGAGCACGAGGAGGAGGAAACAGCATCACTAACATAATACATCTCAGAGACCAGCTCTGCTTCAGATGGGCTGGCTGAATAAAATCTTGGTTTCAATGGAGAAAGCAGCAAAAACCTGACTGGAGAGCCAGGAACTCCATGAATCTCCTCATCAGCAGTAATCAGTGGAACACTGGGGTGGGCCTTGACTGATTCTACACAGATGAAAGCACAAGAGTCCTTCAGCATCACCTTACAGCTGTTTCAACTGGAAATAAAAGAACTACTCCTGCTGCTGAGAACAATTTTTTTTTCCCCCAACTTTCTTTTTGCCTTCCTACTACTTTTTTGGGTAAAAGTTTCTTTGCCATATTTATTATATGCATCTTAAAGAACTGAAAACTGCATTTTGGCAAAGGGTTTCATCAGTTTTTCATGGTTTTAATTCAGCCTCTGAGCTCAGACTAACTGGCATAAGAGCCCCAGGGCACCTTCCATCTGTAATCAATTTCTTTGTGTCCGATGTCATTATTCAATTTGTTTCAATTGTGGTGCAGTTTTATGATAGCTAATCCTTTTTCTACAATTTATCTTGCTGAATTTCCCAAAATAAAGTTTGACATACAAGTTAGATGACAGCAGGCTGGTCAGAAAGGCATTGTTTTCTTTTTCAGTTCTGTGAGTGTTACACATCTCTGGTTGATGAAAGTAGCAGTGGTGCAATTCTCATTGTAATTTGTGCAGTATTCCAGTCAGTAATAGTGTCTTGTTGAAATATGCATGAAAAAGTCCATAACATTACTGTAATGGACACACTCCAACACATCTCTCTCATCCGGCTTCCTCATAAAGATTTTAAATGACTGTCTTAATTAGATCTTAATATTAACGGGAATATTACATAAAGTTAAATGAAGACATAAACTTCAGCTGAAAGCTACTTCTACCCAAACCTCTGCCCTCTGGTCTGCACACACCAAATAGCTTTGGAACATCATGCTCCATCTTGGTTCCACTGACTGCTCCTTTTTAAGCTTTTAGCAACAAATCAAGATTTTTTTCCTTTAACAAAACTTACAAATCTGTCAGAGGAAACAAGGAATTACCTTGCTTAGGTCAGATTCACAATAAACTTGATTACTGACCTGGCATTTTATTGATCGAAGCACTAGGGAACTAATGAGAAAATGTACAATATAGCAGATTAACTTGGTCACTGCCCTCTTTTCTTGATTTTTTTCTGATTTTTTTTTTTTTTTAATAATGCCTATTTCATCCTAATGAGCTGTTACAGAGAGTTCAAACAAAAGTTTATTGCTGAAGGTCACTGTACATCTTCTCCATTCATTAACAACCAAGAAGCTATTTTGGACTCTTGAAGGAACATCCAAAGACCCCTTCTAGGGCTGCCCCACTACAGGCATCCCTGTAAAGCAGGTGCATGTCCAAAGTTCTGGCAAAGCAGTGCCAGTTAGATCAGTCAGGATATTCCTTACACAGTAATGAAAACCAAGTGGAGACTTGTGCCTGCATTGTTCTATTAAGTTTCCTCTTGTTTCTATATCACAGCAAGCTCAGTCAAAGCTATTTTGGTGCTTCACTGATCAAACTGATTTTTCCCTTTGATGATAATATGAAATATTATAGGATAATAGGGTTGTTATATAATCAAAGTCGACAGCAGGGAGCTAAATTTGTGTTGTTTTGATGAAGAGCACATTAGTGTGACATAAATAGACTAATCTGATTTATTATTATTATTTCTAATGCTTAATAATAGGGAAGGGTAGGGGAAATGAGACTCTGGGGAATGAGAGTGCATCACAAAGTGATAGCAGACATTAGGATGTCTAGTCATAAGCATCACCACTACTACCTGCTCATAGCTGAATTTCAAAAGAGCGAGTAGGGAGCAAGAGAAGTTGTTCTGAAAGAAAAAACGTCTTAAGTGGAATAAACCCAATAATGTACCAGCGAAAATAGTCTGTGAATAGCAGTGTTATGAGAAGAAAAAATGTAGGGCAGTAAGAAGTCAGAGACAGAATTGACAAATGTTCAACTTTCACTGACTGACCTTGCACGTTTAACTGAAAAGCTGGGATTAACCTTGGACAAAAGCTTCCCTTTCATGTCTGCTCCAGTTCCAGACAGCCCAAGCCATTATTCACCCATCAGTCAAGAACCACAAAAATGACTAAAGAGAGAGGCAGACTTTGCCTCGTGTACTGATGTGCCCACATGAGATTTCTTGTGTCTGGCTGCTCACAAAGCAAAGTCCTGCAAGAGTTTCCCTGCAAAGAAAACTCTTCAAAATGCAGGTTGTACAGACCTGTGGGCTCTTCAGCCAGAAAATGAAATAAATAAACATGTTTGAAAATCCCAAGGAATGCAGATACATTCAAGCAAAACACTTTCCCACAAACACACTCATTACAGCTTTTAGATTTAAAAGTATGGCTACAGACACCTACTCTGGCTCCTTCATATCAACATACACAGATTTCTTCCTACATCTACAAACTTCAACTAAACTAAAGCAGAGCTATTATAAAGCCATTGAGTTTTAATGCAAAGACTCTAAGTGGCAGATAACCCATGACATGCTGAGGGTAAGTTTCTCCCCTGGTTAAATACCCCATGTACTAAAATTTACTCTTTATTTATGGTTCCAAAGGGAAGATTTAGCAACAAATCAGTTAGACTATGTAAAGTTTTCAGCTTCTCCAGTTCAACATGTTTTATAGGACATTTAAAGACTATTTTTATATGCAGCAGAAATAATAATTTCTTATTTTCTTAAAGGAAAAGAGAAAAAAATCTAAGCAATGTTTTATAAGATGCAACTGATTTTTTCTTTTTAAAGTTTTTGCTAAAAGTCCTGTTACCAAAACTCTCCTTTGCTAGGCACAGAATTCCACTCAAATTCTGCAAAACCCCAAATTTTTCCTGCTTCTCTCCAGTGTCAAATACACCCAGCAGCTGTACATGATATAGAGGTGCATATTCCAGGCATACTTTTTGTTATCTCCATAGCAGGAAAAGAGACATACGTTTATTTGCACTTCTGGGATAACACAAGCAAAGATGAAAAAAGTGAATTTGGAGAGCACCATGAACCCTATGGGCTGTCAGGGGAAGCAGCTTCTACGTGTCAAACACTGAGGTGGTTTAATACATCCTGGAACTGCTTTTTTAGGTATTCTTGCTTCGATCCTTCTGCCATCAGCGTTTGCCCTAGGACATGGCACTGGCAGCACAGCATTGGTGCACCCAGCACACCCCACACATTACTCTGAAGAAGTCCAGCCTCATCCATGCTCATTAAGAATCCTGTTAGTTCTTCACTAATCTTAATGGAGGATTTCATGCCACAGCAATTTCTACACCCAAAGGAAGCTGCATAAGGGAGTCAAAGTCATGGATAAGTTGCTTGTCATTTACTTATTTAAAGGCAGATGTAAGAACATGAGCATATTTGATAGTTAATAATTTAAAGCCAAGGAGAAGACAACAGAGGAGGAATGACATTCCTTATTTCTCCCTATTAATGCTCTTTATAGATGCCTCTTTGAGAGGGTATCAACATCCATCAGCACACAGAGCTCAGAGCTGGGCACACACCCTCTAGTTTTAAGGGTAAAAAAAGGATTATTGCTTTTACACTGAGAGCACAAAATGGTAGAATCAGCAGGAGGTGATTAGTGCCAAAAAGAAATGGGTTTTGTATGGCAAATTAGCACAGAAAGCGATTTAAAAGATAGAATTAAATCAGGGACAACAGTGCAGGTTCATAAAACTCCCAGTCCTACCCTTGTAAAATCAAAGATAAATCTCCAAAAGCACTAAATTCCACATAATCACTGAAAATTCCTATTGTCTTAAAAGGGAGCTGGATTAGGCCTCTAATTCAGTTCTGTAAAGTCTGTTTGGTCCAGATGAACAACTCAGAGATGGACAATGTCCAAGGAACAATTCTATGACATGGTCTTAACATCCTCCACTACAACTTCCCAACAAAACTGCTCCCACTGTTACCCTCCAAACACTGGAGTAAAGCTATTTTTGCCTGTTACTGCTAAATGCATTATGCCTTTGCCTAGCAGAAAAAGCAATATCACATCTAATCTCACAAGTTCCCAGTGAGCCAAACACAAGATACTGTCCCTTGAATTCTTCCTGAGACCAACAAAGGCTTTCCATTATTTACAAATCAAAAGCATTTAGAGACAATCATCTTTATTTTTTTATTTAAAACAAGGAATGCCCTGTCACTATTATGTAAGAAAAAATATACATCCTCCTATTTATACCCATCTTAACCAAGCATTCCAAAAAATATAATTCCTATTCATGCAGGTAATTGCTGCACAAAATAATAATAATAATAATAATAATAATAATAATAATAATAATAATAATAATAATAATTTATCAATAAAATAAAATAAAAATAACAAAATACACTCTCTTGTTCCAACAATTCTTCCAATTCATCTTAGAAATTCTGCTTGCAAATTGTCAGAACAGTTGAAAATTATAAAATTAAATATAGTTAAATTAATATGATTATTTGCTTTTGATTATTAATTCCATTGCTAGTTTTTCTTGTGTTTTTATTATGCATACCAGTTTTACAAAGTGCATGCTTTTTTTTTTTTTTTTAATTTTGAACTGGCAAGCTGAAATGATCCATCTTCTCCTGCCTTTTTTTTTTTAATGTTAATACAATCTAAAATCTAGCATTAAAAAATTTACCATGATACACTTGGTATATTGACTGCTTATGGCGCATGCTTGTCTTGGCAAAAAAAAACCCAAAACAAATTGGCTCCCCTCCCACCCTCCCCGTTCCTTTTGGAAGCAATCTAAAAAAGCAGGCTGGAACACAATTGCTTCAAGGGCAAAAGAAAAAGTAATACCTGATGCTTTGATTTTTGTCACATGGCACTGGTTGTGGAATTGCACGCGCACAAACACGCACACGCACCCGGCACTCACACAGGCACACGCACACACACTACAACCTGCTCGTGAGGAAAAAAGTTTGTTAGGTCAGGAGTGCCAGTGGCACATGAAGGCTCTCAGCTGTGTGTGCAACTTTGGATTTGGTACCCACTTCACGTCATCTTGAATCCTCTGACATCCACCAAGGGGGTAATGTAAGGCATACTTTGCTGGAACAGTAATAATCCATGCTTCATGCTCAAGAGCTGAGTCTCAGAGGAGGACTAGCTTGCTCTACTCCCTTTGGCCTCGCTCCGTCTCACTCGAGGAACAAAAAACCCGAAACAACAAAGAACTGGGAAAAACAAGGAAAGCAAAACAAGACAAATCCCTTTAAATGGACTTTCGCCGTTTCATCAGCCTGTGGTTATCTGTAAAGCTGTGCAACCCAGGTGAGATGGAGCTGACAGGAGATGGGAAAAGGCTGTTTTTTAATGTGCTTGGCGAGATCTCCTCTATCTTGTAAGAGATGGAGTGAAAGTACTGGGGGTTCAGCTTCGAGCTGAACGAATTTTGGTGGGACACCACCCGGCTGGTGTACTCGTGGGACCTGTAACACATGCAGGAACAAACTGACTGAAGGTCTGTTACTTCGGCCTTGTACCGTGGCCGACCATGCTGGGAGTCCTCTTGGATGTGGATAATCATGCTGTTGCGGTTCCCTGCCAGGGACGCCCGTTCCTCGGCATCCCGCCTCTCGTCCTCACTGTTCATGGTCAAGAACCTGAGAACAACCAGATTTAGAAATGCCCCAATGACTGTCAACCCCACTAGAATGTACATAAAGCTAAAAGCCACGTAGAGAGGCTTTTTTTGAAGGGCCCCTTTGGTCTGCAGGGCCACATAGTCTCCAAACCCTATCGTAGTCAATGTTATAAAGCAGTAATAGTAAGCATGGAAAAAGCTCCATTCCTCGTACTGGGAAAAGGCTGCTGCTCCAATGCAGAGTGTCCCCATGCAGGAGAAGAAACCCACAGTGACCATGTTTTCCATGGAGACCTCGGTGCTCCTCATGCCACAGCACTTTTTGATGCGTTTCAAGAGGTACTTGACGAAGGTGTTCATGCGCTCGCCCAGGCTCTGGAACATGACGAGTGTCAGTGGGATCCCCAGGACCGCGTAGAACATGCAAAAGGCCTTCCCCGCGTCCGTCCCTGGGGCAGCATGTCCGTAACCTGGGAAGGGGGATGGAAACACAGGACAGTCAGCAGGGCAGGTGATGGCCACGGTTCCCCTGTCATGCAAGCCATGCAAATCGCTCTGATGCCACAGCCAGATCCACAGCTGCAGGGACACTGCAGTCACACCATCTTCCCGTATCTCCTCACCCACACCCTGTGTCTGAAGTAGGTAAGGCAAAGAACAGCAAAGCTGTTCACACAGGAGTGGGGAAGATGAAAGAATGGGCAATCCATTCTTCCTCAAACAATGCTGAGTCTCCTAAATAAGGTTATATCACATTAATTAACTGAAGAAATTTCATGTCTGTCCAGTGTCACATGCAACAGTGGAAACTTTGGAAATAGACAGACTCTCCCACAGTGTTTCTGACAGTAGCTGGTGTTGCCCTGTCCCAAAACCAGAGTATAGTGATGGCATCCAAATTCTGTGTCTGCCGACAGCATGAAGTTAACAACATCCAGATCCACCACCCAAAGAAATTCCTTTTCAAACTCCTCCATACTGAATAAGCCTTTCTCCTAGACAATTTATGAAAGTCACTCATTACTGGAACATCATAGGAATTCAGGGGTTTAATGCCTGTTCTATCTTTACTTACTGGAAGAATAAACAACTTACCAGCTTGTGCCACAGTTTTACAGCTTTGACAGTTAGTACGACAAAGGCAATTTCATCAGGATGTTAAACTAATCCAGGACAGAGGATGGACCACATTTCACAGCACAGTTTTCAGATAGTAAAATCATGGCTAAGCCTTTATTCTAAATCAAACCATAAGCAGGGAGCTGTTTTGATATGATAATTACACCTTTTCACATTACATTGCTCTAAAAATCTACATTTCTTACAGCTGATATTTTAAGGGACTGTATCAAAGTCTCCAAAATGGGACGGCTGGTACCCACTTGGCCATGGTGAGCATTCACCATGTGGGTACCACAATCTAGAGTCCCTTTAAAGTCAGTGAGTGGAAATATGTACTTCACAAGGGCAGTTCCTGTTGTGTACACAGAGACATCTAAATGAGCTCAGTGAGTTATTCTCAGGAGAAAACTATTTCTCTACAATTATTATAATAGAAATATTGGGACAGAACTCAGTACAAGATTAATATACCTACATTTATGTATTTGCATGTGTTCTGTGTGTCCAAACTCCCACTACAGTTAACAAAGATTCTATGAAAACGGGCAGTAGTGAGTTATTTAACTGACCATCCCAAGTCTGGCAAGATGAAATGACAGTTCTGAGTGTTCATTGATCATGTTCATTAGGTCCCCATTAGACTGACTAGACATCTGTTGACTGCAGAAGAATTCAGACACCCACAGCACTGGCAGACAACTACCTCTAAACAGCCAAATGAGGATATCCTAATCATGATAGATAGTCACCTTGAGTGACTGTCTCCAGTGTAGGTGCCTGCACTGTAGATATTGAGGGTTTAAATCAGTTTTCCAGAAAGAGCCATCTAGCTTCATACAAGAGCCCCTGATATATCAAGATACCACAGACAGCTGGTAGATAAAACACAAGGCATTCAGCAGACCCACACTCTTACAGATCTGAAGCTGGAGGACAGACCTCCAGATACCACTGAGGCAGGACCACTGAGGAGCCCTGCCCACTGCATTTAGACTCAGGTCATGGACCTGCTGCTCTGAATATGTCTAATCCTTTTTTGAAACTGTTGACACTGCACACCTCCTCAACCTCATGTGACGACAAATTCCAGAAGTTCACTATCTGCTTGACACTGCACACCTCCTCAACCTCATGTGACGACAAATTCCAGAAGTTCACTATCTGCTATTTAAAAAGGCACATTTTAATTTCAAGGATATCTCCTTGTTTCAGCTAGAACACCTTCGCTACAGTGTTGAAGTTCTAAATCTTCCTTATCTACCACCTTCATGGCTTCAGCTAAACTCAGCTTTATCTCTGCTCTCATTTTTTTCCTGTCTAAACTGAAGCCACAGCCTTTTCACTCATTTAGCAGAAGTCACATTTCCTTGATCATTTCCATGTCCTTCTCTGGACCTTCTGTAGTTCTGCCACACCACTTTTGAGAAACCAGAACTCTGCCTTCCCCTCAGGATGGGGGTGCACTTCAGAGTCTGCACTTTCACTAGAACTAAAATATGAACACCAGGCAACCTTCAAAATGTAAAGCAAGAGTGGACAAAGAAAAAAAAACAACAAGAAAACCAGCAAGAATCCCCTTCAAAAAGCAACAGGTTTATAATTATGTCAGCTAGTAGTTGTTGACAGATGGGATGTAAAAACCACTTTACAAAAGAAGCACAGAACTCAAAACAGGAGGTTCTTTCCCAGGTTATAAAGGAAACAGATTCACCTGTTGTATTGAGCCAGGTACTCTGTTCACCATAGAAAGCAGTTTCCAAATTACCTGGAAAGGGAAATGTCTTCACCAGATTGATGCTGGGTTAGTTCCACCTGACTGTCCCTCAATAAAGGCTGTAATTTCCTCTCATTACTAAGATCAGCTTTAGAACTACAGGGGTGTTAATTAAACCAGGGATGTCTTCCCATTTTATAGCTTTAGTTACAGATGATAAAGAGAAGGAAAGCTTCAGAAAATGTGATTTTCCAGATGGTTGCAGAGATGGTAGTTGGGGGAAACAACTTTTACTTTGGGTTCTAAAAAAAATTTTTGGGGTGAAAAAAGGTTTCTTTGGATCCCGCTATATCCTTATCATTAAAGATATCCCCAGAAACAGTTTAGGGAGATCATAAAACATTAATATTATGTGCTTACACGCTATCTCACAATTGAATTTCTGAGAATTGCCACAGACTTTGTAATTATGTATCCCATAAGATAGGAATATACCCATATTCCTGTTTTGCAGATGGGGAAGCAGAGACACCAGCAGGCTTTAATTTTTCCCCAGTTCACATAAGTAGATAGAATATTCAGAAATTCTGACTTGTCATACTCACATTCCACAATGTCAGATAAATATCTCTCACTGTATTTGCACCATGAATCTGGGGTAAAGAAAGCACTTTATTAATCAAGCTGGAATAAGATTTTTCAAATAGGTCAACGTATAGGGGATCAGAGTCACATATTTATCCTGTGCAACATGGCTTTAAGGAACACCTTAGCCATTGTCCTAAACATTCTGAAATGAGGGGTTTTGAGACACCAAAGATAGACTTAACTCTCTATTACTTAAGCACTGCAGAATCTATCCAGCAATGTACAGAGTAATGCATGGAAAGCAAACTTCAGCAGTGCATGCTCTCTAAAATTCAGTATTTTTCAATTCTAAAACAAGCCACTGTCTTCTGAACATCAGAGACTGCCTCTGGGAAAAAGGGGAAGGTGAATAATTGCCCAAGGAAGAGGGGCACAAAGGATCATTAATGGTGGGAAAGCACACAGGTCACAGAGTCAGTCTCCAAGTAGCTGGGTTTTACTTGTATCAAGTAAAGGCAGAAGCAGAAGCAACTGCCTTGGTAGCAGATTTCAGCTACCCAAATTCTTCCTAATTTCCTCTACACGCATGTCACTGCCCTTTAGCAGAGTATAAAGAGATGACTTTGTGTCATCCATAAGAAACAAGGCTTAAAGAGAAATAGAAAGGTTAATCATGACATCAGGACATCTCTCTCTTCTGTGGTGAAGACGAAAGATTGAGCAGAAGACCTTAGTACTGGGGACAGGAAATGCATCCCTTAACAAGCCACAGAGCTAACAGTGAGAAAGGTATAGATGGAGCCTTATATTGGACCACATCTAAGTAAACAGTGCCTACCCTACTCTGGTACAGTAACTGGTTTGATGAGGTCCCACAATACAGTAATGTGACCACAGCAGGCAGTTTTGCCTGATGTTTAATGAGATATCATTTGAATGATCAAGGAAAGTCTAAATAACTCTCACCCTGACTGGAAGCAATGTCATTAGTACTATCCTTCACTTTCATAACCCCTCTCAGCTGCTCAGGCTTTCAAGACAGAGCTCATCTGGGCTCAAGAAGGATAGCTTGGCACGAAGAAATGTCATATTTCAGTGTTACTCCAATTCTGGACTGTGGAGTACCAATACACCACAAAATCCATCTCCTCCCAGTCATGAACCAGCTGGGCTACAGGCACCAAGCAGAACTGCAGGAAGGTGTAAGTAAAGGAAGAAAAGAATCACACTGTAAGGGCTGGCACCAAATCAGTACTCTGTTGGGGTACTTCCCAGCCAGCCTTTGGTTTTTCTGGGTCTTGTCCATTCTCTGATGAAAAACTCTCAAAGACCATGTGCACCCACATGTAATTCTAGAATAAAAAAGGAATTCTATTTTCTTGTTTACCAGAGTGTAGCTATGAAGGTCTGAGGAAAACCCACTTAGAGCCTTCTTCAAAGCTTATTTTTCTTTGTTGCCTTTCAGATGAGACACAGAGAGAAACTACTCAGAGAGAAACTACTCATTACAATCTCTCTGAAGTACAGCTGGGGACAACCCCAGTATTTTTCTCTGGGTTGTAAAGAGACATTGTGCCAGCCCACAACCAGAATATGCACAGGAACTCTGAGCACAGCTACCTGAATCCAACAGTGACCAAAAGCAGATGGCTGAGAAGAGCATAGGAATGCTGTAATTACATGTGAGTTTCCCCCAAGACTTCACATACCCAGCTTCATTATTTGGTGCTCAGGGATTTCCTAAGCCAGTTTTTGCTGGGTTTAATACCACACAATGGATTTCTCTTCCATGAGTTTGGGCTTGTCCCTTCAATGTGTCTGAAATTTCTGCAGCTGCAACATCCTGTGGCAAGAAGGTTCAGAGATCAACCATGTGTTCTCTAAAAAAAACTGCCACTGCTCCTTTACTTCCCTTTCATTACTATCATCTGATGGTAATGGTATCTCCTTTTTGGAAGAGACTAGGAACAATCATTCCCAATTCCCTTTCTTTGTGCCACTCATGATTTTATAGACCTTCTATCAACAAAAATGCCATGTTGTATTTAGGCCCCAAGCAAGTATCTCTGGCACTCTGCATCCTCACGTGGACAGAGCAGCTTGCTTAGCTCTACACCAGTGATTTTGGCACCACACTCAGCTGCAGGGTACAGACAGGTCCATAACATCTGCCTTCTCCTCCAACACAAATTCCCTGGAATAACACTTTGCTTCTGGGGCAAAAAGGATCTTAAACAAATTCATGCTATTGCAATGATACAGACTGCCCAGAATAAGTAAACCACAGGAAAAAGAAAACATTAGGGGAAAAAAACCTGAATATATTCAGTGTGTTGCATTTACATGGTAGCCATCTCCAACACTGCAAGGTGGTATCTACTCTAGCAAACCAAACTGAGCTCAAGTTCTGCCAGAGGAGGTTTAGGTTAGATATTAGGAAAAAAAAATTCATGAAAAGGAATGTAAAGCATTGGAACAGATTTCCCAGGGAAGCAGTGGAGTGTTCAAAAAACATGTGAATGTGGCACTTGAGAACATGGTTTAATGGTGAACACGGTGCTGGGTTGACCGTTGGACTTGATGATCTTAAGTGTCGCTTTCCAACCTTAACAATTCTGTGATTCTGAGGATGAATTCCACCAGCAGCCCCTCATGTCCACACTCTATCACCAGCCCAGCCCATTATGGCTTCATCCTGGAATAAGCAGCACTGTCCTAGGCAAAGTCCATGCCTGGTCCACACATGGAGGTTAACACTGGCCAGGGACCACTGCAAATAAGCACTCTCCTGGGGCAGTACCTGTGTTTGTCTATTACTGGCATTCAATGTGTCATGTCTGTTGGCCTCTGTGTCCTACAAAACACAGGTCCTGCTTCACTTAATAGCACAGATAGTGCCTGCATGGGTTTTCTGGATGTTTTGCTACGCTGGGCTCTGTCAGAGACTGAGAGCGGTTTGTCTCTAGATGTGCAGTGGTACCAGGCCAAGTACGTGGCCAGTGTTAAAAAAAAACCAAACTGTGACAGTGGTGAGTTAGTTATGGGTCATGCTCAGGCCAGAGTGTATCTGCAGAGCAGCTAAGCCTCATTCACATTCGCATTTAATGTGCAACAAGTCTTAGATGTCTTGAATCTCAAAGCAATGCTCTACATTATTCATGAGGGATGCTTTATTTCTCTTAGGAGGAGGTTTCTCCCCTCATTCATGGACACATCATTCATCCTGGTGATGGGCATTTGGGCCTGGCTGTCTCTGACAACAGTGTCCGGACAGGAATTAACTTCTCCGTCTGTGTGACTCAAACCCTTCTTACTCATGCTGGCAGCAGCCCAGGCCAGGAGATAATGAAGAGAGGATAGCAGCACCTGTTCTTCAGATGGGAAAGCGTAATTCAGATTAAAACATCTTCCTGATGTAACACACTTCACTTCAGAGGTTCATCTACGTCAGAGAAACTGCCACAAGGATCAGGCTGTCTCTCCGCTGGATTTGCTGTTCGTGCTTTCAGCTTTCAGAAGGGAGAAGAAACAACGTGGCCTTTGTGGTGCAGATGAAAGAGGGATCAGGGAGATATTTTATCTAACTAACTGGTAGTAACTCATTTACGAGGACAAAGACTTTCTCCTGTAAGGTAATCGAGAGCTGCTGTTACCTGGGTGAAAGCTGCTGTGTAACTACACCACTCTCCTGGCACATGGACACTGCTGACTGCTTCCTCTTCTCTCTCACACATATCTGGCCTCTCCCTGAATCCTGCTGCCTTTCTTCTCAAACATCTCCATGACCTCTTTTTTCTTTTATTCCCTTGTCAAGTGATCTTGCTGTAGACTTCAGCTCAACAATCTCTCTTAGTTTTGCACAGCCTCTTCCATCCTCAAAGACATCCTCCCCTTCCATGCTCAAAAGACAGTCTCTAAAGTTAGGATAAAGCATGGCACATGTCTCCCTAAGGAACACACAGCAATACATGATTTTATCATCTCTTGTTGTGAAGACAGGGAGAGGAAAAAGAATCTGACTTGCCCAGATGCAACTTCAAATCCTAAATCCCTCGGCAAGCTCGGCACAGCCTCTCATCCTGGCTCATCCCTGGTTTGTTACAACTGCTTCCATGTCCTAGCTGCAGAAATAACGTCATGACACCTTGGAAATTGCATTAACTGCTTTGCTTTATATCAAACCTGCAGATGATCTTCTATTCTGGGTGGCAGGGATGCAACAGGCTTCCATGGATTTTTTCTCCCCACCATAAGCATAGACTTATTTCCTTCTTGATCTTGAAATCAAACTTCCCACATGCTCAAGGAAAACAGCTTCAAAAGCAGCTCTGATGGGAGAGGCAGGCACAGGCAACATGCAGCAAGGAAATGAGGAGGAAAAGGAAGAGATCTGCTGAGCAGCAGGTGAAGATACAGCCAAAGACAGTCTTGCAGGTGGAAGGCCACCTATGCACATCATGAGTCAGGACAGACAAGTGTTTGGCCTCAGGAATTGCCTCTGCAGCAGTGGCTCCTGTAAGCTCACCAGAGATGCTGAATGTACTGCTTGTCAGCACATCCAGCAGCAGACCTGAAGGACTCATCCAAAACCAATGAGACTGATAACTACTGCTGCCACTCATTCCTCTGCCACATTTCCTTACTCCCTCTACTATTCTGGTCTGCAGCCACCCCACATTATCTCCTTCCTTATGGAACCTGAACCTTCTACTTTGGAGCATTACTGATAGCAATTTCTTCCCATAGCTTCTCTTCCAGCCACACCAAGTTGCAGTAAATACTGGCCTGGTGAATGCTCTGCATCACCCAAACTGCCTGTTGGCATCAATTCCCACTCCTGACCATTACCAGATGTGGCTAAATCATGTCCCATCAGAAGATTCAACCACAGGAAAAGTACCAAGAGTACTTGGGCAACTTCTTAAGAACACAGCCCTGAATTCTTACAGCCTTGATGGAGCAAGAACTGAGGCCATCAGCTGTAACAGCATTCTGGGTAGTCCTCTTGTGGGTGGCACTTGGGAAGACAGTTATGTTGCTCACACTAGCTTAAATGATAGGGATCCAAAGGCAGCAATTTAGTAAAACACAGGCATGCTCATTTCTGATTCAGGGTAGGACTTAGGACTTCAGGTTTGGTTGGTTTCAACTGGGGATCACATGCAATACACTCGGGTGTTCCCTGTAAGAAGCTGACCCTCTTGAAGAGATTTCCTTTGGATTCTTAGAGGGTCAAGGCAAATAATGTGTCCCAGTCCCTGCAAGGCTCTCAGTAAAGTCACGTTCATGAGACACATTGGAGAATTGTGTTTCAGAGGTTCTCAGACTGCTTAGACTGCACTATTCTCCTTCCCTGTCTGGACTCCACCACTAGCGTGTACAAGAGATGGCCTCTGCTGTTCCCTGCTGGATTCCTCCCTGGGGAGGTGAGAACACAAATCTGTTCAGTTCATTGGGGCAGAGCAGTTGGAGGTGCTGCTTTTTCTGCCACGCTCCTGTCAGAGGCTTGTGCCCACAGTTTCCACCCTCCCCCAGGTGGAGAGACGTGGGAGCTTCTTTGCTTCCTGTGGAAAAGATCTTGTATTCCTCCTGGACTTAGACCCCAGCAGGACACAGCTCCTCTGTTTTGAGACCTATTGTTTCTGCATAATGCAAAAACAGAGATTTGGTCACATTTGGCCCTTTCAAATACCCACTGGGTTATGGCAGTAAGGAATAGACTTATCAGTTTAAACCAAGGCATAAAAAACTTTCCTTTTTCTAGTTAGTTCTGTGTTTTTCTCATTTCGTGGTAAGGATGAGCCGTCTATATCCGTATCCCTGCTCATCTGTTTTTCCTCCACAATAACTTTGAAGCTGCTCACCAATTTCCACCACTTAGAAGAACTTGTAATGTGAACTTGATAGTGATCTGTTCTGCTGGGCCTACCATCTGGCCAATCTGTGAATACACATAAAAGGGCCTAAAAATCAACACACACACAGTGCAGGCTCAGCTGCAGCTGGGATCAGCTCCTTCTCTGGCCAGTTACTGGAAAGAAACAAGAGCTGGAGGTCCTTCATGGTGGGGTGAGATGTAGCAGCATGGGAGAGAACTGAAGGAATGTCATGTCTCCATCACCTTATAAAGCAGCCTGTGATGGAATATCTGTCTGTCTGCAGGGATGAAGATGCAAATCAGGGTTCAAGAGAACTGGGGATGTTTCTGAGTTCACAAGAAACCAGGCTTGACTACCACTGCTGCTCAAGGAACAACTTGTTTCTAGCAAAAGACAAAATGTGAAAAACCTTGCTTCAAAAAAAACCCCCAAAATATTTGAGACTTCTGTATTTGCTTGTGCTTGTTACTTTTTTTCTTTTGAATGTGAATCTTTCCCATTTTTTTCTGTTTAAAATTTACACTGTAAGGGGTTTTACTAAAATATAAATGAGGGAAATTGAAAAACTTCAAATGGCCCCATGAAATCACAACCTTTCTGCTCATCTATCTGACACAGAAAATATTATTAACTCAAACCTCCTCTTGCTGAACTTAGGCACTACTTTTACTGTTTAGATAGGAGATGTCTGTAGTCCCTGGCAACTCTTTTCAATAAGGTAACAGAGCAGCTGAGGTACCACCTCCCAAGAAATCAAAGATGCCAACATTCACCAGTTCATTTTGTACAGATAGAACAGTATCTCAGCTCATCCCTACACTTTCCTCTGCTTCAGAAAAGAGGCTGGGAAGATAGGAGAGGTTCTTCTCCAGCTCTGTGAGGAAACAAGCATTTAAACAGCTGTGATTCTGGTATACCAGATTTGTGTCTGGTGTACCATTCCTGACTCCTCCCAAAACCAACAGCAGCTCTGTGCTGGATTTCCAGCTGGGCAGCAGTTGACAGTTGACTTCTGAGTCAATATTTTCCCATGAGCTCTATTTTTGACTGTCCCTGCACTCTTTTCCTCCCCTTCATCCTCTCTGCTTGGTTCTCTGAATCAATCAGAACACTGACCTGAGGCTCACATCATATCTAGTCCCAAGACAAATCATGCCCAGAACAAGTTCTCAGTCTGAAGAGCATCATCGCAACCACTAGGAAAAGACTTTATCAGGTCGTGTTATCCATTCCCAGGGGATGGCATATGATTGTTCCTTACAATATATTCTCCAGGGCTTTGTCCAGTTTTGTTTAAATGATTGAAATAACAGAGTTTCTGCTCTCTGCCTTAGGAAATTGTTGCCCTGTCCAATAGATCCAGCTATTAGGAAGTTCTTTTTTTGATACACAGCCTGTATTTTTCTTATTCTATGCTGCCTTTTATCACACTGTTCTTCTGTAGCCCTCAATCCAACATTCCCCATTTCTCTCCATCATTGCTCACTCCTTTACACTTCTTGGAGGTAGTCACAGCTTCAAACCTTAGTTAATATTAGTTATAAACAGAGCTCTGGGAGGCAGAGTCCTGCAGCAAGGAAGAAAAGAGGCATTTTATAACATATACATATGTACATATACATGTAATTATACAATTCAGATTTTGTCTCTTTAGAAGCAGCTCCTTATATGATCACTTTTATTGTACTTGTCTGAGATCACTCTTGCTGTTCAAAAACTTTCAGGATCTTTGCTAGAGATATGCACAGCCCTTCTAGCTGTAGGACCATGGTATCAGCATCATCAGTTCCCTGGACTGCAAAATATTGTCATTTTTGCATAACATTATGTCCTCACTGTATAGCAAACTTTTCCTGATGCTGTCATTTCTGTACATCACAAAGGCTCTTTCTACTCCATGGATGTGACTGCAAGAAGCATTTTTTCCTTAATCACCTCTATAAATTGACTTCTTGGGCAAAATTAATAGTTGTCTGTAACTGATTTTTGTTGCTCACAGTTTATTGGCAATTATCTAAGTCCTCTCCATGAGGGGGGAAGATGAAGGACTCACCACCTGCAGGCTGGATGATCCAAACAGTACTCTGAGGGATCAGGGGGAAATACATCAGGAAGAAGCACAGGGGCTCATGTCTTAACAAAAGACCAAAAATTAATGGGTTTCTTCTATGCTGGCTTGATAAAAAAGGGGCACAGGAAACTTCTGATTCCACTTTATTCAAAGAGTTAGTTCTTTTCAAACCACCAGGTCTGAGTCTTCACAGGGTTAATAGGATCCTGCTCTCAGCTCCCAGTCTGACACTGCCAAGGCTCAAGAAGCTGTATCTCAACAAAAACCCTGTTAAACAAGTATTACCAAAGGCCAGTACAGAGCAGAGTGACTGAGATCATTAATGACGTAGCACCCACGTCCTCTGAAGCTGTGATGTCACCGTCCAGTGCAGTTCACAGAGTAATGTTCATAAATCTGTGTGACACCAAATGCTGTCAGAGCTGGGCTGGTAAAACAGCACACCCAGCAAGAGACACGGGGTAACACTCAGGGAAGTGGTTCAGATGTATTTGCACTGAAGCAATCGCATATTTCCTTCTACAACTTTCCCATTTATGCAACTAAGAGACACACAAGAGCACACACAACTTGCCATGAGTTCCCCTCATGTATCTGTTTCAATTTCGTGCTGTTTCTACTGCAGATTTTTCCCATGTGGAAGATAAAAAAAAAAAAGGGTATTTTTCCAACTTTTAAAAAACATTAATAGGCCTATGGTGTTTTAAGCAGATTCTCCTTTCTGCTGTTGAGGAACCAGGACTTTCCCCAGCCTAAAGGGCAGATAAAGGAAGGGTTAGTTATTCCCACTGTGCTTAGGTTCAATCCCTGCTAGAAAAATATGCCAGCAAATCAATTTAGAGACACAGCTTTGACTAAAACAGAGAAAGTGCTGATCTAGACAAAGTTCTACAGATACAAAATCACTTCCTCCAGGGAAGTCTCTGTGTCGGCAGGTGAACAGTCAAGTTTGGAGGAACCAAAAATTCCTCTTCCCTCTTCTTTGCTTGTGATTCTCTGTCCCTTAATGACTACAAAAAATAAAATTAGCCAGAATGACACAAGTTTTCCTGCTTCTAGAACTTTGCAATCACAGACTTCTTTACATCAGTTACAGCCTTTATTGTGCTCTTCTCTGAAGAAAAAAGCATCCCCAAACATGTCTTCTGAATTCTGGCTGGCTGCAGTCTTGGCCAAGGTTATTTTCCATGCAGACACTCTAATTTTGCAGCAGCTTTAGTAACTAAACCTGGCTTCAGTGATCTAACAGTGAAAGTCAGTGGAATCTGTCATCATTTCCCCCACTACATCACATATAGGCAGAGCAGTAATTCAACTGGACTTAGAGATAGATTTCATTGAATGAGGTACATGGATTTCATTAAAAATGAAGAAAAAAATAATGCTCAAATGCTTTGGGTTCAGTTTATTTTACCAATGTACATGGTTTTTTATTTCTCTTGCTCTTATTCCCCAAGAAAAAAACCCTTATGCTTGATAATACAAACAAAGAGAAATGCCTCAATTATCCTCTACAAATTTTAAAGTGCGTTCTGCCAATTGTCTTTGAAACACTGGAATCATTCAGTCAAAACTTCTGTGAAGGAAGAAGTTCAATTCTGATTGAGAAAGCGTTTTTTGAAGCTGAAACCAAGAAAGTTAATGGAAATATATTGCCCAATGATACCATCCTGTCCAGCTTTCCACTGAGCCAGTACTACCTTTGAGGCACATGAAGACAGAAGAGCTGAGCTAAAACATGAAGGTCGAAGTTTTGCAACGTTGTTCAGGTTTGGCTATGGGAAGATTTGCTGGAATTGCAGTATCAGGGTAATTACACCAGCCTAACTCACTGGGTTGGCACTTTCAAATGAAGCCATCTCATACATTTTTCTGATAGCAACTTTGATCTCACAGAGGCAAGGACTCACCAGGAGCGTAGAGACCTTGGTACCTTTCCCCAACAAGACAAAGACAGAGGCATTTCTCATGGGATCCTGTTCCAGCCGTCAGAAACTGCCCAAGGAAAGTCAGGAAATTGAGCCTAAGAGATATTAAACCCAGAACTTGAACTCCTGTGCATTGAAAATCTCCTTCCTAAAAAGATAGAGGTACACCTCAGTTAGGGCTTCTGTCTCCACTAATCAAGCTGAAAGGCTGTCCCTAAACACAGTGCTCTTACAGCTGCAAGTTTTCCTGTTTTCCATCCAAACTTGCTCAAGGTCTGATTCTTCTCATGGAAGTTCTTAGCTCAAACAGCAACCCACCTAGTTCACCTTTCCTACACATTAATAAAGATCAGCCATATCTCACCAGCCTGGTTTGTTTGTTTCATTTTTCCTAGGAGGAATAAAGCAGTCACAGCTAGTCTGTTACATTAGACAGGGTCACTTTGACAGCATTTTGCACCTTTCCAGCTTGAATTCAATTTTCTTGTACATCAACAACCTAAACTTAGATACAGAGCCACAGAAATTCAATGCTGCATTTGTACAGACTTCAAATTGTATTTCATACTTTAGACAGCTCTTGTATACAGCACTGACACAAAACCTGAAATGAAGTACTGCATCTCAAACCTACCCGTCCTTGGTGTGTAGCTAAAAATCCATAGGATCTTATTTTGTCCTACACTGATGAAAATAGAGTAATTTTTCTTGGTGATTGTGAACTCACAGCACTGTAACTCAAGTACACATGAGTTCATGATTTAACCAGAGACAAGCATGTGAGCTAAGCTCCATGCTAGCATTAAACAGATGGATGCTAAAAAGAAACTTTCCATATACTGCAAGCATCTCTCCCATGAAATGACCCATGGAAAGCAGGATGGGGTTCATGTGTGCTACTGAGTCTTCAAGCTGACAGACATATCCCAATTAGTTATTCTAAAAGTGGATCTGTTCAAACTCCTCAACATATTTCCAGTGCCCAGAAAATCCTTTTGCTGAGACCAATCTGAGCTCTTTCACCTCCCCTTTTATTTCTTTGTTGTTTACAGACATCTACTTCTTCCCCACCAGCCCTGATAAGCACAGCGAGCAGCAAGATTGTGGGAGGCAGTAGAGTGAGACACCATTTAATGCACCTGACTAGGCATAATCAGAGCCATCCATCACTTCAGTTTTCTATTCCCAGCCAACAGGAATAGTCAAACTGAGTGGGAAGAAATGGGAAGTCACTCAGAAAAACTTCTTCAAACTCCTCATCATTTATCTTCTGCTGGGTAGAAAACAATGACCTACTATATTATTTTAATATCATAACCAGTGTTTTTCATTTTATTTCATTGCTGAACTCCTCCATACAAGGTGGCTCAATAAATCAGACTGACAAAGTACTTCATGGAACATTTCTGAGCAGTCATAAACATCATTTGCACAGTTTTTATACCTGAGAACCTCCACTGTGCTCCAAGACCCTGCAGTGGCAGGGTCTCTATAAATGACACATGAGATGGTTCCTAACTATTCACAGTTCTGCTCTTACACAGGGAATTACCATTATCAATTTCCAAGCATGGATCCCAGAGAGGGAGAATGCCTAGTCATGAAGAATACAGATCAGACTTAGAGTTTGATATCCCCCCCAAAAAGGGCTTTCTAATGAGAGAAGTTACTAGTTTATTCAAAATGAGAGAAAAAACACTAGAAGGGTTATTCCATAAAATCACAGAATGGTTTAGGTGGGAATGGACTTTAAAGATCATCTCCTTCCAATCTGCTGCCATGGGCAGGGACCTTTCACTAGACCAGGCTGCACAGGACCCCATCAAACCTGGCCTTCAACACTTCCAGGGATGGGCATCCACAGCTTCTCTGGGCAACCTCTTCCAGTGCCTTACCACCCTCACAGTGAAAAATGTCTTCCTAATATCTAATCTAATCTAATCTAATCTAATCTAATCTAATCTACCTCTTTTAGTTTAAAGCCATTCCCTCTTGTCCTATTTAAAACTTCTTCAAACAAAACATCCTCCAGAACTATTCCTGTTGTGATTTAAGTCTCTATTTCAGCTTCACTTGAAGGCTTTGAAGTTTATATAAATAAGGAGCAGCACTGCTGAGGGTCTACTGGAGACCCTGCCTAATAGACATAATGTCCCTCCATTTGTCCCATGAATCTACAAGGGGCCTGTATTTACAATGGGATTTATTTATCATCTCACACTTGTCAGTCTGGGATTGGAGTTGCAAACACGTGCTCAATTTTGAACTATCAGTAAGTTTATTAGAATAGTTTTGTGGAAGTCAAGTTTCTTCAGCTGTACATTTCTGGGAATAAATATATATTATCATGTGGTGGGTTGACCCTGGTTGGCCACAAAGTTGCTTTCTCACTTCCCCTCCATCAATAGAATAGGGGGAAAAAGTAGGATTGAAAAAGTTGTGGCTTGTGATGAGGACAAATTGATTGATCAACAGTTACCATCATGGACAAAACATGCTCAACTTGGGGAAAAGTAATTTCATTTATTGCAATTTACTCTCTGACTAGGTCAGTGAGAAACAAAGGCAAAACGAAAAACCCCTTATCCCTACTTCTCCCTTCTTCCCATTATCAACTTCAGACCTTCATTCTCAAGTCTTCTCTCTCCTCCTCCTCCTCCTCTCCCAATTTGCCACAAGGGATGGGGACTGGGAGTTGTGGTCGGTCCATAACACTTTGTCCCTGCCACTCCTTCTTGCTTGCACTCTTGCCTTTGCCCCAGCACGGGGTCCCTCCCATGGGATATAGTCCCTACCAAACTACTCCTGCATGGGTCCTTTCTCTGGGCTGCAGTTCTTCAAGAACTGCCACAGTGTGGGTCCTTTCCACGGGGCACAGTCCTCCAGGAACTCCTCCAGTGCGGGTCCCCCATGGGCCAGAAAACCTGCTCCAGCATGGGCTCCTCTCCATGAGCTGCCATTCCTGCCAGGAATTCCTGCTCCTGTGTGTGCCTGCCAAGGGCTACAGCTTCCTTCAGGGCAAATCCTTCTGCTCCAGCATAGGGTCCTCCAAAGTCTTCGGCATAGATTATCTGCTCTGGGGTGTTCTCCCAGGGCTGCAGGTAGATCTCTGCTCCCCCATGGATATCCATGCTCTGCACCAGGGGAATCTCAGCTCCGGCACCTGGAGCATCTCCTCTCCCTCCTTCTGCACTGACCTTGGTGTCTACAGAGTTGTTCCTCTCTCACAGATGCTGTCTGGCATTTTATACCCTTTCTTAAATATATCAGAGAGGTCTCACCAGCAGTGCTGATGGGCTCAGCTTTGGCATGTTCCATGTTGGAGCTGGCTGGAGCTGACTCTGTCCAGCATGGGGACAGCTTCCCATGTTTTCTCACAGAAGCCACCCCTGGAGGCCATGACTACCAAAACCTTTCCATGTAAACCAAATACATATCAACAGCTATTTTATATTTGCTTGGTTGGTTGCTTACAACTCTTGGAAAAAACAGCTTCATTTTCAGACTTGCTACCTCATTCATTGATGGGTCTCATTTGCCTTCCAAAACCATTAACAGTTTGATAGAGCTGTTGTCAGCAGCTTCAAGTGCTCACACTGAGTTTGAAGCTGTTCCTGAGTCCTGAAGACCTCTGACTCCCTGGCTGTGTAGCAGCAACAGCATTATAAACCTGGCAAGGTTTCATTTATCTCTGCAGAGGACCAGCTTTCAGCTTCGAAGAACCTGTCCCAGGGAGAAGACTCTGGTAAGCACCAGCACATCTACTGGGTAACCAAGTTGCTTTTCTTACCAGGCAGACAGGTAGAACATGGCCTAAAGACAGAAGCTGAAAATTTCCTTCAAAACAACAACAACAAAAAAGTCTCTGACTACACTGAATCTCAGATAGACTTCTGTACTCACTGGCCTAATTCTTCCATCAGTTTCTTTCAATTTCATTTCCACACCTCTCCCTTTTTGTTGGTTATATCCATTCCTCTTCCTTGCCTGCTCCACCAATAGATCACTCCCTTGCTGTTCTCGTGCCTTCACCCTACTTGTTTTCATTTGCTGTTATCACCTTTTCTTTGGTACTTTTTTCCTCCTCTCTCTCACCCACTTTCTTTCATTCCCATCTGTCTAACCACAGCGAACACCTGCCTGCAAAGGCAATGCCCCATATTTAAGAGAACTCCATAACTTGTAACCACCCTATGCAACAGATTTCCTGTGATGATAATTGCCAGCTACAAACCATCAGCCTTATCTCTGCCATCAAGATTAATTCTGACATGGGGCATTATAAAATTAGCCCTTCTTGGCAAATCTGCTGGCCTTTAGTTTCCACAAGAACACAATTAAATAGTATTTGTGCAGTCAAGCTGAAACAAAGCTAAGAGGAGACAGACATCAGGAAGTTATTAGATTGGGAAGTGAAACAACTACTCCTTGGTTAGATCAAGCATTCAAACATGTTATACAATATTTCAAAGGCAATACAGGCAAAACAAAACCTCTCAGGCACTTTGTCTCCTTCCCTCCCTCCTTATCTAGCCTGTGGGGAAACACATATCATAACAGCAAATGAGGGAAGTCGTTACCATATCTCCAGATTCTGGGTTTGCTCACAAGGTTACTTGTGCCACACCAGGTTAACTCAGTGGGGACTCCAGAGCACAGACACAGCTTGAAGTCCTTCCTAATTAAATACACACACATACACACTGTAATCAGTGCTCTCTCCTCACCCCAGGGCAGGATCTTTGGCTCGTATAAGTCAGCAGAATGCCCTGAGAAGCTAGTTTGATTTATATTGGCTAGAAATCCAGTCCCAGAGCCTCTGTGCATACAAGAGGATGTTTTAGAATAACTGGTATCTGAGCTTAAAGAAGCCCTCTCACACACAGACTTACACCCTGCAGACAGGCATTTGTATGTGCATCAGTGGTAGCTCAAGTTTTACCTCTTCTTCAAATCAGCTTTTGATTAGAGATGGGCAGTGCTCTGAAGCTGGTGTCCACAAGCTCCATCCTGCTGGGGCAATCATCCTCTCACTCAGTGACACAGTCCAAAGGAAACAATATCAAGCAAATTTGCTGGGCATGCCCTACTCTGCCTTCACAGATGTCGCCCAAATCATTGCATTTGGCATGATTTTGGAGGAAAGCTATAAAACATAAACCAGTTTCTACTCACATATTTTTTTTCTCCCAGAACCTGCGAGGGGTTTTCTCACATAAATTAGAAAAGTTAAACAATTTCTCAGCCCCTTCTAAACACTTGTGCCATGTCAAAGGGTAAGCATTAATATCACCATCGGGAAACCAAGGATCCTAATGAAGTTCCTCTTTAGAGGAAAGGAGATGAGAGACATCAGCTTTAGGGTAGGATCTGCAGTCCTCTGGAGTCTGTCAAGGCCAAGTGTCCCAGGCACTCAAATCATTACACAGTGAAAACACATCCTGTGGGAACCAGGTTCAACTTCTGACAACCCACACAAGGTTTATGTGTGAATCCTGCTCAGCACAGCTCTGTTTCTCCACCCACCCACAGCCAAAGGAGCAGACAGACTTAATTTACTGCTCTTTAAAAACAGACGCTGGCCTTCAATTTATCTCCATCAAGAGAAAAAAATACCCAAGCTCCTCAAATGGAAAGCCCTGCAGGATTTTGCCTGAGCAAATGTGAGATGAAGATTTGACAATAAAAAAGACATTTCATTTGTCTTATTAGTGGCTGACTACTGTGGAAGGTGTTCAATCAATTAGACCAATCTTGGCCTCCTGAATTATTGATAGAGAGAGCTGGATTACACTCTAAAATGCTTTTAGTTTAATTGCCCGACCCATCATTGCTTCATTTTCCTTTTCTTATGTGTATAAATTTTTTGTTGTTGTTGTTTTGTTATTTAACCAAAGCAGTTTGCCAGCAGCTGACTCTGGCACTTTGCTGCTGTTGGAGGGAGTGAGTGCCAACGCCTCGGCCAGGCAGCACTCGGAGGGTGCAGCGGGCAGGGAACGGTGCCGGCATCCCCAGAGATCAAGTGGAACCTGGGGGGAGAACAGAGGCTTCCCACAATGAGAGAGTCATGCAGGGGAATCAGGGGGGCTCCTCCTTCACCTCATGCCCATTCTATTCATTTTATAACTCTTGGTCCTTTCCTATCCCTTTACCTTCATGCACTGCCTCCTCTTCGCTTCCTGCCCACTTTCCTTCCCTTGCCTTGCATGCAGAATAATAGAATCATTGATCTTGGAAAAGATCAAGCCCAACCTTCAACCAAATACCACTATGCCCAGTAAACCATATCATGAAGTGACACATCTGTTTGTTTTTTGAACACTTCCAGGAATGGTGACTCCACCACTTCCCTGGGCAGTCTGTTCCAGTGCTTAATCACTCTTTCAGCGAATAAATTTTTCCGAATGTTCAACTTGAACCGCTCCTGGTGCAACTTGAGGCTGTTTCCCCTTGTCCTATTGCTGGTTGTCTGGAAGAAGAGGCAGACTCCCACCTGGAATGCAATACAGGACTGTCTTGGCGATGGCACTATCTCCAGCACCATTTGGGTGCCCAAACAGCTCTTCTTACCCCATCCTGGCCAGCATGGCTCCCCGCAAACTTTCTCAACTTCCTTTGCTCATTACCTCTTTCCACCCTCATTATCTTCCAGCCTCTTCTCACGCCCCATTCCTCATCAGCTCTTAGACATCATTCTCCATTTTCCAGGCTGTGCACATCATCTCTTGCTGAGGCACCAGGACATGAGCAGAGACAAAATCACTGTGTTCAAGACTGCTCCTTATTTTATAGACTAGGCACGTCTTAAATGCCTCTAAAGCATGATTCCCTGCTACACTTTTGTAGCCTAACGTAAAGAAGTGAAAGAAGCACAAATGGAGTTATAAAGACACAGAAGTTATTTCACAGTGAGAGAGGAAAAAGGGAAAGGAGGGTGGGGAAAGAGCAAATTAAGATGAGATGGGAAAGGGTATAAAAAAGAGATTAAATGGACAGAGCAAAGCAGTGAAAAAGAGAAAGCATGACATGAAGAAAAAGAAAAAAAAAAGGAAAGTAAGAAGGAAATAAAAATATGAGGGAACCATGCCCACCAAAAATGGCAGCTATGTAACATGGATGCTTGGAAAAACAAGAATTCTGGGTATCAGATGTGAAACAGAGTATTTTTGTGACAACAGGAACATTATATGGTCAGTATGCAGGGCTGAGGAATGTGATATGAGAGGGAAATAAAGGCAGTAACCACAAAGCTGCAGAGCAGATGAATAACACGGTACCTCATACAAGTTTAAAAGATGAGACCATGCACATAACAGGATCCATCTGAATATAATTCATTTCTTAGCAAGTCACTGCAGATCTCTGCCACTGGATCCAGACATGACATGAGATCTCTTGGAAACCATTAGAAAGATAAATTCTGGGAAATGTATCATTTTGCATTTTTCTAGATGGCAAGTGGAGAATTACTGTTATGAGTGATACTTTAGCTCAGCCCTTCCGGGATGTAATAGGCAACAGATTTTTTTTCCCCCTGAAATAGCATCAGAACCAGAAAAAAACAATTTTATTTTAGACTTGGTTTAGATCAACAGTGAGGATGCTATGGAAAAGTGTTTGATCAGATGTTCATTACTGTTGCTGAAACTAAAAGAAGGATAAGCAAAAACAGGTATCAAAGTCCTTAATTGCTGAAGCACAAGGGTGAAGAATTAAAGGGATTAGTAACTGAGTCACTTGGTATTAAGAATGCAGAGATGGTAACAAAGGAGCTTGAGATTTCTCCATGACAAATGCACAAACAATACCAAGATTAGAGTACAATAATGCTTATTGCAATACATCTTGCAACTTACTGAAAGATTGCAGTAATACTTATTGCAAGGGAAGAATTGTCAGGGACATTTGCAAGGAGTGGGAAAAGGATAAATCAACAAATCCATGTCCAGGTTTTTATATGTAGTAATAATATAAGAATGGTGCAAGAAACATTAAAACAACAGAAGAGGGCTCTTTAGATGTGTAAGGAAAGAAAGCAGCTGGGTAACAAGGGTAGGATGAGTATGAGCTATATATTAGAATAATATGTTGCTTTTGTTTTCAGCAGAAAGAAATTTAACTAATGCTGGTAACTGATAACAAGTCCTGAAAAGCTCCCCATGTCCTCAAATGTATAAACTGGAAGGAAGGAAGGAAATGTATAAACTGGAAGGAAGGAAGGAAGGAAGGAAGGAAGGAAGGAAGGGAGGGAGGGAGGGAGGGAAGGAGGGAAGGAGGGAAGGAGGGAAGGAGGGAAGGAGGGAAGGAGGGAAGGAGGGAAGGAAGGAAGGAAGGAAGGAAGGAAGGAAGGAAGGAAGGAAGGAAGGAAGGAAGGAAGGAAGGAAGGAAGGAAGGAAGGAAGGAAGGAAGGAAGGAAGGAAGGAAGGAAGGAAGGAAGGAAGGAAGGAAGGAAGGAAGGAAGGAAGGAAGGAAGGAAGGAAGGAAGGAAGGAAGGAAGGAAGGAAGGAAGGAAGGAAGGAAGGAAGGAAGGAAGGAAGGAAGGAAGGAAGGAAGGAAGGAAGGAAGGAAGGAAGGAAGGAAGGAAGAAGAAATATTTGCAAGTGTGTTTCTTACGGTACTTCAGTGGGATTAATTAATATGCTCCACAGGGAATCCCTCATGAAAATGAGGCATCTCAGAGCTCAGCAGGCTGCAGACATGGGACAGTGGTTGTGCAACTGGCAGAAGTGCCAAAGCCTTGCAGGAGAGAGGTCCCATCCCTGCAAGCACATGTGGAGTTACTCACAGTGGGGCTGATTTTAATTAATATTTCCATTACTGGGACAGAAGCAGGATGCCAGGGATGAGATGAGCCAGACAGCAAGCCATGAATACACGTGCAGTAAAGGAGGGGTCACCAAAAAGTGAAGTTGGAGCACTGGGAAAGTTTGCCTGGTCACCAAGCACGCCTGACCATACAGAAGGTGTCTTTCAGGGGCTGCCAGCCCCTTTCCAGGGGGTTCCTGTCCTGCTGACATGAAGAGACAAATTGTGTGGAAACAAGGAGATGCTTTGCTTACATCAAAGCATCCCAGAGAAGGACTTCATTCACTGTAAATCTCCTTTCTCAGCAATGGCAATTGCAAGGCCTGGGCTGTTCTTGCATTTAATTCCCCTGATTGCTATTAGTCCCATTTTACCATGTTTTAAGCACAGAACTACGTTCATATTTCCTTTGAAACTACTGCACTATCTCCTCCTGTTTAAACTTGTCTATGCCTGAGTTTGACCAGTGCTAGGACACATCCTGAGAGATTCAGTCTCACACTGCACTGACCTTGGCCACTGCTTTGGGCCAAAGAACGTGCAGAGTCTTGGCCACCAAGACCCTTTCCTACTCTCCAGAAAGAGGTGCTACACAGTGCCAGTGAGCTGGAGCTGCTGCAAACATCTGGATGGTGCCATTCTAAGGAAAAAATAACAGGTCCACTCCCTGGCAACACCACCAGACTTGGCTTAGTCTCAGTCTTTGTGGCCCTGTTACATCCCGACAAGCTGGTGCATGTCCAGGTCTCAGATCCTGGTGTACTCCCAATTCCATGCCTTCCTTGTGGCAGAAGTGCAGAGATGCCAATTACCTTGTCATGCTGAAAGTTCCCTGGAAGCAGAACAGTCTCTCCATTCTGAATTTAAGGGGGGAGTGCAGGTATTTGTGGAACTAAAGCCATTTGAAATTTTTGGGGAATATTGCATTATAGTACATCAGATATATAATATACATTTAATATATAGCATATCACATCAATTATCTCTAATATATTATATATATTTGGGCATAATATATCACAGCTTGGACAGCTATGCTCTTTTCTGGGTAAAAAATTGACCAGATGGCGAGGCCCAGAGAGTGGTGGTGAATGGAATCACATCCAGTTGACATCTGGTCACTAGTGGGATTCCTTGAGGCTCAGAACTGGGGCCAGTCCTGTTTAATATCTTTATCAATGATCTGGACAAGGACGTCGAGTGTACCCTCAGTAAGCTTGCAGATGAAACCCCATTGGGGAGGAGTGTTGATGTGCTGGAGAGTAGAAGGGATCTGCAGAGGGATCTGGACAGGCTGGATTGATGGGTTGAGGCCAACAGAATGAGGTTCTGTCCTTGTTTCAGCTGGGATAGAGTTCATTTTCTTTCTAATAGCTGGGACAGTGCTGCAGTTTGGATTTAGTATGAGAATAATGTTGATGTTTCAGTTGTTGCTAAACAGCATTTGTCCTAAGTCAAGGACTTTTCAGTGTGTCATGCTCTACCAGGGAGCAGGTGCACAAGAAGCTGGGAAGAAGCATGACCAGGACAGGTGACCTGAATTAGCCAAAGGGATAACCCACACCATAGAACATCATGCCCAGTTAATTAACTGGGGGAGACTGGCTGTGAGGCACTGGTTTCTGCTCAGGCACTGGCTGGGCATCTGTAAGCAGGTGGTGAGCAATGCTATTGTGCTATTTCTCCCTTCCTCTCCATTTCATTTCAATTAAAATTGTAGTAATTGTAACTTCATTACAATTTTTATTATTATTGTGGTTGTTCTTATGATTAGTGCTATTAATATGTTTTATTTTGTTTCAATTACTAAAGTGTTCTTATGTCAACCCACAAGGTTTACCTTTGTTCCTCAACTCTCCTCCCCACCAGGGTGGCAGGAGCAGGGGGTAATGAGCAGCTGTGTGGTACTTAGTTGACAAATGGGGTTGAACCATTACAAGGGTCAACAAGGCCAAGTGCCAGGTCCTTCACCTTATTTACAAGAAGCCCCTGTAGTGCTCCAGGCTGGGGGCAGAGTGGCTGGAAAGCTGCCCAGCAGGAAAGGCCCTGGAGGTGCTGGCCAATGGCGGCCGAACATGAGCCTGCGTGTGCCCAGCTGGGCAAGGAGGCCGGTGGCCTCCTGGCCTTCTGTGTCAGCAGTAGTGTGGCCAGCCAGACCAGGCCGGTGATTTTCCCTCTGTGCTGGGCACTGGGGAGGCCACAGCTCAAATTCCTGGTTCAGCTTTGGGCACATTACAACAGGAAAGACACTGAGAGGTTGGAGCAGGTCCAGAGAAGGGAACAGAGTGGGAGAAGGGTCTGGAGCTCAAGTCTGATGAGAAACAGCTGAGGGAGTTGGAGTTGTTCCACCTGGAGAAAAGGAGGCTCAGGAAGGACCTTCTGACTCTCTACAACTCCCTGACAGGAAGTTGTAGCCAGGTGGGGTCAGTCTCTTCTTCCAACTAACAAGTGACAGGATGAGAGAAAGTGGCCTCAAGCTGCACCATGGTGGGGTTTAGGTTGGGTATTAGGAAACATTTCTTCACTGAAAGGATGGTCAGACATTGGAAGAGACAGTCCAGGGCAGTGAATGAGTCAACAACACTGGAGGTATTTAAAATATGTGTAGATGTGGCACTTGGGGACATTGGTTGGGACTTGGCAGTGTTGGGTTAACAGTTGGACTCAATGGTCATAGAGGTCTTTTCCAACTTAAATGACCCTATTCTATTAATGACCCGATTCTATTAATCTAGTGATAAAAAAGAACCTGAATGAATAAATGCACATTTGGTTAAAAATTATGTAAGTTGTTTTTTTTTTTAAATTGAGCTTTAAAGAAAATGAACCACCTTCCCCAGAGCATCCTTCAGAATCGAGTATGACTCCCTTCTTACTGGTTTGGGGTTGAATCATTTTGTATCATGGGGCAATCCACACACAAATATACATTTCTTTTTAGCATTTAATTTGCAAACTGAAACTCTGATCTTGGCACCACGCTCCAGCAGAGTTCACTAAAGGATCCCTCTGCAAACCCAGGTATAATGAATGCAGCTTGGTGTCACCACGGGGCAGTGCAGCCCCATCGCTGCCACACCTCCTTAGAGATGGAGCACCCCAAACACCCAGAGCCACCCTCTTACCCTGGGAGCACACAAAGAGGCCTTACACAGACCTAAACTCTTCCTTGCACTCGAAATATCAGTGCAGACAAGCAGGAGAGGTTTCCTTACACAGAGCTACTGCCAAGCACTTTCCAACACGTATCTTCATATTACTTAAACTATTATGGCCATGACCCAAGGCACTTCCCGGGGATCAGAGAACAGCTGAATGTACTGAGCACACAGACCATTAATCCCAGACTGATAATGGTCAGTTTGTGCATCACAGCATACAAGATTCCCTACATCCTTGGTCAGGATCTCCAGCTGCTACTCCAGTATATATGAATACTACAAAAGCTCCTTTTGCATGAGCAAACACAGAAGAAAAAAAAGTAAGGAGAAAAAAAAAAGAAGAAGAAAGAAGAAAAAACAAATGAGCACCATCTAGCCCTTGTAGGGAAAATGAGGGACACACAATGGATTGGCATAGGGGAAATGGTGCAAAGAGACATCAAGACTCTGAGGAAGGCCCAGGGTTTTTTCAACACCCATCCTCTGCCCTCTCACAGTTTTGTGCAGCACCCTCCCAGGACGTGGGGGAGGCAGGTGTGTGCCATGAATGGGGAGTCACCTGGGACCATGCTGGGCTGTGCTCCTTCAGCTTAATAGTCCCTGTTGCTGTAGTGCCTGGATGGGAAAGCTGAATTGTATAAAGTTCCCACAGCTGAGATGAGGTCTTCTCCTGCTAGCCTTCGATTTTTCACTCACCCTCAAAGTAGGAGAGTGGAAATATCAGAGAAGTGAATCTATTACCTGCATTGCTCAATGAGGCTTTTATGATATTCCCTGTTCCCCTTGGAGAGATGCTTAGTACACTCTGGGGTGTTGAGATACATTCATTTCCATTTCCAATTCCCTTTTATTTCCCATCCATCTCCTGGCTGCCATAAGCACGCACTCTCTTCTTTCTGCAAACAAAAAGCCTTCCTCCCCAGCTATTTCTTCATAAAATGTCTTCCAGTGACCCCAGCTGGCTGCTCCAAGTTTCATCAGCACACCTGGGGTAGGAATGTAGCTTTTCAGATTCCTCTTCCTCTCCTCCATCACCTCGAACAACCTTGCACCTACTTGTACTCAAGCACCTCGTGTCTCCAGAAAACTCTGCTTCCAGCCCCCTTTTCAACAGAGACATGGTTTATTGTCCCCTAAGTAGCCCTTCACAGTTCCTCTTCTCAATCAGCACTGGGTAATGGTTTCCTAGGGACCATAATACTTAGCAGCACTGTAATTGAATGATATTATTAACAGCAGTAGCATCTGTGTTGTCTGTTTAATTAACTGGAGAGCAAATGAGGCCCTAAGAGTCATTAGTCTGATCCTTTATTGTTTTTCTAATGATGTGCTGCTTCTTACTCGATTATTGGCTAAGGATCCCCTTTACCAAAAAATGCACTTTTAATAAAATAGTAACAAAACAACTCTCTGCACTTCTGAATGACATATACTACTTCTCTCAAGCTACAGATTAAATAACTGTAAACTTCTGCTCTAAATACTCCATCACCTCTACTACTCCTTGAGCAGCAGAAAGGAAAGAGGAGACAACAGCCCATGTTTCACAGAATGAAAGAACAAAGCTCTAAAACACATTGTATTGCTGAGAAGCTGATAACAAAAGCAAAGCTCACCCTGCTGCCATGCCTGGGGACTCTGTAGGGGCTGAAGGAGGAAAGACCACCCTTAGAGACTGCTGGCCACAACAACCAAAAAAAAAAAACAAAAAAAAACCAAAACAAAACAAAAAAACAGACCTACAGTATCCCAGAACTGATCACAGCATTTCATTCCACATCTGCACTGAAAGGGATGAGTGAGGACCAAAGAAAGCAGACATCCTCTCTATCCCTAATTGGACTGAATTTATGGGCAATCTGACAGCAGCAGTTCCCATTTCTCCTCTTGGAAGCTTCTTGCATAGGTGGGGCAGCCACTCCCCAGCAGCCCCAGCACTCCTGCAACCCTGCAACCCTGTCACCACACAGAGGCAGGATGTGGATGCAGAGTCATCATTCCCTCCACACCCATTGAGCAGCCATCCTGGTCGGATGTTTGGGCTGAGGTTCATTGCTTGACAGCTGGTTATTGGCTTCTCTGCAAGGGGTATATGGAAATTTCCATGAAGATGATCCCAACTGCAGTTATTCAGCTTATCAGGAAGCACAGGCAATTGGCATTAACCAAATTAGGAAAAAAATCCCTTCTCAGACAGGAAGGAGATCTTGTTCCTTACATGCCTAAGATACTTGCTCCTGCAAAGTATGTAGGTTAAGTTGAGCAGTAGAAGATATCAGATACAGCCATATACAGATCTAGGGGCATACAGATGTGTGTTACATATCCTCTTCAGTGGCCAGGTGTGAGAGTCTTAACACTACGTAGCTTTTCTTTACCTTGTATAGCTGGTTAAGCCCTGCTCTGGTGGCCCCATCAACCACCAACCCTCCCCTCTGCAGTAGGTGGCTCATGGAGACTGCAAGTCAATGTCTGCCAAAGCCTGTCTTCACACCAGCATCACGCTAGCACCTCTGCATCCTCATGGACTTGGGGCCCTGTCTCTCCAGCTACTAATTTGGAGACCATTGTGCTCAAACATGGGCCTTAGGGAAGAGAGATATGGCCTCCTTTGATGTCATCAATCAGCTCCACCCAGATGGAAAGGGAAGGCTTGGCTCTGTGATTTATTTCAGGTTTAGGTGTGGTGCTTGGGAGGTACTTTTCTACTGACATTCATGGGTCTGGGAATCAACAGGAGATCTTTGAACATCAGGTCCATGCTTTGTTCTGAGTTCCCAGTGCATCTCACTGAACAACATCATCAGTACCAAGAGGACAAAGCACATGAACATCACACACAAGTGTCCCTCACTGTGCAAAGTGCTCCAAGAAGACCCCACCTGAGCAGGGAGGTTGGACCAGATGATACCACTGGTAGTTCCTTTCAACCTCAATCACTCTGAAATTCCATATTTAGGATCAAGGACGAGGCTTTAGTGCAACTATAGAAGGAGAACTGCCTGTAACTCCATGATCTCAATGCAAAATCCTCCAAGAGTCATTGCCTACTTATCTGAATTGTCATTAAGGAGAAAAATAAACCCATTTTCTCCTCTGATGGCCTCATTCAGTTCAGTAGTATGTTTCATCAACCAACTTCTTCTTGCACATATTAAATAAATACAGAATGAAGAATGAGCAGAAATGGATCCTGGGGCATTAAAGAGATTGGGAAAATGACTGTGGCTAAGAATAAACAGGCACATCAAATGAGCAAGGAAAGAAAAGAAAATGTAATGTCTCTTGTCACCACTGGACCTATCCATCTCAGGACAAATCCACAGCTATTCCAAGATTTGCAGATTTAAAATGGTTTTGTTTCTCAGGAAATTTCTCTGGAGCTCCAGGCTGACTCTTCACGAAACCAACTTCTTAGTTAGGGACTACTTTTTTTAACAATTACAGATATTTCTGTCTCTGACTTGTTCACCTGGAAATTTTGCTTCTTGTTCACAAGGGACTTATTTGTAATCCCTCCTTTGCTGCCGTTCTCTTGCTCACTGAATCCTGGTGCAACAGCTGTTGGCTGACTCCTGCTCAGTACATGAATGAAAAATATGAACACACGAACTTGTGGCTTCCTGTAAATTTAGAATACAGCAGCTCCTTCATACTGAGTATAACAACAGGCACCATAAGAAGCCAAGAAAGTTGCTGTTTGGTTGAAGTTGTCAAAGTGATTGCTAAAGAGACCTCAGATATTTCTCCATTTGGGTCTGAAGAACCATTACAACATAAAATATTTTTGAAAAAGTGTTTAAAAGAATCTCCAAAGTTGTGAAGTAAATTTGACAGGTACAATCTTTCTTGTGACTCAGATGGAGACGGAGATCCCCAAACATGAGACAGCTTCCCAGCAGCACTTTCGGTACAGCAGGTTCCAGTACTGATTGGAAAAGGATAAAAAGGAAAAGGATAAAAATTGTATATGTATATATGAGCTTCAGAGATGGTACACTTCAGAGAAATGCCTAAATGATGAGAATAATTTATTTCAGGTCAGTCATTAACCAACTAAGTGACTATGAAGAGCCTTGCCTTTCTAAGTCTTCTCTTAGTGGCTCCATAAATTAAGAAGAGTGGTGTCTGTCCATCAGTAAGTGAAAACACTTGTGGGATCTCTGAGCAGCAAGCACTGGACATACAAATATTCAGATGAACCCTGCTGATCTGTGATTTTTCTCATAAGAGTCTTCCTTGTGATAGCTGCTTGGAAAGCCATCCCACTGGATTCTCCCAGCTCTTCTGTCCATATTATTTATGGAAAAAGTACCCAGGGGTCCTCACAACACAGCTTCACATGCATTCATATCCCACCAGACTTGCTCACACAGATTTTTTTCTCCAGATGTCCATTTGCCCTTATCCCTTCTGTGCACTTACTGAGTGTCATGGGTTAGCTAGCCTAGTCTCGGAAGTGATGTTCTCGCAAAGGAGTGCTTACAGTTTTCCCCATGACCTGACAGAACCTATCAGCTGGCCAGTTTGAATATGGACAATTCTTTAAGCCACTTAAAGTTGTGACCGCCTCTGTGATCCACACTTAAGAATAGACAAACTCCCCCCCCAAGCTCTCTCTCGTTTCCGGCGCTGGCACAGGTGGCTGCGGGGCCCGAATGGGGCCAGCGGGCCCGGCCAGGCCCTGCTTGGGCCAGGCTGGGCCGGGCCACGGCCAGCCTGGAGCCATGGGCCTGTCCCTGCCATGGAACCCCCCCCCCCCCCACTGCCTTGCCGTGGGCAGCCGGAGAGGCTCGGAACCCCCCCCTCCACTTTGGCCAAGATTTCAGCAAAGCGGCACCTCTGTCCGGCAGAGGTCCGGTGACCAACAGCGATAAGCCACATTCCAGCTGCAAGGCCGAGGTGAGATTAACCCTTTTAGTGCTGTGAAGAGCTGAAAACCTGAGGGAAGAGAGAGAAGAGATGCTTAAAGCTGAAATTCTGTTGTGAAGCTATGATATATCAGAGTATCCCATTGTAATTTCATGAAGATATGGGGGGTGGAGTGTTCAACTCATAAGTAAAAGCACCTGCGCTGAGATAGGCAGATGCTGACGCAGATGTAATTTCATGAGAAGTTTGGACAGAGAGAGATGGACCAGATAAGGACTTTTGCTCCAAATGGGAAAGGAGAAAACCTCAGTTCCTAGAGATGCTCCCAGAGATAGTCCTAACGATCAAGATGAGGAGGACCCTTTGCTCCCAGGGAAGGAGAAGGGCCTCTGTTCTTAGAGATGAAATGCTCCCAGAGATGGGTGAAGAGAACTTTTGTTTCTGAACGGCTCAACCTTAAAATTGTACCCCAAAAAACTTCAAGAGTGGACCCTCAAAAGCAGTTGCGGGAAAAGCTGCAAGTCGGGGGAAGGGACTCACATCGTAAGCAGAGAGACTCCTCTTCCTAAATGGACTGAACAATATTTGGAAGTGGGCGGCTGTCTCGGTGTGATACTGTTTTCATAGCACGAGCAAGAAGTGACTTCTCTTTCTAAATGGACTGAACAAGGTTATTATGGAAGTGGTAAACAGACTGAACATCTTAAGGGTTGTCTTTTTACATTGTCAGTGGGAGAAGGGAGGAAGGTGGGGGGGGGGAGGAGAATTCTGAAGGTATGGTATAATTTTTTTTTTCCCTTCTTTTAGGTCTGTTAATAAACTTCTCTATATTCTTTCAAGTTTGGTGCCTGCTTTGCATTTCTCCTAATTCTTATCTCACAGAAGATAAACAGTAATGAGTATTTTGGACCAAACCACTACACTAAATTGGTGCTTCTGCCCGATTACAAACCAAACCCACTACACTGAGTCACAAACTGCCAACCAAGTGCCACACATCTCCCTGAGAGCTTATTCTCCAAAGTAACACATCTGACTGCAAATTTGTCCTGTACTCAGCCTGGTTTTGTTTGAAACCTTCCATAATTCTGCCCCCCCACCCCTTACTGCTAAGACAAATCATTCCCCCTTTCTTTGGTTTTTTACACCCATTAACTTTTTGTACCTAGACAGCACAAGCCCTTTTACTCATCCCTTGGACAAGTGCTCCAGATTTAACCCTTCACTAGTACTTAACAGTGCTTTCCCACTGTTTTTTTTTTGTGCATTTCCTGGTAATCCAGGGGGTTTTTTATGGTAATGACGAAAGAAGGTCCAAATACCTGCCCTTACTAGAGCTATGAGGAACTCCCTTTCTTAATAGGGTACAACATCTTCAGTCATCCTTTCTTCTTCCCAACACCTGTACTGGTGATTTCTTCTCCCTACTCTGCTTGTGCCTGCAGGGAATGCTGCACATTTTATATCCTGGTCTGAAGCCATCTACTCCTTTCCCAGCACCTACAGCATAGCTGCGAGGTCATGCCAAAAGTCAAGGGAGATTCACACACAAGCTGGAACCTCTAAGTTCATCTATGTATCATCTTTCCAGCTGCATTCTGCAGAGTTAAAGACTAGAACATATAATGAAAGCAGGAAAGGAATAAACAGGAAATAATCCAGCTCTGTGGGAGGGATCCAGGACAGTCCCCTAGGAAGGTGCATTCAAAGGAAGCTCCAGTTTCCTACCGAATAATGAAACAGGTGGCCATGCCACACACTGTGGAAGAGCCCAGCCATTGCCAACAGACAGTGCAGGGAACCAGAAATCCTGGCTCAGAGTCTCCACTCTCCACATGAAGCCACTGAGCAAAACTACATAATCCACTTAAGCACAAGTCTCATTTTATGATCTCTGGATGTAACAAGGTGGAGATGAGCAGCCTCATTGCCCATATTTGAAAGGTGCATGGGGAAGAGCTGACTGACTGGGTTTTAAAGGAACTGACTGTTCCTTGCTGCATTTGTGGAAAGTGGTCATAATTAAAATGAGGAGAGAGCAATCCCCAACACAAGAAATACATTAGGCACCATAAACACTATACTGGAATCCACAGGACTTTACTCAGCTGGAGGTTGGATTTTAGGTAATTGATTTCCTGAAAACCTGTTCTTTGCCAAAATTACTATTTCGCTGGCTGTTATAGGCAAACAGATAATTCAGCATACTTAGCAGATCTTTTCAGGTATGTCTGTGGGCAAGGGGACCAATAGGAAATAACCATCCACTGATGCAGATCAGGGCTGAGCCCCTGACAGTGGCTGTGCCACAGGGTGTCACCTCCCATTCCTCACGTCACCAGAGCTCTTCCTGACTGACAAATTAGGGACAATGCTCTTGCATTTTCTTGTGTTTCAGCTGGAGGGCTGTGTCACATTCCTTGTTGCTCCTGGCCATGCAGGACACGGCCGTCACAGCCTGTCGAGCCCTTCACTCTCTGGCTTCTGGCAGTCTGATCTTCTCTGGCCTATCTCAGAGAGGGTCTCCAAACCAAGCGAGGACAAAGTCTGACTCAGGGTAGGGAAGGTCAGCCTATGTCATGCCATGCTGATGACGCTGTGCTGAAGGCTCTGGGATGACATTAAATCAGTCAGCTTCCTATTTTATTAGTCTTTTCAGGGAGAAATGTCTGACAAGGGATACCAAGGATGTTTTGATGGCTGATCATGGTCTCTGCTTCCTCCTGGCATGTTCTGGCTAGCAGGTTTGGCCACCACTGATTCCTAGTCTGGCCTGAATTTGCCCTATCCATTTTCTCCCTCCTGCCTCTTCCCTTCCCATCTGTCCCTCCCTTTCCCTTTTCACAGCAAGCTGTGTGCTCCTAGAGAGCTTTCAATGTGCACAAGACAAGCACAAGTAACTTTGAGCTTCCTTAGGTCATTGTCCAAAAGGTTTCAGCCCCTCCAAGGTGCTGCAGGAAAACTGGCCACTTCCAAAGACCAGTGCTAGCCTCTGTGTCCCTGAGCTTTACCGGCCACTGGGCTTGCACTGGGAAAACTTGAATCTCCCCACAGCAGAACAATGACTAAGACACTTTGGCATAAAACCTAGAGGCAAATACTGCCTTTTGAGTAGATGATTGATCTATTTTCCCAACAGGAGTGTGTCACATTCCAGGGGATTTCAAAAGGACCACCATTCTGCTAGATGACCACAATGGGCTGATTCCTCTACTCAAAAGATCACCAACTCTTTGTTTACAACAGTTTTCTCTTACAAAGCAGGCACTCTCAGCATTTGATTTAGCCTGATGGAGACCCTGGTGCAGATCCCCCCCATGTCCTCTCCATGGCCAGCCAAAGACATCAGGAGAGATCAGGGTGAAGAAGATGAGGCTACATCTACATTCCTATTCCTGCCTCTTCTACCACCTCCAAAAAGTACTTCCGAGTCTGTGGTAAGCAGAGACAAAGATGACAAACCTTACAGCTACGCATATATACATACACACACACACAGAGCTATATAAAAACATATATATACATATTTATACATATATTTATTTATATGCATAAATAGCTATAGATACTGTAGGAACCAGCCTTGCCACCAGCATCCCTCTCTCAACAAAGACATGACTGGTTTTGCAATGAGCTCAAAGTCTTCAGTAAAACATTTTGCTGCTCATACAGCCACTTCTGTACCTCAGCAGCTGTGAAGCAGCAATAAGGCTGTGCATGGGGAAGCACTGATGGTGAATGAAGGAGTCTGAGAGACTGTGGCAGTCAGGACCAGAACCCCAATCCAACAATTCTGCTGGCATTTTAATCACACAAGAATTTCTTTCCATTTATCCACAGCCTAATTGTCTACTAAGCTGGTTAGCCGTGCTTTTTGCCCATGTCCTGACTCCAGATGACTGTCTCTTACACAGAGCAACAGCACCTATCCAGCCTGCACTCAGCTTGCCTCATCTGTGGTGTTCTTCAGGCAGCTCTCAGTGACTGTTGACCTCACTCAGATTTACTGAATCATTTCGTAATGCTGAGTGCTCTTTGCTTGGTAACCTCACAGCTGTCTCAGTGGGAACAGATTCAGGCCCTTAATCTTTGCTGATATACAAGCAATACTTTTATAAGCCCAAATCAATGAACCCCATTGTCAGGTACCAGCCACCAGGTTCTTTATAACAGAAGAAATGTCTCTGCAGCGAAAAGCAATCAGTTTGCACATAAAGTCCTCCAAAAATTTAGCTGTATGTTACCATAAGGTAGATTTAGATTTCCACTCTGCCTCTACACAGGAAAAGCAGTAGTCACCTCTCTCCAGCTCTATCTGCTTAGGTACTTGTTAGCACTACCTGTGCCACTTACCACATCAAGGGTGGCCATAAGACAAAACTGTCAATGCTCAGCACTCTTGCCAAAATCTGCCAAGTACTGGCATTAAGAGCCATGGAGGGCCATGGCATACATGCTGTCACTTCTAGTCATTTGTTTAGCAATGGTCTCCAAAAGCCACAGGCATAAGACAAGGCCCTTTAGGTCTGGGGCTTGGTGGGTGCTAGAGCATGGCATACTTTGGATTAAAACACATAAACTGTGACTGGCACACACAGACAGATGTTGGCAGATGAGCAAAGAAATGACTACTGTTTTCAGAGCAGGAAGTATATTTTCCTGCTTTTAGAAAACGTGGGCCAACTAAATCAGTCACCAACAGCACTGACTGTGTGTGAACTTTTATCATAGATTCACAGAATGATTTGGATTGGAAGGGGCCTTAAGTTCATCTTGTTCCAACTCCCCTGCCAGGGGCAGGGACACCTTCCAGTAGACCAAAGTGGTCCACTCCCCATCAGCCTGGCCTTGAACAGTTCCATCATCAAAGATCTAAGAAGGGTTTGGGGAGCACTACTGCTGACAGAATGTTAAGCACAGGACTTTACCTGCCTGGGCTAACACATTCCCATCACATGTTTTTGGACTTTGATAAGTGCTGTCACATGTTCACAGGGAAGCAGAGAACCGGTATTCACATACCGGCACAGAATTAAGTGACATGTAAACAGGGTCAAGCCCCACAGGGCTGTAAACTGGGTGACCTCTCCTGAAACCTATGGAAGTCAAAATTTTGCACTAAACAGAAAAAAAAGGCAGGTCTGCTTCATTATCATGCTTCTAGTAGCACCACTATCTGATAGTACTAAGAAGTTCTCTTTATGTAAAAACACTTCCATAATGGGTAATCAATATTCTATCTGGTAAACTCTTTATCTATGGAGAAAGCATTTTATGTTCTGAAATTGAGTTGTGGTTGCCCCATGCCTTGAAGTGTTCAAGGCCAGGTTGCACTAGACCAGGTTGGCCTCAGGTCTGAGGAACCTGGTCTAGTGGAAGGTGTCCCTGCCCATGGCAGGGGGGTGGAACTAGGTGATCTTTAAGGTCCTTTCCAACAAAAATCATTCTATGATTTTATGACAGAATCATAACCAAAAATGTTATTGCTGGCCTAGAAATTAGTCAGCTACAACTCTAAAAGCTGACCTCATCCACCAAGCAACAGGCTGTTCTGCGTGCTCATCAAAAGATGTAACAGGAGGTAGCAGATCGATTTCAGCACCTACCATGACAAGAGGACAACATTTAATTTCCCTGGCCTCTGATGAGCCAGATTTCTTTCTCTGTCATATAATCTGCAATAAATAACCCATCAATCCTTTCACCGGCTGGCCGCTGCAGAGCTGCCCTGTTTAACATATGCACTTTACTGTCCCTGTTGTATCATTTCACATTAGTCCACATTTAAACCATATTTTCCATTGAAAATCTCACTTGGAAAAAATCCCTCACATCTCGAAATCTACATTAGCCACCGTCACCACTGACTCATCCCCCTGCGGCAAACACAAACTTGTCCTGGATAATCCTGTCTCATCTCCCTTTTATCTCCATCACTATGCTCCCCCTGCCCTTCTTGTTAACCACTTCACTGCTGCCCTCAGAGTTAATTTTTGAGTGTTAGATTGAATAGCCTCTAAACTGGTTGAAGGGGGCATGAGTCAATACAAAAAGTCAAAATTTAGTATTTCAGCAGAGGAAAGGAGCATCACCACCATGCATTCACCAGCCCACTGTAGAACTACAGAATGGTTTGGGGTTGGAAGGGTCCTTAAATATCATGTAGTTCCAACACACCTGCCAAGGGCAGGAACACCTTCTCTAAACCAGGTTGCTCAGAGCCCCATCCAGCCTGGCCTTGAACACATCCAGGGATGTCACCAAAGTTAAAACCAGAAGCAGCTGCTCTAAGCACTGCTCAGGGCAGTGCACAAGGAGAGTTGTTTTTGGCTTTGACCAGGGAAAAGAAATAGTCTTCTTTTTTTTTGCCACCTTAGAGCAGTTTTCAGGACACAAACATATCAGCATTTGGGAATCCAAAACTTGTTGCATTTCTATCATCTTTGATTTTATCAAATATGGTTATTTTATTAGAAGAGAAGTATAGAATAAAATTTCTAAATTATCAGAAATAGAGATATTTAACTTCTTCTGAAACAGGGAAGGTAGCATTTTATCACTTGCACTTATCAACTTAAACTTATCAGCGCTGAGAGTAATCCAGATTCCGTGCCAGGCAACCCACTGAATTTGCCTCTAAACACAATCTAATTTCATACCACAATTAAATATGACTGGACTACTTCCATGCCTGCAACAGATGAGGAAAAAGTGGTGGATGAGCAACTCTGCCTTCCATAGACCCCTTCAGTAGATCACTTATCTCACACTGCATCCCAGACAAAGATGGCAAAGCACTCATATTTCCCTGCAGGCACCAGATGCCTCCTCCAGCCCCTGGAGCTCACTCTGGGCAAAGCAAGGAGGTGGGAAGGAGTGGGGAGATGTGCTCTCCTTTTTGGAGTGGGCATAAACTGAAAAAAGCCTCCTGGCAGACGAGTACATTAGTGAAGCACAACTTACCAAGGAGGGGAAGTGCTTCACTGAGACAAATGCAATGTCCCTGAACCCTCCCTGAGAGTGTAGCAGCCAGCAAGCACCAGGAGCAGCTGTTCACACCAAAATGTTTTCCACCTTTACCCTGTGTAACCTCTGGGTGATCACTGAATCTTGCCTTGGTGCTGAGAGAGGATGTCAAGGCCAGGTCCAGTACATCGTGCTCTACATGACTGATCAGAAACTTCCAAATTGCTTAAAGTAGTAATTTGATGATAAAAAACCTAATAATATCCTGCTCCCTTCAACCTCAATACACTATAATCTTATTTAACACATTGTGGGAAGGGAAAAAAAAAAGAAATCTCATAGTGAGCAGGCACCAGCGGGAATGTGGGCTAGGAAAGGATATTACAGTATCACTTCAGAGAGCACCATAAATAAATCTTCACCCGAGATGGGTGGGCAGATCAGCGCAGCGCTCCACACAAAATTGCACTGCTCTACAAGACAGTGACTCATCAACTTCTCCACTTCTGATAATCATTCCAACCAGGCTTTCACTGCAGCAAAGAAGAGAAGCCAGGGAATGGAACTATCTCTGAGCCTGGCTAGAAAGCACAGCCTGGCTGTCAGAGCGGAGAGCTGGGACACACAGGTCCAGATCCTGCCTTCTTTGATCATTTTCTGATGGACAATGTGGATGGTATCCAAAGGACAATGCCTGGGGCCAAGCTCTCCAGGGCTGGGCTCCACAGTACAAGAGACATGGAAATACTGGAGTGAGCCCAGCAAAGTGCCATAAAGGTTGGAAATATCTGTCACAGAAGAAGAGGCTGGGAGAGCTGGGACTGTTCAGCTTTCAAGAAGAGACAGGTTGGGGGGAACCTTGTCTATGTGTATCAATATTTGCAGGAGAATGTAAAGAAGACAAAGATAGACTCTTCTCAGTGGTTCCCACTCAGAGAGCAATGGGCATAAAGTGGCACAGAGGAAATGCCATTTTAACATGAAGAACTTATCTACTATGAGAATGGTCACTCCTGGAACAAGCTGCTCAGCAGCTCTCCTTCCCTGGAGATATTTAACCTCCGTCTGGATGTGGCACTCAGGAACCACTGTCTAGCTGGCCCTGCTTGAGCTGGGGACTAGGTGATCTCCCAAGGTCCCTTCAAACCTCCAAGACTCTGATTTCACAAGTCTCACCCCAGTTCATTGGCTGGTCAAGATTCTTAATATTCCCTACAGATAGAATTAGCTGCTTAAAAGCAGATACAAGTTCAAATACTTGACAGGCTCACTAAATGCTAAATCCAGTGTACTTACTCAGGTGTCCATAAGTTTCTGAGTCAATGTCTGCAAAGCTGCAGAGGTTGGGTGTGTAGAGCTCATTTTATTTCTCTCAAAATATATTAATTCAACGTAAGAATCAAAGGTTTCCAGCGAAGACCCATTAGTCCCTGTAGAGGTGTTCTCTGGAGGCTCTCCATCTGGCAGAGACACCCTCTCAGACCATCACTCTCCCCACCGGATTAGAAATTGTCAAGGATTCCATATGAACACTTTCTGTAGTGCCTATCACCATAGCAACCAGGCATTGTTCAGGAATACATATGCAGAGCAACACCCTCACTGTACATCATGGACTATTCTGATTTTCTACTGTAGTTATAGAATGCACCAGGTATAAAATACATTCACAGAGAACCAGGTAGATTGAAGACTCCCAAGACAACCTGTTTGTTTTCAATTTATTGCCATCTTGGGTTTGCTCCCTCCTGTACAGCTCTAACAGATCTCAGTTCTTTGACTCTACACTAGGAAGTTTTTAGCTGTTTTTTTTATTTATTCTCCTTTACATTTTGGCTAATGAAGCTACCATCTCCTTGTAGAACTGGGGCTGCCTCCTCTGCTCCTTGTACTATTTTACATTGCTTTTAAGCTCAGGTTTGGGTAGGACTGCAACAGGCAGAATCAAGCCTTTAATCCTCATCCTTTGCAGACTACTCCATGCAATTCCCCTGAATGCATTATTTAGGTTGGTTTGTTTGTCTGTTTGTTTAAGTCATTTCCCTTAAGAGAAACATCACTGTTTTGTCTCTCCACAAGCCTAGACAGGTAATTGTATCTCTGCAGAGCCCAGGATAAATGTGCATTCTGCAGCTTTGTTATAATTTTGTTTTCCTATTTCCACGACCTTCTGTTTGCTTAGAACAAAGAGACACTGAAGCCAGTTGGAGGCTTCCTATTGATTTCCAAGGCCACTGGGTTAGGCCTCCATTTCCCATTAAAATCCACTCTCCAACTATGCATGTCCTCAGGCTGAGAGCAAAATACAATCAGCCTTTCCCCATTTGTCTTTTCCACCTTTTCCTCCCCCAAGAAGACAACTTTGCAATTAGCCTGCCAACACATAAACCAGGAAAGGACATCAGGCAGCCAGCCCCTTAATTGGCAGCTTCTCTTCCTCAGAAGCAGCATTGACCCCAAGGCTCAGGAGGTTCCTAGGAGGAACTGTGCTCTGTGGATTAAGGGGAAAGCTACAACCAGGGCCAGACACACTGTTTATAAGCATCTGCTGGCTTAATCCCAGAACCCTGACAGACTGAGTGAGTTTTGTGTTACCCATACTTCCCTTAGAATGCCTCTTGGATGCAGCACCCTGTATTCACCACCCAGAAGCGACCTGTGGGCTGTTTTATGGCAAAAGGACCATAAACCAGGACTTCGGCTGCACTGAATCCTCTGAGCTCTGCTGAGGTCACACAGCTATGCCACCCCACACCAGTTGAAAACAGTGCTTAGATTTTAGCGTGGCCTTAAAAATAATTGCTCTACTCAAACACTGGAAAAATTATTTCCCTGAGATGAGAGTTGCTAGGATAACACTGAGGATTACAGGAACACAGACATACTGGGATGTTTCCCCTCTACCACCTTATCTGGACACCTCCAATGACTACCACTGATTATTGTTTTTTAAATCTTCCCCACACTGTTTCCTTCCTTTTTTCTCTCTGCCACACAGCATGTCTTCTCTCTTGCCCACTTGGCCCTTCTACTAAATAGAGAAGGAGAACTTGACCAGACAGAAGTATGTCACATAAACCCTGCCACTCTTGCTGCCATGCTCTTCAGCAGAAGAATAGGGTAATTAATACCCAGGGAAAGAGAGAGCTATGTACAGCAATACATATCACTTGCTCTGGAAATTAGGAGCAGAATTTATACACGCAGAACAGCTATTTAAGGATGTTCACAGAAGCTTTATGGTTGTCTCCAAGCTCCAGAGAGCTCAAGTCAATGATAAGTAAAGCACCTGGATTTCCAGGTGGGAGGATGCTATCCTAAACCCAATTTTAATACCTTACAGCTCTCCATAGTGTTTGCAAAACAGTTTCTCTGTAAGAAAGCATGTACAGAATGAAATTTAGAGGAAGGGACAGGAAGAATTCCTCAGCCCACATTTTCCTCCCGCAGCTCTAAGCCCCATGCAATACTGAACCCATGGCTCCCACAGTGTCACTGTCTCTTGCATTTTGTAGGACCACCTTGGACCTTGCATAACATACAAATCAGGATTATCAAAGGATAGTTTTCAGTCAAATTACCCCACTAACTCTGCTAGTTAAAGGTTCTCTTCATCATATGCAGGGAGAGAACAGGCAGAGAGCAGACCCAGGCAGAGAACCTACATGAACCCCAGGGACAGCAATACCAGGCAAGGGGAACAGGGCCACAAGAGGACAGAGAGAAGAACATGGCACTGCCCAGGAATTATCTACATGCTCTGTGCAGCACGAAGCAGCACATGGAAAGCCAAGGAGCAGCTGCTGTTTAGCTGCAGCAAACCACTGCAACATCAGTTGGGTCGTCCCAAGGGATATGGGAAGGAGGATGACCATCCCAGTACACCGATGTTGAAGGGGCCAGGTTCATGTCACGTCTCCACAGATAAATCCAGTTTAAAAGATTTGCATGCCTCCACCACATATTTCTGCCTGCCTGCCTCCATCCCTTTTTCTTCCACAAAATACACCACAGTTCCTGTGTTCTAGCACCCACGCTTTCAGGAGGAGAAGTAAACAAACATGTTTATAAAAACAAGTCAATCACACCACAAGACTTCACCATAACCTACTTACCTTTTTCTCACCTTTAAACATAGGCATACACATTTTTTAAGCTAGCTTTAGCTAAAAACTAAAGCTATAAAAAAACTGTATATTAAAAGCTAAAGCTATGTAAGCTTTCCTGTAGCTTATTTATTAAAAACTACCAGTTCCAGTGATCCAAGCATTGAGACCACATCCAACCAACACTGGACAGGCTAGAAGAGCAATGAATTTCCAAATTCAGCTCTTGGTTTGGATGCTCACTTGCCTCACACCCCTTGCTTTTGAATAGTGTTTATCTGGACCATCAGCTTTTCAGACAGGGAACTTTCCCTTCACATCACCATGAAACTTGCTTGCCCTTCAGCAGGGGCACAAAGGGAAGCTCTAACTCACAGTCATGAGTTTGCAACACGAGACCATGTTCCCCCCCCATCAACACACTTGTAAATGCAAGAGAGAACTGTACGTTATCACAAAGCAACCCTAGTGCTGCATTGCCATGTAGGCATCTTGCTCCTGTCTGTGGGACAACCGTGAAAACTGACGGAAAAGACAAAATCAGCTGCTCATGCTGGATATTTAGTATAACCATGCTGCAGGAGCAGGAAGTTTTGCATCCTCAGCCCTGGGTCTTGAGCACTTCACATTGGAACAAGCTCTCAATTCCTGGTGAAACACATTCCTGAAAGGAATAAAGATTTTCTGTTGGTAATTCCACATCTTCCTACTTCTGACTTACCAAAAATAAGCTGGTAAAATAACTACTGCACAGGTGGTCAGGGCATCCTATGGGAGAAGCATGAATCAAAGTGCGAGGAACTCCTGAGTGTAACTGTGTCTCCCTGAAATAGAACTGAGCATTCTCAGTGTCAGCACTCTAAGGAAACAATCTATGTTTTTTTCCTCTAGATTGGCAGAATGAAAGACTAGGAGATAGTAAGGAAAGATCAATACTAGCTGAAAGTTTTACATTCCTGAAAGTGTGGGCACCTGCACATGTGGCACACGTGTGACTGCCCATGTCTCTCTGGTCTGGCCCAGTTATGTCCCCTCTCAGAGTCCAAGCACTTCAACGGAAACATCTCCAGCCAGACGTTTCCTGGATCCCTCCACTGACTCCACACAGTGCCTCTAGGACAGACTATGCTCCTCCATTTGCTTCTAGGCTTATTCAGTGCACCCACAACAGCCTTATCCCCAGTTAGCAAAGAAATACCACTGCAAGGCAAGGTAGTCCAGTACTACATCCCCTGGCTTTCTGATTTTGCACAAATTCCTGCAGTTTAGAGTTGTCCTTCAGAGTAGTTCAAAGGCCAGGGGTATGCTGAAAGTCACTGCCCAAGGTGTTTCCAGGGTGCTCTGTGGTGGGTACAAAATCACTGCTTCCTGGCCGGCTCCTGTGGGTGCCCCAGAAATCCCCCAAAGGCGCAGCAGAGTGGATGTGAGAGAGAGGTGCAGTTCCAAAATGCCCCATCTCCCAGTGACCCATCATCCATGGATCACTGACATGCTCATTACAGCTTATCAAGTCAGTGCATGCCTAAGGAAAGGTCTGAGCCCCACATCCACACACATGAGTGAAATCTGCAGACAAAAACCATCTTGATGTGATTAAGGCTGAGCAGCAGTGACTGATTTCGACCAGACTCTCTTTTTTTCCTAAGGTTTTCAAATTGCACACAATATTTCCAAAGGGAATTTATTAAAAGGAGAGACTAATGCCTTTTAAAAGCATATTGCAGGGACATTAGAAAGTCCTTATCATTACTAAGATAATCATTCATTGGAAAAGAATGTGCTTGATTCATTTTAGAAATTACCCATGATTAAGGATTACTATTTTTGGATCATTGCTGATATGAATTTGCATAAAAGCCCTGAAGTGAGGCTTATTCCCCACAGAGCACCCCAGAAACACCTGACCTGTCCACAGCACACGAGGATGTTAATGCTAAGCATGACACCATGAGACACAGTGACAAACAGGCAGGAGAGGAAAAAGCAGCCTCTTTGAAGGGTCAGGCTTCTGCTTTACAGGCAGGGCTGGACTCCAGGAAAGCTGGAGTCTGTTGCTGCCATTGAATTTCTTCATGGTGTGACCAGGAAATTTTCTGTGCCTCAGCTGCCCAGTGATAATTGAAGGCTGGAGCACTTCCCTGCCTTCTCAAGCAAAGGTGAGCTGTGATCCCTGTGTCACATTTGATCAGTGTCTTAAGTGCTTATTTAGCATCCAGATAGGTCTTCCTTGTCTTGTTTGCTACCTCTGCTAGTAAGAGTGCTGCAGAAAAAGGAGGTGAGGCAAGAGGACAGCAGGTGACTTCTCAGCACCAGCTGGAAGACTCCAATTAGTGTAAGGCTGGGCCGGCAAGCACCGTTATGGGCAAAACAGGCAGATCAGGTGCCTCAGGTGGTCACACCTTAACATGTATACCAAGTGACTTCAGGAAAAAAGAGAAAAATAGACAGCACATGTTCAATTCTCCAGCAACTGATCCCCACTGATGGCACAGGACACTGACATCTCACTCACAGCAGCAGCCCTACCCATCAGCAAGCACCTCACAGCTGCCTGGAGCTTGCTGTCCCTCCCAGGCCAGCACGTGTATGTGCTCAGCAACATCCTAGGCTGTGTCATCACACCCAGGAGTGTCAGGTCAGAGGCAATTTCTCATGGCACTCTTCAGCTTTGCAGGGATTTCACTTCATGCTTCTTCAGAAAAAACAGATCTGGAGCTTTGTTGCCCAAGAGCTGGGATGATCAGACCTGCCCATGTTTCATTCCTAGTTTCAAATGAGCTCAAAAACTGCTTCAGACTGAATGAAAACTGCAGTCACAGACAGGCAAAGCCTCACACCTCTGCCCTAGCATTTTGGATTGGCCTGGGACACCACATTGGGCAACTTCAAGATAGCCTGACCTAGAGCCCCACACTGCCAACAGATCTGAACCCTGTGCCATTTGGAAGGAGACAATCCATGTTACAATCACTGCAGTGTTAAAGGGATTTTGTGTAGAGCAGCACTTGTGAGCAGGGTGGTATTTCCACAGCATGACATCCCTTTCCATTCCTAGTTTGAGATCAGTATGCATGTTGAATGTTCACAGCCCAAGACATTTCCTTTCCTTTAGAGTACTAAAATTCTAGATCCTGAAAGTACTCAATCCTTCATTGATATACATATATATACATATATATAAGCATACATTATAAAAGTATAGAGCTGCCTCCAAGAAATACTTTCCCCACTGAGGTCCACAAACTTAAAATGCAGCCTCTGTCATGCAGACTCTGAACACTTCTCCTCTCTGAAACAAACTGCCTTTAGCTGTCTTTGTACTTTTCTGTACTCATTACTTCATAAAAAGGATTAAAATACAAAAAGCAAAAATGGAGAGTGGCAGACAAGCTCTTCCCTTTGAGTATTAACCCTGTAAAATACGTCAGTTCTAACTTATCTTCTTTCCTTATGGATTAAATTGCAGTATTTTCCCTTTACACTGTACAGAAAAATCCCATGTTGCTGATCACTGTCATTTCCTATTTGCACTACCAATCACTTTTAATCATTTACCAGCAATCCTGGCTAACTGGAGAGATCCCAGTTTGCTGGAGGTTAGCAAATGTGATGCCCATTTCTGAGAAGGGGCAGAAGCAGGATCCAGGGAACATCAGGCCTGTCAACCTGACCTCAGTGCCAGAGAAGACAATGGAGAAGTCCATCTGGAGTGCCATCATGTGACATGTACAGGACAACTAGGAGATCAGGTCCAGCCAGCATGGGTTTATGAAAGGCAGGTCCTGCTTGACCAGCCTGATCTCCTATGATCAGGTGACTGCCTGGTGGCTGAGGGAAGGGCTGTGAATGTGTCTGCGTGGACTTTAGTAAAGCCTTTGACACCATTTCCCACAGCATAGTCTTGCAGAAACTGAATTCCCATGGCTTGGATGGACATAGTCTTCACTAGGTAAAAAACTGGCAGGGTGGTCAAGCCCAGAGAGTGGTGGTGAAAGGTGCTATATCCAGTTGGCAGCCAGTCACTACCGTTTCCTGGCCCCCAGGGCTCAGTGCTGGGGCCAGTCTTGTTTAATATCTTTATTGGTGATCTAGACAAGGGTATCAAGGGCACCTTCAGCAACTTCATCAATGGCACTCAGCCGGGCAGGAGTGTCGATGCCCTGCAGGGTAGGAAGGCTCTGCAGGGGGATGTGGACAGGCTGGCCGGATGGTGTGAGACCAGCGGGATGAGGTTCATGAAGAGCAAGGCCTGGGTCCTGCCCATGTGTCCCAACAAGGCCCTGCAGTGCTCCAGGCTGGGGGCAGAGTGGCTGGAAAGCTGCCCAGCAGGAAAGGCCCTGGGGGTGCTGGCCAACGGCGGCCGAGCGTCAGCCTGCGTGTGCCCAGCTGGGCAAGGAGGCCAGCGGCCTCCTGGCATTCTGTGTCAGCAGTAGTGTGGCCAGCAGGACCAGGCTGGTGATTGTCCCTTTGTGCTGGGCACTGGGGAGGCCACAGCTCAAGTGCTGTGTGCAGATGTGTGCCCCTGCTCAGATGTAGTTAGGGAGAGGCGCCTCTGCCCGAATTAAGGACCATCTACTAAAGTCAACAAGAGGGATTTTATTGAACAATAAATGTGGGTAGAGAGATAGGGATAGGAAAGAGGAAGGTGAGAAGGAAAGAGGGGGAAGATTGGCGGTGGGGTGAGATGGGGAAGAGATAAAACAGAAGACATTCCAAGATGCTCAGCTCCAGCAGCGTCCTGTCAGTCCTTCCTCGCCCTGCGATTCTCTGCACTGGGGGTGCCGGTGGTTCTTGAGGAGGTGAGAACCCTGGGTCATTCATCTGGGGTTAACACCTTTCTCCAGTCTGTCTTGTGGGTATCCAGGGAAGCATTTTCCTATTTGCCGTGTGAAAGGAGGATGGGCTTTCCTTTGCCTGCAATGCAGAGGCCCAAGGAGCATTTCTCAGCTCCTAAGGCAGCCAGGGGACAGGGGGGGGATGCATTCCCACAGTGCAGCCCGGGCCTAAAGTCAGCTTCCGTGGGGTTCTACAAAGACAGCGCTGCAATCTTCCCTCAGGTGGCTCTCCCTGACCAGGCTGCCTTGCTGTTATCTTGGGGGTGAAGGGCTGGGGCCAGCAGCAGGACCGACCTTTGGCAACTGATTGCCTTGGGCACCATCCATCCATCCATTCACCCATGCATGCATCGGTGCCTCCAGTGTTTGTCTCCCTCTCCAGTGCTGGTGCCTCCGGTAGCTGCCATTGCCCCTGGGAGCTGGGCGTCCTCAGGGTGAGCCGGCATCTCTGGGGATCGTCCCGGTGCTGGCAGTCGGGCTCACTCCTCCGGCTGCGTACTGCGGCAGCCGAAAGAGAAGAGCCGGCGCAGAGCCCGCCGGGCCGTCTTGACGATGAAGCGCCATCACCGTGGGGCCGGGGGCCGCGGGCCAGTGGCCATGCCAGCGGGGGCAGAAGGGCCACTGCGTGCCAGGGGCTGGGCAGGTACCGGGCAAGCTCCTGCCGGCACCCCAGCACGGCAGGGCTTTGCCTGGGGAGGGGCGGCCTGGACACGGCCAGCCTCCATGCCTGCTGCGGCGGCCTCGTCCGCGGGATCGGCAGGCGAGGCACAAACCGCAAACAGCTCTGGCTCTTGGGACAGTGCCGTGGGGAGAGGCTCACTGTGCCCCTCGTCTTGGAGATCGCTGTCCAGGGCAGAAACTGGTGTCTCTGCTTCTTCGTCTTGTGGTGGGAGAGACAAGGCACTCTCTGGATCGCTGTCCCTCTCTCCTGCCGCTTCTCTGTCAGGGAGCTGTTCTTCCTCCCACTTTTCCTGTAGCCCCTTGACGAGAGCATTACAAGACAGCGAGTCATCAGAGACGGGGCACAGGTCGGCCAACAACTGGTCAAGAGACACAAGCTCTGAGGAGCTTTCTGTCTCTCCTGCGGCGTCTTTGGTCACGCTGCAGGTGCTGTGCGGCACCGAGGGACCTGCAGTTGGCTCCAGGGTGGGACTCGATGGATCCCTGTGGACGCAGCTGGACATCATGTGGCTTTCGTTGTTGTCCAAGGAGGAGAAGATGGCTCTAAACCTCTCCTCATACACTTTGTCTTCCAGCTCCTCCAGCTGCTCTGTCTTTTTACGGAGAAGCTGCATCAAAGCATCATCATCCTCTGGGCACAGCTGCCTGCGACACGCAGTTGGCTCGGCTGGCCAACACGTTCCCTGCGCCCCTTGGCAGGCACTCAACCACTTGGGAGTGCTTGAGGTGGACCTGAGGGACCTGTTCTCACGCAGATACGGGGCGAGGTCTCTAAACAGGTCACTGCAGGTGTTGCCACCGTGCCCCTCCTGCACCTTGATGAGCTCCTCTGTCTCAGAGTGCCCCAGGTGCTTCCAAGCTGGCTGGGTCCCAGTGCGGATCTGCGCTTTGTGTGCGGATTGCACCGATGGCAGGCAAAGGCCCTGCCTTGCTGCTGACCCTCGCCAGAGCCCTTCAGCAGCAGGGCTGCTGTCCGGGGAAGGTGTTTCCCAGGCCCTGTCAGCAGCCATAGTGCCCCATGGAGCAGGTGGCACAAGCTGTCGGTGGCCGCTGGCCATGGGGCCCCCGGACCGTGCTCTGCGTCTGGGAGAAGACCCCGAGGCTGCTGCTGCTGCTGGCAGAAAGGGCAGCTTGACCTTTGCTGAGGCTGCTCTTGGCAGTTTAGGGCTGAGCCGTGTCACTGTCAATGGAGGGCCGTGGAGAGGCGGCAAGTCTGACACGGACAATCTTTGTGGCCGTGTGACTGTGCCGCTGCGGGGCAGGGAGTGCCCGCCCTCCAGGCTGTCCTGTGTGTCAAGTCCTGGGGATCTTCCTGAGGTGACTGGTCTGGGGAACAGTCTGTCCATGTAAAGGGGTGTGACGGTCTTCCAGGTGACCTGTGGTGCCTCCTGTGGCTGCCTCTGGGTCACCTGTGGGAAGCAGGAGGAGGCACAGGATGGAGGCGGCTGTGCGGGAACAGTGTCCCCCACATGCCAGCCAGCCCGGCCCTGGCCCCGAGGCAGGTGCTGGCCACGGCAGCCAGGCTGGGCTGGGTTCCCAGCTGCGCTCGCTGCCTCTGGGGCGTTGCTGTGCCTGGCCCATGCCAGCACTGGCCCCTCCGCAGAGCAAGGCCTGGTGCCAGGCCTGGCTGTCTCTGCCCCAGGGCTTTCCCCGGCTCCCACTGCAGCCTCTCCCTCCATCCCTGTCCCTCACCTGCCGCCACGTGTACAGCAGTGGCTGCCCCTCACAGGGGTGCCTGTGAGCATTCGCCTGCTGCTGATTTGACATCTTGAGGGTGCTTTGCCAAACACTGGCCACAAGCCCCCAGGGGAGCTGCTGCCTCCTGAGAAGTTGCTGCCTCCAGAGAAGCTGCTGCCTCCTCAGAGAGCTGCTCTCCTGGGAGTGACCGCTGCAGGGATTTGGAACCCCCAGGGTCACGACACGGACCCATGTCACAATGGCCTCTGGGCACGATGCCACCGCGGGTCACAAAGGCCTGGTGGGCACGGCCGCCCCTTGTCCCAGAGGCCTGGCGGTTTCCATGGAGCCGCCCCTGGTCACAAAGGCCTTTGTTAGGCCTTTGCCCCTCAACTTTGCCTAGGCTTGTTCCTCTCCCCACGACCTGCACCTCTCTCTTGTCCCACCTTATGTTCCTCCCCTAAACATCCCCAAAGAAGCCCTGTGCCGTGCCAAAGTCCTTATCCCACCCAGCCCGCCATGTGCCCAAGCCCTTGGCCCCAGCCTCAGGTAGAAAGATCATCAGGAAGGCAGAAAATCTGTTTGAATTTAATCTGGCCACCACTGTAAAAGACAATTAAAAGTCTTTGTTTAAAAAGATTAGGAACACAGGAGTGCCAAGGAAAATCACCCTTCTTTAGTTGGTGCGGGGGTGAGTGAGGGGAATATCATCACAACTGACGAGGAAAAGGCTGAGGTACAGAATTCTTTCTTTTCCTCCGTCTCCTCCAACAGTCAGATGGGTTATCTGGAGGACGAGCAGCCCCCTGAGCTGGCACACAGGGGTGGGGAGCAGACCAGACCCCCTGCAGTCCCAGAGGAATTTGTTAGTGAATTTGCTACAGAGCCACTTAGACACTGACAGGTCTCTGGTCCTGGCCCGGAGTCTCCCAAGGGTGCTGAGGGAGCCGGCAGAAGAGCTCCCTAAGCCACTCTCCCGTCCTTTATTATCATCCTTCCTGGCCAGTCGGGCAGGTCCTGGACGACTGGAGGTGCCGCTGTGACGCCCAAGAAGGGCCGGAGGGAGGACGAGGGGAACTGCAGGCCTGTCAGCCTGACCTCGGGGCCCGGCAGGGTTCTGGAGCAGATTGTTGTGAGTGGGATCGCACGGCCCAGAGAGGGGAACCGAGGGATCAGGCCCAGCCAGCGTGGGTTTAGGAAAGGCAGGTCCTGCCTGAGCAATGTGTTGTTCTTTGAGAAGCGCGTGACCCACCTCAGAGCTGAGGGAAAAGCTGTGGATGGAGTCTCCCTGGACTTGAGCAAAGCCTTTGACTCCATCTCCCACAGCGCAGTCCTGGAAAAGCCGTCAGCCCAGGGCTTGGGCAGGTGCACTCTTTGCTGGCTTAAGAACTGTCAGGATGGCCGCGTGCAGAGAGTTGGGGAATGGTGCCGCATCCAGTTGGCGTCCGGTCAGTAGCGCTGTCCCCTGGGCCCAGTCCCGTTCGGTGTCTGTCCTGCGGATGTGGACAAGGGCATCGAGCGTACCTCGATGCCTTAGGTTTTAACTTTCATAGTTTTGAAATCCTGTACTGCCTATGTGTAACTCTGAAGTTTCTTGTAGCCCGTTGACTTCTGCTCTCTCATGCTAGGTAGACATAATAAAGCCTCCCCAGGCCTGCTCTGCAAGGGCATTCAGACTGTCCTAGGCCCAAAATATGTAAAGCAAAGCCTCTAAAAGGGGGGCAAGCTTGGGGAAATGGCATCATTAACTGAAGGTTTAATTGGAGAATGAACCCTGATATGCAAATGAACCGGACTTATAATAGTTTGAAGAACTCATGACCTGTTGTCCATCTTGGGGTCCATTTTTGGCAGTAGCCTTTGGGCTCCCCAGGGTGTACCTCTGAAGGCCTTTCAAATAAATACCTACCTTTATTCCCTTTTTCTTGTCCAGTCTCTGTTTTTAGGTGGCCTTTCAAGCATCACCCTCAGTAGTAAATTTGTGACCACACCAAGGTGGGTGTGGGTGTCGATACCCTGCAGGGTAGGAAGGCTCTGCAGGGGTACGTGGACAGGCTGGCCGGATGGTGTGAGACCAGCGGGATGAGGTTCATGAAGAGCAAGGCCTGGGTCCTGCCCATGTGTCCCAACAAGGCCCTGCAGTGCTCCAGGCTGGGGGCAGAGTGGCTGGAAAGCTGCCCAGCAGGAAAGGCCCTGGAGGTGCTGGCCAACGGCGGCCGAACGTCAGCCTGCGTGTGCCCAGCTGGGCAAGGAGGCCAGCAGCCTCCTGGCATTCTGTGTCAGCAATAGTGTGGCCAGCAGGACCAGGCCGGTGATTGTCCCTCTGAGCTGGGCACTGGGGAGGCCACACCTTGAGTTCTTGGTTCAGCTGTAGGCCTGTCAGGACAAGAAAGACACTGAGGTGCTGGAGCAGGTCCGGAGGAGGGAACAGAGAGGGGGAAGGGTCTGGAGCACAAAGCTGATGAGGAGCAGCTGAAGGAGCTGGAGGTGTTTAACCTGGAGAAAAAGAGGCTCAGGAAGGACCTTCTGATTCTCTGCAACTCCCTAACAGGAGGCTGTAGCTGTAGGTTGGTCTCTTCTTCCATCTAACAAGTAATGGGACAAGAGGACATCGTCTCAAGCTGTGCCAGGGAAGGTTTAGGTTGGGTATTAGGAAACATTTCTTCACTGAAAGAGTGGTCAGACATTGGAAGAGACTGTCCAGGGCAGTGACTGAGTCAACACCCCTGGAGGTATTTAAAAGACATGCAGATGTGGCACTTGGGGAAATGGTTTAATGGTGGGACTTGGCAGTGCTGGCTTAATGGTTGGACTCAGTGCTCTCAGAGCTCTTTTCCAACCTTAACAATTTCATGATTCTTTGATTCACCATTCCTCTTCTCAACAAAAGGGTGATCAGACTCAATACAGCAGGTGGCACAGATGAAGCATTAGTTCATCATTTTATTAATAGACACATCATTATTATTGGACACAGCTTCCTCCACCCATTCCTTAATTCAGCTGAGTGGGCTTTTCACTGCTGCCAGCCCTGCTGTGTGCTGCCTGAATCCCTTCTTTCAGTCGCTGGCAATGATGTCCCTATTTCTGGAGGGTTAAACTGAATGCAGAAATCATCAGTGTGTACGAAACCTTTAAATCAGTCCTTTTGAGCAGCACTGCCTTGTGCTTGGTCATACTGAAATTCGTGTTGGCAATTTTTATGGTTTATTAGGCCTTTATGGAGTTGCTTTTGTTCCTCACAAATCTTCACAAACCTGATTCTGGATGGAACTTGTTATTAACCTCTTCCCATGCTAAGAATTGAACTCTTGGCCCTTGTCTTTCTGTCCCTCCTCTTCACCACTGCTGAAGCTGTGCCTCTGCCTTCCTTCTTCCTCTGTACTCACCAAATCCCATTAATAGCTTCCTGTAATGCATTTTTTTCAAAAACATCTTGAAAATCTAAATTAACTGTATTTGCCAGTCATCCATTATCTGCTCTGCTCTTAATCTTCCCAAAGAAATTGAGGGGTTATTAACATCAGACACGTAACATTATTTGCATTCAGGTGCTGCAGCCTTCTAAGACATCACTAAAGATTAGGTGGCAACGTGCTAAACTCTCCTGACACTGAGTGAAAGCCCACATCTCTGTTCATGATCTTAGTAGATACAGAAATTCCAGTGAGAGGAGTAATTCCTACCTTGACTAGAAAATGTGAATGAAAGCGTGTGTGACTTTACACTTAAAATCTATGGAGTTTTGCTACTTTCAACTTGTATTTGCCCTGGTGTTTTACTGCCTGTTCTTTAATTAATTTCTCAGTTATTCTTTCAGCAACTGAAATAAGACTGAGAAGTCTATAATTCTTTGGATCACCCATAGTTCGTATTAAATAGATAGATACATTGGCCTCTTTCCAGTTCCCCCTAGTCAAATTATTCATCATAAATAGTGTTTATGATGAAAAAAGCCCCATTTTGGTTAGCAGAATGTCTGGGAACCATCTTAATTTTCTTTAAATGTATTGATTTTTTTTTATAAACACTTGGCAAATAGACCTAAAGATATTTGCAAATAATTTCCTTTGACTCTTCAATTTCAATGGTTGGTTCCCAGTTGGTTCCCAGTGTCCACAATCTTTTGTAACTGTTTCAATAGAGAAGCCACAAACTACAGAGGAAAATCATTGATAAATCAACGATAAATTGATTTATCATCACTGGAAGTTGAAGACTGGAAGATATCTTTCCAAATCCTTTGGGGCTCTCAGCATACTTGCAAACAACATGAAGAGAACTAAGCAAAGCATAGTGAAGTCAAGAGCTCAGTCACAAAAACCCAAGCCCAGTATTTTAACTGCAGCATTATTCTGTTTCTGCAGCTACTTTTGATGCATGGTTGAGCATTTTCTGTGTAATACTGAAGCTCTCAGCTCTTTCAGAACACCTCGTTTTTCCCCACTGCTCTGATCTGTCCCTCTTTTCTGGGACCTGGTCCTTAACCAAAGCTGCACCCAGCCAGCTTCACCAAGGTACAAGAGAGAAGCACCCATGATGTGTTCCCTACTGTGCAGCAGCCTTAAAATCCCGATTTGTTCCGGTGCCATATTGATTTTGGCTCCCTTTCTCACTCTGTCTCTGTTGCCCTCCCCATCTAATTAGCCTATTGGCAAAGCATGGGCAAAGAAGGAAGAATTCTCCAAAATGGGATCCTGGATTACCTGCAGCCCCAGTGTCAGGAAAGTCTTCTGGTTGCTCTGATGTGATGCACTCACACGGGAGACATTGTGTCAGAAAAGCTCTGTCTCACAGAGCCTTGCTTGTGGGAATAGTTCACTGACACTCAGAAATTAAAACTCAGAAGAGGAAAGGGATTCCCTCCCACACATCTCTTCTCACCCTGTCGCCCAAACCCCTTCCTATATGAACACAGCTTTGGAGTGAAGATTGATGTAAACAAGTAATTGAACTCCTCTGCAGTCTGTGTATTGCCCATGATTGCCTCCCTCTCACCTTGACAGCCTAGTATTTAGAGTCACTGCAACCAGTCCGTAACTGGGAACAAGGAGATGAATCAACTGTTTATTAACCCAAGCAGGAAATGAATTTGAAAATGATGCATCTCTTGGAAGCCTGCAAAGCTTTATGAGAAGCCTGATCACCTCTGCATGAATGAAGCCAGTAGGAGGGGTCCCCACTGCAAGGGAGAAGGGATCTGCAGCTTCTGGCTGCCTTGCAACAACACTCCAAGTCAGCAGCAGGAAGGCTGTATTTCACATTCATTTTTATACATGAATTCACCAGTAAATTGGGGAGCATATTACCACCTTCGATTTATTGTTACCGTAAATTTTCTGGCTGCAGAATGGAACAAAACACAACAGTTAGGGACTTCATCTTAGGAAAAGTGATGTTGTGCAGCCTCCCTCAGTACTCCCCTATGGTAAAGCACAAAAGCTCAAGGGAGATGGGGAGAGAACAAAATATGGAAGAAGGGGAAATACTTAGTCCTGTTTCCATGCTGTTCACAGCCCCATTAAATCTAAAAACCTTTCAGGCTCTGATTTATTGCCATTTTATGTACCCAAGTTTTCCCCTGACTTCCAGAAGTAAAATCTTTGAGGTTTCTGGTCGCACAGTTCAGTAGGAGCCATACAATCCACACTTTTATTAGCCAATACTCAATCAGCATGTGTTAGGAGACTTTTCAGCTGGCTATCTCACAACTAGCTGTCTGATTTACCCTGCAAGCAGATGCACCATCTTTCACAAGATGAACAAGCTGCCTGACCATTATGAGGGCTGGAGACCCCTAATCAGACCCCAGCTGGCTTGGGCTGTATCATTTTCACCTACTGAACCTTCTGCCAGGCAGCATAGCCCAAATCTCCAGTGCTAGAGCCTTGCACACAGTTGGAGACCACCACATTCTCAGTGCTGACAAGTTTAAGTTGCCAGCTTTGGCCCCAAAGCATCATCTAGATTTGGCCTTTTGTGTCCCAGCTCAGTGGAGCACAGGTGAGACAGTGCATGGTGGAGAAGGCTGGAACTCAGAGAGCTGACAACAACCTGTGTCTCCAAGGGCACAGGAAGAGCTGGGCCCAGAGATGTGACACAAGGAAATCCCATTACTGCTACTTTCACTCTGTGGGGGAGAAAAGGGCTGCCCAGGGGCCAAGCTCTGAAGACCCTGCTCAGGTTTTACTCTTTACTTACATACACTGCCTTAGAACTGGAAATCTAAGTAGGTACATGGGGGGGGTCAGCTCTCCTCATCTCTCTCTCTGCTTTTGTATAAGCAAATTTATACCAGATTAGGTTTAAAATAAGACTGACATATGGTTGTCATGGGGGTTACAGCTCACACAGGATGGTGGGTTGTTAAAGGAGTGAAATAGCACTCAGCCTTTCACTGGAGGACTTCCAATTTCTATAAACACCAGGCAACCAGACCTTCTGACACCAGGGAGAGAGTGAGCTGCTTTGGAGGGGGAGAAAAGCACCTCTACAACCATCAGGGCAAGTCAGGATCTGAACTGCAAGGAAGACACAGCTGAGCTAATTTTTAGCCTGGTGCTACAACCAGTCTTTCCTCTTTGCGACAGGTTTTGGGACACTCCCAGTTTTCCACTGGGCACATCACCCAGGGCTTAGACAAGACACATGGTATAAAACCTGTATCCTCACAAGAATTTTTGCATATGTTAAGTTAGCATTCTAGAGGGATCATCAAGAAGAGCTAGAATATTCCCTTCCTTCAGACAAAAAGAAGCAAACTCAGTCATTTTATGAAGAAGGAAAATCATCAATGAAGACAATGAAATGTTGAGCAGTTACAAAGCCACTGCTATGCCAAACAGAGCCCTGCCTGATGAGAAATTGGACAGATTAAGAACCTTTTAGGATTAGATGTATTCTTCATGTTTCCAGTGAAGCCCACAGCTCAGCCAGTCCTGCACAGAGACCAGCCAGCCCCCTGCCAACCCTTCAGTGAGGCCTCGGCTCTGCATTTTCGAGCAAACAGATCAGACACCCAGCCATATTCAGGATGACATCGAGTGTGACACAAAGATCAGCAGATCCTAAAAGAACACTGCAGGGAAAGCTGACTGACCATCAGCACCCAGTGTCATCTGCCTGGCTATGGCATGACAGGCTCACAGGACTAAGTTCAATGTTTTGCAGCCTGACAGTGGCTCAGGATGTCAGCTTGTAAATTTTCCATGGCCTATCAGCACCTCCACCAGCAACACTTCACTGGCCTGGCCTGCATTAACCGCTTGATCTAGAAGGGACTTTTGTCTTTATTGTTACCCTCCTTCCCATCAAAACTCATTTCCCATTATTCCACTGCACTACACGGTGTCAATAGTTCAGATCTCTCCAGGAGACATCACTGGAATTGCAGATATTATTAAGCCACTGCTGGGTCAACTGCAATGCTGCACAGTGTTTCAGTGGTGCAGAAAATGAGTCAAATGTGTTGTGCTGCTATTTTGGGTACGCTGCAAAGCTCCAAGCAAGTCCACATGGGATGGAGGTTGAGAGTCTGCAGCTTCACCCCTCAGATGAGGACATTGCCACTACCCAACCTGAGGTGCTGTCAGGGAAATTCCTCTGTCAAAGCACATTTATGGGAACAAAGCAGTGAAACGTCACTTCACAGAGCCTGTAGCTCATCTCCAGCCTGCACATCCTTGTCTTGTAGTCTGGACTAGCTTCATGTTTCCAAGTGGAACTCTGGAACCTGAGATATCCTCTACTAGAGACTTCTTGTACCGAAAAATATAGGTGTGGTCATATACCTGTGGTTAGATGGATGTAATTCCTTTTGGTAAACCCTAAGTTTTACAAAGAACCATACAATGTTTGAGGTGGGAAGGGACCTCTGAAGGTCATCCTGCCTTCCCCCCTCACAGGACCATCCAGAGCCAGCTGCCAAGGACCAAGTCCAGGTGGCTTTTGAACATCTCCAAGGATGGAGACTGCACAACCACCCTGCCAGCACTTAGTCACCCTCGATTAGAAAAAGTATTTCCCAATGTTCAGATAGACTCCTCTATGGTCCTGTCACTGAGCACCACTGAAAAGAGCCTAGGTCTGTCCTCTCTGTATCCTCCCTTCAGGTATTTATACACACTGATGAGATTCTCCCTGAGCTCCCAGCTCTTGCAGCCTTTCCTCACAGAAGAGAACCTTCAGTCCCTTAATCACCCTTCTCTGGACTGTCTCCAGTACGTCTGTGTCTCTTTTGTACTGCAAAGACCACAAGTGGACACAGGACCCCTGAAACTACCCAGGACTCAAGATCAGCCCCATTTAATTACCCAGCAGGGCCAAATGAGCAACTGATTCCTAAGAAACCACAATCATCTCCCACTTTAAACTATTCCTAAATCTTCCCATCCCCTCATCTCTTAGAGGCCATGATACATCCTGTGGCTCACAGGCTTTGCAGAAATATTTGGTATGTGAATCAGAGGATTAGAAAATTATGTTGCCTCCATCCTGCAGCTTCAAGAGAAGTTGAAGTTTCTGAGGCGGATTCTGGCATCCTTGTGCTTTGCATTTACCAGTTTCTTAGAGTCACTTTAATTTTTCTGCCTGAGACCTTGGCTTTGTTGTGAGTACCAATTCTTGCACAGATGCTTCTTTTAAACAAAAGGGCACCCAAGGTGTTGGCAAGTCTATAATTCTGCCATCTGACATTTAAATCAAAATCAATCTTTCTCTTTGCTCATTAAACAAAGATAAACAGAAAAGTCCTAAGGTTCTCCAAGTGTCTAACCTAGGTGGGAGGAGGAAAAATCATGACTGTCCTTGCTTTCAGGAACTAACATTTCCCCCTCCAGATCCTGGCAAGCCTCCCTCTACCCGAGGAGGCAGAGATATGACTTTAATCCTGAACCCACCCAAGGCACTTCCCGGAGCCACACGCGACGCTGAACATATGGACTGGATGCTGCTTTCACGTTAGCATACATGAGGATTAGCCTCACCAAGGTCACAGAGAGCCTTAGCTCCAGCAGTCGTCTCCATACAGAGTTATTTGATGCGATCCCTAAAGCACGAGGAGGATTACAGCACAGAAGGACACTGGATCTCCTAGGGGAGAGGCAAACCCTTCCAGAGCGATTTCGGCTTAAAAAGGGGTGAGGCATTGTCATAGGTTAGCAAGGATAGTCCCGGGAGGGATGTCCTTGCCAAGGGGTGCTTACAGCTTCCTCTGGGACCTGATAGAACCTATCAGCTGGCCAGTTTGAATATGGACAATTCTTTAAGCCACTTAAAGTTGTGACCGCCTCTGTGATACACACTTAAGAATAGACAAACTCCCACCCCAGCTCTCTCTCGTTTCCGGCGCTGGGACAGGTGGCTGCAGGCCCCGTGTGGGGGCCAGTGGGCCCAGCCAGGCCCTGCTTGGGCCAGGCCGGGCCGGGCCACGGCCACCCTGAACCATGGGCCTGTTCCAGCCGTGGAACCCCCCCCCCACTGCCTTGCCGTGGGCAGCCGGAGCGGCTCGGAACCCCCCCCCCCCACTGCGGCCGAGATTCAGCAAAGCGGCACCTCTGTCCGGCAGAGCTCAGTGACCAACAGCGATAAGCCACATTCCAGCTGCAAGGCCGAGGTGAGATTAACCCTTTTAGTGCTGTGAAGAGCTGAAAACCTGAGGGAAGAGAGAGAGGAGATGCTTAAAGCTGAAATTCTGTTGTGAAGCTATGATATATCAGAGTATCCCATTGTAATTTCATGAAGATATGGGGGGTGGAGTGTTCAACTCATAAGCAATAGGCAGATGCTGACGCAGCTGTAATTTCATGAGAAGTTTGGACAGAGAGAGATGAACCAGATGAAGACTTTTGCTCCAAATGGGAAAGGAGAAAAACCTCAATTCCTAGAGATGCTCCCAGAGATAGTCCTAACGATGAAGATGAGGAAGACCCTTTGCTCCCAGGGAAGGAGAAGGGCCTCTGTTTCTTTGTTTCTGAACAGCTCAACCTTAAAATTGTACCCCAAAAGCCTTCAAGAGTGGACCCTCAAAAGCAGTTGTGGGAAAAGCTGCAAGTCGGGGGAAGGGACTCACATCGTAAGCAGAGAGATTCCTCTTCCTAAATGGACTGAACAATATTTGGAAGTGGGCGGCTGTCTTGTGATACTGTTTTCATAGCACGAGCAAGAAGTGACTTCTCTTTCTAAATGGACTAAACAAGGTTATTATAAAAGTGGTAAACAGACTGAGCATCTTAAGGGTTGTCTTTTTACATTGTCAGTGGGAGAAGGGAGGAAGGTGGGGGGAGGAGGAGAGTTCTGAAGGTGGTATAATTTTTTTTTCTTTTCTTCTTTTAGGTCTGTTAATAAACTTCTTTATACTCTTTCAGGTTGGTGCCTGCTTTGCATTTCTCCTAATTCTTTTCTCACAAAAGATAAACAGTAATGAGTATTTTAGACCAAACCACTACAGGCATCCACAAGCTTCAGTCACAGGCACAAGTCTGTTCATTCCTGCACTGGATTTGGTTCAAGTTTTGGTATGGGTGAAGCGTAGTGTGGTTTAGACTACTCTCATTTTGTAATGTCAGAGAAATGCAAAAGAACTAAAACCTAGAACTGTGAAATGAAATCCCAGTCACAGGACAAAAAGCAGTATAGCTGCCATGATGGCTACTTTCACCTTTTTCTGTCCAGAACATTGGTAAAATGCTATTAAAACAAACCAGCTCTATGACTTATACCACCTTTTGTACCTGTGAAAGTCATGGTATAAGGTGAGAACCAGGTTACCATGCACTTAGTCAGAAAGAATTCTCCCTCGACTGCACAAAAGATGGGAAGCTGCTAACAAACCTTGCACTCATCAACACCCATCAGATTTATTAGCATCTCTGATGGGTCTCTGTCTCACCAGGCATTTCACATTTCCCTTTTTCATGGAATCCTAAAGCCTCCAAGAATATTACCTGTCACTCACCTCACACCTGTATCCCCATAATTCATGGCTTGTTCTGTGCTTTCCTGTAACCCCAGGCAGTTCAAGGTTGAATTCTGTAATAACTGTTCTCTAGTTTAACCACGTCTGACACCTTAGCGTTGGTCCCAGGTTGGTTACGTCTGAATAAAAATGTGTTCAGGCACATTACAAGGAGGGAGTATCTGTGAAAAATACATGAAGTATAGAACAATAAAGTTTGGGGGTATGTTGATGAACTGATCTGATAGCAGAAGACCCCTCTGAATTCTTGTGAAATCCATGAAAATAATTGTGTTATTGCAGAAATGTCTTCTCAGCAAGCAGCTCTCTATTGTAAGTAACAAAACTCTACATATTCCCAGAAGTTTGAGGCACACCAATATCCTGTAGTTCTGCCCCTTACCCAGACATCTGACCCTCCTCAAGTTTTAAGAGATTTTCATTATTTCTTTTTTCATGTGAAAAACATTAAAGATCCTAAACAAAAACACTATTTCACAGAACAACCCAAATTCTCCTGTCCACAAAGCACAGACAAAGCCAAGGCAGCAGATGACAGTCTGCATAAATATTTCCTTCCATGGAAGCACTTTTTGACATATTCCTAAAGATACTGTGGTATCTCTGAGGCTCAGGACTAAATCTGTCTATCTCCAGAGGATCCCACAACCCCATGTTCCTTACTGGACTCCTGGCTGCTTAGGATGTCTTTGTCAAACCTACCAACAGAAACACATGGCTGAAGGCGTTTTTTAAAAGCCATTTTAAGAGGTGTTTACTGTGCAGAAATCCAGGGGAATTGATTCCAAGCAACCAGCACAAGATTTGTGCCTTAGGATCTCCAAGTGTAATCCTTACAGAGATGGGTTAACCAGGTACCTCTGGAAGCAAGGAGGCTGAAAAAATGGCCTGAGACCCAAAACATGCTAGAGTTTGAGGATTTATTTATTCAAGACTAAACTCCAGGAGTAAAACCCATAGAGTTCTACTACAGATCTCCACAATCTGTTCCAAAATTAATACACGTGTCACACTTACATTATTAAGGAAAACAGATAAACTATTCTTTCTTGGTCTGTCTCTCCCACACATGCTATTTCTTCTTACACGATTACAAGGAACAATCTTATTATGACATTTCGACTGAGAGCCTGCAAATCTCACAATCTCTAGTTACAGAGTATCAGCAATTAAAAAATGGCATTCAGTTGCTCTGGAAGTCTTCTACATATGCTGAACAGAGAATTAAATAATTAATTTTGTTGTGGAAAGTAACTCCATGAGGGTAAACAGCCCCTTTCTCAGCACCAACTCTGCTCTGGACGGTGTCAGAGCTGGTCCTGGGTTGGTATAGCAGCACTCAGGGAAGACAATGATCAGGAGAATTTCTTTATGGCAGACCTTGCTCTACATCAGCAAAGATTTAATTCAGCTTTGAGCCTTCCCTTGGAGCTCAATTAAATCTTCACAGCTGAAGCAGACAAACTGCTCCATTTGCCCATGAGTGTAGCTGTGACAGCATCCTTAAAATCTTCACAGCAACTGTTCTTGAAAGAACAGACCATGTCTGGCCTCAGATTACCAGGGGGGATCAGATGCGGGCCTAATCCCTCTTTTGTACCAGCAGCCAGAGGGCTGACACTGAGGAAGACCCATCACAGGGGTCACCTCACAGGGGCTTGAAAAGGCTGGTACAGAGAAACCTGACTGCACAGGTTCCTCTGGTCAGGAGCCAAGCTGGAGCTCTTCCAGAGAGCACTGTGCAGAAATCTGGGGAAATACGGGAGTAAGAAGGAAAATTTTGGGGGAAGGGTGACAGACCAACCTTGCTGCTCCTACCCAAGGCAAATGACAGAGGTGGTTGGTGCTGCTGAGTGCAGCCAAACCCCTGAATATGGTCAAAACCCCAAATCCCAAACCCCTGCCCCGTGTTCAAAGGACAACTAATCCCACCTTCAAGCTGGAACAACCTCTGCCCATGCCTGCCACTGCTTACAGCCATGCAGCCAGAGGAATGAGAGCTGGGGACATGATGGAGAAGCCATTTAAATAGAATAAATGTCGTTAATATGCAAAGGAAATGGTTGGCAGGCTCCGAACAGGAGAGGCGTTCTCGCGTGGAAATTGGGCTTGGCTGCAGCTCACAGCCTCACACTCAGCCTGCCTTGCTAACAGAGGCTTTGCTGGTGCAGCTATGATGCCTTCACTGTGCAACACATAACAATACACCAGCCTCACAACTCAATGGCTGATAAACCCAGCTAAGCAGGGCTTTGGAGTGAATTGTTCTGAACATCAGCTGATTTTGACACTGGCCAATTCACCCAAATGCAAAATTATTGTGCACAGTTATTATACACAACAGCATTTCGTCCCCTGAGTTAACAATTAGCACTTTTGGAGGCATTTCTTCACTCCCGCCATTAACAATCCTCAGAAAGGATTCAGGAAGGCAGGAAGTGGGTACTGTCACAGCTGGAGAAGGAAACAGGCAGCAGTTTTCAGTCAGTTGTCTAGAATGACCCAATAAAACAAAGGAGAGAAGGAGCAAAACTAAGAGGATTTCCATCCCAAATCTACCCACTGAACCAGACTGTCAGGTCAGAGTCTGACCTTTCAGGGAGGTTTGTCTGTCCCTCTCAATGCTTCTGGAGAGAAAGATAAAGGCAGGACAACACCAGCATGGCTACTCTGGCCGTTCTGACTTCTCACATGGCTTCCAAGAGAAACCGCCTCCTTCCAGATTTTGAAAACAAGTATTAATTTTGCTGCAGGTCCAGGAGGCTGTTTTTATAGGGAGGGGAAGATTTACTGGAGCACAGAGCAGCTCTGGCTGTCCCCAGTCTCCTTTCCTAGTCCTACAGTCCCAAGAGAGGACTCAGTTGTAAGGCCTGAGAGGCTTCCTGACCTTGGCAGGTAGTGCCAAAAATGAAGATGATAAGTTAACAATGCATTAATCACACATTTGTGTAAGAAGCAATTATTATTATAAATATAAATTGAGGGATGAGAGGCTGGGGAGCAGCTCTGCAGAAAGAGATTTGGGCTGATTGACAAACTGAATGTGAGTCAGCAGTGAGTCCCGGCAGCCAAAAGGTTCTTCATGGACAGCGTGGTCAGTCATGGAACAGGTTTCCCAGGGAAGTGGTCATGGCACCAACCTGTCAGAGTTCAAGGAATGTCTGGATAATGATCTTTCACATATGGTTCAGTTTTAGATAGTCCTGAAAGGAGCAAGGAGTTGGACTCAATGGTCTTTATGAGTCCTTTCGCAAGTGAGATATTCTATGAGATTGCTCTAAGATTCTGTGTCAGTGCAGGTACTTCTAGGACTACTGATCCCATGTGTGGGACTGGTTCCAACTGAGAGCTTGAGGTGGAAATCAGAACATGACTGACTGATACTCCTAATTGAAAGAGCAAACTGCAAGATTGGTTTCAATTTCAAACATCTCATAATTTTCACCTAACATTGTAGTAGCACCCTTACTAGAAGGAAAAAAAAAAAAAAAAGAAAAAGAATTTAATGTCTTTGTTTGTCTTTGCTAGGATTCACTATTTAATTTTCTCTTCCCACCAAACATCGTTTTGCTGAAGATACTAAAAACGGTGTCTTATGATTATGATAAAGTAGCGGCACTTTGAATAGTCAAATCAAAGGAGAAAAAGAAGATAAATGAATCTGTTGATGAAAAGTTTAATGATTCAGACAAGGGAATTGATTATTTAAGCCAATTCCATCAGAATGCAAATGTCACTGTTCTTCAATTTTGCTTTCTTTTATTGAAACCTTATTGTCTGTAAAGTAAAAGAAAAAATCATTATCTTAACAAAATATCAATAGAGACTTAATTCTGCATCATTCCTGTGGAATTCTTTGGTCATTTTGAACACATACTTAGAAGAGTTTTTTACATTTTTACTACATACTTAGAAGAAGTACTTCAACATATATTTTCTTGTGATTCTTGTACTAAAACCTCCTTGAATTAGAAGCAGTGTATCTTTCTAAAACATGTATTTTTCACAGTGTTTTATGCTTTTTATAGTCTTCAAGATGAAAAGTATAAAAAGCATCATTTTTTATCCTGTTTCATTAAACTTCTTTTAATCAGAATAAAATATGATTTATACTTACACATTCAATGAGGCACAGAAGGGGGTTTTTTTTCATCGTCATTAAACAGGCCAAGTTTAACTAGATGCTGGCTAACAAACAGCACCTTTTGAAGGTAATATATTATCATGAATGAGATCCACACATACTGAAAAGGTTTTACATGGTATCATTGTCATTTTAATCTAACACAGCATTGCTGGTTATGGTATTTGGATGTCTTCACCACAACCAATTTATTTCTCATGTACACATCACTGCCTGAAAGTCTGTTAATTTTTTATCATTTACCAAAAATTTAGAAAAAATTCTTTAAAGAATAAAAAATGAGGCATTCCAACTCCATCCCCACTGAGCTCCATGGTTACAGAGAAGGAGGTGGGTTTATTGGTAAGAAATGCCAGACCAGCCAATTTCAGATCAGTTCTGCTCCAGTGGATGCTTTACTGCAACAGATGTCAAAGCCTCTCTGATGCCCAGCAGTATTATTCTGCTGTCCAGCAGCTGCAGTGACCCCAGGGCACAGCCTTCAGGGGGGCTGAACTGACATCAAATGTAGTGGCTGAAGAACACGCTCCAGCACTCAAAATTCCTACAGAACTCCCACTGAGTAGAAGAACATAATGTGCCTACTCTTTCCTCTCATGCTGATAGAGAACCTCCTGAGACCATCTTGGAGATTTGCCTTGGGTGACACACACGGCATGAAGCAATTTTCACCAGAAAATATCAGCTTTCCACATGGAACATGCCAGTGTCCTGAGAACATTTTCACTGACAGGGTTACTCATCAGAGCTTGAACTCAGGCTTCCCAAATGGTCTCACACTGGCTCCAACTCTGCCTCAAATCCTAAATAAATAAGTTTACTATCAAGTGAAGAAACTCTTCACTGGACAAGAAGAAACCACCCCAAATGCTACTCCCTGCCCATTAAAAGCATTTAAGTGACTTGAATCACATTGGGTGAGAGATTTCCAGCCTGTGCTCAAGCAGGACAGGTACGGTCAGACTGCATAAAATGGAGCGGGAAATACCAGAAAATAAACCTTGCAAAGTACACAGTCCATTGTAAAAATCTAGCCCAGGTGCCAAAAATAAATCCAATAGAGAATCCATCAGTCTGTGCATGTCCCAGCTGAATACATAATACATTAAAAAGAAGGAAAGACTGTGTCTACGGCAAAGAAAATAGAAGCTGAGAAAGGAAAATGCCACCATTCTGAAATGGGAGCTCTTTACAATTAAATTGACACCCCCACATCTTCCCAGCTGCACTTTGCTTTCTGTTCATTGACATACCAGGACTTGGCCAAGGCCTTGCTGACAACATAAAGATTTCTGTCTTCTCCTCCTTCATCTCAGGAAGGCCAATGACACCATCCAAAAGTCACTGCAATGTTAACCAAACACAGTAACACAGGCTTGGGAGATGAGTGCTGACAATAGATTAGCACCTCCTCCAATAATCCTTCATATAAAACCCATGTAATTTGAAGAGCCCCTACAAAACACAGGTTTAGTGGCTGTATCATCCCCCTCCTCCACAGCACCCACTGGGTTGTCCAAAAAAAGGACAACCCCAAGGCTGACCCTACAGTCCTCACACTTCAGTGTAACTGATGTTGCTATTCTCTGCACTTCACTTTTCTTTATCAAAATAACCCACCCTTTTGGGGAAGAAGGGAAGCAGAGTGGGATGGTAGGAGGAATTGATCCAAAATTCCCCAGCAAAACCAGAAGAAAAACACAGGCTTAATCAATCACATCCCTCAAACCTGCACAAGTCCTAACAACTCAGCCAGAAATAAGCGTTACCTAGAAACATGAGAATGCACTCCCAAAAAGTGGGAGTTTGGTTTGGCCAGGAATTCAGAGTTAATAGGAACACCCAACAGGAGGATGCACAGAAGGACTAGGCACAAGTGTCCCTCTTGCCTTCTGTACCCTCCCTCCAGTGATGGCTTGTACTGAACCAGGCAGCCTAAATGACAAGTGTCTGTACACTCTCAGCCATCAGCAAATCTCTTTTACCCTGAAGCTTCTCCTCCAAAAGCTGACACTAAAAATAAAGCAGATAAAACTGTTTAAGATACAGTTTGAGGGATTTTATTTCCTGTTTTGTGTTTGGGTTTTTGTTCGGTTGTATCTTTTTCCTGTTATCCCAGAGTCCACAATAGGTTTAACAACTGTTTGACCAGAGAGTACCTGGGGCTTCAGGTTTTTTTGCACTGCAGGTGGTAATGGACACCTTATTATACAAATAAAACCCAAAATAATCTACACCAAAAAAAAAAAAAAATTCTACAAAGAACCCATGGAGAGGGGAAATGGAGGAGGGGGCACATTTGTGCTGAAGATCAGAAAATCTTTACTTGCCTATGGTTTTATTGGAAAGAGAAATAAAGGAAAAAAGAGGTGGAAAAAATAAGTAAAAGATGCTTTGAGAAGCTGCCGGAGTGGGCAGGGAGCGGGATGCCGGCGTGCCTCTGGGGGGAGCTCGGGAACCGCGGTTCCCCCCCCACGGGGCCGTCTCCATCTCGCCGTCTTCGCCGTGAAATTAGGAAAGGAGGGGAAAGCAGCCTTCTGTCCCCTTTGTCTCTTGCTCGATAGAAAAAGCATCCTCTTCCCCTGGAAATTCAGTTTGGAAATACAGGTGCCTGGTTGACAGCGTTTTGTCAGCTTGCTTGAAATAAACAGAAAAAGGAAGGCTGAGCAAACCCCATTCAGCGTCTACAATGTTGCTCTCAACAACAGGGTCTCTTTTGGGTTGTGCCAGTTGTGCCTGTGATTGAGATCATGCACACGAAGACTAAGGCACCCCAAGGCACCTCAAGGCACCCCAAGGCACCCCAGGCACTGCCATAAGTACCAGCAGTGATACTCAGGTCGGTGGCACGTTATCCACCAGCTCCTGTGCCATCTCTCAGAGCCTCAGGAATTTTGAACGGCTTCTGAATTAATCAACCTCAAAATTTTCTACACTCATCACTCGGCACCCATCCCATCTAATTCCATCAGTATTGTCACTGAGGACTAGAGGAGTGTGTTCATTGGCCTCAGTGACACAAAGTTCCTTGAACTCCTCTTGCTCTGAAAAGCCCACAGGGAATATGCATTAAGCATCCCCTCACTGAAGGGAGAGGCAAATCTGTGACACTCCTATCCCCAAAGTCCTTGCCAGTCTGTGGGATTTAACTCTGATGGTCTGTGATGTTAGTTAAGCTGAGTTTGGGAAAAGGCATGCTTCCAAAAAGCAGAGGAAAACAGGAGGTAGTCGGCCAGCATTTGGCTCCTCCACTTCAGCCTCAACTACAGACGTGGCTTTTGGTTCCAGAAGTCTCCTGTTCATTGTAGCACTTTCCAATGTAATTGCACCTCTCTTGCACTCACACTTTCAACAGGAAAGGCAAAATTAGAAACTTAAATCACTGATTAAATATAACCAGCATGAATGTCCTGGTGAAAAAATGAGAGGTGAAATGGTCACTTGTGATTGCTTCTCCAGAGTACTCCCTGGCCCAGAAAGGGAGGATAACGAATTGTAGGAGATAAGGAACTCCAAAGAAAGGCAAGAGAAATTATTTCAGTGTTGGAAAGAACTGGCTAACAAGGGGAGATTAAATCAGCCAATTACACATATCCTTGGACTAAATATAACCTATGCTGAGGACTTTACAGCAGCCTCTAAATATTGGAAAGATGCAAACACTTTACTAGAGACAGTAAAACTACCAAGAACTGACAGAATTTATGAAATACAAAAGGCCAGCTAAAAATTAGAAGCTCTCTCCCAACTCTGGGTTTATGCATCAGTGGAACAGTCTGTCGAGGAAAGCGATCTTTCCCAGAAAAAGCAAAGATTTAATTTAATGAAAACGTAGTGTCTAAGAGCAGTCTGACATCTGCGAGGATTCAGCCGGAATCAGCGGAGGAACCTTCAGACTCCGGCGTGCAGCTTCACACTAACTGCTTAACATAGCATGTTTGCAAATTGTAATGCTGCTGTTACAACTGATACTGTGCAATTTTCCAGCAGCTCTACACTAAGGCACGAAAAAAACATCGCTCCAGCTACAAAAGGAAGCATCATTGACAGATCCCTCGCTGAAGGATTTGCATTCCTTTTTTCTAATATTCACCCAGATGGACTCACGGTCCCTTTCTCTCACCTTTGTGACCCCCTGGAAGGGAAAGGGCTGGAGACAATCATTAGGGGTCTAAAAACTATCATGGCTGGTTAGGAGGCAGCTTTGCAGAAAAGGATCTGGGGTCCTGGTGGACAGCAAGTTGAAGAGGAGCCAGCAGCGTGTCCTTGCAGCAACCAGGGCCAACCACATCGGGTTGCATTAGTGAGAGCATCAGGGGCAGGTCAAGAGAAGGGAGAGCTGTGTACCCAGAGGTGCACTGCGAAATGGGAGGCAGTGGTGACAGATTGCAGACAGAGAAATTCAAGTTTAAGGATAAAAATCTTTGCAACAAACACTTGACAGGGGCAGAGAAGCTGTGCCATCTCAGCTCAGTAAAAATCTGCCTTGGAGATGATCAAAACACAATTGGAAAAGGCTCCAACCTTACTCAGGACTTGGGCTAATTGGAAGAGAGGTTTGGACTGATGCCCAGTAGAGGGACCTTCCATCCTACGTCATTCTGTGGTTCTACGTAGGGAACTTACTTGAACCAAAACAGAGCAAAATCAGGAGCAAGTGCCCTCAGAAGTACAAAATGGATTTAGAGCTACACCAGAAACAACCCTAAGAAATCATTCTTCTTCCTCTCCCCACGAGATTGTTAAAGACCCAAAAATCCACCCAAAATCTCAGACACAAATGGAAATCTAATGCTACCTTTGCATGCTCACCTTTGAGAATCACTCTCTGAGCTTCAGGACACAGCACTTCCCAACCTAAAGATTTTGCATTGTACAAGTGGGAATTCCATACAACCCTCCAAAAAGAGGAATAATACCTAAATACATACATACAGGGGCTTTCCTTCTTCTTCACCACAAAATAGGCACAGATGCATCATCTTCCCATCACAGGGATCTTTAAATATGAGTGTGGCAACCAGGGAAAAAGCAGGTAAGTCAACAGTTACCACCATGTCAAAGTAAAAAACAATTCCTTCTTTCTCAAGGTGGCGTGTGCCCAAATTAGTTCTTCTGATTTCATTTAGAGGGACAAGGTTTTACTATTCTTAGCACAGTAAGGTCACTGGGGTAAGGAATGAACTGGTATCTAAGCTGGCTCACGTATCACCAATAAAGATGCTTCCCATGTGCTGATTGCAGGATATTACTGGAGGCAACAGTTGTGAGTGAGAAAGCACTGCTTGATTTTCAGAACCCAGCTAAGTTTATACAGTTGGCAGTAGGGGAAAAAAAGTATCACCACTGTTGACTTGAAAACTGAGCAAACCCAGCCTAGAAGTCATTGAGGGGGAATAAACATGAAGTCCCAAGATGCCTTTTATAGAAGCACTTTATCATGGATAAACACACTTTGGAATGAGGCATTTTTCCCACTCCACCTTCTTTGTGTCAGTTATGTTTCTACTAGGAATAAGGAGATTCTCATGGCTTTTTTTTTTTTTTGGTCAGTTAGAGAAGAACCAGCTTTTGCTAAGTTCCCAAATCCCTACCTTGCCAGGGACATTTCTGGAGTCCTTATGGCTTGAAAGCCAACTAAGAGTAAATGACTCCTCATCATAACCCGGTCCCAGCCCATCAGAGAGACGAACTGTCAGGCTCGTTCAGGTTGGCTGAGTCACAACATCATTGCTTTCATCTTCGTGATGAATATCAGGGATAAAAGAAAAAGCACTACAGTTACATTATTGCTGCTCACAGAATATTGGAAAATGTATTAAATTACTTCACACTGGCTGAAACACAGTACTTGGCTCCCTGAAGTTTTTTACTTCAATAGATAGCCATGGATATGTTCTGAGGGAGTCCTCACCTGCTCATGAGGTCCCACCTGCCAGCTGCCTCCCCCATGTCCAGGATCCCTGTCACTGGATCCACAGCTTTTAAAACAATTTCTTAGGCTCCTTTCAGAGTTGCCCTGGCTTATAAGTGGCTATAAAAGGTAACTTCCTCGAGCAGATGCAATAATGGAACAGATACTCAGATTAACTTCTGGAGCTGCCCAGCAGTTAACAACTCTTCCAGGAGCAGTCACTGTCCTGCCTACGCATACATCTAAAGCAAATTTGTGAGGACAGACCTGTTTCCATCACTTGAGCTGTACAAGCCATTCACTCTTCTCTCTATCTCTCTGCCTGCTTAGGTTTTACCAAAGAATGCAGAACTCAGGGTGCACTTCTGCATTCCCATTGCATTTTCAGGGACATATTAAGGAGCCTTCACTCATTTTAGGAACAAAATTGGCTGCACTGGGACGGTACTCAACTTCAGTGCTAGAAAGAGTTGCTGCTTCTGCAGAGTGACAGACAGAAAGAACACCCAGATGGATTCCCTTGCAGCAACAAGGACAGATATTGAATATACAGTCATTTCACTGTATTTCTTAGTTAAACTCTCAGTTCAGCCCTTGCCTCCCTGCTTAGGAAGGCACCACTTTTGGCATAGAGCATTCCTTCAGACCAGGATGAAATGTCAGGCTGAAAAGCACCATCATTAGATTGAATTCCATTCACAAAGGACTTGCTCCCACCATCAAGCTTCCAAAAATACTATTTCCTTGCCTATCCCTTGAACTTATTCCTCACATTGCATCTTACGGAGCCATCAGCAGAGTGACAACATGAATCTCACCCAAGTTGCTGTCTCTACTACCAGACTAGTCCATCCACTCCTGTTCTCTTTGGAGCCATGACAGGTACAAAGAAGGACCATCCCAGAAAAAGAGACCAATATGAAAACCAAGAGAAGCTCATGCAAACACCATCACATCTGTGCTGTTAAACCCAAGCAACCACATTCTGCCACGGTCCTATTAAAGCACTGCCATGGTCTTCATTACTCAGGAATAAAAAAGCCATGGGGCAGGAAAAGCATTCTTCCATGCTAGGATTAAATACTCTCAGTTGTCTGTGAAACCTGAAGCCCAGGTTTTTCTGGGAATATTTTTAATGTCTCAGGCTAGTGGCCAGTTTCAGAGGCTATTGAATAGTTCAAGCAAGCATTAACTGGCACTTATTAATAGCCACCACTGTTCACCTACCATGTGCTGTATAACTCATCAGCATCAGAGCCCAGGTAGAAATTCTATGAACTACATGCAACATGGGCTAAGGATCAAAAAGGCAGATTGGGACAGTGGAGGGTTTGGAGGGTTAGAATAGGGGCAGTTAGCTTGAGACATAGTTAAAAAAAAAAACAAAAACAAAAGAAGTTATGCATGGGGAGTGAGTCTATCAGTGAGTGCTACAGCAAGAAAAAAACAGCCTGGAAGTCTGCAGACGACAAGGTTACATTTTTTCCAAGATTGGTTTAGACCACTTTATTTCCTACTCTACCAACCACAGATTCTTTCTTTTGTGCTTTGTTAAGTAGGATTATTTTTATGCTGTTTTATTCCTGACCCACAGGCCAGCATAAAGAATAACTGATTATAAGACATCTTTTTGATTATTCTGTTGTATGAGCCAGAAATACTGTTAAATAAATGCCATTTATAGCCTGTTTGTGGCCACATGAGACACCCGGCATTTCTCTCATGCAGAAGACCACCATTACTGCCTACCACGTAATGGGGCATTTCTGGTTCTGCCTGATACCAATCAGCTACACTATTCCAGACCAGCTGCTTCCTCACAGCTCAAAGCACTTTGTAGTGTAAGCACTAACACAGTAGAGCAATAACTTGAGATGATAATTTAGGTTGCTGCTCTTTCTTAAGTGTCTGGATTTTTACAGGCTGTCTACCTTAATTCTCTCTTTCCCATTAAAACCTCTTTGGGGAGAATGAGCATGAATTTGCAAAAGAAAAAAATCCAGGAATTTGGAGAACAATAACAGGTGCATACAGAAATTGAAATAACACATTAGTTCACTGGATTTGAGTTGGGCTTTTAAATCCCCAGCCAAGCATCTACATATTTTGTGCTGCACAAATGCAGCAAAAGACAAGGAAAGGATTCATTCTGAGGGCAGACTGCACATGCAGGGGAAGAGGGAGTCACCAATAACTACTTCACTTGTAGGAAACTGGACACAGTCAAATTAAGGGTAGAAGCAGAATGGTCCTGGGGCACCCAGAACAGTGGTATAGCAATGTGCATACTTTTTGTGTCAAGTTTACAGAGTAAAACCCAAAACTTTTTCTCAGGGGCTTGGAAGATGTGGTTGCCATGACTGTTACAGTATTTTATTCAAATTTAAAAATCCACAATCAGCTCAAGGAACTAAAAACAGTCAAAGGCTCCCTCCTCATCTGATCACCATTCTACAGCATCACATGCTCTCTCCCTTCTCCTCTCTCTTGCTGGATCCTTGCTGATAGAATGGCTCATTTTTGACAGCAAACAGAGAAAGTACTCATTCCCCACCTTCTCCTGCTCCAAATAACCTCAATTTATGATCCTGGGGATGCCTCATGTGTGTTAGGTGCCGAGTTGATAAAAGAGTGCTGGTTCTGCACACATGCCAAACTGCAGCTGTTGTGACTGGAAGAGCTCAAAATTTCACGAAAATTCAAAGAAAAAGAAATGAAACAGCAGAGGCACCAGAAGAGTGTAAGTAAGGTCACTTGAGCACCAAAGAGAGCCAGCCCCAAACATGGAGACACCATCACCTACAGCTCAAACCACCAGCAACTACAAGGAGGTGTTGATTTGGCTTTATGGTAGATGGGAGCTCGGAAAGAGAACTTGTTGGGACACCCTCATTTTCCTGGAGTAGTATGCCCTGGTTCTGGACCCAGGCTCCCAGAGAGTTGTGCCACCTGTTCCAGACCTACTCAAACCCCAGGGCTGAATGAATATTGAATTTTATTGTGCTGTTCCACCCACAGCATCTCCAAGTCTAGGAGAAGAGCAAGCACGCACCTTGCCCATGTCCTTGATGACTCCTGCAATTAATGTGTTCCCTAAAGAGTCTCTTTTCCCTCTTCCCTTTGCATTTCCATTGCAGCTGGCCACATGCCACCACAGGGAAAAGCAGCACAGGCAGCAGCACACAGAGGCAGCCCAGAGCCTGTGACAAATCACTGCAGAAGCAACGCGGCCCTGAGATGTCAGTCAGCTCTGCCATCTCCAGACAAAAGCAACAAGGGAGACAATCACTGAGATATTTCCATTCCACTTCTGAGCTTTCCCTGGGCACTGCAGACTTTTCATGGACTCACATAGATTGTTCTCTCCCTTATCAGCAACAGGACTCATCTTTCTGAGCTAGTCAGCCTGGTGTGCCTTCTTCCACAGTAACACCACTAAAGCAATTAACATTTCCTTTTAAGTTTTTGAGTCAAGGTAAAAGCACTCAGCCTGAAGAGTGTGGCTGCCATCAGAAGGGGTTGTTGTGCATTTCAAGGGGCACAAGAGGATCCTTAAAGCAGCTGAATACAACCAGGCATAGCAACAGCTTTGCAAGTAACTCACACAGTGAGGTTTGGAAGGCAGCACATAAACAGGACCAGATTGAGGATCCTGGCACTGGACATCCTAAAAACAGGTGAAGGAGGCCAGCAGCAAGCCATGGGTTTTCCACCCAATAACTGAAAAGGAAATTGTTAAGTCCAGGCAGTACAAATTAACCATCTATTTTTGAGCTGCTAAATTTGTTGCAAGCCCTGAAGCTTTTTGCCTGTAACAAAAAAGAGCCAGGTATATAAAAGGTGAAGAAGCACTGTGCTACAACACCCCAGACAAATTCTAGGATCCTGATGCATTTGGCAGAGTCACCCCAGGAGAGGTGTGTGTCAGCACATCCGTGACAGCAGCCACGCCATGGTCCTGGCACAAGACACTGCTGTGCCTTCTAGCTGGCCTCTTTTCAGCACAATGAAAAGATGATGCCACATGCCAGGCAAAACCAGTCATGTGGATGGCTAAAAGTGTCTAACACATGGGGATCACATGGAGAAAGATGCAAAGGAGCAGCGACACTGGGGAGAATCAAGAACACAGCCAGCCCTACCCTCCACATGCAGGGCTGACAGTGCTGGCCCAGAAGGCACACAATGGAACATGAGGAACTCTCCATCTCTGTAGAAGATGCTAAGGCAGGTGGGATCATATGAGGAATAGCTAAAGAGCCCTTGGCACAAGCCCTGAAGGGGGGCTGGGCGAGAGGGTGACTTTGAGCGAAGTGAAAACCTGTCTGCCAGAAGTTGGACTGAGATCCACCAACTCATTCCACACAGCTCCCCAAACAGACACACTTCCTTTTCTTAGAAGCACAGATGCCTATATATATTTAAATCACTGCTCTAGTCAGGGGTTGTACTAGCTGTAAATTTTGAAACTGGGGGGAGGGGAAAGGCACTGAAGATTCCAGTATGTAATTTTCTTTTTTTTTTCTCTTATTAGATTATACCCTTGTTTAAGAACTAACTGTTCTTTTACTTGGTGTCCTTTTGGCAACCATCTCTACCTAGCAAGACGTGGGTGTGCACACTCCCCCAAGTTCGCCTGTACTTGCATAGCAAGTTCAGATGAAATACAGCACAGAAATCGTACTCCTGCAGTCCAGGAGCAGGAGTATTTAGAGCAATTAATCACTAAAATGAAGAAAAGGCAATGACTGGCACTGTAGAGGAAGAGAAAAAAAATGTTAACTTGGAGCACTACCGAAACGTGCTCAAAATACACAATCCGGGGAGGAGGCGGCACGTCTGCCTCAGCATTGCACTGGCGCCCGCTGAACATCACAGGCAGTTTGGAGTTGTGCTGCTCACAATCAAAATTCTTCTCCGGGGCGGTGCGGCAGCGAGAGTGGATTTGACCAGCTCCTTCTTCCCCAAGGTAATTCAGCTCTCTCTGGTCACACAAGAAGTAGTGACAATATTTAGTACTCCCCGAGCATGGTTTAACCTAGAGAACAGCTCCAGAAAGGTTTGCGTGGCCCTGCCCCAGGCTGAAAACAGAAGCATCAGCATGTCTGCCACATACTGCAGTAGCAGCCTCCCTCCTTAGAGGTCTGTTTCGAAACACCCAGAGCTGGAAGGTGTCCACAAATTTCATCTGAAGTCATTAAGAAACCTCTGAGGTTGGAAAATTCGGATTGCAGATTATTGATCGATGGCTGTAATGACATAGGTCTAGCATTTCTACATTATCTAATCCTGCTGAGGTATAACTGTTCCCACAGCCAAATACCTCCACAGGTCAGAACAGCACAAAGAGTGTTATGCTTCTCTCATCAGAGTTTTAACCCCAAAGTTTGCTAAAGTGTTGGTAATCATTAAAAAGAGCTGTCCTACTAATGAGGCTGATGCTAAAACCAGTGCAGAGAGCACACAAAACTTGTAGGTTCAGGCAAAACAGTGCTGGGATTCTTCAATCCTGCCTGTACTGGAGCTTTGTGAGCTGTGTGAACCTCTTATGTTGTATTAGACCATATTATAGATAGCTGTGCAGTGAAATAGCCTGGGGACCTATGGTAGTGCTTATCTCCGGAGGCTTAAAAAATAAAATACGTAGCTTCAGACTCTTTGAGAAAGGACCATGAATCCTGCATCCAGATCCCTACAATCATACAAGGCATAAAGAAAACCCTCAGCCAAGTCCAATTACCACCAGCATCCCAGGGAAGGTCAATCAAGTTGTGACTGTTCTAAACTGCACTTGCATAAGCTGGGATGTTCTATACCTGCAGGCTACCCCGTTCAGGTGGGATATCCTTACCTACCTTGGACAAAACATTAAAGCAAACACTTCTTTTCTGAGCAGCACAATACCTCAAGAACTTCGCCCTTTACTAACTTCTCCTTTTCCCACATCAAGCTTTTCATGACCACACAACCCTGTTCCATCTTCCCCAGTTCCCTTTTCTCATCACCCACTTCCCCATCTGCAATGCCATTTGTGCCAGCTGTGACTACAATTTTTTGGCTTCTTCAAAACACATCTCTGGGCATTGTTCTTCACAGCTTATTGGATGCAAAACATGTCCCTGAACTAACCCACAAGCCCAGTATCTTTTTTGGGATAAATTCTTCATCTCATCAGTGATGGTGGCAACTAATAGCAATTAGCAGAATGTAACTCTTATTATTTTCCTCTCCCTCCATCCTATTACTTGTTGCACTCATTTGTGACCTGTCTCAAAGTAACAGGAACTTCTCTAAGGCATAGGCTTACTCCTGTGTTTTACAGTTATTCATCAAGTGAAAATCAACATGAGTCGGTACCTCCAGTCAGCAGGCAGAAAGAGCAGCTTTAATGTGCAAGAGACTGTAGCCTTCATTAATACTTCACATGGTGACTTACTTCTCAGGTGTAACAAGAGAGAAAAATCTTCCTAGGGACATTTGTGTGACAGATAGCTGAAGAAGTGGATTACCAAAGGATTTGGAGTTACCAGACTCCTTTTTTATTAACTGTCCTGAAAGGCATATTTTTCTCATGTTCTTCAATGACTTCACACTCCAACCAACCTGTTTTTTAAACCCATATTTGGCAGGTGTGAGGCTCCTTGGCTTGGAAAGCAGCCTCCTAAGTGCAAAAGCTACTTTTGAAAATGGAGTTTTAGTTCTGTGGTCTTCTAGACACTTTTTTGAAATTACTCTGAATTTCATGCTGGTACAGAGCCCAGTGCAGCAGGGCTTGAATCCAAGGACAGGACCAATCATCATGACTGGCTCTCAGTTTCAATGAGTGGCAAATCAGAAGAAAACTGACATCAAATCCAATTGCACATATAGCTGTACTATTGTCACTGCCAAGTGGTGAGGCACATGATTCAGCACATAGAAGTTCACCTTCTTCCCAGGTGGGTCTTACAGTCTCTGCTGAATGTGAACCACACCAGCAGCAACCCACTTCAGAGGGCAAAATCTAGCAGAGGAATGGCTGCAGTAGGTTGTGATTTTTAGAGTGCAGATGCACTCTGGTACCTGGAAGGCTTTAGAAGAGAGCACACAGACACAAAGTACAAGGCTTCACGTAAGCTAGGCACTCCACTGAGTTCCCCATGTCAGTGGCCCCCAATCTTCTTGAAGGAACCATCAGTGATGCCAGATATGATGTCACTGTCTCACCTCTCCTGTCCCATGCTAAACTCCAATCCATTGCATCACAGCTTCCCTACCCTTTCCTGAAACTGCTGTGTTGAAGGGATCTCACAGCTCAAGCTCAGCAGAAATGAGAGGTGGGTGAGAAAGAGGTGGCACTGTACACACAGCAAGGTGACAGCTTCTGCCCTGACACACTCTGCCATCATTGTTGTCACAGTCATGGCCACCAGCCAAACTGCAACAGCTGGCCCCTGACTCCAATTCCTGTTGCACTGGGACCGAAGGAGAACCAGCAGCCAAAACTGCACCACCTCCATATCCTGAGTGCTGTCACCTCTCTGCCAGGCCCTTGTGCCCAACATAGCCCCCAGACATCTGTAAGATATGAGCCTGAGCCTTGTGACTGTGCTCAGCACCAGTTTTCAATAATACATGCCAGGTCCCTCTTACATTAACCATGACCACCTCCTCATCCCCAAACTTAGGAAATGTTCTCAACAAAATTTCCCAAATGAATGTCTTGTAGTCTCAGTTAAGCGGCATTTTCTAACAAAAATACTTCATCCTCAGACCTCCAACCAGCTTGAAAAGCAGTTTTATGATTTTAAAATGCATGCAGTGTTTTCCAGCTGGATATATAGAGCAGATTGATGGTGGGTCATATGCTTGATGATTTTGCCCTTTGCTAGGACACATATTTCAGATTGGTAAGTGGACTCAGTCATCTCCCTGGCCCCTACTTTGTTTCTTCTAGTTATTTTAATCCTCTGCTTCAGTACAACAAACAAAGAGAGTGGAAATTTTCCACTACCCCAATGTCTGGTCCTAAGCTTGAAGTCTTCACAGTGACATGAAGATCGGAGGATGTTTTGCAGCTGAACAGAGATCTCTGTTCAAGCAAAGGTTGGTCCTTCATTAGATCAGCCCACGGGTGAAATGAAAGTGTGGTGACATTAGTGAACACCCTACTAGAAGCAAAGAAAAGACTGCAGACCCACAGATGAGTCACGAAATCTGTCTGTTCCAGTGCTCTAATTACATTGCTCATCTAAGAAAAGCCTCTTTTGGAGCCATTAGGTCAGAATCTGTTCTCCCCTAGCTGTAAATCCCTCATAACTCGGTGAAGTCAATCGATTTGTATTGGTGTAAGCAAAATCAAGCACAGTACACTTGCACAGCCTTTGATCTTTCTGTCTCTCTCTGAACACTAGCTCACAGAATGCCACTAAAGAGACAAGAAACCCAGGCCCCTGGGTGTCGTGCATGCTGCAGGCACTCTGAGCAGTGAGATCAACATCCAGCACTGCAGAGAGATGGAATAGAAGGCAGAGGAGAGACAAGAACCTTCTGTGTCCCCTTCCAGATGAAAGGCTGTGGACCTCCCAGAGGGCCTACAGACACTTGCAAAAGGGTTGGAGCACATCACATTAAAAGAAAGTAAATTATCTATACATATGTCTATCAATCAATCTGTATTTCAGATAATACTATCTTATCTTTCCAATGGAAAAGCAAACACAGGGAGGCAGAGCTCCTGTGGCTCTCCAGCACACTCAGTGAGCATTCATAGCTTCGCTGACACATGGAACTAAAACTCCAGAAGACCAAAGACCACCAAAAACCAAACATTTCTCTTTCAGGAAATCACCTGAATGTAGGATTCCAAGCAATGGTCCATTTTGTCCTAATAGTTGTTTCCAGCTTCTTCCTCTTCTTCAAAGTCTCTACCAATGTGCTATGCTGGAAATCTTGCCAGCTTCTCCTTGGCAGGAGAATGTGAATGGAAGCAAAAGTCACCATCCAAAAGACACAGGATGTTCCTCCAATATTAGGTGTATTAGACAAGCAATCAAAGAATGCCACTGGGTCACAGGAGGATCTTCTCCTATTAAATCTCATACAACTTCCACTGAGATGTGCTCTTCTGGTTAGGAACAGCATCAACCACCTGCTTAGTCTGCAGCCTCGACTTTTGCTTCCTGGATAAATAGGTATATCAAGTTCTCAAAGGAACAAGAGAAGAGGGAATGCTTTCAGCAGCCAAAAGCAGCTTGGCTTGAAGGAACTCAATATGGAAGCCCACAAGAATAGCTTGAATACTACTGGTTGTGTTGGAAGACATGACAAGTCAAGGAAGGCCATGAGGCAAAGGCTGGAAAGCATAAGGACATTTCTCCATCTCAAACTCCTTCCAAGCAGAAGAGATTCTAAGGAAGACAAAGATTTTAGAATGCAGAAAGCTGAAAGGCTGTCCCCTCTTGGGCATCCTGAACCTAACATTAGTTCTCACAGAGTCATTTCTTAAGTTAGTGGAGATGACTCAGAAAAAAAAAGTTTTCAAGGAGTTGTTTCTATTAATGTTGTAACACACATTAATATATATTAATTTTGTATATATTTCCATTTATTTGACTCAGTTAATGCTCTTTTGGGGGATTCAAGGGGGAAAACTCTCCTGTTTTTCAACATAAATCTCTTCCAGGCCTTCTATCCCAGGCCTTGCATTCAATACACCATCTCCAAGTTCTGAAATTAGGTCCCCTGGGTTCTACATTTTCCACAGCACTGAAATGTGCACAGTAGGATGTAGACAAATACAGAGATATCTGTAATGGCTAATATGAAACTGTATTGATTTTGTTGGTTATATGATGTTTGTTTACTTTTTTAAGCCCTGTTTGAGACATTTTCTATTCCTTTCAGGCTACTGACATATTTTCCATTTGCTACAGGAGCTAATATCGATGCTACACCGTGTGTGTGTAAATTTGTTGGGTGAGTAGGAGGAGATACTTCCTTCAAAATACAGGCTCTCCAGACCACATTCTGCACACATTTATCTTACTTTAAAGTCAACAAATACACCAAAACAACCAAGTTCCACAGGATTTACAGAGAAAGAATGTGATCAGGATCTGTTCCAGTCTGTCAGGATCCACCATTTTCGTCTGTTGGGAAAGCTGTAGGTGTTCTCTCCCACTCCCTGTTGTTGGAAGGGGGTGGGAACACAATACCACATGGGAATAAAAATGCAGCTTTACGGTGAACTGATATATGAACAGGGATTAGCAGGGTGGTGGGAAGGGGATGAATCAGCCAGTCCCAGGGAAGACAAAGAAATTTTTCAGACACTACCCTGGATCTCACCCACTCAGACACAGCATCTTTTCTTGGCCCCTGTGATATATCACTTCTTCCTCTCATAAAAACCTAGTATTGCAGGATCAAGAAAACCTATGAAAATGGCCCTGCTAGGAGCAAATCAACCGATCCTACACTCAACTAGTGATGCAGGGTCAGTCCATGGGTGCCAAGTCAGCCCAAGGCATCCAGAATTGCTTTTGTGTAAATGAAGTTCAGACCAGTGCTGAAGTCTAGAAAATATGGAACCCAACCAAAGTTTGAGTGTCTGCACTTCCAGAATTAGGGAAGCATTCATTCAAGCTATGGAACATAGAATAAATACGTGGTCATGATCTCTGAGGATATTTCAACAGGCGTTATCTATGCCACTGTTATGGCAAAAGACCCAGACTTGAGCGCCATGGAGGGGGAAGTAGGTTTTGAAATGCAAAAATGGAGGCTGTACAAAGGCTTAGCGTGTTCTTCTGGGGAAAAAAAAGTGCTTTTGGGCTTAAATCTGTGTGGTAAATTATCTGTTCTCCCCCTGGTGCAGGCAAGTAATTCCTCTCACTTTAATGGACAATTTTATGGCTGCTAATAACATTTGTAGCTTAGATAATGACAAGGATAATCAAATCTCATGCTTGAGGGCATAAACTGATTGCTGTGGGGGTTAGCAACAAAATCACCATTGCCATATATTGCACAGGTGTATTATGGGATATATTTCCTTCCTCCAAAGTAGAAAGGCATTGGTGTCTGCCAAGATAACAGATTGATGATTGTCTGTGCTATGGAAATTGCTGGTTTGTATGCATGGCATTTAGGGAAAGAGGAAGAACCTATTTGTTTCAGCATGAGAGAATGTGCAACCCAAAATGCCAGGTGAGCAGGGGTTGCAAGATGCAAATTGATGCCTGTTCTAGCAGAACAGCTCTCCTGAAGGCAAGTTCAGCCTTGACCATCACAAAGTCCACTGTCAGACAGCAAATGTTGCTTTACATTCAGCACAGCATTTAGAAACATCCACTGAGTGCATAATCCCAGAAGCTGAGGACTGGGAGAAACCTCAACAAACCATTTGACCTGTTGCAGGATGCTCAGATCCTCAGTCCATCACTTAGGGTTACTCAACTGACCAGGCAGCTCCTGTAGAGCAGCTCCCAGCCACCTAGGAACACACGGCTGGAGGGGGCCTCAATGGGTAACCAAGCCCATTCAGATCTGAGGCAGGCTGAAGTAAACCAAACCCACGTGTTTGGACAACTGTTTAAGCACTTCAGACACTCTGACTGCTGACACTCTGAAGGTTCCTTACAGGTCATGTTACAGCTGTTTTCACAGCTGATGATAAACCTGCATCTGCAGTGCTGAAAAGCAAACCTTGGGTATGTATGCAGAAAAAACTTATCAATGTCCTCTTTACAACAACCTTTCCCATGTTTGAAGCTGTTATTGTTCCCTTCCTTCGTGTATTTCATATAGGGTAAACAATCTCTGCCTACTTCACACCGAATACAGGTTAAATTTTCTTCCAGCATTTTAATTTTCCTCATCCTTTCTCAAATCTCTGTGTGCCCAAAACTGCACCCAGTTTCCAGGCTGAAGCCTTACCACTTTATCAGCATGATGTTGTAGTACTTGCACCTAGTCAGTTTATATAATTTTTTAAATCTGTATCTTTGATATTTTCTTCTTCAGTGTAATTCTGTGCACTCGACTTTATTGAATTTCATCATATTGATTCCAGACCATTTCTCCAGTTTAACAGAATCATTTTGTATTCTGCTCCTGCCCTCACAGTGCTAGCCACCCCTCACAATAAATGTGTGTACTCTCTGTTCTATCAGACAAGCCATTAATGGGAAACTTGAATAGTACCAGCCACAGGACAGACCCCTGTATGACTGCATATGCTATGTCCATCCAATTTGACAGAAAACCAGTGATAAATATTTCTGCATTTTTTCTATCCTAGTGTGAAATTATCTGGTGGTAAATTGAGCAGATCTGTGAATCTGTATTTTCTGCCCCATTTACATCTGCACAGTGTATGTGTTTTTCACACATGTGGTAGGCCCAGCCACTGTCCAACCTCTGGTCCATGGCGTGTGTCCATCCACACTTTGCACCCATCTTGCAGTTCAAGCCAGTCTAGATTTTTCTACTGCAATTACGAGAACTCAATGCTATTATCATGCCACATATGTAAAAAATGTCATAACCTACTGCTTCCCCCTCTATCAGCTATCTGCTGGAATAAAAACAACCCAGACAAGTCCAGCGTGAGTTACTCAGGAAAAATTTGGGTTTGTTCCAGCTTGTCCCTTGTTATCCCCTCGGTACTTTCACGCTGATTAACAGCTTGGTCAAATATCTTTCTAAAGATCAAATTTAGGTTGACTGAGCATTAACTGCCCACGTTCTCTCCTGTCCCTTTTTTAAAGATAGGTAGCATGTTTGTTTTTCCCTGAAACAGCCACTGGTAGAGCTGTTCAAACAGCAGCCATAAAAAGCTGGTGACACTGCTAACACCAAACAGTTACTGCCTAGAGAAGAGGTTTGATTCTTATCCAGATATTCAGCTGGAGACAGAATTGTAGGGTGCACTGATAATCCCTCAAGGGAAGCACAAACCCTCAGGAAAAAAAAAAAAGGACAAGATAAATTTACATAGATCCAAGCAAGATGCAAAACAAACTTCAAACAGCCTGTGTGTTTAGGGAACCATTAAAAATACAGGACGAGGAGGCCAGTCCATACCTTGCCGCAAGGCAGGACAGAATGCATAGGTCATTCCTGGCAGATGCTTGTCCATCCTGTTCTGCAAGACCTAGCAAAGAAGAGCCCATGCCTCCTGCAGGCAATGCATTTCAGTGTTTCACAAGTATCACTGCTAGAAAGGGTTTTTTCTCTGTGGCCACTCTAACACTTCCTGGCTGTTGTTTAACACCTTTCCTTATTCACTGCGCCACACTCAAGGTCTTCAGGAACAGACCTGTTGTTTTGATCAGGTTTGAAATGCTCCACAGGCTGGATTCTTGTCAAAGAGACCATGGAAATAGCTTTTAACTCCTCATCACCTCACCTGCAGTCAGGTTCCAGCTAGTTATCCAAGTCAGGACCACAAATGCTCAAGAGCCAGCAACTTCCATCATGACACCTATTGCTGGATACTCAGAGCTTGCATCCTATGCGTCTTCTTCTTCAATACCAACAGCCTTCACTGTTATCCATCTTGGGAAAGGAAAAACCTGCTGAAACCTTTAAAAAGAAATCTATGTTATATCAAAATCCCAGCAGCTGACCTACCTACATCACAAGAACGGACTTCAAACATCAGCAACACCAATGAAGCAAGTCTGAAACTTTATGAAAAATTGTCTCTGGTGCCAGTTCAGCAAGTCAAACCAGACCTGAATGCAACCCATACAACACAAACTATCACAAGCAGAGGAGTGGTACGAGGCCTTCTGAATGAAAATACAAAAGGAAGTGGATATTTCAGAAGAAAACAAAAATTAAGCCATTCTGAATCATACCTAGCGCTTTTCACTCATTAAAATAACCTCTTGGATGTGCAGTACATTCAGTAACTGACTTGTAGCACTGACAATTTGCCTATGTCAGCCTACATCTCTAGGTATCAGCTTATGCTGTTTCCTCTGGCTGCCAGAGTGCACTCATTAAGGCAAACACATTGCTACTAAAGTACTAATCGTTTTGAAAAGTGCCCTTTAAATAACAGGCCTTTCACTACTAGGCAGGATGTGTTTTAAGAGCTTAAGCTTTTGTTGCCAAAAGACTGGATGATCATTTATTCGTCTGTCAGAGAAAAATACCAGAAATTAACAAAAAAGCTGATAGAGCATCAGTACTGACTGAATAGAAACCACCTCCTTCCTCTTCTTGGGATCTTCATTCCCACATGAAACAGCAAAAGAGGGGAGAAATTCTAAAGCAGAGAGGTTTGGAAGATCACTGAATTCTCAATATATCAGTTGAAAGGTCAACTGAAGAGTTCAGGTCAAATCACTGGGATTTCCACGTGCTTCCGATGGCACAGATCCAGTGTTGCTGTTTAACTATCAAGTGCCTAGAACAAGACCTATGTCATTTCTAACACACCTAAGTAATACTGAAAATAATACCAAAAAATTGAAAAAAGACATATTTGGTGTCCAGAAGCAAACAAGCAGTGTATCAGGAACTTTTATAGAGGACATGGCAAAGTGATGGTGGGCTCATAACTTTAAATGTTAGAAGAGACTTTCACAACCCAAATGTTGGTCTCCAGACTTCCACATCCCAAAATTGAGTTTTTTTCCTCTGGCAGTCTGGGGCAATCCAGTTTTTTTGACAGCCTAGATGATCCTGAATAATGCTGAAATAGCATCCTTCTACTGTTTCTAGTCCTCAGCAGAAAATACTATATGCTTTATCCTGTAAGGAACTCTTCTAAAATTCATGGTTTACTCTGGAAGCCAAAGAAGTCCCCAAAGGCCAGAAAAACTGTGGGCAAGCATTGAGACTTCAAGTCACCTCTGCAAGTATGAGGTGTTTTTCTGATGCAAGATTGTAACAGGGAGTTCAATCATCTCTATTTCATGAACTGTTTTTAAATATTCCTGATGCAGTATCTTACATGACACAGTCTGCATGCAGAGCCTTATGGTCAGGGCTCTATGTCCTTCCTGGTGCTGGAGCTCCTTTTATTGCAGTACGATATTTTATATGTATCCAGAGCAAAGTTAAATTAAGCACCAAACTGCAGATTTTTAAAGATTATTACTGCTGCAAACACTGTTTTCACTGAGTGAAGTCAGACTTGTTTCACCATAACAGTTCAAACTACTAACAACTAACAACAACTGTTCATTAGTTCAAGTAATGGAGATACAGACCTTTGAAACAAGAATATTTGACACCTTTTCCTACTGTGTCTGGTCCTGAGAAGTTCCATATGGGTGTGAAATACAGCAGAGTGACAAATCAAAACTTGATTGGTTTAGGTTTGTTACAGGTTTGTTACAACATTTAATTTCTGCCACAATTCCCATAGCCTGTGTTGGTTTAAACATAGGAGGACATCCTCTCCAGAGGATGTCAAAATAAAAGAGGGTGGAAGAAATAAAATATTCTATCTGCTCCCAAAACACCCCTGAAATGAGTTTATGGTAGTGTGCATCCGAAATTGCTGACACTGCCAATTGCCTTGGGAGTAGATCTCTTATTTCTATCTTCCCTTCAATATGTCAAGAATATCTCTAAATTGGGAGTCTATGAGCATTTCCTTAGAGCTAATCTCCTGCACTACACAATTAGAGAGAGCTGCAGCAGGTTTCATTCATCAATCTGTGCCCTCAAGCTCTCTCTGAAATTTTTGTGCCTGAGAAGGTCCTCTTCTCTGATGGGAGAGCAAGGAGACAATCAGCTTCCCATCAGATACCTTTTAACCCCACTACTTGCCTGCTTTTCTCTGAAGCTCTTTTTTCCTGCTGGTGCAGGGAATTGAAAGGACAATGCAGTCTGCTCCCTCCTAATCATCCTAATAAGTAACAAATACATGAGTCCTTAATAGAGAGATTCCTTTCACTGGCATGCCTTAATCACCTCCATAATGAAAGCAGTTAAAGAGGATACTGAACCCTTTAACCAACTGATAACTGCATAAGCCTCTTGTGGCAATTGGCCAGGTATTTAAAAAAAAGTCATTGAACTCCTTAAAAAGAAAAAAACTGCTAAGAAACTTCAGGGATTCTTCCCCTGAAACAGAAAAAAAAGTAAGTGCATGTTACACTTAAGAAAAAAAAAAAAGGATCTCAGTGGATTAGAAGATGATAGATCAGAAGGGGTTGTTAACTGTCTGGCAGTCATGAAAGTAAGGAAACAAACAAACAACAAGAAAAGAACCACACACCACCGAAAGAAAAAGAAAATAGAGTAAAAACATCAACATCCTTCCTCAAGATTTCTCTTTGCTTGAGTTTGAGGTATGCAGTAGACATGTAGTTTAGTGTTTCACTTTCAATTAAAAAGATACAAATCAGTTTAAATGCCAAAATCAGCATACACTTTAATTTCAAAACTGTTTGTTTCATTATTAAAAATAAATAAATCTGAAAACTGCTTTTGAAGATATTTTCCATTAGTTGGTTTGCTAGAGAATATATCAAATAATGGCCTGATCCCAAACTACTATGACTCAAAATATTCTCTCTGTTACTTATAATAAACTTTGGATCAGACCTTTATTTCTGTCTTTGGGGTTTTTTGCTGAACAGTCCTTTATCCATAGACACTCTCACTTCAATCAAAGGAAGTGCTGTAGCTACAGCACCAGCAATATCGATGTTAGTTGTAGCCAATCAAGTCACAGACACCTTGGGGGGGATAAATAACCTGGTAATCTACCTAAAGTCAGTAGATCCCATGGACTATAATCCTGAAAAAGTAACAAATTATAATTAATTTGCATCGCAGCAATGTCCATGTGTGAAATTTCTGAAGCAGTCCACGGCTTCATTCAAAACTATCCAAAAAGAGGGGAATAGGCCTGCTACACACAGCAAACATCTGTTGCAAGTCCACAGTAACCTCTTCGTTCGACTTACAGGCACCAAGGACTCATTAGTTCTGCATCATCAGTAAGTGTCCTTGCCAGCATCTGTTAGAGGGGAAGACATATCTCATGTGGCCTTTAACTATATCCAGCCAAGGATCTTCAGTAAAATCCATAGCAAGTGGATACCTGATAGCCTAAAGGGCCTTTGACAGAAGACACATAGTAATAACAGAGATAATTAGCCAGAATCATATATGAACCTTCATGAAATAAAGCTCCAGGTTCTGCTATCACTGCATGTCAAAAGACCTAATCTGCAGGAGTTTGTCAGTATCACCTTGAACTCCTTATGGATCTCTGCCTTTGGTTCATCTCCACTGTTTAATCTGGCTGTAAAGTCATATCATGTTGTCCGAAAGAGAAAGAAGTGAGCAGTTTGGCAATTAGAAATGGCTCCCAACCTGAATCTCCAGAAAGTTGTTTTCTCTTCTTGTCTCTAAATTGAGGATAATTTTTACATAGAGGTGTTGTGAAGATGAATCACCTAATGTCAGTACAGCATTCTGAATATAAAGAGCTGTGCAACTCCAGCTCAAAGCCACGAGAATGGATTTCAGCATTTATAGGGGAATATGCTCTTGCACTGAAGGAACTGAGCACCTCAGTACAGATGGCATTCAAGGAAACACAACGGCATTCTCAGCTGTCCTTCATGCCAGACCAGCAACATCTGTCCCAAAACTCATGATGTCCAACAGGCAAGCTCTCCATTAGTGTTCCTTTGGTCAAGCCTCATAGTTGTGAAGCTGTCCCAAGAGAAAGCAAAAGGATTTTTATTCTTTTTAATCAAAGCAGATATAAGTCCATTGCTAAGAGAAAATTCTTTCCTTTTTCTTAGTCGAAAACACCCTCCCAGTTCTGCCCTGTGAATTTCTGCTTGGCATCCTCATATCAGCAGGACCATCTTCTCCTTCAGCTAACTTCTTTCCCAAAACACTCACCAACACCTCTAGCTTGTAGCCTTGATGGTGGGTAAACACAGATATTTCTATTCTGACACTTGCAAAGGTACATAAATGGGTTTACTGGCTAGAAAAATAATCAATAAGCAAAGACCATAAAGTGGAGAAAATAGAGTTTCAAAGTATTTGGGGTTTTTTTTCTCAAGAAAAACAAGTTAACCCAAGAACTATTAGGGCTCAAGAAGTAGGAAAAAAAGGAAGATTCAGAAAATCATAGAACATAAGGCTGATAAAGACTTCAAGAGGTCAGCCAGTCCATCTTCCTCCCCAAAGGCAAAAGCAGCTACAGCTTTTTCATTCCTGGGAGATTTTTGTCTAATCTCTTTTTAAAGCAGTCTCCTTAGGCAGTCTCTACCTGCACACAACCACCCTGACGGCAGGGAAGAGTTTTCTTCATGCTTAATCTAAATCTCACTTGCTTCAGGTAAAGAAAGAATTTATGAATAGTTAGGAGGAAGTGAAAGAGCACCAAATCCTAAAAATCTACAAGACACTAATTTCTCCAGCGTCATTACAGTAAGGAAATCTGCAGACACCTCCACCTAGCTCAGTGGCCAGAGGTTTCTCAATATTTCCCCAAAATTGTTTTCCAACTCTTACTATTACATTTGCACTGCCAATAAGCCATACAGTGGGAAGATGCAGGTCAACATCATTCTGAGTTGTAATTTTTCCGTGCTTATCAGTGATTTCTAAAAAGCTTTTGCTAAAGTGCCTCCAGCAGGAATGTGAGGTATCATTGCAAAAACAGTTTTAAAGAACTCAAGAACATTTTCCACAAATGTGAGCAAAGTAGCCTCAAAGTCTCCTCTGTTGGCAGAACACTATTTTAGTGGGTTTTATTTTAATTTTTGTCAGACAATATAATCTGAATATAGTGTGAAACAATCTTGCAGACTATTTTAGTTATGCAGGGGAGCAAAATCCCACACACAGTTTATATTCACAGGGCTCACTGTAGCTCACCTCTTTCTTGCTTGGGAGATACCACCAGCAGATATTCAGGTCCTGATCATCCAGTATTCTCCACTAAAGCTTCAGATGCCATGAATGAAGAGATTTGTTACTTCAGTGTATCTGCAAGCATTTGCCTCACCAGAAAATCTCTTTGCTTTCGCCTGAGTTTATTAATAATTAATTGGGTTAATCTACTGTGTGCTTGTTTGGTTTTTTGTATGAGATATGGCCTTCATGATCCTGGCAAGTCATGAATGCAGCAGTTAATTGACCAAAACATTTGTGTCTTTATTCTCAATCTCTTCCTTTACATGTCTTGTTTTCTTCCTGTCTCTTCTTTCAATTGCAGGTTGTCCATCTGCCACGATTCCCTACTCAAACCTTTTCAATGGACTGGGTCTAAATACTACCATCCATAAAAAACCAAGAGCAGACTCAGAACACCAGAGGCTGGTCTTAAAGGAGGAGCAACACAGACAAAATAATTCACTTGTGAGAACACTTCAGTCTTTTTCTAACCCAAAGTAGAGACATCACTGTACTACCAAGTTGGTGGTTTTACACCCATTTTACAGAAGGGTAAAATGATGCAGAGAAAGAACACTGAGACTCAACCACTACCCCAAAATGGATTTAAGCATGTGTTTGCTTAGTTCATTAATGCAGGTTCAAACTCCCTGTCAGGACACCATCTGCCAGAAGTATGAAATGTCCTCATCTGGATGCAGACAGTTCCTGAGTGTTTGGCTACTCCGCAGCCAACCAGCTGTCAATAGGTGGATATTCCATTCACCATTACAGGTATTGCACGGCGTTCTTAAAAAAAGTATTTTGTCTGAATAGTTCAGTCACTGCTTGCAGTAGGTTCAAAAACAAAGGCCTAAAAGCCAGAAAAAGAGACTCATAATTCACAGCACAAACTGCCTTAATTTTGCTCCCCTTACAGTCACTTCTTGGGAAAAAATAAATAAATAACAATCTTCAATCTGTTTGTTGTTTCAGTTCATTTTCGAGTGACACAAACAGCTTTCAGTTCTTTACATTCTACACAAGCCTCCAGAAATATTCAGTGTTTACTAGAGCTCAGTGGTGTTAAATCAAGTATTACTATCACCCTTTAAGGCCTAAATGATAGAGCGATATCCATACCAATAACACATTTTGACAGTGTTGACACCTGCTTACACAGAAAGAGTTTAATGACTCTTATAGACCTACAGAAAAGGGTCTAACTTACTAGGAATCCTAGAAATAACCCTTTATTTTTGGAAGTTGGTGTTTTCATTCAGAGTATAGAGCCTTTAGATTAACTCTGTGGCATATTCTACAGTGTATCTTGTAAAAGATAAATAGCTGGATGAAGAACCTCATTAAACCCCTCTTTTTCATCATTTTGACTGTGTAACTGGAAATGGTAAGGAATTCATCGTAGCTGACTCCGAAACAAGAGCAATCCTGAAATAAACTCAGCACCTGGTGAGAGCCAAGAAGAGCTTATTAGTTCTTTCTGATCACCTAAAAACTTTCACAGAATCCAAACATAACCAAAACTTTGTAGAAGCTGGGGGGGGCGGGGGGGAGGGGGGAGGGTGGAGGAGGGGAGGGAGGGAGTATTTTCTGCTAAGTGATTTTAAGAGCAGACTCATCGAATATTGTAGCACCTGCGGTTGTCAACCTTTCCATTGTTGTGTTGGTTAAAAAAAAAAAAAAGGAAAGAAAGAAAAAACAAGAACATTGCACCTGGGGAGTAGAAAAATATGTTTTGCCCCAGGTTAAAAAGAAACCTGTCTGATTAGCCCTCACTTTTTTGTTTAGTACTCAGCTCGACAGGTGAGCAAAACCCCCAAAAACCTGCCAATAAAAGCCAAATGCCATAGATTAGAGGACATGAGAGACTTGACTGAATCTCAGCACTTCATCTCACACAGGAAAGTTTCAGGTTTTCATGGTCCCTTCCAAACACGTCTTTAATGATGTGGCTCCAGGGGAAGCAACAAGCTGCAGAGCTTGCCCGAGGAGCAGAGTCCGGACCTGCAGTGATGGACGGGAGCCGAACCTTCAGCACCACAGCCTGAGGGCTCTGCCGGAGCTGTCCCTCCAGCACCATGGACTGGGGACACTGCCAGAGTTGTCCCTCCAGCACCACAGCCTGAGGGCTCTGCCGGAGCTGTCCCTCCAGCACCACGGACTGGGGACACTGCCGGAGCTGTCCCTCCAGCACCGCGGACTGGGGACACTGCCGGACCTGTCCCTCCAGCACCATGGACTGGGGACACTGCCGGAGCTGTCCCTCCAGCACCACGGACTGGGGATACTGCCGGAGCTGTCCCTCCAGCACCGCGGACTGGGGACACTGCCGGAGCTGTCCCTCCAGCACCACGGACTGGGGACACTGCCGGACCTGTCCCTCCAGCACCGCGGACTGGGGACACTGCCGGAGCTGTCCCTCCAGCACCACAGCCTGAGGGCTCTGCCGGAGCTGTCCCTCCAGCACCATGGACTGGGGACACTGCCAGAGTTGTCCGTCCAGCACCATGGACTGGGGACACTGCTGGAGCTGTCCCTCCAGCACCATGGACTGGGGACACTGCCGGAGCTGTCCCTCCAGCACCATGGACTGGGGACACTGCCGGACCTGTCCCTCTAGCACCACGGACTGGGGACACTGCTGGACTTACACTTTGATACCATGGACACTGCCGTATGTGTCCTTTCAGCATCACAGACTGGGGACACTGCCAGAGGTGTCCTTTCAGTACCGCGGACTGGGGGAATTGCCAGAGTTGTCCCTTCAGCACCAGAGCTGTCCCTTCAGCCCCACATCCCAGGGGCAATGGGGCACCTGTCCTACGGTCTGGGGACAACTGTCCCCTAGCACTGGCAGAGAAGCACCAGCCTCTTCCCGGCTACTGATGGGCCACAGCCAACCATAAACGCCTTTGATTAAATTAAAGCCACAGTAGTTGAAATCAGCACAGCGAAGAGGTAATCGCTCCAGACATGTTGCTAGCACGGCACTATCACGGAGTACAATTAAGTTAGACATAAATTAGTCTGCAACCATATGCATATTGCTTGACTTTGTGGTCCGCCGATTCCTATCACTGTTTTCTCTGAAGGGAAGTTTTGTGGAGATAGAGGTACCCTTCCAGATTAGGCAAGGTCTTTGTAAATTCTCTTTTAAAAGTCAGCCTGCAGTGATTTGTGAGACACACTTTAGAAGGAGTACCTGCTGAGTACAGCACGTTCACCAATGCATACCCCACTGCATGTGCTTCTGGAATTCCATCCAGAAGGTTTTAGAGGGAGACAGATGTATATGAGAGCATACATACAGATTTGAAAAAAAGAACCAGCACAAAAGATTAATCTGAACATTTTAGAGCACTTCCCTGTACAAAAGAACATAGGTAAGAACCCTTATTTTCCTAATAACTTAAACAAAGAAAGGTTTTTTCCCATACGTGAGAGAAATTAGTTTAGGATAAATAAGAAATTAAAGAAAAATCTTCCATGCTTACTTTTACCGACTAGCAGTAGATCAGATAACATCATGAAACCACTTTAGTACTGAAGAGATGGTACAAAAAATAGAAGTGCATTTGGCAAGATGCAGAGAGCAACTATTAATAAACTTTTGAAAGACGGATCAGATATCCTCCCAGAGCACAGCTTCCCAAATGAACATTCGTTATAGAATGTCTGTCTTTCTGCACCATTCTTTATTATCACTCTTTGTCCCAGTGGTTCCCTGTTGCTATACACATTTTTAAATTTAAACAATTCATACCTCCGAAAGTGCCTCTGCCTACAGAAATGCATTCTATCCTCTGCATGCTGAGGTATGCCGAGCTTGCTAAACAAATCCCAGCCCTCTGAAGGAGAAAATGTTCCAACTTCCCAAGCAAGTTGTACTTGTTTCCAGGTAAAACACCAGCAAAACAGCAAACTACTGTACAAACAGCCCTTTCTACCTGTCACCAACTGAGCTTAAGAACGCAGCAAGTATTGCAGGCAGCTCCCAGGCAGGAGTACAGGGCACTGTGAGTACACAGACGTGTGTGTGGAAGGTTTGTTGTAACACAGAGGAGCACGACAGAGACATATTCATTTAGCACAAATAAGTGTCAAGAGACAGGCTGATGGAGACTCAGTGGTCAAAGTAGGAAAGAGAGTTCTGACATCGTAACGAACAGCGGGAAATACAAATCATCACCCAAAGTAGCATTCTACTTTATATTCCATAACCTGTTAATATATGCATTTGTAGTAATGTATCCAATAACAGAAAGGAAGAGGAAATTAACCCTGAAAAATCTTATCTTTGTAAGGGCAAATACGCTTTATACTCTCAAATGGTCTTTCAAAGGAAATTTTTTACTGCCCCAGGTAGAATATAGTCAAACACAAACATAAGTAGACACTTCTCAAAGGGCAGTGGACAGCATGTTCTGCTGAACACTCAGTATCTCAGGTGGCAGTGTGAAAATTTCTTGTAATAATCCCTAAATGGCAAAAAGACCAAGTCCTTCTGTATTAATAAGAGCGCTACTTTCATGTCCTGTTCCATATAATGCAGCCACTATCAAACAGCTACTGAGTTAGAGGGGTCTTTTCAGATCTCCACAGATGTTAGGGGGTAACATCCAGAAGTTCTGGGAGAAGAACACTATCTACTGCCTTAGTAAACCCACCTTAAAGAACACAAAACCAGCACGAGCAAACGTGCTCATCCAGCCAAAGCCAGAGTTGTAGCACAGTTTTGTGTGCACTTCGCAGCCTCTAATCACTGTGGTATTTATTTTTATGGCAGAGAAGCAAACTTTGTGAAAAATGCTCAGCTTTAGCTGTGGGAAGCAGTGAAGTACAAAATGACAGCCCGTGGCTGTGTCCACTGACTGTCCCTTGACCGTCCTGGGAAGCGGCACATCTGGGAAGCTGGGCAGCGTGAATGTGACAGCAGGCATCGTTTTGCCTGTCAGACCATGTGCCCACAAAGGGGAAATGCAGACTGTGACCTGTTATCACATCAGACACTCCAGCTGCAATAAAAACTCCAGGAACATACTGGCAATGCCCAGGGTTTGACCACAGCTGTGGGAACCACCACCACAGCCACTGCCAACACCAAAACAAAGTTTACAAAAGCAGGTCCATGCCTGGCTACATTAAGGGCTTTCCCAGCTGATCCAGTTCCCATGCCCTCATCATTTTCATTCTCCTCCAGCTGCCTTTTGCCTAAGTTTTCCCCATGTCTCTTAAGGTGGAAAAGGAATGTGACAACAGGGCCTTCCTCCTGAGGGGAACCCCAGGAGTGTCACCCTGCCTCTTCCCCCTCTTCCTCACCATCCAAGCCACAGCACCGTGGTAGCCACCTGGCCAGTGCCAATGCCCCTAGCCAGACCAGCCCCACTCTTCTCCAGTCCCACACAAGAGACAGAGGATCCATCTCCAGGAGAAGTGGTGCGGGACACTGTGAAGTCCAACAAGTGCCAAGGAAGAGCATTAAATTACGTAACACGGGAGGGAAGCAAAAAATCTCATCCAGCACAGACACCTTTGCATGCCACAGCCTCCCTGCCCCTCTCCCTTTCTTCCAGCCCGGGAAGCTCTTGCCCCAGCCCCGGCCCTGACCCCACAGGGCCTCCCCGAGGGGAGTCACTCACCGATGGTCGTGATGACCGTGATGGCAAAGTAGAAGGAGCCGGCGAATTTCCACTGGACTCCGGCGCGGTGCGGCTCGGACTGCATGATCACCAACTCCAGCTGCCGGTAGTCCTCGCTGGTGATGTTGTACTTTCCTTTGAGCCGGATCTCCTCGGCTTTGAGTTTCTCCTCCTCCCGCATCTCGTTGTCGGACTCCAGGGCATCAAAGACGGCAGCCCCGACCAGCAGGTAGGTGAACGTGCAGATGATGAGGGACAGCGTTCGCACGTTCTGCCTCTTCATGGCCGCCAGCAAGGGGCGAGTGAGGGGACCATGTCCCCCCCTGGCCGCCCGGGGTTCCGACAGGCCGCAGCAGCCACAGCAGGGGAGCAGCTGCCGGGGGGGCCGGCGGCGCCCGCCGCCGCCGCTGCCGCTGCTCCGGGGCAGCTTGTGCTGCGGCGGCGGTCGCTCCCCGCCCGCCTGCTCGGGCTCCTGGGAAGAAGAGAGGCACAGGAGGCTGCTGGAGCGCCGGGACCAGGTGCCCTGAAGCCGGGAAACTCTGCGCAGGACCTGCCCAAACCAAGCTGTCCCAGTGCGCAGGGCCATCCAGGGCACCCCCCGCTCCTCCCCAGCACCGAGGCCAGGGGCAGGGGGTCCCCGGCAAGGGGCCGACGGCCCCGGCACGGAGTCCTGCGGCGGGCGGGTCCCCCCGCGAAGTTGGCGCGGCGGCGCGGGGAAGGGTCGCCCGCAGCCCGGGCGGGGCGCGGCGGGGAGGCGGAGGTCGCCGCCGTCCCAAGTTTCTTCAGGCGAAGCGGCGGAGCCGGAGGGGGCCGGGCGGCGGCAGCGCGCCCATCCGCGGAGGAGGAGCGGGGCGAGGGGCGGAGGGCGCCTGGGCTCCGGCCGTCGGGGACCCGACCCGCCCCGGCCCTGGCTGCTTGCGGGAGCGCTGGCCGGGCGGGTCGGGACGGGCTGGGCGATCTATTCCTTCCGCCGCGGTGCGCGGAGGGCGGCGTGGAGCCGGGCAGCTGCTGCCTCTGCTGCTGCTGCAGGTGGCCGCGGCGTGGGCAGCGGAGCGGCGTCCGGCGCGGCGAGGGCGGCGGCGGCGGTGTCAGGCGGCGGGCGCGGGGCCGGGGGCAGCATCCCCGGGCGCGCCGGGCCGCGCCGCCGCTCCGGCGGGAGGCGGGGGCGCCGGGCCGGCGGCGTGGCCCTGGCGGCGGGGAGCCGGCGCCCCGCGGGCGGGAGGAGCGGCGCGGAGCCGCCCCGGCCGGCGGGCGGGGAGGCGGCGGCCGCGGACCGAGCACCTGCCCCAGGCAGCGGCGGGACGGCGGCGGGCGCTGGCTGCGGCCGCGAGCTGCCGGGAGGAGCGGAGAATCGCCGGCGGCTTCCCCGGGGAGCGCGTGAGGGCAGCTCGGCCCCAGGCGGACACAAAGACGGAGGCGAGAAGAAAAATTGAAAAAATAAGACAAAAAAAAAAAAAATAAAGAGGCAAAAAGGAGGGGAAAATGAAAGGGTACTTTCACGGCTGCTGCCCTGGCGGTCGGGGCGGGGGCTGCTTTCTTTAGGATGGTTTTAGAACAATGCCGTTAAGGAAAAGAGCAACCGTCCTCCTCCTCCTCCTTCTCCCGGGCTCTTGACATCATCTCGGGGAGAAGCGAGCCCGCGCCCCGCAGCCATCGCCTGCGCGTGTGTGTGTGAGCGTGTGTGTGCGGGCGTGTGTGTGCGTGTGCCCGTGCCCGTGCCCGCTCCGGCGCGGGAGGCGGGATGCGGGATGCGGGAGGCGGGATGCGGAGCCCGCCCCGGGCCGCCGCGGGGAGCGCCTTAACCCCCTCGGCGCCGCCCCGGCAGGGAGCGGCCGCGGAGCTCCCCCGGCGCGGCTGCGGCTCCCGCCCGCCTCCCCGGGCTCAGCCACGCCCTGGCCGCCGAGCGGAGCCGGGCGGTGGCGGGGCGGGTCCGTGCCGTCCCCGCAGGAACAACCCCGAGCCGTTCCCACCCTCGAGCCGAGCCGCGCGTAGCGGCCGGGACAGGTTTGTGCCACCCCCGCCGCTCCGGCGCACAGCGGCTCCGCGGCCCCGCGCAGAGCTCTACCGCACCGCAGCTCCGCGCACCGCCGCCCCTCCACAGACTGCCACGTACAGCCCCGCACGCCACCGACGCGCACAGGCAGAGCCCTGCACACCCCGAGCTTCACACACCGTCACCCTACACATCCCGCGTTGTACACCGCCGACAACACACACACACAGAGCCCTACACACCGTGAGCGTCACACACCGTGGCCCCTCTGCACACACCTGTACAGCCCTACACACACGTGTATAGCCCTACACACCCTGAGCATTGCACACCACAGTCACACACACCACAGTCACTCACCACACCTTCACGTCTTGTGCTGGCACTCCATGCACACAGAGATCCACACACTGCAGTTCCGCTCAGGCACCCCCCCCCACACACACACACTGACCTCCACACTCATAGCCACACATACCCCAGCCCCACACATCAAAGCTCCCTCAAGTCCCCAGCCAAATGCACCACAGCATCACACACTCCAAAACCTGCCCACACCACGGCCCTCCACACACCACCCACACGCAGCACAGCCCATTCCCCAACCTCAGCATATACCCCAAGCACAGGTGTGCACTCAGACCCATGACACGAGCATGGAACTGGATGATCTTTAATGTTCCTTCCAACCGAAGTCATTATGTAATTCTATGCTCATTACATACAACCTACATAGATGCAGCAAAATATTCCCAATGGTTCAGAGGAGCCAGCCTGGCTCCACAGGGTCCTTCCCCAGCCCCATGGCTCCTGAGCCACCACCCTGGGGAGGATGCAGTCCCTCAGGTCACATCCTGCCTCTCCCTTCGCCATCAGGTTTCCGGCACCAGGTGTTACCACAGGAGCCTGAGGCTGCTTTTATGTACTCTCTGAGACAAGGCTGTCCCTCCTGATGTTGCCTTGCCCGTAACTGTAGGCATCCTCCTGCGTTAGAGCTGGGATTTTCAGCCTTACTCAGTGAAGGCTGAGCTGGTCCTGATTTCTCTGAGCCTCAGGTTACATTCCCTCGGTTTAGGTCTTTCTTAAATCCTAGGAATGCAGGGCTCATTACTGTAACTCTCCATCTGTAAAAGCAACTCTGTTTGTCTTACTCCTGGCTATACATTGTCTAAAGCCTCTGGATACCCTTTTTGAGATATGAAGGGACAAAGGGAATGCAGTGCCTTGCAGGTGGATCTGATCAGAAGTCAGTCTCCAAGACTGAAGCCCTCTGAAAGGTGCACCCCAAGCTAAGCAGATGAAACTGGTCACAAAGCTCTTTGGGAAACTCCTGGATGCAGGAAGGAGGAAGATTTCATTTTATCAATTCAGCAAACAAGAGTTCACCCAGGGCAAGCTCTGAATCACACCACCTGAGTGTTACCAGAATTGTTACAGCACCACATGGAGCAAGAAGGTCTCACCTGCCAAAAGAAGCCTGTACAGATCAGCAACGGGAAAGGAAGGGAAAGGTGGAGAAAAGAGGAAATATCTGGTTTCGATCAACTCCTTAAAAATAGAAGTCTGATTACCTTTGCCCATTTCTGATTCCTCAAGGGAGAGAAGGAGAAGAGGAATCTATAAATAGTTTGCAACACAGAGAATCCTTTAGCAAAGTTGCTGGGAAAGATCAATAGCATGATTCAAGGAGGGCTCCAAATTACATCTCAGGGGAGGGAGGTGCTGAACAGAATTGATAAATGAGTTGCAAATGCCGTGTGTGTTGTGTGTATCTAATTAACAGAGGGTGACTGGGATCAATAGCAAGGAAGGAGATGGTCTAAAAATAGGACTCAGGCAGAGACTGCAACCTGCAGGCAACAGCTTGGATGGAAATGTCCCCTGCAGTAATTAACCTTTAGCTGAAAGTGATGGTTAGTGTGGGACCAAAGTGGGGCTTGTGTGCAGCTGGGAAGGGATGAGGTCTCCATGGGACTTAGGACACAGAGCAGTGTGACATTGTGGGGCTACTGGCATGGCCATGAGCTCAGAGCCTTCTTCTGATCAAGGCACAGTGACAAGATGATGATTGGTGTGGTGCTTTCTGGAGAAATATCTGAATATTAACATTTTACTGGGGTTGTGGAACAGGAAGTATTTGCAATTCTGTGTACTCACAAAGCTTTCAACACAGCTTAGAGAAGAGTAGCAGTCATTTTTTTAAACATCTGTTTACATCCATAAGAATCTGGGATTTTCTTCTTTTTTGCTGACCCTATTCTGAGGAAGTACCCACCACTCCAAGGACCAGTCTTTGCTCATCCAGACTCAACGCCATATAAATATTTGAGCCACAGAGCAAATAACTTGCAAAGAGGAGTGTCCTTCAATCTCTCCATCTACAGCAGAGCTGTCAGGCAAACTCCAGGGAGAAGGATTGACGTTGGGCAGGATGGTCTGTGGCTCAGTTCACAGGCTCTGCTGAAGTGCCAGGCTGAGCTGGCTTCACCCAAGTGAGAGGCAGAGACACAACCAGGAACAGAAAGTTCATTTTCAGACTGAGTTCAGGATTTGGACCTGGGCTGTACAGCATGACTAAAAGAAAAGGGAACTTTAAAAATGAAGAATCTAGAAAATATCTGTGTCAGGAAAGGATTGGGGGGTAAGTGGTGAGCAAAGAGCTTTTCTTTAATATAGACAGAAGTAACTAAAAATTCCTGGACAAAAATTTTCTCCATTAAAAAAAAAAAAAAAAAAAGTCTTTTATTCTGCTATAAGTGGAGCTGCCAAAGGAGCAAACCCTGTTTAGTCACAACAGGAAAGTCAACTCAAAGGGACAACACATAACTTAGCTCCTCTCAGGTTAAGCCTAGCTTGAGGGAGAGAACACGGGCTGGAAGACAGGTCTGAGCTGTGCAGTGGGTGCCCTGGCTGCTGACAGCTCTGCTAACCCAAAGTTGCACCTACTGTCTCCACAAAAAGCCAAGGGGAATTGAAATCTCCCACGTTTTAGGTAGGAGCATGTGGGTGCTGTTCTGTCACAACGGCTCTGCTGTTTTACCTTGAGTTCACTCTGCAACACAGGCAGGAGCCAGCAGCAAAGCACCTGGATTCTGAGTTGTTTTTGTGGACCTCTCCACTCCATCCTTTGGACCTGACAAAGCTCCTTGAGAGAAATCTAATGTCTCTCTCTGTGCAAGAAGGGGCTGAGAGCTGCCAATCCACGAGTCATCTTCCAGACAAACCACAGGAGTCACAAGAAACCAGAAAAGGAAAAAGCCCTCAAAACAAGAAAAAAAAAAGAAAAATATGATTGATACTAGAAAGAAGACTTAACCTGTTTTTTTTTCAACACAGCTTATTAAGAAACCACTTTCTGTCTATGAAAATGGTGGCGTGAAGATGACCAGAACAGCAGTTCTGGTTCAGGCCGAGGTTCATTGAGCCCAGAAGCCCCTCATCCACAGAGGCTGTACAGGCACAAGGGACAAAAGCAAATGGGACAAGTATGAGTGGTTCTTTTTCATCTCCTTGAATACTCTCCCAGCCTCAGACTATTTTAAATCAGTGGATTTTCTGAGTTGTCAGTTAGTTGCTCTACCCAGTGAGTCATAACAGATCTTTCTCCCAAGCACTTGTCCTCCCTCATCCTGAACCCAGCTGAAATTTTTTGCATCCTCAGCAAAAATTCAAGCCAAGGCCAGGTTGGATGGGGCTCTGAGCAACCTGGTCTGGTTGAAGATGTCCCAGACCATGGCAAGAGGGTTGGAATGAGATGATCTTCAAGGTCCCCTTCCAACCCAAACCATTCTGCAATTCTATGATTCTATGACAAATTCTCATCCTCCCCAAAGATGAATGGATCTGTTATTCAGAGCAGGAAGACCACTCCCTTTTATCTGTTTAGACCAAGCTTCCTTCAGTGGTTACCAGGCCTTGGGCTGGAACAGAGAACACACTGTGCAACATCCCCATGCCATCAGGGCTTGGTAAAGACTGAAGTTCAAGAAGGTAGCCCCATTTTTAGCCACTCCTTCCAGTGCAGTGCCTTAAAATGACGTCTCCATGTGGCTCTCCCATCTCTATTACATAAGAGGAAAAGGGTCCGTGTGTACAGGTGAGCAAGGCAGAGGTGTAGTCCTGGCTCACTTTGCCCTTTAAAATGTCTCTGGTCCATTGGGGGTTTTCTTTGAATTACTACTATAAAAGAGTCACTTTGTTGAATTTTGCTGTGGATATTCTTTTAAGTGACAATTCATGGAAGGTGGCCACAGGTCACACACAAGGAGTAGTTGTTGCCGTGCTGTTCACATGAGAGGAGGGCTGCAAATCTGTAGCAATTCCAATACCTAGTGAGACTGGCAATACATAAGAAAGACACTGCAATTTCAGTCATTAAGAATCACCAGAGGTCCCCCATAAAAATTCTTCCCTGCAAGTCTACAAAATTCATTCATTAAATGATCTGGCCATGAATGAAGTCTGTCCTTCACAATGCAGCTGCAGCAGAAAAGTAAACATTGCAATTTTAAGAACTGAGAAGTGTCTGAGTTAAAAATGCAATGCCTGATTCAAAGCCTATCATAGCCGTATCTATCAGTTCTGGTGGCCTTTGGATCAGGCTGTTATCAGGAATGCAAAGATTATGATGACAAGTATTAGCGACTGGGTCGTAAGGAGTCAGACTTCCCTTTAGCTTCACAAGCTGTCTTCATGTCCTTTGCTTCCGCCAGCTGTGTGCATTTGCACAGTCACCGAAGTGTTTGTGGACCATGGACTCAGTCGACTGAGTGCAAGAGGAAGCCGAGCTCGGGTTACTGGGTGAATGCACCTGTGTCCTTAGAGGAGTAGCTCAGGAAAATGATGGAGGAGGGAACCTTCCCTGTGCAGCTCTCATTTTATTCTTTGTACCTTTTTCCCATTGATGTTCAAAGGAGTGCAACCTCTGTTGGATACACTCGGGCAGGACTCACATGATTCAATGGCGTTCCTTTCGGCAGGCAGTGTTTGTGCAGAAGCAGGTGGAACAGGGCACTGGTCCTTTAATTCTTGCCTCCATCCCCCCTGTGCCTGCAACATGACAGTCCTCTTGAAAGTAATCAGCAGTGACAGAAAACATGCACGAAGAGTCTCATTGACTTAGGGAGAGGGTGCTTGTGTGAAGCAACTTCACACGTGGGAGAAAAAAAAGAACAGGATCAGACCTACGCTTCGTATTTTTCCCACACTCGTTTCTTTTTACAGGGAATTCACTAATATTAAATCCACCTAGGTGGCAGGAATGTGAGCATCTGGTCCAACCTAAATAGTCTCTTCTGTTCTATTTTTATCCTCATGTATCATTTTTATTCTGCAGAGCCTGTGCGTGGCAGAAAGGGTGAGTTCACTTCTCAGTGTACAAGCCAAAGGTCTCTTCCAGAACTGCTGTGAAGGATTTGGAAGATATTTCACTCAAGCACAGAATTTATATATAGGCACAAAGCTTTCATTAAACATGAGCAGCCGCGGGGACAGTATCAGTCACTGACGGTAATGTATGCACGTCTTGTAGGCACACTATAGAGGAGCGAGGCTGCTTGGAGAAATTAATGCAGCAAAGGTGTTGGATGTGGATGCATTTGTTACTGAATTGACTCTGTCTAAGTTTCCTGAGCCACTGTGACTTCCAGCTCTATTTGTAGATTACTGAATGCTCACAGTGTGACTGTCACTTTTGCATTTACTGCAGCTGATGCCTCAATGTGATATTTAATGCATATTTTAGATTAATACCTCACATACCAAACCTGCCCCTGGTTAAGAATAAGTCTTTGAGGAAAACCGTGGCAAGGTAGAAGGGAAGATCCCTGAATAGGTACAGCCCTTGCCATCACCACCAGAGGTAACTGAGCTGCAAAGATGCAGAGTTCTGGGAGAGACATCTTCCTGCAGCAACGGGTACTGTATTTTGGTGCAACAATTTCTGAATGAATTGGTGGAAAATGTGCATTTCGTTAAAATCACCACTGAAGAAGGAAAGCAATTGCTGAGGGGGCTTGCTGGGTAGTGCAATAAGCTGCAACTGTTACTAATGGAATGCCACAGTAAAGGCGAAATAGGAGCTATCATGTATATTTGCTGTGGAATTGTCCTGTTCTGTCCAAAAAAAAATTGCTTAGAGTATTTAGAATAACACTGAATAAAATGTGAATGAAATCTTCTGGTTTATCTTACTTCTGTCTGTTGATTGCTTGAGCAGCAGGATCCAGCTTTTATCTCCTCGGAATAAATGGTTGATGTATATTCATCCTTTTTTATTTGGGAGAGATTGAGTGGGGTCTTCCACACTTCCCTCTATTAATTTTTTCCTGTTAGAGGACGCATGAGTACACTCACCCTCCAGTTACCTCCATAATTTTCACAGTGCATTTTGTTCTAACATATTTTTTTCTGGCCTCTACTCCCATCATTTATGACCTGACTGCTTCCCAGTAATGGAAACACTTTTCCCAACCAGTGTTTTCCTCCTCCATATGCCATTTTTCAGGTAGGGAGCAGAGAGTTTTACCAAAGCTGCAGAGAAAGCTTGTGGAAGGGGGGGTACCCAGCTGCAGTGTTGGCCTTGATCTTACACAAACCTCGATGGCACCTGGTGGGGTGTCCCACTGCCTCCACTTGCAGCTCTTTCCAAGCTGCCTCGGTGGTCCATGGCCTGAATACTCCAACATATTCCTTGAATACTCCAGTTGTGGGTGCTACTTTGAACTCTGCCTAGGATGCCTTAAGGCCAGCCAAGCCAATCTGTTGTAGAGCAAGTGGAAGAAAAGCTTCTTCCCTCATCTCCACAGACATGCTGGGAGTGTCAGCTTTATCTCACCAAATTCAGACATTGGTTGGACTGACTAGCAATTAAAAACCTGGTGCTAAATACTGTTTTTACTGTATCTGAGTGTATTGAAATGGAAGTAAGACCATACCAGCAGCTTAAACCTCAGCTAATTCAATTACATTTAGCTGTGCCAGAGTCTCTTACAGATATTTTCCAAAATAAATTCCAACCTGTATATACACACAAAGCTAAACTGTTTCTTTGAAAGGAAGATTATAGTGTTACTGGTAGAGATCAGGTAGGATATTTACTGCTGTGGAAACCTTTCCTGGGGAACTCAGAGTCAGGGAAAAGGCAGTATCAGGTAATGGAGAAAATTTCCCACCACCTCGCATTATCACTTAGTTTGAAACTGGAGGAGGGAAGAAAAGTGAACCTTTAATAACTACCCAGATCTAAAATCAATTTCAGTGCTCAAGACAGCTTGTAAACACACAATATGCTTTGAAAAGGATTGATGCTGAGCAAAGTGAGGTGCACACTTTCCTGCTGTTGAAGTCAAACAAAGCTCTTAAGCAGCTTCCATTTTCAAGGGTGTGATGGCTACATTATTAAGAGCCTTCCTCTGTCTGAAGATGAGAGATTTGCTTCTCAGCTTTCTTACACACATTTAAATCAGGAATAACCCACTGAGAATTGACCTGATGTACATTTGTTATGAGAAAAGAATAGAAAAAAAAAGTCCTGTATAAAACAAATTCTAGCAAGGATATAAATTATGATGATTTACACTTTTGGGCCAGGAGTTGAGATTCCTTTTAAAACCACAATTGATTGATGAAGCCTCACAACATGCCTGTGATTCAGTAAGTACTACTCTCAGTTTGCAGATGGTTGCTCTGAAGCACAGCATTGCTATATGGTTACAAGCCCAACAAATAAATTAGTGGCAGAGCATGAACCAAATGCAGATTGCTATATCCTGATTATTACAGAGCAATGTTTTGGGACAGCATTTCTTCCTTGGCTGCTCACAACACAGAATTTCTGTGGTTTTGTGTCTCTTGGTTACCAAAGTTGACAACTTAGCATTTTCATGGTACTGCTGCCTTATACCTGCATGGTGTCACATCTCATCATCCTGAGCCCCATGGCTTTGCTTGACAATCCACTATACCCCCAGGGTTCAATACTGGGCCTAGTGTTGTTTTACTTAGTTACAAATTACTTGGATAAGGGGAAGATGCCTCCTCAGGAAGTTTGCTGATGAAATAAAGCTGGGAGCAGTGGCCAATACCCCAGAGAGATGTGCAGCCCTGCAGAAGAACGTTGTCAGGTGGGAGAGATGGGCAGGGAAGAGCTGTCTGAAATTCAACAGAGGTAAATGGATCCTGCACCTGTGGAGCAATAACCCCAGGCACCAGCACAGGCTGGGGGCTGACCTGCTGGAAAGCAGCTCTGCAGAGAAGGACCTGGGGGTTCTGGTGTCCCTGAGCCAGCAGGGCCCTTGTGGCCAAGACGGCCAATGGCATCCTGGGGTGCATGAGGAAGAGCATTGCCAGCAGGTAGAGGGAGGTGATCCTGTCCCTCTACTCAGCCCCAGTGAGGGGCATCCAGGGTGCTGTGTCCAGTTCTGGGCTCCTCAGGACAAGAGCGACATGGAGCTGCTGGATCTGGGCCACTGGAGGACAACCAAATATGACTAAAGGACTGGAGCATCTCTCTTATGAGGAAAGGCTGAGGGAGCTGGGCCTATTCTTCAAGAAGAGACAACTGAGAGGGGACCCCATCCCTGTCTGTCAGAGTCTGCAGGGAGGGCTCAGAGCATGGACCAGGCTCTGTTCCTGGTGAAACCGATGCCCAGGCATCAACCGATGCCCAGGAAGTTCCACATGAACATGAGGAACAGCTTCTTTCCTGTGCAGTGACCGAGCACTGAATGGATTGCCCAAAGAAGGTGTGGAGTCTCCCTCACTGGAGATATTCTAGAACTGTCTGGACACAATCCTGTGCCTGGTGCTCTGGGATGGCCCTGCCCTGAACAGGGAGGTTGGTCCAGACGACCCACTGTGGTCCCTTCCAGCCTGACCCATTCTGTGATTCTGTGATTCTGTGATTCTGTGATTCTGTGTAATGCATTTTTCACTGAAGTTGAAAAACTGTGCTCACCAGAAGGTTTAGAGATACTCGTCTGCCAGCCAGGCTCAGTAAGGCCATCCTGAAGGATCAGTCAAGAAAAAGGATGGCTGCCACTGACAGCTCACAGTATTCATTTGAAAGACAGAAAATATCAGTGATAAGGGCAGAATGCACAAAGAGAGTGAAGAGAGTGGCAGCAAAGGTTGTCACAAAGGGGATCTAACCTAGATGGGGAAAAAGCAGATTGGGAAGAAGGTGTAGGAAGCTGAAGAAGGAAGTGGACAGAGAAATTGGGTGCTGAGGATGTGGGGCTAGAAGGGAGATGGTGCTATCAGTCATTTGACACTGGGCAGAAAAAATTGCAGTCAGAACTCAGAAAATGTTTATCAATGTCCACTTCAGCTGTGTCTGCAGCTTTTCCAGCTGTCTGGAGACTCTGGATGAATCCTCTTGGCATTTTCTCTTGAAGGCAACAAAGTAGAGGAGGGAACAGATAGCACCCGCATTTTATTTTCCCCATGGGGACAGATAGTCTGTCATGCAATGTTCCAAACCCAGGGGATTCTTGGGAAAGGCACGTTATGTCCAGTGAAGTTATCACTGGCGTGATACTGGCATAATAAAGTGGGCCTTCAGACCCGAACTCTGTTCTGAACTGTGTGCCTTGAAGATTTCTGAGCACATCTCTTGCTAAGGCATTTTTCTTGTGTGGACATAACACTGCATTGACTTTTGCCTGTGCTTGCATGTCAAGAGAAGACATGTGAGAAGAAAAAAAGAGCCAGATCTCCACCAGCTCCTCAGTTGTCTGTTCCCAGTCTGCCTTGGTGCAGCTGGAGAATCCTTGTGTGTGCTAGTAGCTGAGGGGCATTAACCCTAACACACCTCCCAGCCTTTCTCCTGAAAAGACAATTTAGTAGGAAAACTTGCTGTTTACATAGACATTCCCTGAGAATAATTTTATGTCTGCAGTGGATTCATTTCTGTACTGCTAAACTATAGTGGGAAAGCATCTTTGCAAGTGTCTGCAGACACCTGCCTGCAGAGCAGAGCTTTGCATAAGTTTAGTAGCTTTTCCCCACCAGCAAAGCAAGCTGTCTGACTGCAGCACGCAGCTTCTGCTGGATAACCACACTGCTTTTAGGACTTGGTGCCAGCTTAGCTAGACAGTGACTGTTCACACCTCCTCACACCCCCGGGCAATGTTGCTTGGCCAGTGAAAAGCTTGTGGTTAGTGGTAGCCAAGGAGCATGACTGGCGCTGTCCCTGGTGCTCCAGTGTGTGCTCGGGGCACTGCCAGCCTCTTCCTTGCTGAACCTGCTCTGAAGCCACACTAAATAACCCACAAGAGTTGCAGGTCAAAAGTCTATGAGAAAATGGTAAATTATATTTCTGGCCTGCTGAGTCAGGCAAAGGAGATGGGGAAGGAGGGGCTTGGGACTTTTTTGGTTCTCTCTGAAGATCAGGCCTTGGCAAGGTTAATAATTTCTGGCAGACTGAAAAGACCTATTGGGCAGATTGGAAAGTCTTGAAAAGGCCTTTTTTGAGCAGACGGAAAAGGCAGAAATCTGAGCTGTGAATATGAAGCTGCTTGATAACTTCATAAGACCACTTACTACAAATCTCATCCTCTTAGCAACTGTATGAGCAGCAGGGCACATGATTGAATGTTTTTCATATATTGTGAAATAAACTGTGCTCCACTTCCTACTGCAGTAAATGTCAGGTGTGCGAGATAAAACAGGGCCTGAGGTACACTTCAGATCGTGGCACCTTCTGCATTTCAAACGTACGCAGCACCGTCCCTCCACAAGCTACACAAGATTGAATTCATCACACTTTCCAGCACACTGCTAAGTAAAACAGAAGACTGATATACTACTAATAGTTGAGGCTTCTTATAGCAGCCTCATCTGTTATCACATCCTCCGCCATCGTTCAACTTCTACTCCCACCTCGCAGTTACTCTGGCCCTCGTACTCTGTTTATCTTGCTCTTCCTCTCCTGACTCCGTGCCTCTTTCTGTGCTTCTCACTGTCCTGGATTCAGTTTGCCTGCTGATCCCTGATGCCCCCAGCTCACACAAATCCTCTGGAAAAATCACTTCTGTCATGACACAAGACAAAAGCTCAGGATGACCTTTGTGGGGTGCCAGCAGAGGTCCGTGTTCCTGGCTCTGTGCAAGGTGGTGGTGTAGCATGGGACAGCTCTTTGCACTCCTCTGGGCCTCAGGGCTTGATTCTCTGTGTGTCTTGAAGTCTAGAAAATCCAAGTCTGGTTTTGGTGGAAATGACTGGTTTCACTGGCAGTTTGCATGAGCAGAGAATGAGAATGAATGAAAAGACATTTAGGATTTACCCCAAAGCATCTATTATGAATGTCATTAAATCCATTCTAGCACAAGTTCTGCAGTTAAGGAATAGGGTAGGAGCTCCAGGCCTGACCTGGAGCTGAATCTGGGGGGTCTGAGGAGAGAGGGAGAATTTAATTCTGTGTAAGATTACTATTAACTCACACACTGTCATGATGCTTTAGAGAAGAGAGAGGGGATGATTACAGAGGGAGACCAGGAGCCACAAAAAAGCACTTTTATTTTTCAAAACCTTCACATAGCTTGGCAGAACAAATGACAACGGAAGTTAAAACAGCGCTTTTCAATTTTCCATTCTTTATTTCCACATGATTCTTCTGTGGAACTGCAATTAGGATATTTATTTCCCTGTCTTGTGCTTTTTCGACACAGAATGTCAAATGGTGCAGTAACAGATAGAAAAGCATGGCTCTTATCTCCATATAAATATAAGAGTGCATCTCTGCAGGACTAAATCCAGGTACTCATGTTGCTCATAGTCACCATTACCCTATTACCCAAATGCCTTGCGTTAATGGATTTCTCCTTGCATCACTTGACTGAGGAGAAATTCGGTGCTGAATTACCACCCTCATCCTACAGACAGGAAACTGCATCTTAGACAATTACAGCATTGACCGGGTGCTCACAGGAAACCTGTGCAGATCAGAAACCTCAGTCAAAAGCAATGCAGACACAAAGGCCAAATCTGCTCCCTCAAGTACCTGCCCAGCACTTACAGGGACCAGATTTCCCTGAGAATGCTCCCCAGCCAGGCCCACACAAACAAGATTTCAAACCACTGTATGATAAACTCAAATCCAAACCAAAATCTTTAGCTGACAGAAACTGGAGAAAATGAAGCTTCAAAGCTGCCAGAAATGTCATTTACACCTGCTGGGAATTTGACCCAATCCATTGACCGCATCCAATTATGCAGACAATAAACCACTGAAATTGTCAGATATTATATACCTTTAATGGAAGATCAAAGGAGTCCTCTAGACTGTAAGATCTTGGGGAATTTCTCTCTGCTGGATTGAGAAGAACAAAGATTTTTAATGTGAGGCAAGTATTCTCTTTTTGCAATATTGCTATTAAATTTACTAGAAACAAAGGATTTCTTTTGTAAGGAAACATATTCTCATGAGAAATTTCTGATGAAGAAACATTCCTTCAGCTCTGAATTCCCATCATATACCATTCAGGATCTCCTGATGAGGATGCTGATTAACAGCAACTTTCCCAGACCCATGTTAGATCTGGCTAGGGAATGGCAGCACCAGGCCCCAGCTCTCGTGGTGACTTGCACCTCTTAGCTTTTGGGCAAAGGTGTTGACACAGCTCACTGCAGTCAATTTACTTCTTGATAAAGACAAAAAAAAAATGGTTAAAAGAAAAAAGATATTGGAAAATCTGGCTCTATCATAAGGTACATAAAGCAGAAGTTCATCCACCTTTCAAACATAGCCAAGCTTCTCACAGCCCCATGTCCATCCAAGTGCTAAATGAGCACCAAACAGGGAGTGACTGACACCCCTGCCAAGTCTGTGCACCAACATTTTGGCCCTCAGGGAGACCAATGTTAGAATTTCTATGTCACAAGTTTACTTAGGGAATTTGGATGATTCATATAAAGTCCACACACCTCTTAAAGGGCTAAAGCAAAAGAAGAACTCAGCCTGTGGAGGAGGAGGTACTTTGGTGCCACAATGGTTTGCAATTGCAGTGCTTTGGTAATTCTGCTCTGCTTCTGGTATCAGAGGGATTGTGTAATCCTGCTTTTCCTTCTCTCTTAGGAACCTGTTTTCTGCTAACATTGTTGGAAGCCTGTTGTAGCTGTTAGCCTGTCACAATGAAAGTATGGCTTTATTTGTTTAAATAAACAAACGAAAAAAAAAGACAGACTGTGTGCCTGCTTTTCTTCCTGTAGGAATTTGATCAAATTTAGCTTTATAAATGCAGAAATAATTCCATTCAGAAGAGAATCCAGAGATATTGTTGTCTGTATGATATCCAATCCTTTGTTTCAGAATTGCAGGAAACAGAGTTTCCATTTTTCAGCATTGAGATTCTTCCTGGCTAAAGAAGCACATGGAACCTTTTCACTAAACTTCTCATGTTCTCCCAGCCTGAAGGTTTTTCCAGACCTCTCTAGCTCCAGGTCATGTCCTTCTAGTGTCTTGTCAGCTTTCAGATTGCGTCACCTTTTCATTCCTATTTTCCTTTGCATTTGCTCATTATCTCTCTCCTTCATTCTCAGCAATCTAGTCCTTAGTTAAGGTAAATGTCAACTTTTCTCTCTACTGGCATGAAATGATATTTTAACATTTATGCTCTTGCTTTGCCTCAGCTCATAATTAAAATGATCAAATTAGGTGTTTCATTAAAGTCAATGGCCAGACTGCTAACAGAGCCCCTCTTTTAGTGTAATTTAACATCAGCATACAGTGCAATGAAGGTGCCTAGCACTTAACATATGCCAGCTGGAATAGATACCAGTTAGCTCTGAACCTAACTGAAATAATTTGTCATCACGGAGCCAGCAAAGAATGCTTTACACTGGATCCTGCAGTTTAAGTATCTGGGGCAAAGTATTCCAGTGCCTCCATTCAACAACAGCACACGATTTGTCCTAGCTCCTGTTCCAGATGCCTGAATTAATCACAACAGCTGGTATGAACCAAGATTGCTTTAACCCACCTTCATGCACTCCTGGTCCACATGGTGGCCCCTTATCTGCTCACAGTGTTGGTTAAAAGAGATTCAAGGTAATTAATGGAGATCCCGCTGTCCCTGAGGGGCCAGCACCCAGCACTGCTCTGCCCGTGACCTCCTTTTCCCTGTGAGACCCATCACAGACTCCTAATGCATGAGCTGGATAGAGCAGTTCATTTAAAATCCCTTATTGACTCACTGCCTAGGAGAGATCCATGAGGGCTACAGGGAGGCACTGAAACAGCTGTACTGTAACGAGAATGGGTCTGATTAGTGACACACATGTGCCAAAAATTTCCTTGAAGGGCTAGGTTAGCACACACAGGAGAATAAGGGCTTTGGTATTTAACAGGGCTTTTTAATCTTTGCCTATGCAGAAATGAATCGCTTGATACTGGTGTATTCTTGTTTTTTCAGAAATTAACATCTCTCTACCGATAGCAATAACTGAACTGAGCGTGTCTTCTGAGGCGTTCAGTGTCCTTTTCCAAGCGTGCCCCATAAAGGGTAAAACTAATTTTACACCAACAAATCTGACCATTAATGACCATTCTGAGGTCTTTCTGTTCCCAGTGTGGGAAAGGGGAGCTGGGACAGAGGGCTGAGAAGTCCTTTGGACAGCTAAACTTGGTGTTCACACTGCCTTCAGGAGGATGGAAAACTACCACTCCCATGCCCTACAGCAGCATTAGCAAAGCCCCCAGCAGCATTAGCCCTGTTGCCCAGGGCTCCAGCATCAGCAAGCAGGCAGAGTACTCTGCACCACTGGCACCATTAAAGCCCAGAACTCTGTAACTGTATATCCCCAATGTCTATGCTAACCTCATCTGAAAAATCCTCCTTGGTAATTACAAGCATTGCCCAGACTACTGTAAACCCCTCTGAAATTATCCTGCTATCACGCTGCCTATGCTGTGGCCTATGGAGAAGATTTGCTTCCCACAGAATGAAGGCACTGCAGTTTCAGTGGGACAGGGTGGGTTTTTGCTTCTTTGTCTGTGATGTTCTATATGGGAATCTTTTAATGCCATGACAGTATCAGAGATTGCAGAAAACCAAGGATATTTGAGACAGGTTCTGTGAGCATGGCATGCACACACAGTAGTGGCCCTTGGGGTGAGGGTATTTTGGAGAGAAGAACTTTGCTGCAACAAGAAGCACTAAAGACATAGAAACTACACTATGCATTAAATATGTCTGTTTACACTCTTTACTTTTATGTTTTCACGTTCATTTCATCACAATGACATCTGTGCTGATGAATTTTGCCATTAGAAGCTAGGGTAATATCCCAATGATTAATTTTACAAGTAGCTCACTTTCTGACATCATCTTACCCAGACAGGTATTGCTTCCAGTATTTCATATTTGCCCTTATTAAAGCCAAAGACTTCATTAACTCCTGGTGTGTGCTTATAGAAATGATAGAGACAAATTCTCTTCAGGGGTGCAGCATGAAAAGGTGAGAAGCATCAGGCTGCAGTAAGAGAAAATTCTGATTTGCAAGGGAACATTTTTCACAACATTCCAGCTATGCCCTGGAACAGGCTGTCCAGGCAGACTGTGATTTCTCCATTCTTAGATATCTTAAACTCTGTTGGAGGGATCCCTCAAGCAAACTGACCCAGCTATGAGATGAATCTTGCTTAGAACAGGAGGTTGAAATAGAGGCCTCCAGAGCTACTTCCTAATCTACAGCAATCTCTGATTCTAAAATCTAAGAAAGATGTATTGTCCAGAGTGTTCAGGCAAAGAGCAATACTATTCATTTTAAATGGCATGGAAGATGGATCTGAAGGCTTCTATACTTGAGTTCATGATTTTCTTCAGCCTTTGAGATGAGGACAGGTTCCTTGTGAATGATGTCTCTTGGAAAGCAACATGTAATGCACTTCAAAAAGCTTAGACAGCAAAATATAATTGAATCAATCAGCAGACAGACTCAGAATTTGGTTTTAGAGCTGTTTTTCCAGAAGACTTTACTCTTAGATTTCCTGCCAACCAATGATGGAAAAGAAACAATACACATAACATATGTGTGTAGGCAAAGCTGCCTGACCTTAGTCAATCATACATTCATAGAAAAGAGTTCATGATAGACACAGTGGCAGAAATTCTTCCTCTTCAGCACATTATTTCAGCCATAACTTATTCATGGACAATTTGTGAAGAAAAGAAAAAAAAAAAGAGAAAAGTAACAATTATCAGAGAAATTATTGACGGCAATTTACTCTCCCAAAACTGCCTGTTCTGTATCCTCCATTAATGTTACCCTACCTCAGAGCTTGCAGGAAGGAAGGCTGGTATATGTTAGCCAGGCTCCTGCATTAGCTGTCACTCAGCAAATGAGGAAATCATTGTATTTGCAAACTCTGCAAGCAGATCACTGTAAGCAATCTTCAAGAACCTGCACTTTGATTTCACTCTCTTGTAACTGTTGGCATGTTGGCAAATAGAACTGGCACTGTTTAATTTAAAGTTTGATTTATCATTTCTTTGATGGTGGACACTCATGTTCACAGTTTGGGTTTTTTTTAATAAAAAGTTAAATTCTTTGCTTTTAGCTTAAGTCTGCACAAATATTTATAATGGCATCATTAGGTCATTAAGGCCTAATTAACATCTAAGTTTAGAACAAAATTATAATTAAGTTTGGTTTTGCATTTTGAAAGCGCCTGTTCTATCTAAGCCATGGTTACATAAGGACTTTGCCTCACCCTACCCTCCCTCAAAATTAATTCTATGATTCTAATGTTGTCAAAACCCATGAAGTTTTACTCTGGAGCGCATAGGTTGCACTGTGATTTAAAGGAGAGCTGAAAACAGAGTTTAAAAAAAAGACACTCAATAAAATTTCTTCATTGGGTATATGGATCAGACAAACATCTGGATGTGAACTCCTTTCAACTGAATTTCCTCACAGGGTGCTGGTTATTCCTGGGCTTCAGACATTATCGAACAGGGAGGAGACTATTCACAATCTGAACAGCAGGGTCTTGGAATATGCCTTTAGCTGAGCTCCAAAAATTGCAGCAAAGCACTAATCTATTGGACTGTGTATTCACAATGCTGCCAAGAATTCTGAAGGGCTTGCAGTGCAGTTTTTGTGATTTCCAGCTCTAGCAGAAGTAAGCAGTGCTCGGAGGGATGATCTGGTACTGCTGAACTGCATTTCTCGTCGGTGGATCATCGTTATCCTGTGTTAGTACCTTCTGCTCCACATTCGATGTTCAGCCTGTCTCACAGTTAGATCCCTGCACAAGTCCACTTTTTTCAGGAGGCAGCAGCTTTTTCAGGTGGGACACAAATTTTCTTCTGCACATTATGCCATCCCAGACATTGGCCAGAAGAGGATTCCTAAGAAAGAGAAAGAACTGAGTCAGCATGTGCTGACATTTGCCCATCTTCTGTGACTTGTCATCCAGGAATTCTGAGACAGGCATTGTGTGAATGCATTTAATAGTCCTTACCACATGTTTTCTTCTATGAATCTGCCTAATCACTTCTTGAACCCACATAAACTTATAACATCTCCAGCATCCCATGGGAAGAAATTTCACAGCATAATTATACATTGCACAAGGGACAGTATCCTCTTGTTTGCTCTGAACCTGCAGTCTGGTAGTTTCATTGTTATCCCCTAGTTCTTGTCTTGAAAGAGGACATGAAGTAAACTATAATTTTCTCCGTACCGCTCAGGTTTTAAAAGGCCTCTTTAAAATTCCTCCTCTGCTATTCACTTTTGAGGGAGAAGATTCTCAGTCTTTTAATCATCCCTTAGACCGTTATCCCTTGCTGTGTCACCCTTTCCATGAAATTCGGTTCTACTATACCTTTTTGAGATGGATGGGACACAACTCCATACAGTCATCAGGATGTGAGCAATGTGGGGTCACCACAGGTACGATCAAGTTCTCTTTTATGGTGTCAACTCCTTTTTCCAACATCTGATTTGTTTTTTTGAACCCTGTGGAGCAGCACAGTTATGTTTTCATGCAAAGTATTACTCTACTCTCAAAACTTTGCTTCTAAGTGAAATAACCAACTGCTCTGCACATGCTCAAGTGTTTCTGTATCTCCACAGACTAAGCATCTTCTGTTTAAGCCCTACAAACTTTCCTTCATTCAATTAGCCTAACCCTGACCCAGTGGTTATTCCTGCATGTTGATCCCCCATAATCACAGAATCATTGAATTGTTTGGGTTAGAGGGGACCATAAAGATCACCCAGTTCCAAGCCCCTGCCATGGGCAGGGACACCTTCCACTACCCCAGGTTGCTCTCAGCCCCACCCAACCTGGCCTTGGAGACTTCCAGGGATGGGACATCCACAGCTTCTCTGGGCAGCCTGTGCCAGGGCCTCAGCACCCTCACAGTAAAGAATTTCTTCCTAATCTAAACCCTCCCTCTTTCAGTTTAAAGCCATTCCCCCTTGTCCTATCACCGCAGGTCCTTGTCAAAATTCCCTCTCCAGCTCTCTTTCAGGTCCTCTTTATCTACTGAAGGTGGCAAATTCTGTCTTCTGTCCACTATGGTGAAGGATTGCTGCCTTTTTTGCATCTACAGGACTCTGATATATCTGTAGTTAGTAGAACATTTTCTTTGCATAGAAAAAATGTGAGAGTTTTCAGAGGGGCTTAAAACTTACTGGCATGTTATAACAGAAAGGATGAAGCACCACCTGCAAAACACACACAAATGTTCATCTGTGTGAACCAGGAACTTGCATTATTTCTTTCAACTGAACATCTGTATAAATCAGGTTATTGCACACCTTCCACCACATGGACATGTATTTCCAAGAAATGCAGGACCTGAAATGAAATGAAATAAAATAAAATTACATTAAATAAATGAAATATGGATTAATTATTCAGTTGCCAGAATTTTGCACTGTACGTAACAGAGAGGGCACAGACCAACACCATCCATGAATGAATCAGAAAAACAGCTGATGTGCAAGCACCCAATCAGAAGTGTGACTGGGCCAGGTTTGTTTCTTTGGTTGTCTCCCAGCCCAGTGGCAGCAGAGGGAATGAAAACATATGTGAAAATTCAAAAATGCAGAATTTTTGAGAGGAAAAAAAACCAACAATAAGGCTACCCAGGCTGAGTGAGCAGGGTGGAGCTCTGGATGCTCTTGAACTGAGCTACACCTTCTGTCATTTTCTTCAGCCACTCTGTTTAGTTCCCTGCCCTGTTTTTTTGTGAAATATTTTTAAAAAGAAGATGTGGTATCAGCAGTGATGGATTTACTGAACCACAGAGAGGGGTGACCACCTGAGAGCCTCTTCAGTTACATGACAACTATTAATGTGGTATTATTCTGAGCCTTCTTTAATGCATGTCACCCCTCTCTTCATAGCATCTCTGAGCCCTTCAGTCGATGGAAAACAATTCTTTTATCACACTATAAAGACAGAATCCTTGAAAGGTTACAGCTTAAGCTTATTATCCAGGCAGACATTTCAAAGTTTTGCAGAAGTGTGTCATGTACAAGACTCACCTAGCCTTAGTCCTGTATACAAAACAGAGTATTGCTTGACCCAGAATTCATCTAAACTGGCAGATCAAAAGTGGAACTGGAATTCTTCCTGATCTCCTTGATTATCTTTGTGTACTGTTCTTCAAATCCAGTTTATGCTGCAGTATACAGAGTTACCACATGGCAGCCATTCTGGATACAGTTTTACTGCTGACCTTGGGAAGTGTGGCCATTCTGCAGCTCCAGGCTAGACCATGCTGGCTCTGGTAGTTCTGTGATCGGGAAATGGACAAAGTAAATTCTCTAAATGCACATTTTCTAAGTTACAGGGTGATTTTTCGCCTAGTATTTTTCAGTACTTCATTTAGGTCATGATTATGGATTGCACTCAGGAGTCATGAACCCCAGTGTCACAAAGATTGCAGACCAGCCTTCTAGATCTTTCAACAGAAAGGCTTATCTTCTTTCAAAACACCTCAGATCCATAAAATATTTCTAAATGTGGGCTTTTTTTGTGTACATCTGATGAATAGAGAAATTAATTTGGTGAGCTCAGAGAATACTGGAGGAAAATCTGTGTCTGCCAAACCATTGAGCTGGCAAAGAATTTGCTGAGGACTTCAGCAACTTGCAGCTGGCCAAAGGCCTGTTATTTATGTGATTAATTGACAACAGTAATATTTTCCTTCTTCAGACATCAAGCTGAAAGATATCATGGTGTACTTGGGCTGTAGCCCTGTGAAAGAGAGCAAAGATTGGATTTGGTCATCCTATGTCTTCCACATAACTCTTCCACAAAACACTTGACAAGAGTTTTCCACTTGCCCTAAAAGCAAATAGTTCTGGTAGATATAAATACTTGGTTATCTGGTTTAATGTATGCCTGTAAATTCCTTCATAGGTGATATAGGACATTGTGTCCTTGGAATTTCTACTGGGATCTGACAAGAAAAAGTATTGCAGAAATTCTGAATTCTGTGAAATGAGCGTAGCTGGATATTAGCCAGTCAGTCAGAAGAAACTGAAGAAGTCCTGGAAAACACAAGCAAGTATCTCATCCAACTATTCAGAGAGCTTACTGAAGGCTGGAAGTCTGTGTTCACTACTCTCTTCTGCCTGAGATGAGAAGCTGACTGGAGGTCATGTCTGCTATCCACAAGTGCACCTTCATGACTTCTGCTCTTTGGGTAAGGTGAGGGAACAGCTCCATCCATCAGCTCTGTTGAAGTTCTTTGTGCTGTAATTAAAAAAAAAAAAGATTCACTCAGTACAGAGACAGGAATGAAAATGAATCGCCATTGAGGGATGAGTGTATTCTACTGGGAGGGAAAGAGTTTGAAGCTCCAGCTCTTCTTCAGAAGGCTGTGTGTTTTATGTATTTGTGTGATGGACACTTCATCTCACATCCCAAGGCTTCCCCACTCCAGCACTGCACCAATTACCTGCCAATCAGACTATCAGATTAGTACACACACTTTTTTTGGATGCCACCTCTGGTTTCCATAGAAACTGTTTTAAGCCTCATCCTCTCTCTCAATTAGAACTTTTTATAATTTCTCCACCCTTATGAAATCATTTGTGGTTCCCATGGTAATCACTGAAAACTTGTTATATCTCAAGTACTGCTTCTTAATCAGAGGCTTCACCAATAGCAATGTCCTGCTGGAGCAGTAAAAGGCATGAGAAGGTTCTAATCCTCTTTTGGAGTGAGTAGTGTCTCCTTTGCTCATCCTTAAGGCTATGCTCCATAAATCCCTCCAGAGCCTCCTAACTCTGACATCAAGGTTTTGGTTACTGTGGAGCTCACTACATTCACTGAGCATGCTGCTAAGTCCCCATTCTATTGATTGCAAAGATGATGGGCACAGACTTGCGCTCACTTCATCCAAGATGTTTCCGTAGGACAGGTTGTCTCAACAAAGCTTGTAGGAGAATTCAGATCTCCTTTGCCAAATTTACCTCTTATCTAATTCCCTTTTCACTGGAGCCCCATGCACTCTCATATAAGACAGGTGCCCGAAGTCCAAATGCCCCATGTACATTAATTTCATGTTCAGGTGTTTAAAACACCACACAGTCAATGGAAACCGAATTTTTTATATATATATATACATACACAGACTACATTTATCACACATTTTATTCACTCTCCTTCGAGCCTACAGCAATTTCCATGCATGATAATATGTCCTACCACAGTCCCAGACTGAGGTTTGCTTTGATGCTAAACACAGAGCTGCAGCTGAGCTCAGCCCATTTTTTCAAAAATCAGCCCACAGTGGTCCTCCTCTACAATAGTCCTGCTTGGAGTCCTGCTCTGAGCCTGTTATCAAGGTTCAGAAGCAAGTCCTGTGGATGATATCCTCTGGCCTTTCTGACTCAACTCCAGCATTTCAGCAACTTCTTTCTATCTTTATCCATCTGTGATGATACCAGACAACTTTCCATCAAATACTGGTTGTACTTGCCTCTTGCAGCTGATTCTGGACTTCTCCCTGCACTGAGTCATAAAAACCAAATTAACAGTGTTTCAAATTTTGGTTTAATATAAAATATAGATATGTGTGTATATATCTTCTAGATGTACAAGGCATCACTTGATGTAGTAAAATCCCATCCCCATCTGTTCTAGTGAAACCAGACCTCACCCAGAAGTTTTGAGAGGGGAGGACTGTAACCCATTATCATCATTTCCAGCCAGCAAATGCTTCACTGAGTTTCTCTTCCTCTTTGAAATAAGCAATACTTTTTGGAAAGATAGCCATTCTTGAGTGAAAAAAATTAAAGTGAAAGGACACCATTTTCCCTCTACAGAACTGTCCTAGTAGTTACTTGCTGGAGATTCATTTTTTGTTTTCAGTAAAATATGCCACATGACACACATTGATCCTACAGAAATTGCTATCTTGTGTATCCCTGGGTATTTAATTCCCTTTTGGTCCTGTACCCTCAGCACAATATATCATCCCACAGAGACATATCAGACTTCTTTTTTCCTTAGGAAGTATCTTCTTGTGTACTTCAGATGTGGAATTTCTTTCTCAAGTGACATTAATCCAGGGTCTGAGCTGGTGGGATGTGATCTTGGTGTGACTATGTGAATATCACCATGTACTGGAGATTATGTTTGTGGTGAAACCTCACATCTGAAAGGGGAAATGTTATCTGCAGCACTGTAGAAAGGGTTCGTTGGTGGACAAGGTGATAACTAACAACAACCTCATAGAAGAATGCTCCAGTTTGTTCATCAGATCAGGTAATCTCCCATACCCACAGAAACCCAAGTCTGTTCATGCCCATGTCAGGACATGGACCTGTTGGAGCAAGTCCAGAGGAGGCCACCAGGATGATCAGAGGGATGGAGCACCTCTTCTATAAGGAAAAGCTGGGAGAGTTGGGATTGTTCAGCCTGGAGAAGAGAAGGCTTTGGGGGGACCTAATTGCAGCCATCCAGTACCTGAAGGGAGCCAACAGGAAAGATGGAGAGGCACTTTTTACTAGGGCATGGAGTGGCAGGACAAGGGGGAATGGCTTCAAACTGAAAAAGAGTAGGTTTACATTAGATTTCAGGAAGAAATTCTTTACCCAGAGGATTGTGAGGCCCTGGCACAGATTGCCTAGAAAAGTTGTGGGTGCCTCCCCCCTGGAAGAGTTCAAGGCCAGGTTGGATGGGGCTTGGAGCAGCCTGGTCTAGTGGAAGGTGTCCTGTGGCAGGAGGGGAAGGAAATGGATGATCATTAAGGTCCCCAAATAATTCAATGATTATATGATTCTATGGCTAATACTAAGCAGGGCCAGATTTTATTTTAAAGCCATATATAATATTTAAAACAACAGAAACTCAGAGTTGTTAAGACACATCAGAATTTAGAAGAAACTTCTGTAGCCTTTTGTATTCAAAAAGGCGTCGTGAAGCATTTGACATTTTGGTGTGTCAAAAAGGTTAAATGAATAGCTGATAATCATGTAGCTGAACACTGGCAGCCATTTGATAAAAATATAAAGGCATTTGGAAACCATAACAGATCAAAGAGCACCAAAAAACGTATGTTGAAAAGCCAATGTGATGTCAAACATTTCAAAGGTCTTGCGAACAAGGCCTCAGAAGGAAAAATTTGTTGCAGAGGCTTATTAGAGTAGACACTGAGAGTAACCCCAGCTTGGAAAGAAAATTAGAATAATAAATAAAATAGAATTTTGTTGGCACTGCCCCAAAAAGTCAGCAACTCATCAGAAAGAAAATTATTTTTCCAAAAACATCAGAGTTGCATGTGGTTTCAGCTGAATCTACTGTCTCCCCCTGAACAACACATTTTACTGAAAGAGCACACATCTTAAAAAAAAAAGGAATTAAGTCTCAAAAATCTCTTCCAAGTGCTTTGGAGGCTCCTGAGAAAGACTGGAATGCTGATGGCTCAAAAAATTAGGGGGTAAGCTCAAACAATAAGGGGGTAATGATGTGTAAATTAACCACCCAGGTGCAGAGAGTGAGAAGACACCCCCCCTCCCCTCTGGCTACAGCTGTTTGTTGAACAAGGTAAGGGAAGAGGCTGAGAAGAGGCAGATCTTTCAAGGTAGGCTAATGCTTTCTATCATGCCAAAGTCCTTACACAAATGGCTCAGCTGTGAAAACTTCCCTCCTAGAAAGCACGGGGACAGTCATGCATAGCCTGAACGTTCTCACGCCTTCTGATGGGCCACCAAACTCTGCTGACTTGAGAGGCAGCTCTGGCACCTTGGGAGGTGTCATCAACCATCAAACACTCACAAATTGTTCCCTGATCCACAGCATTTCATCATTAAGTTGAAACTCCCCACCTGAGGGGTGGTACTTGGGCATTCCTACCTGAACATGAGTGTTTATAACCCATGGAACTTCAATGGTCCCTGGTTTTACTCCACCCCAACAGATCAAGATTGTGGCCATCACTTTGACCAACAGGTATTGAAACTGCTTCAACCAAGTTTCATTGTGAGGTCCGTGGGTAATGAGATCTTTCTACTCTTAACTTTTCCTTCTCTTTCTTATACATTTTCTTAAGTGATATTTTTATATTTTTATATTGCTATATTACTATAGATTATAATAGCCAAAATAGCTACATAAGTGATTTTCATTGCAACCAAATTGTTCTAAAATAAACCCTACATATATATATATATTTACAAGCACCAATCATTTGGTGTTGTTTCACCCTAATCCACCTCAAGGCATCTATTAATAGGAACCTGGGTTACTCTTACCTTCAGGGATGAGTCATAACAGATCCCAAGACCAAGCTATCAGAGAGTTTTAATGCATTTATTGGTATCCAGCCCCTGGGAGATGGGGAAGGGCTCTGTATACATGATCTTTGTGTGTGGACATGTTTTGTAGACAGTGATATGAAAACAGAAATACCTCTGCAATGGAAAAGCTTGAAGAGGATCAAAGATTTGCCTCATTTCCACATCTTCTCTTTTCCACTTTCCAAGTCCATCTCTTTGAAAATCACTGTCAAAATGGACCTTTTTATACAAAGGGAGCTGATTTGGGCCCACCACATTGTGATTTGTGTAGTACAGCCATCCTGCTTCCATCTCACTCTGCATTTATTTCTATTTCACTCAGCCTCAGTTTTACCCCCTCAGAAGTACAGCCCAGACTGATGCAAAAAGAAGACAAAAATCCCCTGGGTGATTACAAAATCAAACTTTTAATTAACATCTCAAATTCCAATTGAGTGCTAGCGTCTTAAATTGCTGGCGTTTAACGGCATAAGCAATTTCTGGTGCCTCAGCAAGGTCGGGAAATAAGAACTGGCAGAGGCAAATGGTGCAGATGAAGATGCACCTCACTGATATGAGAAAGGGATATTATAGCTATTTCTTACCTAGAGGTAAGTTTCTCCAAGGCTGAATTAACAAAATGTCAGTGCTCTGATTACAGAGTGCCCTGTTAGTTCTGCACTAAGGTCACTTCTGGAACTTGGATTTTTCATGGAAAGATTTAGGCAACAAAATACCTGCCTGGTTTGCAGGATCCCAGATCCAGCAGCCAGCACTGATTCCCTGTTTTCATTAGTCCTTCACCCGGCACAGGATAGTGGGGGGTTCCTCTGTCTTCTCAGAACTGAAAGTCTTGAAGCCCCCCAACCATCCCTGAAGAAACAGCATAGTCCATCACCTAAAAGCAATGAGCAGGGGCTCTTTCCATTTTAGAGCAAAGCTGTAGCTCTCACAGTTGTCATGCTCTTTAACAAAGGTGTTGGGATCAATGTTTTCCTCAAACCAGGAGCTATCTCGCCCATGTCTGTAACTACAAGCTTCAGAAGGAGAAGTCTTCACCCCTTGTGTCAAAAGAAGAGGGGGCACAATCTCCATTGGCCAATTGTGCAAAAGCACAAGAGGACTGGTCTGCTCTGATTTCATGAGGAAAGTGGAGGTCTGGGTTCCTCTCACTGCCTCTGTGCCTGTTAAATGTAAAGTGTGTGATAAGCTCTTGGAGGAAGATCACAACCAGATCTGGATCCCAGATGTACTTCGGTGCAGATTCCAGAAGCAAGAGAACAAGAACAGAGCAGAACCTGAAAAACAGTGCTGTAAAATAATCACTGATAGATGTGTATGTTTCTACTGTGAGTTGAACACAGGGTTTTAAGCTCATAATTTTAGGTTTGGAATCTTGCCTTTCGTGTTTATATACTTACTGCAAGAGTCAACTCCTACTCTTTTCACTTTCCAATAGTACCTTCTGAAGTCAGTGAGCCTGCTGAGAGAGCAGATAACCTTATATTCAGATCAACATCTGAACTGAATCACTAGGCAGCAGCCATGAAAGAGGTGAAGTGGGATTCCAATCAACGGCCTTAAGTCAGCTTGGGCTTCACAGTCTGATAAATTTCCCTGGAGGAAAACCCATCTCCACCAGATTCTGCATTGTCTCAGCTGTAGCTAAAATCCTCAAAAACCTTTCCCCATCTCCCACTACCACAAAGCCTGCAGTAAAATTCCAGTTGCGAGTGTGTATTTACTTCCATAGAGCATGAGAGATTCTGCTGAAAATTTTACAGGTGATTTTATTTACATCTGTGTCAGTGAGGTCAGAATCTCATCCAAAGCATTCCAGTTTTTGTGTTGGCTAGCAAAAATGTTCACACTAACTAAATCTATCTTATAAATCACCTTGACACTCCTCATAATTCAACATAATAGGGTTCTTTGCAGAAAGAATTGTCTCTGAGCTGATGCAAGAGGATGGACAAGATAACCTAACAGAGTTCTATGTCTATGAAAAATTAAATTCTTGACCCTTTTCTTATTCCACTGGATTCTGCTCATTCAGGAGCAGTTATATCCCAATCATTAAGGAGATTTCTCTCCATTAGCTCCCTGGATCTCTTTGCTAGTGAGTAAGCTGCTGCAGTCTCCTGCTTAACATTTTCTGTCTTTATTTTCTGTGCTCCAAGAGTCATTGCTCTACATTTATCTGCACTGAACTGGATTTGTCACCTTTTTGCCCAATTACTTAAATGATCTAAGACCTTCTGTGTCTGACTGCATTGTTCTTCATTGTTTACCTCTCCTCGCCCACTCCTGTCACCCAGAAATCTTGCTTTAGATAATTTCCCAGTCATGTCTGCAAATAATAAAACATTTAAAGAACCATGGTATAACACTCATAGTGAAATGCCTTCTCTCTTGAGACACAGAAAATAAACACAATTTCTGTATGTTTTACACATCTTATTCTGATGCCTTCCGGTCACTCTCTGCTACCCACAGCCTTCAGATGCAAAAGGCACATATTGAAGCTGCCAATGCAAACATTAATTTATGAGCTGACTACCTCAGGGTCATAAATCAAAGGAATAATTTCCATCTAACTGGACTTCTAGGTTAGAAAATAACCCTGTGAGTATATAGGTGGCTGTGAGGCTCAGTAATTATGCAGATCTTTTCTGCCAACTTGAATGGCAGGGAAAAGAAGTGATGTGGTGACTTTCCTCCGAGCTGCAATTTCCCACCCAGCTGGAGAGAACCCCTTCTCCTCACTGGTATGGCACATTCTAGGATAAAGCCAAGCTGGTCAGGGCAAGCTTTTCCTCTTTCTCAAGGTAACATCTCTGCAAATCCTCTGAGAGAGATGTTTTTGACTGCAGAAAAAAAATATTCAGAAGTTTTTCCAAAAAAAATCATCAATATTATTGGTCTGGACAAACTTATTGGAATTACTTTTAGCCACCCACCAACAATAGATCAGTGCAGCATTACTGCACTGCTCTTTAAGAGTTTAAACAGACAAGCACAAACTTTGGACAAATGGCAATAAGCCATTAGAAAAGCTAATAAAACAAAAAGTAAAACATCTTCCATTACAGCATCCTTGCTTCTAAGGTTTTTTTTCCTCCTCTACCCTATAGAAATTTAATACAGAAAATCCTATAACATCTTAATTTCTAATTTCTGCTCTAAAAATTCCCTTTCACAAATGGGTTGAGGTAGGTAGATGAGCCATTAGAAGATAATTTAGCTTCCAATTTACTTCTGGATCCTGGTCTACAGACTGTTCACAAGGCAAGGCTCACCAAGATGAGAGACAGAGGAGGACCACTAGGTCATGTCCCCCCACCAGAGTAAGGGTAGGTAGCTAAAGGGAAGCTGAGAGCTCAGCAAATTTCCTCAGTAGCTCTGTTTGGCTGCTACTGCCCTAAAAACCAAGCAACTGGGGTGAACAGCCCATATCCGGAAGCTTATCTGGCTGCAGGTTTGAAAAGTTTGGAGCTTCTCTTGAACTGAAGGTATTAAGTCTCATAGAAGTGTGACCAGTCACAAGAAGTTTATCTCAGGGGGAAACATCGGGCCATGAGGCACCTGAATTTGAAAACAGAAGAGATACCTTCCTGATGTATTGCCAAGAGAACCTGTTTTATCATTTTGAAAGACATACTCCAGCAATTACAGCTCCTTGAAACCTTCAAGATGGGCCTATAACATGTTTTACAATTCCTTTTATAGTAAAATAGCTGAAGATTATCACCTTTCTACTAGAGTAGTCAAGATGAACATACTGGATTTGTACACACTAGAGTTCTAGTGTAGATCAGGATTTGCCTTGGAAGTGAATTTCTCAGTCACACTTCCCTACACAGAATGGAATTGCACCTGAAATTTATTTCATTTTAGATTAAACTGAACTAAAAGAACTGAAAAACCTCAGGCACTTGAGCCATAAATAGTAATCTCTGAGATCAGTCTACAGACACATTGTACCATGTGGATCCAGTTTGGGTTGCTTATCATTTTATTGCTATGCTGGAAGTTTGGATCTGAATTACATTTCCCAAGAAAACACACCTGCTTACACCTGTAAGGTGGTTACCACCTCCTGTTGGTTTTCATACTGACATGCAAAAAATCCCTGTCAGAAAAGACCAGCGAGGACATGGTGGTGTGAGGACTGCAGAGTCTTGTGAACCCTGTGAAAAACATGTGAGAGGAGTCAGGGAAGGATGTTGCTATTGAGGGGAAAAAAAAGAAAAGGATAAAGGAAGTATAGGGAAATCAGAGGGACACGGAAGTAATGAAGAAAAGTCTGGAGTGTGGAAGTGCAGTAAACAGTAGAAAGAGCTACAGGAAAGATCAACTGGTGGATAAAGGAACAAGTCCTCTCTAGGCTGCCACAGAAGAGGATGCATTTTGAGATAATTTCTGTTCCTTGTGAATGGACAAAACCAGTTATTTTTACTTTCAAATGAAATATCTTGTTCTGGACATGGACAACACTTCTCCTTTTAAGAGGCAGGAAGAGTATAGCTTGGGTTAGCCAAACTCATTAGTTTTGGATGTTTGTCTCATGGATGGAAAAGAAGGAGTACCACAGACACACACAAATTCCAAAATAACTCACCACAAATTCTGAGTACGTCAACCCTCCTCCTATTGTTCACTCACTGAGCATCGTATTTAAATCAGGTTGCGAAGTCTTCCAGCATAGAAACCATGTCAAAACTATTACTTTTCTTTCCCTGAAACACCTCAGAATATTTTTTTCAGCTTTACAAATAAATAATCTTCACCTCTAGCTGTGAACCTGAGAGCAGGCAAGTGTAGTAGAGAATAGCAGAAGTCTGAGGCACATCCTTCACTCGTGGTGACCAATAAAAGAGGTCTTTCACCATCTGCAGCAGTTCATTTCAGTCTTGATTCTTCCTTAAGCTTCTAAGTTTACAATCCCATGGATGAAGGGACCTTGAAATAAAATGCGTGAGCAGATATTTTCCCTTCCTTCCTTGACTCCCTGCACAAACTCTCAAAGCCATGATGATCGTTTGCATTGTTATGAGCAGCAATATTCAAATGACAAACATTATAAAGCTACCGATGAACCTGTTGAGGCTGCTGGAAATGCCTAGAACTGGCCAGTGCTACTGAATCCTAAGTAAAGCCTTTCCATATGTTTTTTTAGGGCAAACTGTGGAGATATTGAAGGGACTGGCAAAGCCCAGCATTCGTTCACAACTGAAGACTGTTTCCCTCCCGTCCGTCCTAAATGGAAAAAAGCAGGAGCAAAGCCCTTCCCCTTGGTTCTCCTCCTCCCTTTTGCAGTCAGGGCTGGTAGAACACGCAGCAGAGACATGCTGCATCCCATTAAGGGTTGTAGCAGCAAACAGACTCTCCAGCAGCACCAGGGATTGTCATGTTCTCAAGTGCAGTAGCTAACAAACAGCTGAGAAGTTTCTGGATGAGCAGTTCACAGTGGCTGCAGCAGAGGTTACTGGCTTGGTCAGACTTCCCACTGTCTGTCGGCAGAGATCTCTTCTCCCAGGCTCTCACTGATCTGCAGATGCTACTCATCAAGAGCCCAGCTCCCCCAGCACTGAAATGCAGACAGATGAAAACCAAGAGAACAGGGGAGCACAAGCCATGTGTCAGGAGACCAGGGAATTTTCTGGGTGTGTATCTGCACCCTCAGTCTCTGACAAATTCACACATCTGCCCATTTTTTATTGTCATCCTTAGCAGATCTTTAGGAAGTGTCCCTGTGGACTGACTGTCCTTTGCTCTTTCATTGGATTTTGGAGTGGAATATCCAATAACAGCTATTTCTTGTGCAGAGGGGGTAGGAGTATGTCCACCTCTAAAGAAGCAGTGTTTATAAAGGAGTTCTTGCTTTCCCTGCCTGTTGGAGAAGAGAGAATTATCCTCATGCTTAACTCTTTCTGGAGCTCACACAGGGATCAGAAACTGGGGAAGGAACTAAATTTAATTTAACAGGCTTGGGAGAAAGGATAATGTAGAGTCTTGAGGCACTATTGGTGCTTCACCAATTACCTCTGGAGGGCCATTTTAGCCTTTTGAGTGCTGGGTAATGTCCATCATGAAAGCAGATGGGGCAGGGAAGCTCAGTGCATATGCGGAAAATGACTACCTGCAGGCTTTCCTGCTGTTAATAAGGCACATCCAAGTTAATTTAACAAACCTATTAGTTCAGATCATCAGCAGAATTTGAATCTAGGAAGTCCAGAGTCACAATATAAACTGATACCTGAATTTGGTTGTCATATTCCATTTAGACATGTATTTAACAGTGGGCAATCCCACCTGAGTTTATGTGAGTCCAAGTCTTGTATTCCCCCCTCTAGAACCCATTTTCATGAGTATTCTCCAAATATTTTAACTCTTAGCATTTTTCTTAAAATACATTCTTTTTTCTTGAGAGAGAATTTTTTTTTCTATCACAGAATTTTTCTCCATCACAGAAATATGAGTCTTTGTTTAAAAGTGTCAGTTTATATAGCATTGTACATTCTTTTCTTAATCCTTGTACAACAAAAATTTTCCACTGGCACTTCTCTGCATCTGGCTCGCTTGATGCTTTTGTAGGTTTGCAGTTTCTGTCTCCTTTTGCTAATTCCATCAGAATTAGCTTCCAGAGAAGCTGGAATTGGCCTGAAGTCCCTAGTAGCTTGAGTTAATTTGGGAAGAAATAGTGTCAAAAATTCCACCCAGAAATGATGCTAAACAAATGTTCAGGCAAGAAATTTCTCCCTCTAAATATTTCATCATGACAGATTCCCAGGGCACATTCCTGCTCAATCCCTTCAGTACTGGACTAATCAGTTACTTCAGATAAAATTCATGTCCACCAACTTTTCCTGTCCACAGTGCAGATGTCTGTACCCAGGTGTTTAACCTCCCGTGGAGAGTTCAGGGTTCAGCATAACTCTGACCAAAGATGATCATTTCACCAAGGATAGTGACATTTATCATATCCTGAGCTCCACTGGCTATATGGATCATCTCTGCACTACCTTTAGAGGACGCAGGGCTTGCTCAGGTGGAGATGGAATGGCCAAAATGCAGATTAACATATGTAGCCACATGTATTTTAGGGAGTTGTACGCCCAGTGTGGGAGCAGAGCACACTCAGGGTGGGTGGCATCTTAGCAGGCAGACTGCAACATATCCCTCCTGAGGATGTGCAAACATATTTCAGCAGCTAATAATTAAAATTAATGGGGATGAATTTTAATAGGAGTAGCAGAAGGAAGCACATTCCTGGCACAAGGGGGACATCGTGTCTGCTGTGGAACATCTGGATGCTCCACTTCCCAACAAATCCCAGGAAACTGGGCAAAATAAGCAGTTTTTCCATCTCCTTCTTATATCTTACAGCCAAATCATTTTTGCTAAAATTAAGACAGAGGCTTTTGGGAAAAGAAATAATATTTAAAAAAGAACAAACCTCAAATCAACCAACAAAATAATAATAATATTAAAAACAAAAAACAAAACAAAACAAAAAAACCCAAACCAAACCAGAAAAAAAAACCCAGAAAGAAATAGCTTGTAAAGAGGCAGACAATATTTCAGTCAAGGCAGTTAAAGCTATTCCATGGTTATATGACAATCTCCCAAAGCTTTCAAAGAGAGGGGTCATGCAGAAGTGACAGTGTTGGGAAGCCTTATGGGCTGCACTGTGAGCTCTGACTGTTCTAGTTCCCAAATAAAGGTCCAGCTAAGATTTAAAGCCTCACATTAAAACTGCTCTCATTTGCTCCTTCATTTTGAGAGGGGCTTTTCCATAGACAAGAGGTTAATAATAAGATACTGGAAAGGGTTCAGAAGGTGATTGCATGGCTTAGGTTAAACAAAGATTTACTGTACACAATCATTTGCTGCTGTAATTGCATCCAAGTGTATCTATATTTGATTGCCTGGGTTTTCTTTTGCAGCACCTTTAAATTGTTGTTCCACTACATGTGAAATGAATGGGACTTGACATTTAAAAACACTGTATGCTGAGCAAACCACTAACAAGGGAGATGTTTTATGATGTATTTAACGGGATAAAGATCACCATAGGTTATCACAGTTAAGAACCTTTCTTAGCCTGAAAGAACATAGTTTTTAAAAATAAACAAATAGATTTTTCTGTGGAAAAGCCAGCTTCTTGAAAGTTTGTGGGAGACTTTACTTACAGTTGAACCCACCTAGGGAACCACTGTCTTTAGTGTTATTTAGCCCTGAAAGAACTTCTCATTCCAGGATGGGTAGGCAGGAGCTGGCATCAAAATATGTAGGACCACAGGGACACTGAGTCCTCTGTGTCACTCTGTGTAGCATTTGGTTGCACAGATTCATCCCTCTTCATTGCACAGAAGTCATGAGAGCAGATGCATCTGATTTACTTGCTTTTCCTCCAGAAGAGTGTGGAATATTGTCCTTTTTTGGCATCAATCAGGATGTTGCTGTAAGAAACAGCCAAGGACCTTGAGACAGCTACTAACTGAGCCTGGAAAGCTGTTACCTGTCTCATAATGTTGTACCTCGTGATGTTTTCCATGGTAATTTTTTTTTCTTTCAAAAAACTGCTGTTTTCAGAACTGAGAGACCCAAATCTTGATATCTACTGATCAATGCTAGTCTTTACCTGAGTGGAAGTGGACAGAGGTGCAGGGCATACAGGGCTGGCAGACATTCATTACACTGACCACTACCAGGCTGAGTTGAGCCACGAGTCCAGTGTACCCAGAGGAATGCCAAAAGGATCTGCAGCATGAAACCAAATGGTTTCTTTTCAACTCAGGAAAAAAAACCAATGTAATTATGGAGCTCCACAAGCTTGAGGTGAGGTCTTGCCTTTTTAAAGAGCTCTGTGATGTGGAAAGCTACAGAGGGAGCAACAGGTTAAATGAACGGGCAACGGCAGCCAAAATGCAGCCTGAATAGATAAAAAGTAACACATGATGGAGGTGAATCTCCACTTTAAAAAGTTTAGCCCTAAATATGTCCTTGACTATGTCAAAGCATTTCATAGAGACAGAAGTTTTTCCCCTTTAACATTTTTCTTTTAGCTAAAATTATACTGGTACTGCATTATTATATTATCACAATGGCATATTTTTTCTTTCCCTTTCTCTTCTCTCACACAAAATCAATAGAAAGAAATATTGAAAATGTCCTATTTTCCCTCTTTTATTATAAAAAGACTTTTGCAGCAGCCAGAGGTTGTGGGGTTTATGATTAAGCAACACTGCTAACAGGGCCTAGACAGATAGGAACATGAAATACAACAAAAGGTTGAAAATTATAACTGAATTTAGGGCTGTGTGAGTCTTGATTTTTCAATATTGAACCCTTTTTTGAGTCTCTCATGGCCAGTGAAACAAGTTAATGGTGCTAGAAAATGAAAAGTCCCTTTTCTGTTTTGTCTTTTAATAATTTAAGGGCACCTCCAGCAACCAAAACAAATATATTTATCATTGTACACAAAGCCTTTAGGCGTGAACTCTGAAGAGGCACATTAGTGTCAATGCATCTGGTACACTGTCACTTACCAGTTTAATTTAACTCTTGCTTCTCCTTTTTTCCTGACACTTGTGTCTGAAGAGGTGTTGCTTGATGCTGGGGTTTCTTTCAGAAAAGAAAAACAAGTTAAATAGATATTATTTATATAAAAAGACACAAGCATGCAAAAATCTCTTGGCAAAATAGTTTGACTATGCAGAAGATCATGTTCAATAGTAATAATGGATGCATTTGATCTAAGACCTCTGAAATAACAGTATCTCTTCACTCCTCATCAGTCTGCTTGCACCCTGTGGGCAGGGTGGTTTTACTCACCATAAAGAAAAAATTGTACAGATGAACAACAAAATAACCCCTGGAAGGAATTTTCTCAGATTAAGTAATACATGAAGGATTAGAGCAGCAGCTGTGTTGTAGACAACAGGACTGCAAGCTTAAATCTGGAAGGAGTGAAAAGATATAACCATGCCTAAGAATCCTCATGTTTGATATCTCTTCAGAAGCCGCATTTCATGGTGGAATTTTATTATGGGGATCAGCTTGGGGCGACGTTTGTTTTGCATCATTACATCCAGCAGCCCGCTCTAGATCGTGAAGCAAGTCAAGTCAGCAGTAAAAGGGAAAAATTACTGCTCTGCATGTTAGTAAACAGTCCTGCAAAGGTGGATCCCTGAGAGTTCACAAACCCATTTTCACAGAAGGAAAAATAAAGGCAGAGCATCTGGGACAAGGTCATGCGGTAAAGTCATTGCTCAAGGCAGACTGAGATGTCAGCGCTTTTGGCTCCCAGAGCCGTGCTTTGAGTAGTGAACCAAACCCTCCCGTTCAGCAAGAAGTGAAATGTTAATGTCTGAGGAGCCGGGAGAGTTTACCTCGGCACATCAGCAGCACCGCAGGTTAATCAGGGTAACATCAGCACAGAGGCACTCCCAGAAGCCAAGAGACGCTGAGCTGCAGCTGCAGTCTTGTGACAGCCTGCAAGGGTCAGAGAGCCCAGCTGGCCCCGAATGTCCGGGAGCCAGCCTGACTCAAGGTGGGTGGCCCACAGCGGAACAGCACCTCAGCATCCTCAAGGAGTCCCTCCCAAAAAAGCAGGCTGATCTGTGGGGCAGAACAATCACCCCAAGCACATCCTCATTTTCATCCAACAGACATTTGTGAGCAAACCCAGCGCAGCCAGTCCTGGAGCCAGGACGTGCCTGGGAGGACTGATTTTGCTGTCTTTAGCCCTAGTTTGAGTAATCAGTTCCCTTGGCTTCAGTGGCATCAGCCATTATTTACCTTACTGTGAAAGAAGCAGCAACACAGAGGAGGTTTTCAGTTTCCCACTGGACTTCTGTCTTGGACACTGTCTTGCAGCCAGGCAGAATTATCAATCTCTTCTCCCAAAAGCTCTCCTCTCAGGGCTGGAAATCTTGAGATGCTGAAGGTCAGGAGATTTAAGGTACATTGGCAGAGCTCTATATCTCCAGCTTGCATTATTCTGGGTGCTGGCCAATGCTATCAGTCTCTTGCCAAAAAGGAATAGCTATTATGGCATTGATTTTCTGCCACAAAAAAACCAGAGAGAGTGACTTCTAGTTAAATGCAACAGTAGAAAATGCTCCAGCCTTTTACTGCAAAAACGGCTGTGTCGGTCTGTGTGTCTTGGTCTGTGATGGCTGAGTCTGGACTAAAATATTTTCAACACCAGTTCTGCACAGAGGAATTAGAAAGAGGCAGTAGAAACAACTGGCATGCAAAGGGCAGATTTTAGAAGTTGTTACAGATCGATCCCAAATACCAGAGGCTCCCCGTGACAGCAAGAAAAATGTTTATAAAGCTAATAATTGTGCTGGAATGGTAACATTCCACAGCAGGTTCAGATCTGCAGGCTGTGTCTATCATAGATAGATAGGGCCACACTACAGCAGTGATTTTTTTTCAGTATCTCTGTTGAAAATTTTATCTGCTTATTAACAAACATAAGCCCAGTCCAGGCTGTACCAAACACTTCAGCTTTAAACAAACAAACAAAATCCATAGTGACAATAAACATTAGTCACTAAGTAATTCCTAAGCTTTGTTGACTATCCAGATCACTTGGCCTCTGAGAATATATTTTCCTGCTGGATTTCTGGTGCATTCACCCTTTTTTGGCTAAGAATCTATATAATCCAAGTTTTTGGTTTTATTTTTGGCATGTCTTTTTTTTTTTTCAGGGCTTGGCCAGAGTGCAGAGGAAGAAAAAGTACGAAAGAGATGGAGAGAGAGAGAGAGAGAGACAGACTTGACAGGAAAACACAGGAGATACCTAACCTGCTCTGAACCCTAAATAATCATCTACTTCAATTCAGTTTGAGCCATTGAGGACATGAAGGGTCATGTTTTATTCTTATTTCTGCAGATTCAAAGAAGTCAGTGATAGCTTAAGCTCCCATTGTACAAGCTGAAAATGAACCTGAATTCATTGTATCCAAAAGCAGCCTAATCCATTTAAAAAAAGGAGATAATTCATTTAAAAATTCACAGTGACTTCTGCTGCTTGCGGTTTGCAAATAATGTTGGACCTGTGCCACAGAACAGAGAAAATGTGAATACAACCAGCACTTTAATTCTCACAAGCCCCAGTTTAGGAGTGTGCTTCTGGCTTTATCTAGGGTAGGTGAAATAACCTTCTCTTAATTGCTTAAGTTAATCTCAGACAATCATGACAAACTCTGTTTCCCAGCTCTTTTACTCTCCCAAATGAAATTTAGCTTTGTGCACTTGGTGCAACTTTTGGAGTTGTCTTCTGCAGGACCAGGGTTTGGACTCGATGATCTTTGTGGGTCCCTTCCAATCAGCATGTACTGTGATTCTGTGACTGGTTTGACCCTGTATTTTCACACAGATCTGGTTCTCACCGTCTCCCTGGTGGTACCCACAGCAGCGCTTGCCCTGGGAGATGAATTCAGGTGGAGACAAACCCTTGTGAATGTCTATGGGCAACTAAAGTTACACCTTCAAACCTTTCCATGAATTAATCTAAAATGTATTTACCCTTTCCAGAAAGCCTGGCAGAGGGTGGGAGGAGTCAGTATTACTAGCCCCAGCATCCCCACCTGCTTGGGCTCTCAGTCCCATGAATGTGCCAGTGTTGAGCCAACAATTCCCCTTTGCAATATAAAAACGGGGTGAGTATGAGCTTACTACCCAGCCCTGTGCAGAGGCCTCACACCTCCTTCATCCACAAGAGCTATGTTTCTCAACCACAGCTACAAAGGTTGGCTCCTAAGCTCAGCCTGTACCTGTGACTCATGGTTTCAGCCCCAGCAGCTTTTAATTCAATCCCAGGTGTGTTAAGCACTAGCCATCATCACCAATATATGTGAAATGGTTGTATTAATCTAGTTAAAACATACGAAGGTAGGACAGAGTCATTTTGCAGTAATGAATCACAGTCATGGAGATTTGAACATGGGGATTGAAAAGGAAATTAAAATAGAGTTTCCTGTATGGCTCATTCTCCAGCCCAGCATCAGCTCAGACAGGAGAGAGATTTCTTTTTGCTCATTAATAGCAGGAGCAGATCCAGCACCGCTTCCTGTCGACTCTGCCCTGTCCTGGACAGCAGTGACCACACGATGCCACTCAGGATTGGTGTTGGAAGTTCCCCAGCTGCTGCTCTGCAGTGCCTGTGGCACCATTGTGTCTTCTGTGACACAGAGAAAGCATCAGCTTCTGGCTTCAGATGTAATTAGGCACAAACCTAAGGATTTGGATGAACCATGGTTCATTATAAAACACTCATCTCTGAGAAAGAATCCTAAATTAAACCCCATGGGTCCTACCTGGCCATGACAGAGAGGGCTCTTCAGGGGTCCTGGTGCAGGAAGAATAAGGACATACCTGAGCATCTACTTACCTTTGTAAGAACATAACAATTTTTGCTTTTTCTAGACCCTGAATAATGAGCAGCACAGTAATCATATTAAAAAGGACTTTAAGGGCATGACCAGCTGCATTCAGTGTCAAGCATAACAGCCCTTGGAAGTGCTTAGTCACACTTTAACTACTGTTATTATTTTCCAAGCCTGTGTTTAACTCAGACAGAAATGTGCCTTTTTCTCACTCAGTGGAATATTGGCAGCATGTTTAACCATAACCTCCCACAACAGCAGGAGGGCAGGTGTGGCACCTTCTTTCACTAATGCAAAAGACACAGGCTGATAAAATAGTCTCAAGGTCTCACATGATTGTTGCCTTCAAAAAATCTACGCCCAGGGCCAGCTTTTGCGCTGATGTCCTTCTGATACTTTAGGTGAAGAACTATCCCATAAAAATTTGCTTTACTAACCACTACAGGACTCAGGAGCTGTAGGGACCAATAAAGCAGAGAGATCTCTGGAGAGTAAACACAGGGCGAAGAAAGAAATACAACAGAAAGAGGAGGGAGATACTCTTACACATGCCACTGAAGGGTGACCACTCCTTTCCCAGATAATGTCACAGTCCTAGCCAAGGGCTATTCTTTTGATCTTACAAGGCTGAAGATGTAGAACGAAGCCAACAGATCTGGGAAATCACAGTCCTGGAAAGCGGGAAGACAATATTAGATTAACACACCCAAAATGGATGTGTAGACATCCAGAAGATTTCATATTATATTCCTAAATAACAGGCAAAACTTTAGTGTCACCGTATGTTTACAGTCTTTACTGTGTAAATCCCCTCTGCTCTGAAGGTTTTTGTTGCTCTAGCAACAAAAGGGAAGGAAAGGAGGAAAAAGAGAAGGGGGAATGAAAGGAAGGAGCAGAAAATATAGTCTAATTGATAGGAAAGTTCAGAAAATCAGAAAATGGGAAAAGTAAACTGAAAGAACTAGTGGAGTTTTTTTGAGAAAAATACAAATATATATTAATAAATAGAGCTGCAACTCCTCAAAAATATAAAACGGAATAGCTTTCAAATTAGTGTTTTCACAGCTGCAGGCTACAGAGTTTATTGCTTGCAGTATGAAACCTAATGATGTGATGAGAAAAAAATCTGCAAACTCTTCCATCCAGCCCTAGACAGACTGACAGCCCTAGAGATCAATGTCCATTATTAACTTGCTGACTTCATGCACAGCAAGGCAGAGCATGAAGTTCTCTGGTTCTCTTCAGATTTGGCTTAATTGGATCACCTACAGGATGAGAGGATAATTTAGCATGCATGGCTAGCCACATCTTCATTGTACCCCTGAGCCTAGAACAAAGGCTCTGGCTAGGAGGGTGTGGACATCTAAGCAGTGAGATGCCCTGGGACTATCTGTCCATGTCTTGAGTCCCTCTGATCACACAGGAGAGGGCAACTGATCCAGTCACTTGTTCTGAACTGTCTCCAGTCCTGTGGCTCAAAAGACAAATGCCCATGTCAGACTCCTTTTGATAGAATCCTAATGAGAATTCAAAGGGAAAGGACCAAGCTTCTACCTCCAAACCATTCTCCTTAGGGATTTAATCTACCTCAACCAAAAGTAATAGGAGTTTTCTATAATTTCAGTTGGTGCAGTACCAAATCTATGTGGTCAGAGATGGGTCAGGGTCACAGATCACGTGTTGTGTTTTCTTCCCCTGATCATCACTCAGGAACTTTGTCCTTACTCAGGAACATCCTCCAGCAAAGTCTCCTACTAGAGTTTGCTTCTAGAAAATTAAAAAAGGCCTTGTTTTTCTTAACAAATTATGCTTTAAAAAAAAACTTAAGCCATCATGTGAAATTTCACAGAATTTTGTTCGCTAAAGTAACTAGAAGAGCTGCAAAGAGTTTAAACTATCATTTAGAGGGGATAAGAAAATTCATGGTTTAGAAACTGGTTTCTCAAAGAAAGAAGCAGCTCTATCATCTCATCAGAGAGAGACCCAAGGTCACCTTTATCCCCTAACTGCACCCCCACCACCACCCACCCCCACCATGGTTTTGGTGTCTGGCTGCCCAAAGAGATCAGCTGGCAGACGTCTCTAGCCAGGCTTTGCCTGTGTGGCCCCTGTGCCTCAGTCAGTCCATCCCTGCAGACCCCCTGGTCCCACCTCCATCAGCTGCTTCTTTGAATCTATTGACCATGGTGTCAGAGTAATGAGGCAGGAGTTGTCTGTGCAGCCGCTGACTCCATTATCTCACACAATATCAGGAGTGAAAAAATGGCTGCTGGGTTTTTTAATGGTCTGCCAGAAGAGCCTTGTCGATAATAATTCTTTAGTTGGGTTTGCTGGAAATTACAGCCGTCTCCTCTGCTCCAGCATCTTGCAGTTCTGCAGGAAATAGTTTTGAAACAGCTTCTCCAGCCTTAGAAAAAAAAGAATAATGAAAAAAAAAGCAAATTTGTCCATGTTGAACATGCCTTCCTCTCTCTTAAGCAACAATAAACGAGACTCTCTGGTTTCTCATCTCTCACTCTCCTGCCTTATTATTTAGGAGTCAGTACTAGCAAGACCCTCTCTGGTTCTCAGTTACAGCTTTGGATTTATTTGACTGATCCCAGCACACTCCTGGATCCCCAACTGCAGCTCACTAATGCACATCTCAGCAGCACCCTGTGGCACATGGCACTCTCAAAGGGACGAGCAGCTGAAAATCCTGCTTCTGTCGTGTTTCTTCTGAGCCAAAGTCAGCACAGCATCAGCATGTCCTGCTCCCCAGGGAACCTTCCCCAGGTCCCACGCTGGGCCATGCAATGCTCCACAAGCCTCTTGATCTCACACAAGATGCAATAATTGTCTCAAAATCCCCTCCCTGCTGTAACTGAGTCTGCACTGGGTTCCTCCTGTATTACAAGAGTTCTCTGTACCACTGTTAGCAGCATTTTTTTCCCAAAAATTCTTTGGGAAACAAAAAAAAAAAAAAAAAGAGAGAGAGACCTTGGGTATGAACTGCTGGCTTGTTTAGCGCAAAACCAGCCTCATCTAGAGTTGTATGAAATTTCTTGGGGGGGGGCAGAGACTCAGCTGGTTTGAATCTGAGTTCTTCCTTTCACTTAAATGGAAGTCATGCCACATTACACCAAGTGCAGCTCTGATTTGGGGTATTTAATTCATTTCTCCTCTGGATATCATGCTGGCCATCTCCTGAAATATTTCTTGCAGGTTGTCCCTTACTATGGGTTCCAGGGAGAAATAAACTCTGGCTTCTATTATTTTAATGACATGCCAAACTCTTCTAGGCATTTCCCACCACTAATCAAAATAAACAGACTCTCTCTTACCTCAACATCTTCAGTAAAAAAACCTGTCAGGTAAAGCTGGGACTGCAAGCAGTGCATCAGTGTGGTGGCCTGGTCATTTGGCAAGGGTCTGAGGCGGAGGGGTGGCCAAACTCAAACATGGCACCCGTGTTGTGGGTCTAAGTGATGGGAAAACAGTGCTGCTTTAGGCCTGACAGAGAGTAGACAAAAAGTCCTGCATCATCCCTCACAGCCAGCTCTGCAGCATGACAGTCGATTCAAGAAGCAGCTGTGAACCAGGAGGAGCAGTCTGAGGGTGGAGCACCTACAAAACTTCCAGATAGAAATGTTAATGTCATCTGTTGGATCCAGGGAAGTCACTGATTGGACATACTGTGAGAAGAGAATGGATTTCTGCATGGCTCAAGTTTAAAAAGTGGGAAATGGAGGACAAAATGCATGCCAGTGGGATGGCCAGGAATCATAGAATGATAGAACAGTCTGAGTTGGAAGGGCCCCACATGAAATGAAATCCAGCTACTGGCTTTACAAAGGACACCCGCAAGATTCACTCCATGTGCCTGAGAGTGTTGTCCAAAAGCTCCTTGAGCTCTGTCAGGCTTGGTGCTGTGACCACTGCCCTGGGGAGCCTGTTCTTTGCCCAACCACCCTCTGTGCGAAGACACTTTTCCTAAAACCCAACCTAAACTTCCCTTGACACAGCTCCAGCCATCTCCTCAGGTCCTGTCACTGTCACCAAAGAGAAGAATGCCTGCCCCTCCTCCCTCACAAGAAAGTTGTAACTGCAATGAGGTCTCCCCTCAGTCTCTTCCAGGTTGAACAGACCAGGTGTCCTCAGCCACTCCTCATGAGGCTTCCCCTCAAGGCCCTTCACCATCTTCATTACCCTCCTTTGGACACTCTCTAATGGCTTTGTATCTTTCTTATATTGTGGTGCCCAAAACTGCACACAGGACCTGAGGTGAGGCAGGAGAAGACTGGGAGAGTGGTGTTTGGGGAGGGCTTGGAGGCAAGGAGTGTGGGACACATAAAGAAAGCTACAGGAGAGAAGCATTGCCAAGTCTTTATCTGATGCTGTGTGTCTGCCAAAGCATGGAAAAGCATCCAAAAAGTGGCAAGTAGTAGAAGGTAGGAGGAACCACAAAAGAGGGCAAGGGAGTGGTGATGAGGAAGGGATACAAGATGGAAAAAGCACATGGAGACATTTTTTCAGAAAGAAAAATTCCATCAATGCTTAGGAAGCCAAGAGGAGCAACTTCGGGAAGGAACACTTTAGAAAACAACAAAATAACTTCCTCCAAATCAAAGAGCTTTCAGAGAAACTATGAATGACAGGGGTCAACAAAAGGTTGGATTTTGTGTGAATAAGTTCACCTCCTTTTAACTCTCAGACTAAAACACCAGCTACTTGCAAGGCCTGTCAACCCCTCTCTTCTGTCCTCCAACCAGCAGGCTGAACGCAACATTTTGATGACATGTTTGATGTCATCTCAGTGCATGCAAAGCCAGAAAGGGCTAAAGACTTTTACTGTCTGTTTACTGTCTGTGGACCTCTGAACACTGACCATCTTTTAAACTTGGCAGTCAGTCTGTTTTAAAACTGGTTGCCACACAGCAGAGTTGGGAATTCTTTGCCTCATCTTTTATTCTACATTTCTTCCTGAGTTTTTCCTCAGACAGGGACAGACTCCTCACTGGTGAAGTCTCTTGTCTACTTCCAGGCATTATGTCCTGGATCACAGTCCTTTAACAGCGTTGAACTCAAACCATTATAAAGCAAACTGAATTCAGCATGCACATATTTGCCAGACAAATTGAATTTGCTTCCACTCAGTTAATTAGGATAAGCTTCTATTCTCACATCAACTGTTTTGCATTCGTACACAGACACGGCCTCCTCCTCTTCTCCCTGCAATTACCAGCAGAAGGCCAGCAGATTTGCAGACATTCACCTCATGGCTTCTCTGTGGCTCAACTGAAAACCACCTTCTGGATCACACAAGGCTCTTCCTAGACTTTGACATCCAACACCTCCTGGAGAAGGCATCTCAGTTAACATGGTCACATCTCAGGCCTTCAAAAGAAAAACCTACCAAAAAAAAGAGAAAGACAAGAAATTGCTCAAGAACAAAGAAAAAAAAGTTGTTAAAAAAGAAAACATCTTTTTTTTTTTTCACCTTGCCCCAAACAGATAGCTTCAACCCTCTTGTAGGCCAGCACAGATTAGTTTAGGAAATCAGAAACAAGAAGTGGCCAAGAAAGCATCTATCCTGGGACTTGGTGGTGCTGTGGTTGTTACCCCATCTCAGTAGCAGGGATAGTCACATGTACCTGTCTTTCAGTGTCCTTCATTATATGCCAAAGCACAGAGCCACAGGACACTATTAATTTATCATTATTATCATCCAAAGTTTCCTGTTTGCTGTATCCTAAGGCACTCCCAAAGAGTGGTTATTCAAAGAGGGGAGCTCAGTTCACAATGAACACCTTTCTGTTTCAAAGTTTAAACACCATATCAAATCTTCACCTTTTCTGTCCCATCTCCCCCACGTGTTCCAGAGCCCTGAAGTGCAATGTTATTGCTTTTAGCTGCACTAAGATCTGAAGAATAAGGCCAAATTCACTCACCTACCCTCATCGACTTAGCCCAGTTCTTCTAAGACAGATGCATGTGCACAGAAGCCTAAAGCACTGCAAAAGCTGAATCTTAATCAGAGATATTTGGTTATACCAAGATCCCAAGAACATCCTTACCTAGCGGCAACCTTTGTCTTTCAACTCTTCTTCCATGTGTTTTCCTTTGAATCTAAGTCCATGCAGATTCTTAATCAAATCACAAAATAATCAGCTCATGATTACATTTTAAGGAATAAATAGCACATGACCAGCATTAATCACTCATTACATCCCATGTAGGTGGCTAATTCCCAAGGACTTCCAATAAAATCTAGGAAGTGCTGTGTTTTTCCTTGAACACAGTAGCCTTCATCCAAATGAAATGGAATTTTTTTCTTACGTCTAATTTGTTAACACTGCAGATCTCAGAATAGATATTGGCAATGTTGCTAATAAAAACATTTTAAAGTTATTGCCCTCATTGAAGTCCTATAGGATTTTATTAGAGCTAATGCAATTCCCCCAGACTCTGATGGTAAAACCACAATTTTCAAATCATCTTACAGGTGTATCATTGCCATTACTGTACTTATTGGTTTCCTTAAATACTGAAATATATCAAGGAAGAGAACGAGATTGTTTAAGCAGGTACATTTCCCACAAAACATTGTATTAACCATGCTCTAGCATAGCTCTAAAATAGATAGATTTCTATCTGGGAGACAAAAGCAGGAAAGGTCGGGGGGTGGGTTACTGTGAACCAGTTGGTGATCAATCCTGGCTGAAGACATGACTTTTCAGTTCCCATACTACAGAAAACCCCAGCCCCCACCACATTTTGTTGTGTTATGCTTTTCCCATTATGCAATGTAGTTTAAAGAAGTGCACCCTACAGATTGTGACTGCTTCACTAATATTCTCATCAAGCCAAAGTGTTCAGTTGTTGCAGCACAGTGGGTGGAGGGGGGAGGGGGGGATATAATCTTTAAAAATAGATCCTAAAGTCTTTACTTAGATTGTAAAAAAAATTCTTTAAAAAAAAAATTAAAAGAAATCCAAGCTACCACACACTCCCCCATTTGTCTGAAAGTGATTTGTTGGCAAGAATAGAAATTTGGTTTCCAAGGTACAGTGAAAGAGCATAGAGACAGCCTGAGGAATGGGATAAATATGCCATATTTCTCAGTTACACAAGGTGCTGTAGCTAAGGGGAGAGGCAAAGGGGGTACCAGGATGAAGCTGCTTGCCAAAAACGCCCCAGAACATTTGCATGTAATGCCTTGTGTTGGAAAGTGGAGTACAGGTGTGACTCACTGCTGAGGCAGCCGTGCCAGCCACTCTGCACAGACCCTGCAGGGCTGAGAGATCCTTTACAGCTTGCTCAGACAAATTCCATGTGCCAGCTGCTCCTTGAATGGGGACAGGCTCCCTCCAGCTTTCACAGAAAGACCCAGTGACACTTGCATTGCTTGTGATCCTTTAATGGTTCTGAATCCTGCAGGAGTTTCTGGCAGCGCTGGTGCCTTTGCTGCAAAAATCAGTATTTAGAGAGATGCAGCCCTGCACGGCCCCTTCGCAGGCTGTCAGCTCTCCTTGCCTGCAGAAACGCAGCCAGAACTGCCAGCTGGACCGAGGGACAGGGAGAGTTTCCATATGCACCTGAGGCCAGGAGAGGGATGGTGAAAAGTTGAGTTTGGGGGATGAAACCCAGATCCTTGGGGTGACCTTTCCCTAAAGAGCTCCTTGTAAGAGAAGGGGTATTTAATTCCACCTTAATTTTCACATGGCTCTGAGGCTCCTGCTGAGCCTGGGGCAAAGCATCAGAGGTTGTGGGAGAAGGGTTTGGATGAGCAGTCACTCAGTTCACATGCTGAGATGCTTTGTGGGAGTCACAGCCTGAGGTGGGATGAGTTTCACGAAGACCAGGAGCATCCTCAGAGCCGTTTTCCTTTGAGATGCCTGTTCTCATGCTCAGCCTGCAGACCAGAGGCTCTCAGGTGGATTCCCACCCATTCATCAGGTGCTGGAGTCAAGCCTGCCTGGGCTCCTGTTGCAGTTGGTCTTTGCCAGCTCTCCACACAGGATCCCTTTTGCTCCTGTGCACCCAGAGAGTCCTGGTACCCAACTGCAGAGGCGACATTGCCACCTCAGATGGCAAAGTGGGGCTAAAATGGATTGTGAACGAGTCAGAAATGAGAAATAAGAAAATGACACAAGTGCTGGAGAGGACAGAGCAATGACTTCAGGCTACCATGACTGGAGTAGCCCTGGGAAGGCTCCAGTACATGAAGTAAAGACCAGATTAACTGTGTTGATCACTTTTTCATGCCTCATTGTGAGGTTCACTTTGTGACCCAACTTTCTTTGCAAAGTCCTTTGCAAAGGCACCATTTTTAGTATAAAATATTGCTTTAGCTATCTATCAATCAATCAATCAATCAATCAGGCTCATTGATGTTAAACCCTTACCCTTACTGGGATATTGCCTGCAAACTGATACACAACAATGGATAATGGCCATTCCATTTCATTCCAACTTCTTGCCTTCAGGAGTAAGAGATCTCAGCTCTTTCTTATGCAGAGCAGCCCCTCAACTCACATTTCCCATTCCACAGCCCATGTGGGCTTCTGCTCAAGCTTGTGGTGATGTGAAGGTCAACCAAGGGCAAGGAGATGCCCTGGATGCACTACAGAGGAAACACCCAAAGTCACTCATAGAGACATATTTTCTTCTCCTCTGAAGTACTTTTGCATTCCTGGTTTATCCCATAAAAACTCCCAGCCCTGGACCCTTTGCTTTTTCCAGGTGGGCCCAGCTGAAAGCATCTACAAACTTCTGTGGTGGGGTGGGGAAAGACTTCAACTTTCTGTGTGTCCTTCCAGCCTGTGGGAATGCTGGGGGGAAGGATGAAGAGGTTGAAAGGTATCAAGACATAGACATATCCTTCTGTTAACAGCCTACAGTGTAGCCAAAGCTTCTTGCAGGTTATTTTGGATTGCATCCTGTAAGTCAATAAAAGAAAAAAGAGATAGACATAGGACACCAAACACACTTCTTGTGCCTCCACCTAAAACCATAGCACAGAAATCCCCCAGCTCAGTGATGCCCTATCTCCTGCATGGCAGTGGGCTGCACAGCCCTGATCTATCACTTGAGCAGAGACATTTCTCAGGGTTACTTCTTGAGGCTGAGAGATCCCTTACCCAGCATCTGATATCTAGATGGAGATAAGCAATATTTCACATTGGGCCTACAAGTTCATTGTATGCTGGCACCATATACCCAGCTGTAGGTTAATTATTTGAAGTGAAGTAAGTGGTAGAGTGTTTGACCACTTTTTAAATCACTTTCATAATCATTGTCATATCCCTGTCTAAATTATCATTCAAATCATCACCTAAATCACCATTAAATATTTTTCAAATAATTGTCAACTCATTGTTAAATCACTGTTTAACTAACATCCAATTATTGCTTAATCACCAATTGATTTTCACTCAATCACCAATTAGTTTCCATCCAATCATCATTTGATCATTAATAAAAACTTTAAGTCAACCCCACAGCTATGGCTTCTCATAATTCTCCTGTGACAGAAGTCTCAAGGGCAAGCTGAGGGGACATGGTTAAGCAAAGCAATTTTTGCACATTTAGCCCTAAAGCCCCCAGTCGTGCCCAAAGGTCACCTCACTGAAACACCACATTCTGTGGAGTGTGGAACTCCACTGAAGCTGAGCTGGAAAAGCATATGATTCACAACACAGATAGCATCTAATGCTTGGGTTATTTTCCTTTAATAAACCTTTCCTGAACCGAACTATTTTTCCTCTCTGTGTCCCCACCCCTCATCCTGCTTCCACCAATAAAGGCATTTCCTATTGCAGCCACAGGAATACTCCATCACTGCACCAAAATTTCCTACAGCCTTCCCAACATTTGCCCTCTGAAATGCATGAATCTGTATGAAGGCTTTCACACAGCTGAAGAGCTCACAGAAAATCTAGAAGAGCTCAGCAAGATGTTGAAAAGTCAACCATCAGCTCTGCTCCTCATTCCCTGAGAGCAGTTGGTGTAAACCTCTGTGGGGTGGAGGGTGGGGAGTGGAGGAGGGAATGGGGCACCCCAGTGTTGAAGCAATGCTCTGCCTCCCCTGCACTCAGCCACCACAAGTTTCAGCTGCAGGCTTTTGTTTTGAAATCCCTAATTTTCATGGTGTGTTTATTGATTTGAGCAGATAAAGCATTGGGTAGATCAAATAGCTTATTAATTTTCAGGGGAGTTACATTTCTTACTGATTATAAAATTTGTTGCAGAGCTATACCAGGTTTGGGTATTAAACCACCTCTTTAATTTTTTTTTCCAATGTATGAACATTGGTTATTCCTGGGTAGAGGAACATTCTTTTTGCAAGCCTGGACTGTGCCCAGTCCCAACTGGAACATGGGGAAAAGGTGCAGCTCTGGTGATGTGGTGGGTGCTGTCATTTGTGTTCTGCTCACTGGAAAGATCCCACCCAAGCCCTGTTTGTACTCAGTGAACATGGGGTGTCCCTGCTGTAGAGATAAGGGGGAATGGGTGACACTGGGATGGCACTGCAGGACAGGCAGTGCTCGTCTGGCCCATCCAAGGGCTGCAGGACCTGGCTGGAGGATCAGTGCAGGTGATTTCAGGCTGTGCTGTGCAGCTCCTGGGGGAAACAGCAGCACTGCTTTTCAGAAGGATTGCTTTTCATTTGATTTCACTTTTTTTTTTTTTGCCAGTAAAAGATTCCTGCAAACACTGAGCTTTTAAATTAAAGGGAGTTAATGAAAGTGTACCTGTGGTAACTATTACCAGATCCCTTGTACATTCAACAGTCGCATTAAGATGATTTCTTATTGTCTCTAAATCCATTCCAGAGGTATGTTCTCGCTGTTACAGCCCTCCTGTGCACCATTGCAGGTGCAGGTTTGCTGCCCAGCATGGCAGATAAAATACTGTCCAACTGTGTTGCTACAGCCCTGACTTGGTTTTTAATTTTTTTTTTTTTTTTGAGACAGATGAGCTGGGGCTTACCATGAGCCCTGCTCAACCTCGCCTGTGGATAAAGCATGTTCTTGTACCCACATCCCCTGGGTCTTCCTAATGCAAATGGATACTTCACCTAAAAGGAGAGATCTTTTGTTCTAAGAACAGAAATGCAGTTTTCAGCTGAGACTGTGCTGCGTTCTATGAAACAATATCAAACAAGACAGAAATGGAATGTTGTTTTGGTGTAGACAAGGCTGCCGCAGCCACTCCAGTCCCCTGAATGGATTAGGCAGGGTTTACTATCAAGGCAGACTGTCCAAAATATATCTGGTGCATTGTCAGTCATAGGTAGCCCATGAAATACACATTTTCATACAGCAGTCGCTTCATTTTGATTGAACCAGGCTTTTGTCCCTGAGCTCTTCTCTCATACAGATGGGGAGTTCTGCCACTCTTTTAGTTTTGGTCCAATTCTGAGTCATTGATTGTTCCTAATTCCCAATGCCTTGGTTTTTCTGGGGGGGGGGGATATTTCTTTACTGAGAGGTCAGGTCAAACACTGGAAGCAGCTTCCTAGAGAACTGGTCAGTGCCCCAAGCTTGTCAGTGCTTAAGAGTCATTTGGATAACAACCTTAATAGCATGCTTTAATTTTTGGTCAGCCCTGAAGTGGTCAGGCATTTGGACTGGATAACCATTGTAGGTTTCTTCCCTCCCCTTCCCTCCCCTTCCCTCCCCTTCCCTCCCCTTCCCTCCCCTTCCCTCCCCTCCCCTCCCCTCCCCTCCCCTCCCCTCCCCTCCCCTCCCCTCCCCTCCCCTCCCCTGGGTGGGTCAGGCATTTGGACTGGATAACCATTGTAGGTTTCTTCCCTCCCCTCCCCTCCCCTCCCCTCCCCTCCCCTCCCCTCCCCTCCCCTCCCCTCCCCTCCCCTCCCCTCCCCTCCCCTCCCCTCCCCTCCCCTCCCCTCCCCTCCCCTCCCCTCCCCTCCCCTTCCCTTCCCTTCCCTTCCCTTCCCTTCCCTTCCCTTCCCTTCCCTTCCCTTCCCTTCCCTTCCCTTCCCTTCCCTTCCCTTCCCTTCCCTTCCCTTCCCTTCCCTTCCCTTCCCTTCCCTTCCCTTCCCTTCCCTTCCCTTCCCTTCCCTTCCCTTGCATTTGTTGGACCCACAAGCACAAGGTGCACCACACACACAAGCTGAGGGTGGCTGCTCAATGTGCTCCCTTGCTCAGGTCATTGGGGTTGTTGCACACTCTGGCTACCACTGCCTGCAGCACCAGAGCCTCCTCTCTTAATGTGAATTACAGTATCCACAAGACAGAGGCTTGAAAACTGTGAGGAGTTGCCTTTTTATCTTCAGGTAAAAGTGAGAAAAAGAGCTGCTGAAGTGTTTCCTCCTGGGGAAGACTGTGGAATAAAAATAAACTTTGGGTCAAAGTAAGAAAAGCTGTAGCTACACATGTGAGGCAGTTGTCTTTCATTCCTGAGCTCTGTGGGTTGGTCTGAGGAACTCTGTCCTTCTAGGCAACGAGAATCTGCCCCCAGACCGCATCCCACTCTCCTCTGGACACAAGCAATATTTGGGATGTTCTGAATGTGGCAGAGAACCACCACTGCTTTGGTGCCATGGAGCTGGGGGGTGGCTGTGCCCATCTGCAGTGCCAGGGCCTGATGTGCCCTCAAGTGTTTGGAAGAGGAGCTGGGAACCCCATCACAGTGCTGAGGAACGTGGCATTTAGCAAAGCTTAACTTCTTGCTGCATGGCAGTGCCTCACATTCAGCATTGCACATGAAGCACTGGGACCAAGTATAAAGATGTTGTCACTAAGCAACAAAACACGGATTTTGCAGGAGATAGTAAGGTGATACTAAACCTCCTCTCCTCCTGCCTCCTCTCCAATGCACCAAGGCTGCCAGAACCAGTCTTACCTGTGTGCTGGTGGGGAGCCAGTGGGAGGACTGGGGATGAGATGAGGAAAGAGAGGACAAGAGTATTGTGGACTTGTTGGGGTCCCTCCCCTGCCATGTAGCCCTGAGGGAGGCACGGGGTTTCCCTGCCCCTGGTCAGCCTTGTTCCCCATGGGTTGGTTTGTGTTCCCCTGCACGGGCAAAGCAGCTCGGGTGCTGACTGCAGCAGTCCCTCGGCAGAGCCCCGGCGATGCGGCTGGGGAAATAAACATCTCTGAAACATCTAGCAAGAATCCGTCCGTATATTTGTTTCTTTTCCACGGGACTCCTGGTTTGATATAGGCGTGTTGCAGTATCCCCACTGCAACATTATGGTGGAGAATTGAGGACAGAACGATCCCCGATCCCTAAGCGACTTTGTGTGAGTAAACCCTGGAAAGTTTGGATTCTTCTTCTTGGTTTTGTTTTGCTATTCCATATCTAAACTATGGAGGAACCGTGGGAAGACTCTTGGCTTTCAGAGCCGCATATGGACATTTATCTTAAACTTAAAATGATTCTTGAACAACGATTTGTAAATTTTAGCTTGATTCAAGCTCAGAAAGAACTGAAACACTTCCTGGCATGGTTGTTTAAGGACTTTTTCTATGTTTCTTGGGATTTAATTCTTACCAAGAGCTTTTGGAAGACTGTTTGGACCCAGTTAATATTTGAGTCAAAATATATGCCAATGGAAGAATATTTTCGTGAATATTATTTAATAACCGAGACTGTTGAGCAATGTCAGCTGTGTCCTGGTGAAGGGAAGCCTGGCTCAGGGACCGTGTGGCCTCGGCCACGTGCACCGAGCGCTCTCCGAGCAGCAGCGAGACGGTTCCCGTGTGCGGGCGGAGCCATGCGGGCCGCAGTGTCGGTGGCGGAGCGAGGCGCGGCGGGAGCGGCGGGACCCAGCTGTGCCCGCCCGGCCCCGCGCAGCGCGTGGTGGAGCGAGCCCCGTGAGCGCCCGAACGAGAGGGGCGGCGCGCGGGCGGCGGCTGGCGGCGGCAGAGTGGAGCTGTGCCCAGCCGAAACGCGCGCTGGAGCGGGGCACGGGGGGCTTGGGGGCCCAGCCGAGACGTGGGCGCAGCCCCTGGCAGTGGCAACGCAGCTGAGAGCAGAGGAGGCGACGCACGGAGAACGGAGCGGCGCGGCCCAGCCCGGCCCGCGCGGCCCCGAACGCGACCCTGGGAAAAGGGCGCCGAAACCAGCAGCGCCGATAATTCCAACACGGGAGCGACCGAAAGAGAGAGCAAAGACACAGCGAGACAGAAAACAGCAGCCACTCGGAAAAAGGAAAAGACCATAGTAGCTAAGATCTTAGGGACAGTGAAATGGTATAATGTTAAACAAAATTATGGTTTTATAACAAGATGTGATAACCAGCAAGACATATTCGTGCATAGAACTGCTATTAAAAAGAATAACCCTGAAAAATGCATTCCAAGCTTGGGAGATGGAGAGGTGGTGGAATTCAAAATCATACAAGGTAGAAAAGGGTTACAAGCATCGCAGGTCACTGGGCCTGATGGTGTTCCTGTAAAAGGCAGTATATATGCAAAAAATCGTAGTCATGTTAGACAATATCTCCATTGTAAACCCCCCCTACAGTCTCCCTTTCCTAATCCCACCTTTCCCTTTTACCCTATGTCCTATTACCCCCAGTGTATTCCCAATCTGTTTTTTCATCCATGGTTCCCCTCACAAAACCCTGCCTTTGCCAATTGTTTCCCCTACAATTCCTCTCCGATGCCGATGGGGGGATGAAAAGGGGGAGGGAAGAGATTGAACCCTCTCCTGCTTCAGTTTCCCCACAGGCATGTCCAGAGAGTTCTGTCTCCCTTCTGTCAGCCCTAAGATGTTCCACAGAATCTGTTTGGACATTTAAAGACTCAGGAGGGTGGCTTGTTTTGTTTTGAAACTGTCCCTGTTATGTTTATCCAGTTGTCTTCATTCTCCTTTTATTAAAATAAAACGGGTGAGATGTTGGGGTCCCTCCCCTGCCATGGAGCCCTGAGGGAGGCACGGGGTTTCCCTGCCCCTGGTCAGCCTCGTTCCCCATGGGTTGGTTTGTGTTCCCCTGCGCGGGCAAAGCAGCTCGGGTGCTGACTGCAGCAGTCTCTCGGCAGAGCCCGGCCATGCAGCTGGGGAAATAAACATCTCTGAAACATCTAGCAAGAATCCGTCCGTATATTTGTTTCTTTTCCACGGGACTCCTGGTTTGATATAGGCGTGTTGCAGTATCCCCACTGCAACATGGACTGATTCAAACCAGATGTGCCAGGTGTGAAGGGAGAGCCCAGACAGGCAGGAGTCTTACTGTCCTCTCAGTGCCTAACGTTGAAATCAGGCAGGCAGCTGAGCAGGGCAGGAGGTGGACAAGCCATGAGAGGCACTGAGAGGGGGGTGATGCCTTAAGAGGCCTCCTAGAAACAGAGACTAGACAAGAATAAGGGAATAAAGGTAGGTATTTATTTGAAAGACCTTCAAAGGTACACCCTGGGGAGCCCACAGGCTACTGCCAAAAATGGAGTCCAAGATGGACAACAGGTCACAGGTTCTTCACGCTTTTCTAAGTCTGGTTCATTCGCATATCAGAGTTCATTCTCCAATTAAACCTTCAGTTAATGATGCCATTTCCCCAAGCTTGCCCCCCTTTTAGAGGCTTTGCTTTACACATTTTGGGCCTAGGACAGTCTGAGTGCCCTTGCACAGCAGGCCTGGGGAGGCTTTATTATGTCTACCTAGCATGAGAGAGCAGAAGTCAACGGGCTACAAGAAACTTCAGAGTTACACACTAGGCAGTACAGGATTTCAAAAACATGAAAGTTAAAACCTAGGGCATCAGGGGGACTTCATCCACAGCACAGGACTCAGGGCTGTGTCTGAGCATTCCAAACCCAGAAACCCAGGGTTTGAATGAACAGGAAAAATGGTACAGTCTATTTGCAGAAAAGTGACACTGAGAACATTGAGGGACTATGAAATAAATAAATCTGATGTCAGAAAAAAATTCCCTGAAACTAAAAATCTAAAGCAAGGGGAAAAAGAGGTTTGGAACTGACCAACAGAGCAGTGAGCAAGACTGGTGCAGGGGCTTTGTCAGTGTTGAAAGCAGATGTCTGCCTGGTCTGTGATCAGTGCCCAGCATCGCTGCTCTTTGCATTGCCACCAAAACAACCAGCCAATGTCCCCAGCACGACAAGCGGAGGCAAAGTGACCCCAGTGATGGTGATGGGTGGCACATTTCCATTAGTGTCCTGCATGTGCAAACAGATAGAGCATCACCTCCCAGCTGCCAAAGCACTGCTGCCTTATCTACAGTGCAGCCAGGGGTGCAGGGAACAGAGAGAGGGAAAATATGACCATGCTCATTCGGGAACAGCTCAAAAAGCCTCTCAGCCAAGGGTCTCATCAGAGCAGGTTTGCACAAAGCTGACAGGAAGCAGGTCTCCCTCTTCCCCCGGACATTTCACATGGGTGGTCCCCAGGAGAGCTGTATTTCCCCATCATGTGGCTCCTTGCTGACATGCTGCCTGGTGCCCTGCTCACTCAGAAGGTCACCGTGCACCTGGCCCATGGTGGGTGTAGTGGAAAGGAAAAGTACTGGGAATGAGCCACAGTCCTCATGTTTGTACCATAGTGGCTGAAGAGTCCAGGTACAAACCTGAATCCCACACTACTGCATCCTGGAGGGGGAGGGAAAGGGGTTTGCTCTGTCTGATCTCCAAAGAAATGAGTCTCCTGTGTTCAGAGTTGGTGTTCAGAGGTATCTCCCTGGGCCCTGTGAAACTTTTAAACCCATTTGCTCACTTCATCCATGTTTGATGGGACAGGACACAGTGATTTATAGGACAAGGGGAAATGGCTTTAAACTGAAAGAAAATAGGTTTAGATTGGTCATTAGGAAAAAATTCTTTATTGTGAGGGTGCTGAGGCCCTGGCACAGGTTGCCCAGAGAAGCTGTGGCTGCCCCATCTCTGGAAGTGTTCAAGGCCACGTTGGATGGAGCTCTGAGCAACCTGGTCTAGTGAAAGATGTCTCTGCCCATGGCAAGGGGGTTGGAATGAGACCCTTAAGGTTCCTTCCAACCCAGATTGTTCTGTGGTTCTGATTTATCTCATCTGAATGCACTGGTCTGGTAAGTGCATGTCTCCATCTCAACTCATCACCGTGGCCTCTCTTTACAGCCACTGGCAAAACCCAGGCATTTCAGATTGGAAATTTTCCTGATACAGGGTGGGTGTTGCCTTACAGAGCCCCTTGTCCTGTGGATTTTTTGGGAAGCACAGATTAGGTGGCTCCTGTTCATACCCAGTGTTTTTAAATAAAGAAGTTTGTGTTAACAACACTACTGATCCTTCCTGTTGTTTTTCTCAACAGAGCTTGTGTGACCCCAAGCCCCCAGCATGGACAAGCTTTAGAGGATGTGATTTTATATTGAAACCAACAGCAGCAACATTTGGAGAGTACACAAAAAGGAAAATCCGGTAGATTTACCCAATATTTGTGTTGAAAATAATATCCCAAAGCATTTGCACCTATTTTGTCTTATTTTTCTGCTAAATTAAATGCACATTATCCACCTATCACCGCATGCAAGTGGCTTACATTGATACACAATTCAAAAACTACAGACCTGGGCCAGGTCCCTGCAGTGCCCTCCTCAAGAGACTTGTAAAGACACAGCCCTGGCCAGGACTTCAGCCACGAGTGGAAAGACAGGAGCACCTTCTTTCTCTTCCACTTATAGAGTCTTGTGAGACTCAGCTCTGCATGGAAGTGAGAGATGGGATGGGATGGGATGGGATGGGATGGGATGGGATGGGATGGGATGGGCAGGCTTTATGCCTTCCTCCAGGTTTATGGAGGATGCCATGGTAGGGAAGGACAATTCTTAGCTGGTCTGCCTTGTGTTGGGGCTCGGCAATGGTGGCATCTTCTCTGGTGACATCTTCCATGTAAGCAAATGCCCAGAGCTGGCTGTAGGGTTCATTTGAATAAATTAAATTCTCCTGTTCAAGTCTTATTTCATCACTCTTCTGTTCTTCTCTTTGCTTAATTAACATTCACATTCTGTTCTTGTGCTCTCTCCAGCGACCTGCAGACACCCTGGCTGGCAAGGTGACATCCTGCTGGGGTGACATCCTTCTGCATCCCTGGAGTCCATACCCCCAAAACACACAAATCACATTTGCAGCAAAGGGGAGCACATCCAAATACTGCATGTGTTCCATAAATCCTTATAATTCTCAGGAGCCTGTGGCCTTTCTCAAGCCAGAGCTGAGGAAAAGAACAATCATTATTAAACTGGTGAATTGAGAGTTGGGGGGGGAGAGAGGGGGGCAGGTGTTGGTGGGGTTTTTTGTTTGTTTTGGGTTTTTTTAGGAACAAAAAAAAAGGACAAAAGGGGCAAAAGTTCCCTGTTTCACAGTTCCTAAGGTCACACTTCATACTAAGGTTCCATTTAGAAAGAGCACATAATTTCTTGATACACGTTGAGGTGACTGATGAATCATGTATTGTGTATTGCTATTGAACTGCTGGTCTCCAGAGCTGTGATTTAACCATCCATAATACCTGCAGCTGCCGTGGACACGGCCATCGATAATGCTGGAACACAAAGTATTTGTGTGCATAACGTGCTTACCACATCTAACATTTATGAATGCTCTATAAACAATTTATAAATGAAATCTTAATATACAGCGTAACCTATTTTTAATGCTGTGGCAGTTACACAACTCATTTCACCTTGATTCATCCCAGTTAACTTTGGGCACCTCATGGAGGTGTCTCTGTAGCCCTGTAGCATTACCCTCTGCATTTTTTCCCTCCCTTCCTCCCAATGCTCATTTACCCCTGTTCTGCCCCAAAAGTTCTGGTCTGGGTTGCTGCAACCTCACAGGCTTCTGTATGAAGATGCAGCTTCACACCAGCAACTTGCTCACATGTGCACACACTAAAGGAAAACACTCCTCTGCCTTTTCTTTCCCCTTTTCAACCCAAACCCACTGCGTGGGTTCAGCCTCCTGTGGCCACACGAAGTGAATCAGGCAAAGGAATGGGGAGGGAATGGCACCTCTGCTCTGGATCCAAGCTGTTGGGAAAGGAGTGGAAGGCAGATGCCTGAAATAGACCGTGGTGTCACTTCAGCCACCAGCCTGGACCAGTTCGTAAGAACATGGGCAGACTTTGGAGAGCAGAAGGGCCCTGTTTCTGACACAGATTAGTGATGACATCCTCATAGTCATTAACAAGATGCTCATTGTTAAACTGTTTCTATAGTTGGCCTGATTTCTCGCTGGCAGTGTCTACATTGTTTTTTTCAAGCTGAATCCAGGCTGAAGAGGGGTTGAAATCACCCTTCTCCAGCCATGGCATCAGAGAATGCTGGGCCATAACAAATTCTTCTCTGCAGAGGATCCACTGCTCCCTCATCTCAGAAATGGTGCTGTGCTGCCTCTTTGTGAACATATGCCTTCCCTCATGCCAAGTGATTTCTGAGCAGCTCCTGAGGAGTTTTCCTGTGGCTGTGGAGATGGGGAGGCTGGGAGGATGTGCAGGCACCAGCCCTTGGAAGAGAAACACTTGGAAGTGCAACTGCAAGTAGGAGGTGGTTGAGCACTGCTTTGCCTGGTGCACAGCAACTGGGCACAGCACTGGGGACAATGTGGGCAAGCCTGTGTATCTGATTTACACCCCCAAAGTGCATTGCTGTGGTTGGTATAGATACACACTGAGCACATCTTGGCCTGGAAGGATCTTCTGCACTCCCAGACTTGGACAGACACAGTGCCAGATTTTGGTGAGATGCCTTCTTGTACCAGGGTTCCAGGGAGTGGTGATGACCCATGCAACACAATGGCAAGTGGGCCTCCATGCTAAATTTGCAGGTTCAGATGAAGATTGCACATCTGGGTCCAGGTTTAGCAACTTTCCCAGGGAAATGTGTGACTGAATTAGCTTTCACAAGAGGGCCTATTGATGTGTTTATATTGATGTGTTTAACATTAGGCACATGCTTGGATATCTTGCTGAATCAGGAACAGTAAGCAAGCAATGTATGTTAAATGACATGTCATCTACACACAAAGTCCCACTGGTGTTATGGAATTGATGCATCATGAATGCAGTGGTCTAAAGTATCCTTCCAACAAGAAACATCAGATTGTAACAAAACAGACAAAATAGCTCAAGATGCTTTAAAGAGAGGATATATGAGAGTCAAACTCCAGTTTAGCAGATGAAATTTGGTTTGAAGCAATTTTTTCCCCAACATGAACAAAGTGTTAGGGGAGCTCTAACAGAGATGCAAAGGAAGGAAAAAAAGAAAGGGACAAGTTGATCCTTTTGGCTGGAACCAAACAAAGACAAGCAGAAAAGGGCAGTGAGTGGAAGAGTCAGTGGGAAGGATGAGGTGAGAAAAGAGCAAGATGAGAAGCTAAGAGCTAAAAAGATGCTGAACAACCCAAGAATACTGACCTAACCCCAGAAGGAAACAGCTAGGAAGAGAAAGTTTGAGTGAAGCTGAAATTTCAGTTCCAGGGTCAAACACATGCTTTCAGAAACACAATACAGCCTCAAGAGATATGCATTATTCTCAGCAAAAACACACAAGAACACAATCAAGAACTACAGACAGAAGAGACTGGCAGACATGTAAATAACAAGACACAAGTATTTATTCAGTTAAAGTTACATAACTTATGCTTCTCCAGTGAATTCATATATGGAACCAACATCTGCTCTCAGCAATGGCCATTTAAATTAGGAATAATTCATTGCAACCACTGGTTCATATCAGATTTACAATGAACAGTTCAGCTCATCATGTTCAAAATAATTGCTGGGTGTTTCAGAGAAAGAAAAAGAAGTTTTCAGTACCAGAAGCAGATAAGACAAGTATCATCCTTCTTTCAAGCACTGCAAGGACCAATTCTGACAGCAACCCGAGTGATTTTAAGCACCTTTCCCTCAACCCTTCTCCAAATTACACTAACACTTAGATATCTTCCTTCTGGACAAGTCAAAAATGATCCCCAGAAGGAAGAACTTCTTGTGTTTCATCTCTCTCACCAAGACAAGTAGAAGTGTGAGAAAATTGGGGGAGATATCATAAATGCCAAAAGCAACTAAGCATCAAAGTTGACAAGGGACAGAGTAGTCTACTATATAATGAACAGATAGACCTTTAAGGGTCAGCTCACACATAAGAACTTATATTTATGTGCACATATGGCAGATTTATAATGGCATGTTGGATAACTAGAAAATATGCAGCTTGCTTTTGTTATAATAAAACCTCTTCCTGTTCCAACAGCTTCAGTGGACTGTGGATCGAGATCTTTTATGAGTAAAAGGCACAGGAATGTTGCATCCCAGGACAGGTTTCACAGAACAAGACCCTCTCTTCTCAGAGAACATTGTCAAAACTTAGTTAGAGAATAATCCCTTAGCCAGGCAAGTTGAAGCATCCTGACTGCAACAGCAGCTACTTCACAATGTTTTTATTTCAAACACAATAGGTCCTTATGAAGCCTTAGCTGTATTCCTAGAATCTGCAGATTATCTTCTGGCAAAGCTGAATGAAACCCAATTTGGAATTTGCTGCAAGAGTGTTGTGCAACATAGTACAGACACACATGTCAAAACCAAGCTTTTATGGAGAAGATGAACTGGTTTAGTTCCTGCTGTCCTTGGATCTTATTTTTCCATGTATTGCCTATCCAGTGACAGAGAATTCAGCCTCACGACACAATCTGGTCAGCAAAGCTCCACCAACACAGAAAAACAGGCCCAACTCAGCTCTTGGACCCTCTTTCCATGGGTGTCTCTGACCCAGAGCCACTGTGCCAGTTTAAGGAACAGTTCTGTTACTGGACATGACTGGCACCTGACAGAGCAGTAAATCATTGCAAATCAATCTTCAGCAGGGCTCAGATTTTCATCAGGTCAAGACTGAAAACTTCCACTTTCAAGGCTGAGTACAGAGCCACAGCTCAAGCACAAACACTGATAACACTGCCACAATACAGGTTTTTAGAGATAACACCCTGCATACACTGGAAATACAGCTACCATGCTACAGCTGTAGTTCCCTCAGGTGAGGAATATATTTAGGATGAACAGTCATTTGCAAGCATGCAATGAATGGAGTTTTGAGCACTGCCTTTCCTATGGAAAGCACCAGTCACATCTAAAAGTACCCCTGGGAGTGGTGCAGAGAGCCAGGACTGAGCAGGAAGGGCCAGGCCAGGCATTCAGTGGGGGCCCACGTTTGGATGAATTCTAAGGAAACTAAGAATCTGCAAAGAGGTTGTGCATTAGGGTTTAAATTAGGATTTAAATCATCTAGAGCTAACTGGAGTGTCCCTGCCACATCTTGGTGTATCCACCCCCAAAAGCAAACTACCACCAAATTTAACTATGTATTTAAGAAAAGACTGAGATAGGTTTTAAACATATGGTCCATGAAATAATGTATTAATCATACAGCTAGGACAGCTCCCTGCTTTACATGGGGTAAAAACATGTCTCACTATACAAAAATATTATTCTGAAAAACAAGCTAAATTATCAGTACATTCAGCAACTACTTTTACACTCAGGAATTCCATGGCCTTAACTGCCTAATAATTAAACTTTAAAAAAACTCCAAACTTGAAAGTAAACAAAAAAGGAAAAAACAGACACGTTCAAAAAGCAGTATATTAGAATGAAAAATCTGAGGAGGAGAGTTTGCAAAAACTGATGAAAAGTTATATTAATGATCATCTGATTAATTCTGGTAGATCTTTAGGTGTCTGCAAAAGTTTCAAGTGACTGTGACTGTGTAAAACAGATCTGTGAAAGCCCAAATTCACAGGCAAGCCTTAGGCAGCCCAAAATTGGCTTATTTATTCTTTCAAGGACAAAACTCTTTTGCTCTTCCTCACCCTCTCTCCATTCTAGTTCATAGATCTGCCAAACTAAAGGCAGTGACTTTACCAGGAAAAAAGAGGCACTGGGCTCAGGGGAGGCAGAGAATAACTGGAGGCATATCTGCTATTCTTACTTTCAGTAACACACTAAAAAGCACCACTACTGCCATTTACTACCAAAGACACCAAATTCTCAGCAAGCAAATGAACAAGAACAAGCCAGTGAACAAATCTAACAGAGATCTATACCCCAAGGGAACATGCCATGGGTCCAGCATAAACCAGGAGGAATTTCATACAGATGCACAAATCTTATTGAAAAATGATCAAACAGGATTATTCAAATTGGATTTAAGACCTTCAAACACATGGTAAAATTCAGCCCTCAAGACCCTTTCAAACCACTGATATCAATGGAGTATACTGAAGTATAATGCATGTATTAGTAGTTACAAAGGCTTTCTGGAAACAGAGGAAAACTTCAGCATAGTTATAATCTCTCTCTCTCCCTCTGAAATTAGCCAAAGCAGCTGTCCAAATGACTATCAGCCAATTCAGAAAGTGTTCAGCTGTTCCTCCAAAGTAGAGACTGTGGCCTGGGGTTGGACAGAAACAAGCTGGGGTCAAGCAGAGGATGTGCCAAGCACTGCTGTGTGCTGTGGTTAATCAAGTAGCACACGCTGCATTTACAGCTTAGCTGGGGCCACAGGCTCCGTAGCACGGATGTGGACACTGGGAAGGCAGAGCCAGGACAGAGGCAACTCCCTGCTGCAGTTGTCTTCATGGAATTTGATATTCAGGTAGAAATCGCCTGTGTAGAGGAAGAGAAGTGCTCCAAAGTACACAGAGTCTTTGGCTGGCTTTACCTGGTGAAGAAAACATAAAAATCAGTATAAATAAACCATCCACAAAGCAAATTAATTGCAGTTTGCAATTCATTAGCTCCTTCAAATGGTCTCAGAGTACTCTAGATTCACATCTTAATAATGCTTTCATACAAAAAGGAGTAAAGATCTCATCCCTATTCTAGTTAAACTGTTACATTAAAAAATAAATCCTGTTATTCACTCATGCAGTTAATCTATGGCACAGCTCAAAACAGAATATGAACCTTTAGGAGTCACTGATTCCAAAACAGAATTTGTTTAAGGTAGAGATCACCCCAAATCTCTCCTTAGACTGCATTTACCATCATGTCCCTGAATTCATGCTAAATACATGGTTAAACACCATTTAACAGCTTAGCAATAACTAAGTTCGTTCTCACTTATTACTGAGACACAATCTGACTGCAAATTCTAATCAGGAGCTTTAATATTCATTATCATTGAAATAATGAAGTTTAGCAAGAAACTTCCCAGAATCAGTAGCAATCCTGATTTTACTTGTCCAAATTAAATGCAGAGTTCACACTGTTTCTACATTTATGTATCTTCCTTCATCCCAAATCCATCTACAATCCATATCTTCACAACAAATAATATATCTCAGTCCATCATTTCAGCAAGACACTTCAGTAATTTCCAACTTTAACACTCCCACCACTGTTCAGCATGTGATAATGTTTGAATTAGTATCTGCTTCCACAAGATGTTAAATCCAGTTTCAGGATGCCTAGAATTGAGAAGAAGTTACAGCAAATGCAAAATACAAATCAACACAAAGCCATTCCATTGGACAGAATTTTTCCAAAAATTGTGAAAAGGCAAATTCATCCCAGCAGAAAAGTCCCAGTAAAGGCTGAGGCTCTGAGACAGGTGATCAGGACTATTCCCCACTACAAAAAAATTTCATCATAAGGTAAACTGGGACATGAACAATGGCGTTTGAACCGGAAAAGTGCCCATGGACACCCTTTGCTGAAGGACAACTTGCCACTGCATGGGAAGTCCAGAACAGGGATGATGGGAAGGCCATGGTGGGGAAGAGGGGGAAGGAAAATGATCAACAGAAGATTTCAGGGGAACTCAAGAATATTCCATAGGGCTGAATATTTCCAGCCACCACCTTCCATGAGGCAGGTTCTCCGTAGGTTTCAGAAGGGAATGAGCTATTTGTCTCCATTTTCTCCTGTTCTAGGGTTTTTTTGGATTTTCACTGCTGGGTTTTTTAGCCTGTAGATGTGCATCCTGTATATCCTGGGGTATCAGGCTGCTTTGTTGAACCTCCCTAAACTGGAAAAAGTCCAGAGAGGGGCCATGAAATCACTAAAGGTACTGGAGCAGCTTTTCTGTGAATGCAGGCTGAGAAAGTTGGGGTTGTTCAGCCTGGAGAAGAGAAGGTTGAATGGAGACCTCACAGCATCTTCCAGTATCTGAAGGGGCTACAGGGAAGCTGGAAAAGACTCTCCATCAGGATCTGTAGTGATAAGACAAAGAGTACAGGGATCGAATTGAAAGAGGGGATATTTAGGTTAGATATATGGAAAAAATTCTTTATTGTGAGGGTGCTGAGGCCCTGGCACAGGTTGCCCAGAGAAGCTGTGGCTGCCTCATCCCTAAAAGTGTTCAAGGCCAGGTTGGACAGGGCTTGGAGCAACCTGGGCTAGTGGAAGGTGTCCCTGCCCATGGCAGGGAGGTTGGAATGAGATGAGGTTTAAGGTCCCTTCCAAACCAAACCATTCCATGCTTCTGTGACTCTAAATTGCAGCTCCTGCACAAGGGCCTGGCTGTTCACAAGCAGCCACATCCTCAGAGCTGGAGAGCCCAGGCTTCCTCTGGTTTTGGTACTGAGCACTTTTGCTGACTACAGCGAACTGGTATCAGCATCGTGTCATCCACGTGAATGATCAGAGCAGCCACAGCTGTTCCCCTGACCCCGTCCTTGGCATCTCCCATCCGTGCTGGGTACAAGTCCTTGCCCTCTGGCACTGCACAAATACATCAAGCCATGTCCCCTCTTGCTTCCTTCCCCTTCTCCCAGGGCTGCCTGCCTGATTTCTGCCTCACTGGACTTGCATCCAGAGGAGGGCAGAGGCAGGCAGTTATGTCAGCAGTGGTTGCAGGCAAACAGCAAACGAAGCCTCCTCAGGACCCTTAGATTTTCCAAGCTCCTGGTCTATCTTTCCTGATCTCACTGTTCAATGAAGGAATATCTGTCACAGCACAGCTCAGAGCCCTTGGCAAGCAGGAAGGTGGCTTCAGGCTCAGCAGCATCAGCACCAGACATCACATTCACGGTTTGGCCTCTACCCACATCTGTTGTATCACCATCACTGTATCAACACTTGTGGTTTGTAGAAGAAACAGGGAAGCAAAAGGAGCTTGAGACCTTCACCCTGCTGAGGTGCAGGTGCCTCTGCAGGAATTACAAGAAGTTTCCTTCAAAACAGGAACCAGCTTTGGAAAGTAAGGCTGCCTCTCCAGTGGGGCTGCCTACAAACATTCCCAAAAGACATTCAGCAGCAGCAGTCAGGTCAGTAGAGGGTCACATCCAGCCCAGCTGCTACACCAGGCACAGGACTAATTTTGAGGTTAAACCACCTGCTTTTAGGTGTCTCTCTGCACACGAGGTATTCAAGCTCCTACTACAAAAGGAAGATACCTAGTCAGTGTAGACAGTGGAGCAAACACAAAATGGTCTTCCTAGGCAGCCTGCAGAGCCAGAACAGAGTTGCCCAAACACAGGTAATGGGATGGCCTAAGGCACTGAGATGCCTGCACAGGACTGGGAAGATACCTAGGATGTCTTACAGGATTTCTGGCAGCATCTGGAGGCTGGTAGGATACCCACAGCACCTGTATGATGGCAAACATCTACTTTTAGGCAACTGAATCTCAGGCCTGGTATTTATAAGCCAGGTTCTACCTGCTGCAGACCACATCTCCATTTACTCATGGGAGCTTAGTGGGCCACCACCCCTGGTAACACCTCCTAATTCAGGTGTTTCAGCCTGGAACTGAAGCCACCCAAATATTTGTAAAGTGGATGTTCACATCTAAGCCAGCTGTTCAACACAAGGATTCACCTGATCAAATGCAGAATGAGGCAAAATGATCCCTAAACCGCATAAGCTTTGATGACTTGCTCAGCCAGTCAGAGTGGCTTGTTCAGGTGGCCACCACTGTAGCTGGCAGGACACACCATCCCACTGACTGCAGTGCATGACCCAGCTGAACTACAAAGAACATGACTTGTGCCTGATCCAGACCAAATTCGTGTTGTCCTTCAGCAGCACACAGCTCTGGTGGTGTCACTGCCCAGATATGTGCCTGTATGCATGTTGAATCATTCATCAGGATGCTGACATTCCTGAGTCAAGGCAGAGGTAAAAAAGATTTTACTAAAATGCCACCATTCATGGAAACAAAAAATGGGCAGCTTGTACCCCAGAAAATAATGATCGAAAATCAAGGAAGAAACAACCACATTACTCCTTTGTTCCACCAAGATAGAAGAAAAATTAAGTTTCTAGCTCCATCCTAATCCTTGCCTGATTTAGGCTACCATGTGGGACTGCGATTGCTTAGAACTAATTACTACTTATTTATACTGCTGTAGTACTTAGGGAGCTCAGTTGGAGATTAGGGCTGGTGCCAGCTACTGCTCGCTGCCCCAAAGAGTTTACAGTGTGAATAAAACAGTGCCAAGAAAAATAATTTGTTCCAGATGGGCCACAGAGGACCTGCCAGAAGTGAGCAAATGTTCATCAAGGCTTCTGAGCTGATTCAAAATGACCATCTACTAATGAATTTCTCCTCATCTCCCACTACCAATCGCTTGAGCTTGTGTGTGATAACACAGGCAGGAAAACATCCTGCTTGAGAGTAAGTAATGGCACAAGCAGGGACAACATGGGAGGATGAATTGCTGGGAGTTACAGGAATCTCCACATAAGACAACATTTTTGGTTTCCATTTTGGCAAAAAACAACTCTGTCTGATCAGCTAAAAAGTCAACAAAAAACATTGGTAAGAACTAAAAACTTTAATAATGTGGTGAAAGATAAACTTTATGTTGTGAAGTGAGATAAAAAAAAATAAATCAATGCACTGGCTTTTAATGGGTAGGTTCCACCATATTAACTCATGTTTCAAAATCACACACTGAACAAAAAATGTCAAATATTTAAATCATAATGGAGAAAGTCACTTTTTCTGTCAAATACAGACAGAGAAAAGTAAGGTTAGCCAAATTAGATGTCATGCTTAAAAATACAGATTTTGTTTAATTTAAAATACATGGAAATAGCTCAATATCCTTTAAAACTTTCCAGAAAAGACTTTGTTTTTTGAAGTAGCATATCCCAGCAGACTTTGTGACACAAACCCAGGCTGCTGCATTGCACTGAGGTAAAAGCATAAAGAGGTGAACAAGCATCATTACATTACTTCCAAGATAGATCTTCTAACTTGGACTTCAAGCCACAAAAAAGGGAAATGCAAAATTGTGTGACTTTTACCCTTTCAACAATTTATATTCACACTGCAAAGCAGCACATGCATCCTGAAAATTCCTGTATATACCCCCTGTCTTCCAGACAGCAGCAGAAACTGCTCTGAGTCTGGAATTAAAAAAAAAAAAAAAACGGTGAATTTTTGAGCATGAGACTTAATATGAAACTAACACTTAGGAAGGCAGAGGGATCTGTTGGGGTTTTTTGGTACCAATAATGAAGTTTCTGCATGACAACAGAGTGAATTTTCAGGGTGTGAGAAGTATCTGCCCTTGTTGTAATACCTGATGCTCTCACTCGTTCTTGACCACGCACCAGTGATACACCAAACCATACTTGATTCTCCATCCTTCCTCCCACCCAGCTCAGCCCTGCAATAAATCATGCCAGCACCTCTGTGCCAGTGTCAGTGTGAAGTCAGCCCAATTAACTTAAACTGCTGACCAATGTATTTTTTGCTAAACTAGACAACTTTGCACAAAAACAAGTGCTTGCAATGTCTGTCCTGATGGGTCTGCTGGGGGAGAGGGGAGCATTTTTCCCAAGCAGCTGGGAAAGGGCAGCACCTCAAACCACCTCCATTAAACAAGAAAATAATCAAGTGCTCACAACCTCATGTTAAAAAAAATGATGGGGACATTTTTAACAGCTTCCACACAGCAGCACTGAGTTGAAAACCAGCAGGGAATCTGGTCCAGTATCTCAACTTTCATTTATAAAAAAGAAAAATTCTCGTTTTCTTTCATCTCACCCAACCACGAGCTTCTTTGTTTTTTTAACCAGTGTCTGTCTGACTTTTGGCCAAACTCAGAGCATAAGCACAATTTTGAGCGTGGTGGTTCTTCCCTGAAACATCAAATGCACAAAACAGGGCTTTCCCCTTGTCCCCCAAACAGGTGGCACTTTCTGAAACCTATTTGCTATTCCTAAATTAGTTATTATGAGGGAAGAAAGGGCCTCTGACAGACATGAAGGATTTTCTTCCATGATCTTCCATGATTCTCTTCCATGATCAGCATGACCAAGCATTTTCCCCAGGAGCCTGTGTAGTATCAACCCTACACACTGTGAAATGTAACACTTCTTGTCTAAGAGTCGACATTTTCTTCATTTCACCTTTTTGTATGGAAAGGAGGACAAGCAGCAGAAAACAATTCTATTTTTAACTTCTTGGGGATTGTGTTTACAGGAGAAATGTCAAAATACTGAGCAGTGGGGCAAAAGCAGGGACCGTAATGTATGAGAAGGCTGCCTGGGCAGACACCAGAGATGTGACCTCCTGACTTTTGCCCCATAGGAGACTCAATCAGAAGGTAAGAATACATCACACTGACATCTCCCTTTTCCCTCATTAGCCTGGAGGGTCAGGCCCTCTGGCAGCTGGGCATCCAAACACCACCACTCTGATTAAAAACTCCACTTTGTCAGAAACAGAGTCAAAGAAAGCCATCCCTGGATGATTTCTGTTGACATATTAAAATTATTCAGCTATAAGAATGCAGTTAGCCCCCATTAAAATTCAAGTTGATGGTATATTTCATGCTCATTAGCTTTTAGAAATATTTTCTTCTATGATGCATAATTGAAAAATATGCACGGCAACTATCCCTGTGGTTAACCTTTAATTTCTTTCTAACTAAGGTTCACTTATATATTTAATTTTGACAGGTACATTTTGTTACCAGTCTGAACAGCTGACCTAAACAAAGGTCCTAAGCACTATCCCAAACACTCACCCCCTTCTTCATGTTTATTTCATGAGTTACCAGAAATGCTGCTCATCCCACTCTGCAGCACTGCCTGCAAATTTTCATTCCAGGTATTTTGTTGTTGTATTTTTTGGAGGGAAGGATGTGGGAGAGAGTAGCATTATCTGTATTTTCAGTGTCTTGCCTTAAAAGCAAAAGGCTCCTAGACTTGAATTTTCTAGAGAAATTGAGAGAAAAATCATAATCTCAATTGTTTTAAAAAGGGGCTCTTTTTTTTTTTTTCTCTCATTTTAAGCATTTCTTTATGGTTTTATAACAGTATGCTAAGCATCCAGGAAATGAACCAGCTCATCAGACTGGCCATTAATGTTTAGCATTTTCTTTTTGCAGTCTGTTGCATTTCCTTAGGACCTGACTAAAACTGATTTGCTGAGTTCCTTGGCTCAGCCTGTGGAATGTTTCTTATGGACTAAAGAAAAAAAAAAAAATTAAAATCTGTTACTGCAGGCTGCACTGGTGACTCGAGGGACTGGCAATATGGTATTGAACATTCAATCTAGGGTTACCCGTTCACATTCAGTCAGATCTGGAGAGACCAGAAGTTGCTGCCTCTGATAATTTACTGGTGGTTTACATGGTAGGAAATTGCAGTTTTAAACCATTTCAGAGAGACCATTTCAGATGAACCCAGCAGCACTGTTAGCAATTGCTGCCATAATCATGGGGCTTCTCAACAATTAATCTGCTTTAAAATGCACAATGGAGTAATGAAGCCCCTTTTAAGTGCACATCACTCAAAATCCTGATACATGTGATAAAACAACTCACGGTGTCGATGTAGAAGGTGTTGGACCCCACAAAAGTGATGGCATCCTGCAGGTCGTAGTTGTGCACCCCATTCTGGTAATCCTGGTAGGGCATCATGGTCAGAGCAAAGGGCCCTACGCTGTGCTTGCTCCAGTTGGTCAACTTCACCTGCAAGGGGACAGGGTCTCCCACCTGGCAGGTCACCACGACGTCGCAGTCACAGACCTTGCCATCAACCAGGATGTCTGCAAGTCAAGGAAACAAGTCCTCATTAGGTTGGACACCTGTTCAGAGACTGAGTTAATCTTGACAGGAGACTCAACAAGATAAAAGTAACCCCAATGAAACCGAGAGTGTAGGACAGTTAATTCTGGGAAAGAAAACCCAATGCTGTGCTGTTGTGTAGGGCACCTACTTGAGAAAAACAGCTCATGAAGGCCGGATATCTGTCCATCACTGTTGAAAGAATTATTAAAAAAAACCCAGTTATGATCTATACACAGGCACCAGAAGATATTTTCTTAACCTCCTCCCTTGAAGGCCAAAGCCACAGACAATTTCTCATGGTTCTGCAAATCACCAGCATCAGGTGAAGGGAAATACAAACAGGAACCATCAGTACAAACAGCAGCTAGAGAGATCCAGGGCTGGAGGCTCATGTTCATGTGTTACAGCCGGAATAAATCCTTCTGTAAGGAGGTGAGCTTTTGGAGCAGGACAGACACTGGCAGAATTTGCAATGTAATACATATATTAAAGTCCAGATTATAAGGAAAAAAGGGATTTTAAAACTATACCGGACTACACAAGCTTGTTCACTCTTAGCACTTTAAATCACTCTGGGATTTCTATTTTTAACTTTCTACTTTTCTTTCCCTTTCTGGGACAGTAGAAAATATAAAGCCTCTAAATTGGTTACTGCTGGGACAATGACAGCCAGAGTAATGTGTCCATTAACCTTGCCCATTTGCTTATACAGAACCAAAATGTTTCATTATCAACACGCTATGAAATTGCCAGTCCAATTCCCTGCTCTCAAAGGGCTCCCAGTTGTGCAGTATTACTGTATTTTTCAGAGGGTTATCTCCAATGCACTATTAATACAGGAACATTTCTATTTCACTATGGGTTCATGTTCAGAGATAAGAGAAAGCCCTGGGCACATGTAAGAAAGCATCCTTTGTGTGAACACCTATCCCCACAATCTCATATGCCCGTGAGGCACTTCCATCACTCCAGCTCCTCCTCGGTTGTTTGCCTTTTGACATACATCATATTATTCCTCTGCATTGGATTTACATTAGTAATATCCCCTCTTCAAGGAAAGACACTATTTTTATGCTTCAGGAGTTTTCACAGAGAAAAAAAACTACACCAAAAAAAAAAAAAAAACCTACACCAAAGTGATTTTTTTTAAGTTAGTTTTGTTTTGTTGCCTTAGACAAAAAGTACAAAATGATGCATGTTCTTGTGATGCCCTTTAGCCTGGCAAACTGAACAAGCCTCAAGACAGTCACTGGAAAAAAAATAAACTAAAGCTATTGCCAAAGAAGAAACAAGTTCAGAAAGGAACATTTATTCCAGAGGTCAGGTCAGCAAGGCTGAGGTACCCAGATGAAAACCCCTCCTTGACCAAAGCTGCCCAAACACAGTAACAAGTTCCAGACACAAGAGGCTTGGGAGAGAGAGCACAAAAACCCCTGTAGTGTTCAAGCTGAAGCTATCCAAAGCCAGTGTTGGTGTCCCAGCTGGAACATCCCCTGTTCCAAAATTTCCTTTAATTTTTTTTTTTTTTTTTTTTTTTTTTTTTTTTTTTTTTTTTGACAATTAGAACATGGTGAGGAATAACTGGAGTGCTGTATCCAGTTCTGGGCTCCTCAGTACAGGACAGACATGGACACACTGGAGAGACTCCAGTGCAGGGTCATGAAGAGGATCAAGTGGCTGGAGCACCTCTCCTGTGAGGACAGGATGTGAGAACAGAGACTGCTCAGCCTGGAGAAGACTCCAGGGGATCTCAGCAGTGCTGATGAACACCTGGAGGGAGGGTGCAAAGAGGACAGAGCCAGGCTCTTTTCAGTGGTGCCCAGTGGCAGGATCAGAAGCAATGTGCACACACTGAAACACAGGAGCTTCCCTCTAAACATCAGCAAATACTTTTTTTACTGTGAAGGTGACCCAGTTCTGGCACAGGTTTCCCAGGGAGGTCGTGGAGTCTCCATCCTTGGAGATACTCAAAAGCCATCTGGACGTGGTCCATGGCAAGAGGCTTTAGGTGGCCCTGCTTGAACAGGGATAGGACCACATCATCTCCAGAGGTCCCTGCCCATCTCTGTGATTCTCTGACAGGAAGTAATAATCACTACTGCATTTTAGGGAAGAGCTAGAAAACCTTTGTGGCGTTGGATTTCTTCTGCAACAGCACACTCTAATGCTGCGGACTCTACTGCCCAACATGATCAAATTGCTTCTTGCAGTATTGCCCTAAGATCATGAAGGTGAAGTAGTGGTTATAATGGCATCCCATTATCAGGGATTAACTGACTTGAGTTTCTCAAAACACAAAGAATGTGTGTCTGTGGATAACCTTTATGCTTCCCAGTCTCCTGACACAGAGCTGAAGTCCAGTTGCTTCCTACAAAAGCAATGCATTTATATAAATTCATTACTTTATATCAGTTCATGTTTTCAAGCTTTTCCCTTCAAGGTAACTCCTTTCATTAACTAAAAAGAAAAAAAAGCAAACCCACTTTTTTTCTGCTTTCTCCATCCAGTGGGTTTTACAGCTGCACAAAGGGTTAGATCCCCAGACCAGCACAAACCTTTGGAAATACTCCCTGAGCTTAGTGGATGAATCTATATTTTCAAGCTGCTCATCAGTTGCCTTTTAGCTTCAATGGTCTGCTGTCAGAATTGTAAATGAACCCTTTGCCCTCTACCTCTACCTTTGTATCTAATAATAGCTCAGAGAATTTCTTTCTAATATCTTAATGAGGAAATAGAAAATCCAAACAAAAGGGAAGCAATTAAGTCTGGCTCAATCAGAGTAATTTTTTTTCACATTCCTAAAAAAAAATTCAATCCATTTAGATTGATTGAAGAGTATGTGTGTGTGTGTGTGTGTGTGCACATGTTTGTGTACATATTGAGAGATAATTTCCTTCCTTCCCAGAACACACTTCCCTCCTGCAGTACCGGAGCCAAGGATCTCAATGAGATGTCAGATGAGAAAGCACACATGGCTGGCGTGCAAAATACTATGGAAAGGAGTGTTTAAAAACAGCCCCCTTTCATCAGAGAGAACAGCTTGGTTTGACAGGCAGCTTTACTCCCTTCCTGACACAGAAAACATCTCACGGACCATACGGATTTGCTTTAATATTTTCATCCATGAGCAGGGGAAAAGCCATGTGCACAGGGTCCCGTTTCTGCAGATTCAGCTCACTCACACAGATGGCATATAAAAGCTGAGACTGCTCACACCACTGCTGTGAGAGTGAATCATTATTGGCTTCAGAATACAGCAGCTCTGAATCAGAAGATGCAGTCACTAGCACAGAAATCAGTCGTGGCTGTATCTCCATCCTACAGAGATTCAGATACGAGAGAAACAGCACTTCAGAAAATTAGAAGGACCAAGTTTAATTCAAACTGCTTATATAAATTGTATTTTAAAAGTGGCAGCATGAAATCTGGATGACAGAAGGGGGAAAAAAAGAAAGGCATAAAGACCTAGAAATCTCCCAATCTCCTTCTAATTAAATCATTTTTGAAGTAATGCAATAAGCCAACAGAATGCTGTTCTCCCCACCCCTTTTCCTGTTCATTTACCTACAATGTCCACTACGGTGGCATCCTTGGGTGCCAAAATTTCCCTGCAATACCCAATAGCCATGAAAAAAGGACAGATATTGTCTCTTCCAGTCATTCATGAACAGGCACAGGGCCATTCTCTGGGACCCTCCCTAAGTGATTATTGTATCAAGGGAGAAAACGTTATCCAACACATTTTGGAAGGTGGAGGATGAGGCTGCTACAACCACTGAGAAGGGTGATTGGAAAGCCTTGCTTTTTCATTGAGAGCCTTTGCCAAGCATTTTAGGATTTCCATGAATTAATCTTTAAGATGGAAAAACTGCTTCATGGCCCAGCTGATGGGTGATGCTTATTGACACCACAGGAAGTCTGTGAGAGACCATTATGTGAAAATAATACATCAGTACTCTTATAATGTCTTTCTTTCAGGATCTCAGAACTCTCAAGAAAAGGGATTGTATGTTACTAACAGGAAGACAATGACTATTGCACAAGAAAAACATCATTTACCATCACCTCCCAGGTGCACTTCTGTCTACATCACCCAAAGGAGCCACTTGGAAATGAATACCAAACATTAATAACATTTTGTGTTATTTACTCTGCTCATAGTACCACATAATAAGTTGTTCTTGCCACTTTGTCAAGTTTCTGTGCAAGAGCTCACAAATCATTGGTCCCCCTGTATATCAAGAGTCCTGGGTCATGGCTAATTGCATTTTCACACCAAAGTCCCTCTTTGCCCCTGTCAAAGTTTAATTTTGGAAAGCTGCATACAAACACATTTAATCTCCACGGAAATGCATATTCCAGCAATGTTTTCTCTCCTCACTCATTTTTGAGCTGATTTTAAAAAACAGGCTGCAGACAAAGGCAGGGTGGTTCTGCTCATCTTTGGGGGGACAGGGAGGGAGGGGGGGTGGAATGGATGGAGAAAGTTCCATTAAATACTTCCTTTTAAACTGGATATTGAATCCCCAGCTGATGCACATGCACTGGCCTCTGCCATTCTCTGCAGCTGGGAACTTGGACCAAGACTTTGAGCAAACACCTCACAGAGGAATGGCTTTGCACAAACAAGGTGGCCAGCAAAACTCAAGGCATGAGATGCCCAGATGAGTAAATACCTCTCACACACAAGGTAGAAGAGAGCTTTGAAACCAGAAAAGAAAGTCATGCCTAGCTTTATTGTAAGAGTTAGGGTCCTCTGTCAATCAACCATTGCTATGCTGCTAGATTTGTTAATTAAAAAAATACTAATTTTACTCATCTTGGTCTGTGAACCAGGAGAGCCATGGCCTGGGGAGGGGAGAGGAGCAGTAGCATCACTGACATCTATGGATAATGTACATCAGGTACTTTGCTGGAGGAAAGCCAAAGACCCAGAGCCCAAGCCAGAGATGAAGCTGCAATGAAGGTCTCACAGAATGATTCCATTTTTCTGTGTTCAAAAAATCTAAAGTGCAGATTAAAATGTTTGCCCAGGTCAGCTTTCCTTCTAATTGCCCTAAAAGAGCACAGAAAGCACCAGCCATGGTGTCTGGAATAACTTCTTTATATATATTTATTTTTTTCCTTGTCCTTTTTTTGCAAGAGAGTTTGTTCAGGATTTTGCAAGGAACTTTACAATGAAAAGGGACTTATTTTTGAAATCATTTATTCAGTAATAGGTTGAACAATTCTGTCCATTTCTGATCTTACATTTTATGCAGGTAGAAGAAGAGATCAGAAAGGAGGAAAAAACCTGTACTGCAGGCAAACTGTATGTACAGAGCAAGCTGATCCTGCTTGTCTCCAAACAAGCAGGTTTCCCATCCCTCCCCTCATGCTCTACGTCAAGTCAGCAACAGATTTATCAGCCTGGTTTTTGGGGATGCTTAGAGGAGCAGGTGACATGTGGTATTCTGTTGAGAAAACAGGATCCTTGGATTTTCCTGTGTGTCTCCTCTAAAATATGAACCTAAACACTCTTTCCCCTCTTTTCACTTGTTCTCCTTAATGCAGACCAGTTTTCTTTTATTTTCCAAACTGTTCCTGCAAATTATTTGCACATAGAGAGGGAGATTTGGTTACATTCATTTGTCCATGATGATGTCCTGCAGTACTTTCAAAGCTGAATACATCCATACAAATAATATTTCTATGAATATAAAAACTGTGTTCCCTGTCACTTTCACCAAGAAAATGCTGAATGGTTATTTAATAACACAAGATCCTCCCAACTACTTGCATTAAACCTTCTGTCTGTGATTTGGACCTGCTCTTTGCACCAAACCTGAGCATCTTAATTTGGAATAACATCCTCATGTTCATTCATTGTTATACTGACACAATACTGAGGCAAATCCAGCCCCTGCTCAATTTCCCTGCAGTCAGTAGTACCAGAGCACAGAGGTATAAAGATGTTTGTGCTGTAACAGGTTCAAACTACACAGATATCTCACCTTGCCAATCATTGCTAGTCCTGTTCTAAAAACTGCCCTTATACTCAGAGCTACTGCTCCAAACCCTCTGTGGACCTGAAGAGTTCAGCTCCTCTTTAGGTCAGGGCCCTTGGACAGTGATGAATGAAAAATACAGAAAAAGATATGAACAAGCTATTGCAGCTTCCTGCAAGTACCAACAACCCAGAGACCTTCAGCCAACCTAAGGGCATGAACCAGAAAACAGGGAAGTTGGCAGAGGGTAGGATAACTGGACATGAATATAGGCTGGTGAAAGAGGCAATTGCTTTCACAGGACCTCTGAGCTGCCCGGTTCCTGGCAGACTTCCCATTCCCAAACATTTTAGAATTGAATTAAGGACACTTTGTTTGCTCCAAAAGCAATTAAAAAGAAAAACACATTTAAAATATAGTTCTAGCAACAATAAGCAATTAGTCTTTGATAATTGTCCGTGTCTTCCTATTTAATCACTCTTTTGCAGTGCCCAGTATGCTGATGACAGATCCCGACTGGTCCCATTATCGTTCTTGCCAAATTGTTCCCAGCTTGTGTCTGTTCTTAACTCTGTGATGGCAACGGGCTGAGGATGCTGCAGCATCCCCGTGGGACTTGCTTGCAAAAGGATTCCTCAACCTCGTCATTTGCCCTGAGCAAGATTTCTTCCTCCAAATCAGTACAATGTTTATGTCCAATTTTAATCTCCAAGACATGTGATCAGCATTCAGTTTTAGCACTACTTGATCTTGGCTATGAACATCTAAATGTGTTACAACCTTCTTCCATTAACTCAAAAAAATAGGGTCACACCGGCTGAGGAGGGAGGCAGGAACATGACTCGTTCTCCAGGGTTTGACTGCCTCCAGCTTCTGCTTGGGATCTTAAAATCTGAATGCACATTAACCACAGATTTATTTCAGAAATGTGTCAGTTCAGTTTAACCTCCCTAGTTTTGGTGGGAGTTATTTTACTTCACACATGCCTTTTATGACAGACATTTCTCCTTCCCTAAGAAATTGCTGGCACATAGATGGCACCTGCTTGTCTCATCTCTCCTCTGGCAGCCAAGATAACCTGTGATTTGGTGCTTTGCCCAATGTGCTATCAAGTGAAAATCTCTTCAGAGTTTGTATTGCTTGTGTCCAGTCCTAACCTAAATGCACAAGGGCAGATCCCTAAAATTTTAAGATGCTCAAAGCTCTGTGTTTTCCAGTAAGCTTGAGCTCCTTTTGACTTATTTTAAAATATATCATGACATGGCCCCAGCTTGCTTAAATGGTCTCATTTACGAATATGGGCCAACCCTTTTTTATCTGTTCATCACAAGCAGGTTTGACAAAATTTCTTTTTATTATCTGCTACACAGCCAGGAGGTCAGGCTGGCATATGGTGTGTGTCTTGTGTTCAAAATTTCACAAGCCTGGGATCTGCATGTTATTTCAGGTTATTGAAAATTTTACTTCTATAGCTTGTCTGTGTCAGGACGACTTTCAGAGCATTCTTACCCTGCCCTGTGGGGGGGAAAAAAAAGGAGGGGGAAAAAAGCCCTATATTACATTTAAAGATAACTAAAACATATTAGGATGTCTCAAATAACACTGGTTTTGTATACTGGTAGCTTTGTGCTGCAGGAACTGAACTGAATCATAGAATACCCTGAATAAGAAAGGAACCCATGAGGATCATTGAGTCCAGCTTCTGGCTCTGCACAGGACAAAAATCACACCATGACTTGATTTAAGCTACAGTTTACTGAAAACAAATCACCTTATTCCTCACTGGTTGCATGAGACTTTAAATTTTTATTCTATTTTAAATTTAAATCCTATTTTTTCTGCCATTCTGCAGTGAGGGATGTGGGACAAACCTCTCCCTCTGCAGAAGAGATTTTGAAAAGCCTCATGCCAACTTTGTCAGAGTTTCTGACTTGTGGCTGCAAAAGTTAATGGTAAAAAGAAGCCTATAGAACTTTGTGCTGTTTTGGGAGCATGTCTCAACCTCAAAGCAGGTTTAGTCTAGACACTAGATAGATTGTGCAGACCTCTAGGGAGTGTTACCTGCTCTAGAAATCAGTGATAAGGGTGATGATTGTGGCACAGTTGCTGTGGAGATGGCAGTGAATTACAACTGCTCATAAGAGAAGTAATGCCTATTTAACAGCAGAGACACAAAACTGAGCTCCTGAACTCAATTCTATGCATGCAAAGTCAAACGTGGGTTCAGTCACACAGTTTACTTACCCAAACTCATGGAATATGGCAATATGGAAATGGATTTATTTTTATTTTTATTTTTTTTTTTTAATTTTCCACTATTTCAATTGGAAACAGTATTTTCTGCATTACCCATTCAACAAGCACACAGTGGTGCTCTGGACTCTTACAGAGGTAATACCTAAAAGGGTGGGGTTTTTTTGAGTTGCTAGTTAAACTAATCCTATGTATAGTATAATTGTCTTATTTGAGGCTTGTATGAAGAAATCTGTGAGATACTGTCTGAAGCAGAAAAAACTCAAACGCAGGTGAGAAGAGAGACGAGACAGCAGTATCTCCATGTCCAGATGTACAGATACACTGGTGCAAGATGCTTTAAGTAAGCAAAAAAAAAAAGTTACACTGATTATTTGAAGAAAAATTGTGGCTCATTTTCCATGCTTGTCATAAAAAAGAACCATGAAACACTGCCTGAGATGTCCAGTCCAAAAGAACTTTTGTGTCCTTGTAGATCAGCCAAAGCCTGGTACAAGATAATGGATAACCCCCTACTAACAGGCAGGTAGATGATTTACCACATTTCAGTGGCTGTGTAAATATGAGCAGTAGGACACTGAGCCTCACGGGCCTCCTTTAGCCCAGCCACGACTGAAATGCAATCAGCTGAGCTAAAGGAGAGATATCAAACAAGCCCAGGCACAAATGCTGCTCTCTGTGCAGGGCAGGGGTGACATGTGGTTACCAGACTACCTGTGCCTAATGGCCACACACTGGGGGTGCTCAAAAGCAGGGATCCCCACTAAAATGAACATATTCTTCACGAAGTTTCTTTAAATTTCACTCACAGCTTATTTCAGTCTGATGACTCTCAATTGTTTCACTTGCCAATGGATTGAGTGAATTTTTTCCCATTTTCCCTATGTATGATTAGTCCACTTTTGGATTAAGACAGGAGACAATAATCCAGGCAGATGTGAGATGGAAACTGTCAAACCCTACTATGACTTTTTTATTCTGATTGCATCCTGCTTCTGTATCATGACCTAGCTCAAAATCCAATCTGAATGCACGAAAGAACCACAGTAATAGGTACATGTAGATGGAAGTTTCCAGTCGTCCTCTGTGACGCAAATCCATATTTTTCCTTGCTAGATTGGATATGAACACTCAAATAACAGTCAGGCTTACAGAAAACAAGAAATCTTTAAGCCTAGAGTCATCAAACCAAACTACTTTTGGCTTTTCTCGGAGATATTTCCGTTAATAATTTACTGCTTCTAAAACTGAACGTGCTCAAAACCTAGCTCCTGAATTTTTCATGAAGTCCTTTCCTGCCCATGCCTGTCTTAATTTCAGAAATAAAATCAGACTCTTTCCTGCCAATATTGGCATTCCCTTTCACTTGATATCCTCTCATGACTCACGCCTCCAGCCTGTGATTAAATCTTGATGCCACTTTCTAGAATACTTCTCCAACACTGACCTTTTTGCTCTGCCTACACTGCCAAGCCCTCCTCCAAGATCTAATTGGATTATAAGCCTTAACAATTAAAGTCACTTCATCTCTGCTTTTGAAACCTCCAAACTTTCTATTCCTCTGAAGCCATTGTACCAAATAGCATCCTGTAGGTCCATGACCTGGCTATGCCCACAAGGAACCTTGCATGGATCTCATTCCCAGCTTTCTGGATACAGCAGTAAAGCTCAGCCCAGGCTAAATTCCCACATACTGACCCATCTTTTCCTGTGCCAGCTGAAACCTGCTGCTGAGGTCACAAAGAAACCTGGTGACTGCTGCAGAGGTGGCCAATTGTGCTCACTACTACCTGTGGGCTACAACCTGTGTGCAGAACTACTTCTCTCTCATTACTCTGTTATATTATTTCCCTATTCCTCCTCCCTGCTCACTTTTTTTTTTTTACATATACCATATATATCTCTACAGCATACAACACACACACATATATATATGTGTATGTATATATCTATATCTGTATCTCTATTTATAGAGATATAGATATAAAATACTAGACTATAAGCACTCAGGGACAACGACTATAAGCTCTTAGGGATCACAATACTCATGTTCCTAAGAGCTTAGCAGAACAATTTGTATGGCACCTAGAACTACACAAACCTGTTCTCCTGGGATGTGAAGACAGCACTGCTAGAGAATCACAAACAATTAAATTAAAAAAAAACCCCAAACCCTTAAATAAATTAAAAATATCTTTATTTTTGTATCTCAAATCTCAATCCGGTTGAACAAAGGCAAGGAAGTGAGCACTGCACCAGTTTTCCACGAGGGGACACTGAGACATTTTAGGGAGGAGTTAAGCTGTCCTGGGAAGTGAAGCAAGGACTTCTCACTAAGCAGAAATGAATTAATAAGCTACCAAAAAGAACTGAGAGGGAAAGGTGACTTCCAGAAAATCGAGAAAAACATCTGAATTGTAAGTTTTCAAAATCCCCATGCTGGGTCATTGAGGTATCAGCTCCTTATGGGAGTAAGTCACACTAAACCAAAGGTGAAGCCTGAGATTTTACAGGACATGGAGGAACGGTGTAGAGTGGATAAAAGGAAACCCAACCATAAGGAAAAGTAAATTGAAATACAAATAATGCTGTTTAAAGGAGAATTCTGAGAAAATACTTAAATTAATAGCCTAGAAATCCTTTCTTTCCCATCACTGAATTTTGAGGGAATGGAGACCTCAGATATCAGCACAATGGAGTGCACAGAGGATGAAAACTTTGTATTTAAATAAAACTGCAAGTATGACATTGTGGGGAAGAGAAGAAAAGAAACACTGAGTTCAGCCAGACAGAGTAAAAAATTAAATCCTCTCCATACCCAAGACTGCATGCCTTGGGCTTCATCTGTCAAGTGCTGCAAAGCATTCCTGCAAACCCCTCTCCTTTTCATTGACAACCTGGGTGGCAAAACCTTTTTCCTCGCTCAAATCCTCCAACTGTGCTCCAGCCTGGAGAGCTGCTGGGAAAATGAGCAATGAGCAGGTGTCAAATTCTGTCCTTTTATCTCTGGCTTTTAAAAGACAGACACAATTATGTGCAAATCAGCGTAGTGCACCAGCTGATTAAGTCCCTTTTCTAAGAATTATTTTCGCAAGGCTCTGTGCACAGGCCAGCCAGAGCTATCAGCTCATCTGCAGACACAGTATGGTGGCTGCTCCACCTTCTAGAGACTCATGGACATAGAAACAGAGATGAGAAATTATTAATTCCTCACCCTCCACGGCAGGCAAAGAGGCCTCTCTGGCACAATCTTTCCATGGTTTATGTATTTTGAGGTTATGTGAGTACATTTGACACACATTAGTAGAATGCCTAGGAAATGAAGAGAGGTTGTAAAGTGTAGGAAGTTGACAAAGTTGAAAAAACTGAACCTGAAAGTCTTCAAAATTCGATGTATGGAAAGACTTTCTGTCTTCCTTAGTCTACCTCTGAAGTCACACATCGTTCTATGAATGTACATGTGAAGTGTAAAGAACTGCATCGTGTTTCCACCTACAAAACAGGAACAGAAAATCCTCCCAAGTCCTGGCACCTGCTGGGATCAGGTTTTTAACTTTATAAAAATCCATGGACTTACACTTCCTAGGGGTCTGGCAAATGGTTTTTACTTAGACGTGTAGGAAAATAAAGTTAGGGGCTTTAAAATTTTAAAAAGAAGAAAGATAGCTATCGATGGTTTGAACTGATCCAAGAAAGGAAGTTACCCATATCATATTAAAAGGAATTTTTCCTTGCTTCCTTAATACAAAGCCTGAGGGTGTATTTCCAGGGATTCTGGTTGTCACCCCAGCCCCAGAAATTGTGCCAAAGCTATAGCCCTGGGAGGGCAGTACTAAATAAAGCCTCCTGATGCCATCTACATCAGTGCTGCTGTTTGCATAAGCACAGCTCCAAACTGTGCATGTGGGATATGCCCCTCAGTGCCAACTTATCATCCTTACATCCAAACCAAGAGAGGCTTTATATGCATCCTCATTATGCAAAGAGGAGAGGAGAGAGGATCATTTTGTCCTGATCCTTTCTAAACAAAAGAAGTAGAAGGTTTTGGTGCCAGGGATTTTTTTTTTCCAGAACTTTTCAGGTCTCTAGCAACAGTTTAGGCTATGCTTTTCCAAAAATATCTTTGAAGTACAAGAGCGGAGAGAAGCTCATGAGTTGCTTGGAAAGTATATAAAGCAAACAGTGACATACAATGGAAACTGTTCCCAAGAGCATTTGCGATTTCAGCAAGTAAACAGCACTGGGAGTTAACCACTCTATTATGTGGGTTGTCTTTTCCAGCATTAATTTGTGAAAAGGTCCATCTTTTATGCACTTGCAATCTAAACAAAAGAACAAATTAAGAGAACTAAGCACAGAAACCATGCTGGGCAATAGAGCACCACAGACAAACACTGCCAGTAATCTATATTCACATTGTATTGCATGAACTGACCCAGAATTAACTATGGCTGCCCTCTCCTGGAAAACTCTCTGGAACAAATGAAGTTCTCTCATCCATTTCCATTAATGGCATTAGCATGCTTGGTGGCAAGACTACAGCAGAACAACTGGATAACAGCTACAAGGAAGCAGTAACACACGAAATAGAATGGATCTATTTTTCCACAGAGGTCCTGAATAGATATTCCAGTCCCCCTTGTAAACCAGGGATACAAGTGAGCTCACCCAGAGAATGCAAACTGTGGTTCCTGGCTTTAAGTTTTAAAATGGATGTCAAATGCCAGGAAGGGAGTAGGAAGAAAACAACTTGCAGTCAATTCCTAGAAGTTCTTCACATTCAGATACCTGAGAGCTTTAGGAAATTTCATTGGAAATCTTAATTCCCTTGAGGTTCACTGATCAAACACAGCACAAGCCTATGAGCTCCAGGGGACTAAGTGCTGGCACCAGGCTCAGCAGATCATCCTGCTGGTATGTCTTTGTGCACATCTAGAGAGCTCTTTCTTCACTCTTAAAATAAAGATGGAATTCCCAGAACAAATGAGGATGGGCAAGGATGTTACTATGAGTCAGAAAAATGTCCTGACCCATAGTCCCAATGCTATTGACAGAATGCAGGTGCAGGTGGTTTCAGCCTCCTGTCCACAGCTATATAATAAGGAAACCATTCACAGATCTTTCCTCTGAAGGCATTTTTGGTTGGGCCCACTCAATAAGGATCTGTTAAAAACCTTTATTGAGAAACAACAGCAGAAGATGATAATTTTGGAAGATCACTGGCCAAATCTAAGTTATTACTTCTTCCATAAAGGTATCACTAACTCATATCTAGTGATAAGAGCACATAACTACATGCTAATATTGTAGAAACACAGGGAGATTTCATTAGATTTAGTTACCAAATTTAGTTACCAATAGAGTATCCCTGATCAAAAAAAAAAAAAAAAAAATGAAAGGAAAACCAGAGATAAAGAGTTAATCAACTTCATGAGAGGTTTGACTTTGAAAGGGTTGTAAAAATTGCATCAATCTTAAATATCCATCAGAGTAGAATAATCTGTTAAATGAAGCATTTCATTCAAAACTACAAAGTTCAGTTCAAGCATTTTAGAAGCTCAGTAGTAAATATCTACAAATGTAGGACTCTGCTAAATTTTCTTCCCTATTTTCCCCTTTATCCATGTTGTTTCTGATCATTTTGTAATGTCCCTTGCATTTGCTTCTGACAGTGCCTACAGTGCACCAGGCTCTCCATGAAAGCAGGCAAAATCTGTGCCCTTAAATAATCACTTTGTCAAGTAATGACCAGAGAAATCTCCATATATGCAATGAGCCCTTTCGGATGCCACATTCAATCTGCCTCAATGAAAAGTAGCTGCAATAGGAGGCAGATGCTCCCCAACAAGTTTGCCAGCTGTTGAAGTGATATCCAGATGTTGTGCACACAACAAACACACAACCTTTCAGGAAAAAGGGAACTCATTCCCTGTCTTAAAAATGCTGAGCCAAGACCTTTATCACCATAAAATGCGACAAAGTAACGCTTCTCCTGGGTTTCCTTCACAGGTACAGAACAACAAACCCACAAAACAAAGCACTGAAAAATTACAGAAAAATAGAGGAGAATTGTGTTTGACAGGAAAGATCAATCCCATTTGTCTTTAATGACCTGAATGATATAAAACTCAACTGTAGTATCCACCCTCTTGTTTTCCCAACTTTATTTGTAGCTGGGCTCCATTTTTACCTTCCAGAGCATTGGAGCCTCAAGAAAAAAATGCTTTGCATGAGCAAAGGTTTATTTCCTCTTTGAGATCTAACTTTTCTTTGAGTCTAATATAAAAAATATTGCTATCTTCTCTCCATAAAAGAATAATAAAATTGTTAATTGCTTGCAAATCAGGCAAGCTTGAGCTACTCTTAAACTAATCTAAGAAAAGAAACCAGTTTCTGCCACAATGTGCCAACACTTGTTATCAGCAACAATCTGAAAATCAACTTTTCTTGAAGGCATGGCACTAACTGGAACTGAATATTCTCTCACATCAAAGAGCAACTACCAGTAAAGACCAGCAGGAGGTCTGTTGGTATTTTGAAGTTTTATTTGATTTTTAACATCTCAAAGTCATTCAGCAGAATGGATTGCTGTCTTTATCATCCCAAGCACCTCATTAAATGAGTGAGTTAATCAAGTATATTCTGCTAATGAGAAAACATGATTTAAAAAGTTCAGAGAAGTGGGAATGAGGAACAAAACAAACGAGAAGAAAACCTCCTTTCAACCTAGAAGCATGCCTGTGGTTCATAAAATGTAAGCTGCAGTTTGGTTAACAAAATAATTATGTCTTCTGTGAGTAAATAGTAATTAACCTGGTCAGAAATACATGCAGATACTTTCTGATAGGGGTCCATGGGGATCATTTCTGTCCTGCCCATGGTTTGATGGTCTAGAAAGGAAAAGTCTTCCAGCTTTATGATAAGATACTGTAATTAATATACATGACTGTACACCCTGTATGGCTTTGGCATTTGGGCCATTTGCATTCATTGAAATTTGGTATTAGGACCTTGCTGAACTCAAGATAGATATAATTATCCATGTATGTATCCACTAGGCTTATAGAGAAATACATGTAACCACTCATTCCAGGTATCAGGTTCATTTTTAAGATAATCAAATATGAACTATTATTAATAGTTAATCAATTAGCTAACATCTGGGAGCTATCTATACATAACACATTTAACCATGGCAACTTCCTCTGCCCTTTGACCACACATTTCAGAGTCACTTTACATTTCAGATCTTGGGAGTTCTCATAGATTCCTTGCCCATCCCTGTCCATAGCTCACTAAATGCAGAATTTTCTTCTGAATTATGCCTGTCCAGAAGGACTCCTTCCTATTCCAGTAATAGCTTTTCTATGCCTAAAAATATGAGGTCTAGTAATATGTGGAATATTTCTACCTGATACCAAGATAGAAAAAGGGCTTCATTTGCTCAGTCAGCCTTTCCCCTGCAAATGCAGGAGTATTTCATGCACATATTTACTCATACATTGCGAATTCATGGACTCACAATAACCCCAGCAATATATCTAAATATTTGAAAGCAACCATGGCAGAATCACTTTGGAAAATCCTTCTGAGAACAGCATGATGTTCATTTTCTTGCAATCTGCTGAAATATTTACACAAATCTTTGTTCTGTGATGCTGTTTGTCTGTTAATAACACTGAGCAGCAATCTACCTTGCCTAGACTTATAAATGTGGGCCTAAATACTTGGATCCTGTAATGAGAATATGCATTGTCTGGAACTTTGGACTGTAATGTTCTCTTGCAAGTGTGGCTCTTTATTGCTTGGCCATGGCATGAAATGCCATCAAAGCCAGCAAACACCATTTCCCTGACTGCCCACTCACCAAGTCCAGGGTAAAACAAAAATATGATATGGGCTGTACTGAGAGCCCTGGAAAGCCACCTGCCATCTTTGGCTCTGAGGGCTGAGTAATTTGTCCTAGGCAATCACAGGAATGGCCTTTCTGTTGAGATTTCCAGGAGAGAAAAATACAGCTGTTAATTAATGAAACAGCCAAAGTTTATCTGCAGGTTGTTTCACTAATAAGCAGAGCCAGTATTATGATTGCAGCTTTTCCAGCTTCTCTGCTGCCTTGCAGAAAGAGACCTGGAGCAATGAAAGTAACAGCGATTATATGAAGTGTGTCCTATTACTTCTGAAAGAGTTATTATTCAGAAAGATCACTCAAGTTAGGGGGAGATAAAAATTCCTTTCTTCTCCAAAGACTAAAAATTTATATAGTTGTCTGGTTGCTTTCTCTTACATTTCTCTCCTTTATCTTCACTGCATTGCTGTTATGGGTCTGTTAAATTGGCAGCACCCAAAGGATGCCTCAGGAATGAATGAATCCCTACTGAAAGCTGGTATCACATATCTAACACATCAACAACCAGTGAGCACTACACAAGACTGTTAATGGGCTCAAAGAAAAAGACTCAAAAGTGGCAAAATAGCCTGACTTTATGTCCTGGCCCATCATTCTGGTCATATGACCCTGTCTTTGGATCTTGGCCCCAATGCCTATGCTTCACAGCAAAAAAAAAAGTCACAGCTGCTACTTAGAATCACAGAATCCTTCTGGTCCACACTGCTGTGCCCTCATCTCCATCCATGACCATGGCCTTGGTTTTCCTCATACTCTCTCCTCCCACCAAGGTTGGTCTCAAATGCTTTTTCCTCTCCAGCTTCTCCTAAAATACCTGTTATCAAACCCAGCTCTTCAGAAAGGCACATTTCTCAAATGAAGAATCAAAATTCAATGTTATCATATAATGGATGCCATCACAGCCATGAAAAGAAGAGACCTCTTACTCTGGATTCTGCATATTTTGTTTCAAAAAATTTTGTTAACAGTGAAAACAACCAGTCTTATTAGTTCTTTAGGGAGCAAGGCAAGGAACAGGCATAGCAGTGCTCTCCCCAGCAGGTAGAAATGGAGAAAAATCAGAGCTCTGGTGCTTCTTGGACTCACTGGAAAAAGCTACAGATGTCTTTTGCAGCTTTCTCAGGTAGTTCTCTACACAAACACAGCAAACTCTTCTCTGTAAATTCTTTCTGGTCCCACTGTAGGGGCTTGATAAAGCAAAGGAGGAAAAGTAGCCAAATTTGAGACTGAAAAGACAGGTAATCTCCAACTGTAAGAAGACTATGACTGCTCCATGTACAGTAATTCTTCTAAATTATCCATTCTAGTTTCAACTAAAAGATTATGAGACTGCCACCATATCCTGTAGGAAATACCTCCACAGTTCAATAGATCTTACTGTCAAGGCTCCTTCAGTCTCAGTCTAAATGTTCCCATCCTAATTTTACCCCATTACTCTTTGTTATAGCCTATATTCTGGCCTCAGAGTAATTCCACTCCCACATGGTATTGATATCCTAATATTTCTATCCTCCTCTACCCTCTGGCAAAGGAAGACATTAGAAAAATATACTAGAATAAATTAAAATTGTCAGGAAAGCCAATGAATGCCAGATAATTTTAAGATAAATACAATTAGAGCAGTTAAAAATGGAGGAGGACTATTAGATTACCGAATGCATCCCTGAATACAGGATACCTTAAAATAATCCAACACTAAATCTGATCTAAGACAAAAGGTCAAGAAGAATCTTGCATATCTTCTTTAATTTAGAATTTCCTGGATACCATATCTCAAAATGCTACACAGCAGCACCCGAAGGTGTATTAATTTATTTCTCAGAAATCCACTTAATTTTCTTTTAAAAAATGATGCACTTTGTCTTACAGCAAACTCATCTCCAATAGGAAGACCTTGGACATGACTTAAGTTGCCTGTCGAGCCTGTGCTTTCTCCAAGCTGAGTGCAGAGGGAAATACTGCTGTGCCTGTCTGCAGTCAGGTACAACTGCTGCATCCAACCTCATTTGAGCTGCAGTTTCAACAAACACACATGGGAATGCAGTATTGGAAGAATATTTGATTGTGTTTGTTTACCAACAGTGTTGATGCCAAGCAGCTCTGCCTGGCAAAAAAAAAAAAAAGGGGAAAAAAAAGGATGAAATTTGATTTTTAATAATTCTACAACTCTAATAGGAACTGTGCTACAAGAAATACCATTTCAGGACATCAGAAGACAGATGGTCTAAATGAAACAGCAATACATCAAAATCTCAAACCTGTAAGTCTTGTGAAAGTTATTTTAAAGGGAATATAAACTTAAATACATATTCCCAAAGTCAGACCATGTAGCAAGACTGTGATCACCAGCAGTCTTGATTTCAGTTTGGTGTGGGTTTTTTTTTTAGTTTTCTTTGTGGTTCTATCTGAATTAGCTCAAGATACAAGGAATTTCCCTTTTTTTCAACATAGGACCCTCAGGGAAGAACAGTAAAGTTGTTCCTAAACTTTTTAAACCAATAAATCACAGTCAATTTCCAAAATATCTAACAGGCTTCAGTGTGTTACAGTCTGCATTTACTTCTAAACATTTTTCTGAAGGACTGAAAAATTGCTTTGAAAACATCAGACATCTCAGTCCAGAATGAACTCTGTTCCTTTGAATGACATTGATTCACAAACCTAGACTCAAGAAAGCATTTTCTTGTAAAAAACTCTTCATTTTGGGGTCAATTAAAAATAGATTCAAGAGCAAATAAGGTTCCTTAGCAACTTAAACAAAGCAGAAAAAACCAGAGTCATTGCTAACCACCAAGGGAAAACCAAAGTGTCTCATCTCTTTGCTAAATTACCTTCCTTTATTTCATTAGCAGCCTCTTCATGCCTGTTGTATGAGGGACATTTGATGCCATGTGTAATGATTTCAGTAAGGATATTTTTATTCTGCTAACCAGGCATGAGGAAGCCAGGCTGGGTTCAGGTGTCCCCATTTCTTCATTATGGTGACTCTGCTCTTTGCTCTGGTGAGACCCCACCTTCAGCTCAGTGGGTTCCCAGCACAGGAAGGACCTGGAGCTGTTGGAATGAGCCACCAAGTTGCTGGAGGGAAGGAGCAGCTCTGCTACAAGGAAAAGCTGAGAGAATTGGGATTGTTCAGCCTGGAGAAGAGAAGGCTTTAGGGTGACCTAATCGTGGCCTTCCGGTACCTGGAAGGACCCTACAAGAAAGATGGAGACTTTTTCCAAGGGCATGGAGTGATAGGACAAGGGGGGATGGCTTCAAACTGACAGAGAGTAGGTTTATATTGGATATTACGAAGAAATTCTTTACCCAGAGGGTGGTGAGGCCCTGGCACAGGTTGCCCAGAGAAGCTGTGGCTGCCCCATCCCTGGAAGTGTTCAAGGCCAGGCTGGATGGAGCTCTGAGCAACCTGGGCTAGGGGAAGGTGTCCCTGGTCATGTCAGGGGTTGGAAAACGGTGATCTTTAAGGTCCCTTCCAACCCAAACCATTCTGTGATTCTGTGTTTTGCTTTGTGCTTCTCTGGCATCTGGTTTAAGAGGTCATTGCTTTGCTGTTTTGGTTTTCAGGCACTATGAACAGCAAGCACTTGAATAACAATACTCTTGTTTTTAAGGAAAAAGTAGTGTATACAGCAACAATTATGACACCTTCTACTTGGAAACTGCAGGGAAAGAGATCTGATAGATTATGAATAAATGAAAAAAGCTTTTATTCATGATGATAAAAGCCTGCAGAGTCCAGAACATCTTTTTTTAAAAAGTACTTTTTCCTCAAGGTATGTCTGGCAGACTGTAGCTGGAACCGTATGCCCAAACGCTATTTTGGATGCTCACCAATCTTTGGAAAGTCAAAGGGATCAATTAAGATTTTCAGAATTTTAATCCAGGGCCAATTATTTTTGCAACAAACTCTTAAACCAGGTCTGACTGGTATAATTTTGATATCAATTCCAACTCTTTTGATCCGGATTTTGCAAATAGCCTCCTGAGTCATGGGCTGTGTTTAAGAAGCTCTGTTGCCACACACTGCAGGAAAACATACTACTTTATTTTTGTTATGAATTACTAGTCAAGTGATTGCTATTTCATATCAAAGTGAGATTTTAGAAGTCTCAAGTATGTGTATGACCTTACAGACTTTGGGGAGAATCTAACTGGCCAAACCAGATAAGAATGGCAAAGAGACCACAAACCACTGGGAAGAATCCAGCCACAACTCTGTTTTATGACAATTTTAGAATCTCACAAATATTTATCTGCTCTTCTGCTGGAAAGCCAGGTAGAATCAGGTTGAAGGGGGTTTTTTATTATTTCTGTTAATGATATGTGGAGAAAGGCAAAAAAAACCCCACCCTGCTAATACACCACAGCTCTGCCATCCTATATATCACAGTGGCTTCTGTCTGTGAGAAGTAGTTTCCTTAAATTTCTTCCTAATCTTTCTTGAGAAAGATGACTAAACCACCACCAGCAGACCAAAGCAGAGCTGTGTTGCTGATATTTGCTTCCTCCTGGTGCAGCTTGCACCACGCTCCCTCCATTACTGTGTTGCACACAGGCTGAGATTTTGGTGAGCAGAGTGAACCCACTGAGCTCTGGAAATGACAGCAATGTTTTCCATCACCTGCTGGATAAAGGAAAGGCTACTTTGCTTTGGTGTCCTTCTGCAGCATTTTGTATCATTAAATGTAGACCACAAGGACTGATAAGGGAGAAGCAGATGGATCATGCCTTCCTCATGTCTTTTTACCTGTTTTCCAGGGGATGGTTCCCTTTTCATCCTCCTCCTTAGCAAAATAACTGTGTTCTGCCTGTCCCTCAGGATTCGTTATTTTTAGATGCTGCATCAAGGCATTTACACTAAGTAGCTCATCAAATAAAGGGTTTAATAACTGGTATGAAAAAGGTACCTAAGTATCACTCCAGACTAAGAAGACCAGACTTTGTTTGGTTTATTTATCATCGTAGCAGAAAAGTATCATCTGCTATAATAATTATTATTAAGCACAGCCATTAACATAAAACTAAATTATCTCCTTTTCCTGACTAACCTATGGTTTTCTTTTCTCCAGCATTTTACCTGCCAACACAAAAAGACCACTTTTTTTAACTGATAGTTTCAATTTTTTACACTTTATTTTAAGGATCAAAATAATTTTTAGCCATGTAAAGTTGAAAGTTCAATCAAGCTCAGGGAAAGACTGTGCTGCAAAAATGTGCCCTTTTTCTCCAGAAAAGGCCTGGGCAGTGTTGCTGCAGGTTTTACATGGAAGACATGAAACCAAGAAGATGCAATTGTTTCCACAGAACCATAGAACATCCTGAGTTGGAAGGGACCTACAGGGATTATAGAGTCCAGCTTCTGGCCCTGAACAGGGCAGCCTCAAGAACCACCAAGAATCTACAACTAAAATTACATTTTTCAAGGGAAAAATGGAGTTGAGGAGTGGTAGAAGCTGTTTGGTCTACCTCAACTTTGAGCTGGATAAAGCAAGCTTTCCCTCCCTCCTAATATGTTTTGTAATGATGCTTGCACAGAGCATAGAATTATTTTATCCTGCCCCAGCAGCCACTGTGCTGGACTGGCACAGGAAATGCAAATCAGTGGCCAAAGAGAGGATCAGATCACGGCCCCCCAGGTGCGTGGGGTTTATCCCTGGATAAATACCCCAATTCCCATCTCCAGATAAACGTCCCATCCCTATCCATTGACCAAAAAGGTGGAAGGAAGGTGCTCCTAACACAAATAGCAGGGCTAAGGAAACATTCCCCCCTACCACAGTGTTGGATAAAGGGCAATTTTCCCATTTGTCCCATTGCTTCCAACATTTGCCATGAACACTAATCCTGAGCGTGGAACACCCTAGCTGTTAAGGCTCTCAAATGCTGATTACCCTGCTCATTTTGACTTATAAAAATGAAAGCAAGGAGCACACACTGAATATATCCAGCCATTCTATATTGCTCACAAATTCCCCTATATTGACATCTCATCTACAGTGCAATGATCTACAATTTTACAGCTTTCCAGCAGCAAAATAAGGCACCATTTGGAACATTCTGTAGAGTTATTTCACATCAAAATAATGGTACATTTGCAAACGGTTTTTCAATCCCTGGATAAGTTTTATCCATCTTCCCCCAAAACCAGTCTAAGTGTTCAGGCTTTTTTAGCTGATCCTCACCTATACAGCAATATAACAAGCTCCACTCTTCTACTTGCAAAATGAGACTGTGATGAGGTACAAAGTTACAAAGGTACAAAGGAGATTTCCACACTGTGGCATATGTAAAGAATAGGGAGGGAAAAAAAGTCCCATTACTTCTCATATTAAGCTTCCTTGCTCTTTCTCTTAAAATATCCCCTGATGTGCCTCGGGAGTTGCAGGGAGAAACTCGGGTTGCACAATCATGGGCTGTACAACTCAATTACCAAGATCTGAAGGAAACTCGTGTCCTCAGACAGCATCTCTGAGGTTTCACTATGAATGCTGCCTGATCTAATTAGGAAACACTCAGCATCTTTGTGGCAATTACTAAAGAACATAATTATGACATGATATGACCACTGTCTTCTTTCAGCTGGAAAAGCAGCAGAAAACGACAGGAAATGGAAGTTGGACAGGAGTTAATAAAACAGCCTTGGGCAAGAGAGCAGAGATGATTCCATGAGAAGGTACAATTTTTTTGGCTGGAAAATGAGGAAAAAGTAGCACATTGCAAGCTAAGGACCATCAGAAAAAGAGTCCATTTAGTCATAAATGAGCCACAGACTCACCATAATAAAACAGGTTATGCTTGCAGACAGCTGCCTATCACAGCTTATTATAGGAAAAGAGCCTTTAATGGTGCCACGGTTCAGTTCATGGCTGTCCTACTGTCACATGCTTGCCCTCAAGAGATACCAGGTGACAATGCTTTGACAATCCTACACCCATTAATGGCATGAATTAAATCTCTTCCAACTCAGAAACCAATTTGAATCATTGAAAATACTTTGAAGTGCCCATAGGAGTTAATTCTGGTGGTTAGAACGGGGAACTGGAAAGCAAAACACTGCAGAAATGCCCCAATCTTAATTACTGATCTGCTATAAGAATTTTATCATGTGAACTGCCCTGCCTCAGTTTACTGATGTGTACAATATTAACAGGTGGCTCTGGAGCAATCAAAATAGGGCAGACACTTTCCAAAACAATGCAGGTCATCAGAGCAGTGCTCATACAACGCAGAGGTGCGAGTCTTAATTAATGTTTATAAAGTGCCTGAAGAACCTGAGAGAGCTGGCACCGAGGGAATACAAAGTATCATTACACTTATTTTGCAAAGAGGCATGAATACGTGATTATAATTTTATTACCCACGCAGATTTATAAGGAGGGTTTGAGCACAAAAGAAATTAAACTTTTTGACACTTTCTCTGCAGCTCAGGTTCATTATGAGAGCTGTGTATCAAATGTAAAATGTAAATTTAATAAATCAATCTTAAGATCAACTGTGAAATCATACCCAAACCCTCACTATCTTCGAGCAATGTATAAGCAAAACACTGTGTGACAAGAGTGTTTTAAAAGTCAGGATTGTTATGTGGTTACAGCATGACACAATCTCAGTACTTTCAGAGCATTCATTTACTGTAGCAGCTGTATTTTCCCCTATATTTTGATTACCTTGACATTTTCTAATCATGAGAGTTATAAAATTTAAAATTATATGGCAGGCTTGATAGGCTGCAGATTCACCACCTCAAGTTAAGTTACTTTTTTATTAAAAAAGTAAATTGCTTTTCTCCAGAATGAGAGTTTTATTTTGGTTAATTTTTGCCTTTTGAATGCTACCACAAATTTCTTCTGATGAAACAGTGGTCTGAGTGACAGCAGAGTGATTTTTCTTTTCAATAATCCTTGATAAATATTGACCAAAGATGCCAGTTCTGTCTTTCACCATTGAGATGAATTCATTTTGGCACAATAACAGCAGGGGGATTTTTTTAGTATGGTTCCTAGTATGACTCAAAAGTTTCTAATCTGATCTTAGAATTTGCACAGATTTCTTTTTCTTCAGCAGCTCTATCATTTTCAGGCATTTCAGGCAGGGTTTGAAGTTTGGCTGGGGAGGTACAGCTGCCTTCATGTTAAGCATGATGGTTTTCCTTCCCAACCCTAATTCCTATAAATAATACTCTCTGTAAAATACTGTCCTCTGTATTTGTAATCAAGAATTTTTATCCAGATGCCCGCTATGTTTCTTTTACTGAGCAGTCCCACTTCCAGTACCAGTTTCCCTCCCAAGCTCCATGTCCAGCCCAATCTCTAAGAGCTCTGAATCAACTTAGAGGCAGCTCTACAACTTCTTTGCTTTCAGACAGTTTTATGGCACAACTGAAAGCAATTCATTGGCATGACCAGACTACATATCTCCTAACCTCTGTTCCCTTTCAGAAATGATTTGACTAATAATAATGGTCTATTGAACAGTTTCAATTAAAATTTAAACTTTTAGTTTAACTTTTGAGGAGAGAACGCTACCACACCTCACTTCTTTACAGGGAATATTTGAAATACTCTCTTTATTTTTTCATAATTCTTTCCCTGCTTAATAAATAGACAAAGAGGATAAAAAAATAAATAAAAAGTAAAAAAGAAAAAAGAAACATTACTGCATACCTTGGCAAAGAAACATCCTAATGTGGGATTCCAGTCCTGAATCTACAGCTGTCCTGAATCTACAGGTCACACATTGGACAATTGTGTATAAGACTTATCTGTTTAGACAGATGCTACGTAAAGATGAAAACATAGTCCAAGGCAGAAGAAGTTGTAGCTTTTCAAACTATAAATTAGTTTTGGCTTTGAATCCCCCAAGCATCAAGGGTAGGAGTGTGACCACAACTAGCCCCAGAAGCACAACATGAATTTGGATTTGAAGCTCAGCTCTCAAAAGGGGGTGTTTGTGTACAATGAAGTCTTATTCTCTCTGCTAAAACAGCAAATAAAGTAGGTACAGACATCAGGTGGATAACCAGGACTGAGATCTTCAACCATTTTTCAGAAGACAACTCTTAGCGAATTTGCACTGAATACCAACAGAGAGCTTAAGATGAGATTAACACACAGATTCCAATGCTGAGACTCATGCTGGCCCTTGCAGCAAACACATCTGAAATATTATTCCTTAGTCATCTTTTTCAAGAGATACCAGATTTAGTCAGGCTGGCCTACAGCCCCTCCAGAAAGTCAATGTACTGAGAAGTCTATTACTTTAACTCATCTGTATTTCTCCCCAAGGATCATCTCAGAAAAAGAGGTCGCATTGCAAAGTCTGCCTTGTTTGCAGAACTCATTCTTCCTGCATATATTTACAGTGACCGAGCTCTTTGTTTAGACACACACAGAGTTTCACTCAAAATACAGTTATCTCAGAAGGCAAACAGCAAGGCAGAAAGGGAAAACAGATTATCAATGCTGTCTCTGCAGCAGAGCTCAAAGAAATCCCTAAAATGCTTAACCCATGGATAAAAGTTCTGATGGCAACATCATTACCCAAGACCTTCAGAGAGACCAATGTGTGATGACCAAATGGTTACAGACACAAGGAGCTCAAAGTTAGATTGCCTTTGAAGTAATCAGATCACATCACTCTGTACTGTAATACAAATACAATGCCTTGGAGAAATAAAAGGACTATTTTTCATTCTTTTTTTGGTAGATCCTGTGGTGTCCTAGTAACAGAACCACATCCCTTAAGCTAACTGTAAAGCTTATGGTGCTGAAACCTCTCAAAGCCACTGCAACTACACATGTTTTATAGCATAGCAGAAATAACCTCATTTTACATTCTGTAAGGAGAGGAAGGTGGTTTAGAAATACATCCATTTATATACTCATTTCTATTCTTGGCAATTTAAAAAGATCTATACAGTCAAAAGAGGATGGTGGGTAATAGAAGAAATATCCTCTTCTACATATGAACAACCAGCCACATAAAGCATAAAAATGTGGATTGGGCACCAACTCCTGTTTATTTGGATTCTTAGGTCTTAATATTCCAGCTGCAATGCTTCATCCTGCCTTTGGATATACTTAGATGTGTCCTCTCCTAAATTTTAAAAGAAGCCTTCAAAATATTTTGCTGTGTAATAGTAGCAGGATATGTACATTTCACAGCTTGGATCTCCAACCAGACTGAAAAAGCTTTATGAAGGAAGGATCATTAGCCCTACTTAATAATGAGAAGCAGGCACAGAGGGGGGAAAAAATTTGCTTACATTTACACCATCACCAAATCTATGGGTGAAAATAGGACCCCCAAACTCCTCAGCTCTGCCCTGTCTGATGCTGCCTCTAACAACAAATTTGTTTTCAACACACATTAGAAATAATTGCTCCAAACTTCACAGAAGCAAAGAACTTGCAGCTAGGCAAAAACAATTTTATTCTGTTTTCTGCAGAAGAATGTCACCTTTTGAGGTTTGTTTTCACTTCATTCATAGTTTATTCTCTTTCAGTATAGCAGCCAACAGACTGATCCCTCCTTTGAAGTTGCTCTCTTTTTCCCACACTGGCATTAGCTACATAGACAATTCTTCTCTCGCCTTCAACAGGGAAGGGTGAGCTGTAGTAGAGCTGTCTGGCATAGACTCAGGATATTATTTTCTATGTCTCTGTAAATACTGTAGTGCATCTACTTTCACAGCTAACTTTCAAAGCAACACAATAATAAATAGTAATGGCTTTTCTAGGAATCATCAAAGTGGAGACAAGGAAATACAGCCCTGCACAAAGCAGACTTCATGAAACGACAAGAAGAAAAGGAGAAAGAAGTGAAATTTTGATGTCAAGGTGAAGAGAAGTAACAGAGATGGTGCAAGAGTGGAGACCCTGAATGATCTTCCAATGGAAGGCCAAAGAGGCAGGTTCCAAAGGGAAAGTGGTCAGTCTTCGTCAGTGACAGAGTAATGGGACAATGAAAAACAAGCAAGATAAGAAGGAAACCTTGCTGGTCATCACATCAACACTGGCCAGAGCTTGCAATTGGAGATACAAGGAGAGAGGCTGAGGAGGGGATGAGCCAACATTCACACTTCAGGCATTTGTGCAAGAGGGAACAGACCAGGCCTGTCGCTGGGTGAGTGGCTGTAGCTCTGCTTCAAACTGACAGGACCTTAATGGCACCTGAAAAACCCAGCACACAATTTCACATCACTCCCTCATGGGTGATCCTGCACCCCAGAGGCACATCTCAGACCTCCTCCCCTGGCACAGCCAGAAAGAACTGATCCCATTTGTCTGCAAGGCAGCTCAGCAGCACTAGACAAACACTTCTGTTCATTACAGCTGCTCTGGTCAAGACTCTGGCCATCTCATCTACCATCCAACATGGTTCTGACTGACTGCTGGTAAGTTGGATGAATTTCTGAATTTCTGATTTTCTAAATTTCTAAAGGAACTTTTTTTTCCAGGGCTGCCTTCAGTCCAAAACACGCCTTTCTTCAGCTAACCAGGTTTACCATGACACTGACTTTCCCTTTGCTACCATTTCTGATTTAACCAAACAGCTTATTTTTCTGTGTTCCTTGAATGGTCCTTAAAACATTCTCACAGGTGTTAAACCTACCTATCCTAAAATATGTTTAACTGAATACAGTGTATGAATGACTGGACTTGAGCACTTAGAAAATGACCTACATTTAAGATAATTTGCTACTCAGATACATGAATTTTTTACTCATTTTATGCTGCTCTTTCCATAAGATATGTTCAAGATCTTTTCAAAGTATTGGTTTAAGAATAACACCAGCTATTGTCTGACTATGAGCCAGTGAAGTCTTTTCCTTTGTCCAGTTTGAGCTAAAATCCAGATATTTACCATCCAGCATCTGTCTGGTCATTCTCTTCTTGCTTCCCTTTCTCCACCTTGCAAGGACATCACATCACTTCATCTCTACCAACTGTACCAAAACGCTGTGGCCTATTCTGTCTCTGGAAGATTTCCAACACTTTCAGAAAGCAGATTGCAGTGTAACAGTAATTGCAGTTAAAAAGAGTGCATAGCTCCAGTAGCTGTTATTTATTCATTTGACATTATTAAACATACACTTGGAATACCTGCAGAGCTTCAACAAAGCTTCAGTGAAGTCTACACCTGCACTTAGTTTTTTATCCCTGTAATTTTCAGGTCGGTCTTGTGATTTCTTTTATTGCCAATAATTAAGTGATTCAAGGTAGATTATTTCACTCATGAAAATTTACATTTTGCTCTAAGAAAATATGCCCTGGGAAAGTTGTGCTGCAAACCATTCCCACTTGTTGTCTCTTCATGGAAACTCCAAGCACATCCCCAGAAATGACATAGCTTTGCTCCTCATGGCTATGTGGTATAAAGGAAAAGAAGGAATGTGTTTTTTCACAGAGCTGTGGAGTCACTGAGGCTGGTAGGGACCTCTGAGCATCATCCAGGCCAACCTGTGCTCAAAGCAGGGTCAGCCAGAGCAGTTTGCCCAGGTTTGAATAAGTGCAAGGATGGAGAGTCCACAACCTCTCTGGGCAGCCAGTGTCAGCATTCAGACACCCTCATTTTTGAAAAGTTTTCTGATGTTTAAATGGCATTTCCTGAATTTCAACTCTTGCCCATCACCTCTTCTCCTTTCACTGGATACCACTGAAAAACTGTCTCTGTCTCTACATCCTCCCATCAGATATTTATACACATGAATAAAATCCCCTTCTCTGGGGTGCCTTCTTCCCACTGTCCAAAGAAAGGCTTATCTCCTTCTTCCTTCACTGTCAGTCTGTGGTAAATACTCACCACTGTACCAGCTGCATTGCTCTGCTCTCTGAGAGTGACCCAGCAGCTCCCAGCTGATCCATCATCCATCTCAAGGCAGAGCTCCATCAATTCTGCCTCCACTCTCATGTAAAGTGCAAAACCTGCTGTGGATCCTTACTGCTCTCACCTGTTATTCCTGTTCCTATTTTTTGCCCCACTCTGCCAGGCAGATCCTGTCTCTCTGTAGCCATCTTTGACTTCCAAAGAAGATCCCATAGTCTTGAAAGCCAGATCCTCACTGCTGACAACAGCTGCTGACTTACAGGATCTGTCCACTTCTCCTTTGGTCCACCTTACTTAAGGAGAAAACAGAAAACAAAAATCTGGGCCACATATGCTCAAGCACAACCTGTGAAGCCATCTGGAAATACCTGATATGCTCCAGGTTCCCTTGACTGGATAACTGGTGCCCACTTGGAAGTGGACAGTAGGCCAGTGGCTGGACAGGCCTCAGCAGTCAGTCTACAACATCTCAGAACTGAGCCACTGGTCAGCAGAAAACATCCCAGGACAGCAGGTCAGGCTGAGAGGGGGGAACTACAACCCCCACAGGAGGGAGTCACCTGCTGCTATCAGCCCCCCTTCTCAGGCTCAGCTGGCTCAGATGCTGCACTGGACAGAGCTCCCAGCCCCTCATCCACACCCAGAAGCTGTTCTGGAGTTGCAGATCTGCAGGTGTAGCAGGAGACTTCCTCCAGAGGCCAGAAGTTACAAATTTCTGCATTTGCCATCCCAGAAATCTTCATTTCCCAATCTGATTAGCACAGACTCCCAGCACATTCTTCAGCACAGCTGGGAGCTCAAGATTTTTGTAGCTTCAGGGTCTTGAAGAAGAACCAGTCACTCTCTTTCTGAAGCACTTCTGCACCAGGTGCTGCACATGGGAGCTGTGCTTTTAGGCCAGCAGCCACATAGGCCTCTCCATTGCACCTGCTGAAATGGTGCTTGATTTTCCCCGACCAGGAATCAGCTGAGAAAAAAAGAAACTTGAAGCACACTCTGATCAGGAGTGGCTGGAAGAACTGCTAGAGCCTGCTGGAAAACAGGCCTCCAATAGCTATCCTTTCACAACCCTGAAAATCCCAACCCAGCACCCTGAAAATCCTTGAAGATTCCCAGGAGACCTCTGACAGCCCTAGAGGTTCCCAGGAGACCTCAAAGGAAAGCACAGAAACTGCTCATCTGTTGGCTGCCTCTTCTAGCTGCACTCACCTCCTGAATTTACTGCTGAAAGTATCCCTTTTTATTTGGAAATAGGGGGGAGAGTACAACTTTGAGGATAAACAATACAAAAGCCATCAAGTGGAACCTTCTTAGCTTGCAGTGGAATAGGGTTGCTAAATCCTATCCCATCCCTAGCCCAACAATGCAAATTGACATTTAATCAGAAATACTGCAAATTTCTACATTGCTTTGACATTATCCATTTTTCTTGGTGCCTTTATTTTCCTGTGTAACCAATGGCTGTTACAAATCTCTGTGCAAAAAATAAAATGGAAATACTTTAATGATTTTTAAAAAGTGATGGGAGAAACGACAAAACAATTAAGTTTGCAATGTTGCAATTATTTAAAACCCATCTACTGAAACTCAAACTTCCAAATGTTAAGGGGCCACTATGGTAGATCAATGAGCCATTACATAAACTCTGCAAATGAGGTGCTGATTTGAAACTGCACTAGAGAGAACAGTATCTGAACTTCCCATGGAATAGATAATGTTGGCAGACAGATGATGTATTTCTGTTCTATAATGCTGACATCACTTGTCCAGAAAGAAGGCATTTGTAGTTGTTCTTGTAGCAGTGGTTACTCTTCTAGGACGACAGGAAAAAGGAAAGATCAATGCACTGCAGCGCTGTATTTATGCATTTTTGCAGTAAGTGAAGAAATATCTTATTCTCATCCCTCTGTCTTTCACATTTAGAAAAGAAAAAGTAATTCCAAGGGTACTGGTTACCTACAACTTCTTTTTCTTGTAGTTGATTGACTCAACATCAGCTTCTTTTGTGAAGCAGAGGCTAAGGGGGACTGTAATCTCAGCCTGTCACTACTCCAAGGGGAGTTGCAAAGATGATGGAGACAAGGACTTCTCAATCATGGGCAAAAGACCAGAATTTGGAGGTTCAGACTGGGTATCAGGAAATGATTCTTCACTTTCAGAGTAGTGAAGGGCTGGAAATGGTCATCGAGGGACCAAATCTCTGCTCCCTGGTCAAATCTCCAGCCTTAAGAGATATTTGAGACTCATTCCAGGAAAAGCTGACCTGATACACTTTGGACTGGAGGACTTCCAGCAGCCCCTTCCAAGGGACATTTTCACCTTCTACGACATGGGCTTGGTGGTGCTTGCAAAGGTTTTTGCCCAAAATGCAACTTGCTCATAAGTGCCTTTCCCTCATTTCCTCAAGTCTGTCTCCTCTCCTCCAGAATTCGCAAATTTGCAGGAATTTCATTGTCACTAAGCTCTGTACCTCTATCAAATTGCATAAAAATTGGAGAAAAAATTCAAAAGATATTTGGGGAGACTGAAGGAGAAAAGAAAGTCAGGAATGCAAACACTCTTTCTCTTTTTTTCCATACAGAAATGATCCCACATTTAATTTTTGTTTTGCTCCCACAAAATCGTTCCAGGGGCCGGTGCCTGTGGTAATTCCTGTCCTCTTCAGGATTTCCTGAACATAGACATATGAAGGCACAGAAGCACCATTCATTTTCCCAACACATGTACAGTCCTACTCTCCTGCAGGCTCCTTTTTCTGAAACCTGTGGTGCCAACTCTGCCAGACAGGATCCCAGACAGGGCAGACAACTGCTCTGACCTGCTGTTGTAATTCCTATGTTCTGGCTCCCATGTAACATTTATGTCCATGACCTGATTTGCAAATCCAGATGACGATATAGGGCAGCACAGAGCAGATGGAACAGCAAGTTATGACCTCCTGGTGGTATTTCTCCTCATGTAAAGACTGAGTTGAGAAAAAAAGTTACAATGTCAGGCTCTCCAAAATGTTAAAGCTGAGATCGAAGCTAGCAAATAAAAATGTCAAGTCAAAGATGTTCCTGTGCATCACAAATAGCAGCACTGTTGATGCCTTAGGTTTTAACTTTTATATTTTTCAAATCCTGTACTGCTTAGTGTGTAACTCTGAAGTTTTGTGTGGCTTGTTAGCTACTGTTCTCTCATGCTGGTTAGACATAACAAACCTCTCTAAGTTTGCTCTTCAAGCATACCAGGCCCCAAAATGTGCAGACTAAAGCCTAGAGGGGAGACAAACTTGGGATAATTACATCATTAACTAAGGCTATAACTGGAGAATTAACCCTGATAAGCAAATGGACCAAACTCACAAAAGTGTGAAGAACCCATGACCCAGGGTCCATCTTGGGTGTAGCCTTTTGACTGCCCAGGGTGTACCTTTGAAGGCCCTTCAAATAAATACCTACTTTTATTCTCTTATTTTTGTCTAGTCTCTGTGTTTTAGGTGGCCACCTCGAGGCATCACTGTTAGGCAGAGAGTCCAGTGGGACAGATCTAGCTGCCCATGTTGGGCAGTTATTGAGGAGAGAAGCTGCAACACTTAGTGCTTCATGTATTTAACTGGTCATTTCCACACTTAATGATTAATACAATGTGCACCCACACAGTGCATGAATGATGTCTGAAATACCAGCCATTACCGCAACTGGGCTGAGAAAAGACAATTTCGGCTTTCTTGGAAGAGATTGGATGCCCATTATATACTCCCAGGCAGAGATGCTGGCCCAACTGCTATGGGAAAGAAGACATACAGGACTCCAGCGAGTCTTTTGAGCTCTGACTCCATCAATAAAATGTCTTTTACACTGTTCACCAAAACCTCCTCAAACCTTCCATGTAAAATAAATACCAAAAGTCCTTTGGATTTCTTGACAGCAACCCCTGTCTTGATAACAACCCTAAATGAGAGAGAGCTGTTTGATCTTTCTTTTGTTTTACTATTTGACAAGGTTGGCTTCTGCCTGGCAAGAGAGAGCAGCAGCACTGGGAATGCCATTCATTAATTTCCTCTTTTGAAAGAAGGTCAGTCCAATGTCCGAGTGATGGTCGAGACTTGCGTGGACACCATCTGCCCACAGGCACATTCCAGAGACAGATCTCTACTGTCACAAATTCCTCACCTACAGCTGAATGTGTACAGAGCTTTCTGACCCACCTTACTCCTTCCATTTACAGTGGGGAAAATCAGAAGTCTTGTTATACTGAACCATTCAAAACCAGGCAGGTCTTTTTGTGCCTCTCTGAGACAGTGTGGGAACAGAGACTGACAGCATTCATCTGCTTGACCTCAGGGGTCCCACTACAAAAAAAAAATCTGACAAGGTTCCCCCTTGGATTTGGGTGTCTGTGTTGTGCATCACTTGTCTTTCCTGGGTTTTATTCTTCTCTCTGCTTTTCACTGTTTTAATTATTCCTGGTTTTGTTGGTGGGATTGCTATTGTTATTATCATATTTTACTTTATTTCAATTATTAAACTGCTTGTATCTCAACCCATGGATCTTACCTTTCCCAACTCTCTTCCCCATCCCCCTGGGGAGTGGGGAGTGAGGGAGTGCTACACAGTTAAACCACAACACAGATAACAACAGTACTTTGCTCATATTCTTTAAGACTCAGAGTATTAGTCAGCTAAAACCCACTGAGCCATTAGAAAACCACCCACAAACTTCCAAATTTTTTTTTTTTTAATCGAGAGGCTAAAATCATCTTTGTCAGAGATATGCAAGAGAATTGTGTAATGCATGTTTTATTCTAGTTTTCTTAGCTTTTTCTACGCTTCTGAGCTCAAGCATCCCTATTTTCTCTATTCTTTGTCTCCTATTTGCACAACATTTTATATTCACCCATGAAATTCATTAGACATTCTTGAACACAACTCTAACAACAACACATGAACTAAAGAAGGGGGAAGAAACCCAAACAAGGATGAGTGAGCATAATGGACCCACATGGGACAATTAAAACGTGTCTGTAATTATTATTAGTGCTAAAATTTTACAGCATGGCAATGAGTTAAAAACCAACATACAACTAAAAAAGGCAAAGCAATGCAAAGCCACCTTGACAAAAAGCAACCGTATGAAAAAGACAAAGAGCAACAGTGAACAAGTGAGCTCTGCTACATATGTTCATTGGCATCACCATTATCAGCTAAACAAAATCCCACTTGCAATACAAGGACTTTTTTTCTGCCGTTCATTTCACTTCTGTTTTATGGTTCCTGACTGAACACTTAGGATTTTCCCATTGTGCATGACTCAATCAGTCCCAAAATATGCATGGGCACTGGGGAAAGCACCATTGCTTCCTATTTTCTCCTTATAATTTTTCCACTAAATTTTACCTTAAAGTTAACCAGATTTTCATGTTCCTCCACAGCTATTAAATTACAAAATCGGAGCCAAGCAATCTGCACACTTCCATCCTTTTGGGTCTCCAGCTGTTTCAACAACCTTTTTTAGTTAAACCGTACAAGAACTTCCTTCCATTCCTAAATTCAGGGCTCTATTCAGAATAATCTGCTCCCACTAGCTAATTTAGGTATCATGACTGCTCTTCTGCACTGACAGCACAGCCAGCCTGGTCTGGCAGTGCTGGATTGTAGGTGGCCTGAATCACTGATCACTTTCCCAAATTCAGATGCTTAAGATAGGCTCTTGTAGAAAAACAGTCTGAATATGGCCCCACATCTCTGCCAGTTTTTCTCCTATGATTTGTGTTTGCCCAGCCCTGAACCTCTCAACTTCTCATCAAGGATGCTGCAAGAAACACTCATCACTTCAGTGTCTCTTTCCTGGAACTTGCACCACGTCTCTGCTTCACAGTGTCTATTCCTCCTTCTTAACGCTTCCCTTGGTTTGAATTATGAAATTCCTATTTGGAAATCATTTGTAGATCCTGTTTATATCCTATTTAATACAATTTATAGACTATTGCTTAGAATGGGGCTGGTGCTGCACAAAGCATTACTGACCAAGTAATCCAAGTGCCCTCCAACAGGATAGAAATGCTCTCTCATTGAAGCCATCGTCTTTATTTGCCTAAGACATTTTTTTTTTCCTTTATCATCTCTTCAAACTTTCCTGATTTAGTTGAGTTCACTATTAATTCATCTACTTTCTATTTGCCAAGGCTTCGTTGCAGTCAAAGCAAACACAGTCAGGTGACTGATATGAAATTTGGTCTGAAATGCAAATGGCTGTGAAAATTTTAGTACTTGATTCGGCCAGTCCTCATTCTAAGAAGAAATCCTGATTTATAAAAAGGTCACCTTTGAATGAGCAGCAGCAGTGCTGATAAAAATCTGCAGGACTGAGCCTTATAAATGCAATTTTTTGCAGGTTATTTAGAGAGAACAAAACAAGCAGACGATCAGATTTAGACATCTGTTTTAAAGACAACTCTGCAAATTGTCTGGAGACCAAAATAGATTATTAGCAGGAAATGGAGTTTTCTTAATATTGAATTTGATCCTGCCCTACTGAAAATCAATGGAATTTTGTCTCAGACTTTCATGTGAAAGGGACTTAACAAGCAACATATACAAAAGCAGAGTTATAGCAACTGTCAAGGAGAAAGCTCAGTTAGGATAAACCTTCAATTTCAATATAAAAGCGTTTCTGCTGGAGAATGAAAGAGAAACATTGGAAGAGATAAATGTCCGATTCGAGTGGAATTGCTTAATGCAGTAGTGGAACCATTCAGCTGTCTGCATAATCCATGAAGTATAAAAACTAAGGGAAAGCAAATAAAATCCAAAATACTTAGGTCCACAAGGGTGTGGTTCCATGCAGAAGTGTTCACATGGAAAGCACTGGTGCTTCCCTTAGTGATGCTATTTTCATTTTTGTATCTTCAAACAAAAATATCAGAATATTTTACCCACATCAATAAAGACTCAGAATCCTTCTGGGACACACATCCTTATTACACCCATTTTTGCAGACTACAATGACACAGAGTTTGACTCATTAAAGGCCAGAAAATGAGTCAGCAAAGGAAAAGAACCCCAAAGCCCCAATCATCCATTGTCTGTGATAACCACTGAATAACCTCTCTCTTCATCACTAGTCAGCCTTGGGAATAAAGTCACTTATCTGAGAAATGAAACTATTCCTTACTTGATGTTTGCCTTTTTTGTATGTTTGTTTTCCACTATGATTGCCTCCCAACATTTCCCAGCCTTGCACACAGACTGATGCACTTAATTTTGACAGACACAAAATCCCTCTTAAATCTGCTGCAGTGTTTATACTGGGATGCATAAAAATGACTTTGTGAAACAGAGTCTCAGAATAGAAAACGAGATTAAAAATATTTTGCACATGAAGACTTCTCTAGGCTATGAGAGAAGGAGCAGAACATTACAAACCTTATTTTCTCCAGATCGCCTAAAGGGGCCCCTACAGCAGAACTATTATCTTTAATCATATTTTCTCTTTTCAGCATGTATTTTATTTTCTTCTTTCTGCTAACAATACCCTGGCCTCTTAATAGCTCCTGAGTTCACCTCCTAAAAAGATATTCTAGGACAAGCCTTGTCAGTATTAGATTTGCAAAGGTTTAGAAACAGCTTGGGTTCTCTCTGTGCTAACAAACACTTAGTGATAAATGCCTTCTCCAAGAGTGTATTGCAGAAGTGATTTGGTCAGTGTGTGAGCCAGTTTGCTTTACAAGCATGAACCTCCCTGGCCTGCCAGTATTACTGCAAAATAGAATCATTTTCCTAAATGGTTTCATTAAAGGGACATTGTGAGGCTGAATAGGCACTATTGAATGACAATGGACAGAGCAAATTTTTAGTCATGCCAGGCCAGTCTGTGGCATCAGTCACAGACGTTTCACTGAAAATAAAAAAAGTCTCCATCACTGTATTTGGAGCTGAACTCATTTGCAACAATTCTGAAAGATTCACTGCCACTGTGGCTGCAGAGTCCTCATCAGCCATCGTTGAGCCAATCTGTCAGAAAAGCCCAGGATGAGTTATTGTCTGACAATGCCAAGACTTTCATTTGCTGTGGAAATCATAATCTTCCCTTTGCTTCAAAAAATTCCCATTGAATTGCCCCCCCAACTTATTCATCCCATGCAAAGCCATGGTGGGAATATCAAGAAGGAAGAGTGAGCCACACGGAGCAACCACAGCCTCTCCTCCAAGGGGTGTCACACTGAGCAGCAACAAATTCTGCATTTTAATGAAAACCAGGAGGATGAGGGCCAGGAGAGCATCATGTGAGACAGCTGTTGCTATTTTTAATCTACAATGATGCTGGAGCACAGACTGTGCCTCCCATGCTTGGGGATTTTTCAACTTTCTCTGGAAGATGGGAGGATAGTATATCCTGAAGGAACTCCACCTACACAGTAATTTAACATGGCCCGTGGGCATGGGCACCAGGATTTTTCTTGCTTCTTTTTCTGCCTGAAGCCCACATTTGAATTTCTGGAAGACTGAAACATATATCCCTAATGTCTTCAGGCTGGTAATATTGTAGTTGAGTGACACTTAGTGGGCTGTGACAAAGAGAGTTGATGATCTGTCCTTCATTCCTGCTGAATCTCTGTGTGCAATTCCACACAGGAGGGTTCTTTGGTCAGGTACAATAAACTTCTTCCTCAGACCTGCCCCATAAAACAAATGCAATTGCAGTGTCTTCCACATAAAAGGCATATAAACTAATATAACCATTCCCATCAAGAGGATTCATCTCCTCAAACTGCAGCCATGCAAAAGCAAGATCCTCTCTAAGTTCGTGGAGATAAATATGCTTCCAAATGTATTTCCACTCCACCTACCCCGGGCAGTTCTTGCAGGATGGGAATAATTGCCCTGAGACTGTACATCTCACTCCACAGACAGTGGACAAAGCCTGGACTTTCAGGCATTTCAAATTAAAGGAGATTAATATCTGTATCTATACCTATGGTCCACAAGTGAGCTAATTATGCACAAACTCCTACAGTCACAACCTTAACAGTAATTCAGTGGGCTGCCTTTTTATTGTTATCAACATTCTGAAGGCACATTTCTAACACCAAATCCATTTTCAGATCGCATGGGCATAAGAACAATTGAGAAATATGTAGGTGTCACAAGTGTAGGTGGGGTTTCTGTAATTCATCTTGTTTCACATCCACTGTAAAGATAAATATCAATGCATGGCAATGCTCTTGGAACTTGTTTATCTTGCTGCTGATTCATGGCTTATTGGTCATTAAAGAGAAATCAGTGGCATGAAGTTATATTTCTGTGTAAGTAGTAAGCAATGCCAAAATATAATGAGGACAAGCAGATATGAACTTTCAATAGCCTAGGGAAAACAAATGGTTTAGCAAATGCGTGGTGTTATGCACAAACTCCTATAAAAACAAAAGGAAGAAGAGAAGGAAACAAGGAAAGAGGAAGAAAGAAAAAAGGCTGCCTTATTTCCCTGAATTCTCAGCCACCTTTCCTTCCAGCTTGCTCCACATTACAGATCCCATATGCATCTCTGTCAAGCCAGCCTATGTGGGCTCACTGTAAGCTCCTGTCATCCAAGCTGAGGCCTGAAACAAAACTGAGAGACCAATAAATCATGCTACAAAAGAGAAACTCAAACACAACAGAGTGGGCTCTTTTTTCCTTCCTCTTTTGATTCCCTAATGCTTTTTCTTTTTCTTTTTGGTCTTATGTGATGTGCCTTGCAAAGGCCTTTGGCAGACCAAAAAAGCTCATGCACAAAGACAATTAATCCTCATCATCCTTAGTGTGACTTGGGCTAGCCAACTAAATCTAAGATAATTTTCTCTGTGAAATGGGATTGGAACAAAACCCTGATACCAGAAAGTGACTGAACTTTCCAGAAGTTCACCAGAGTGAATTTTCTTGATATTAAAAGTTCCAGAATATGACCTCAAATATCGATTGATGGACTCTATTAATTCCATAGATTGATTGATATCACTGTTATCCCCAGAGAGACATTGAAAATCACGACATAAGTCCAGGTCAGATGATATGGGCAAAGTGACCTCGTTTAATCACCCATACCTTTTATAGCATGGTTTGCAAAAGAGAAATTACATGATTGGCCTATTGACCCACCACCTCTCAAGGTGATAGGTTGAGCAGTAAGCAGTACTTATTATTAAGCAGTAATTTCCAAATATTATTCTTAGAGAAGGAAAATAATTTTCACAGTTCTCACAGCAGCCTGCAGGTGTAGAAATGGTTTACATTCTCTCCAACTGTTGTCCATCCAGTTCGCATGAGAACAAAAGCTGTCACAGAGCTGAAAATCAGCTGTGAGAAGCTGGATTTCTCTAACTGCCCTCTGATGAGAAAGAAAAGTTTCACAGGAAAATTCCTCTGCCAGCCCTAGCTAGCATCCACAGATTGAACCTTCCAAGTACTGTGGGACGGCTTTTTTGTAGACTTAATTCTGGTGTTACCTGCAATAATAATATATTTGTGCAACTGCTGTACATATGTGTAGTTAATGAATTAACAGAGCTGAATCAGGCCAGTCATTCACTGTGTCTGCTTGTCTAGAGACTGAACTCGATAATAGACTGCGCTCTTAGCAACAGGATGAGTATTTCAGGATGGATATATTATGGGGGGAAAAAAATCCTAAATGAGATGACTACTGACTACAGCACAGTCAGGGATGGAAGAAGGACTGATCCTTGGAGAGGACTTTAACTGAGCTAAGCAGGAAGCTTCAGCTACACACAGGGCATATTCATAAGGTATAAAATAAAAACAAATTGGCATATCCTACCCAATGTTTCACTCCTGTTCTTAACAGATAATGATCAGTGCTAAAAATACTTCAGAGAAAAAGGCAGTCTTGGTACCCAAAGATTTCTCACTTCCATAGAAAACATTTCAGTGGAGCCTCTTTGCTGTGATGAAAATCATCTCTATAGAGGATTTAAATCTCCAGCATTTTCAAGAGAACCATCTTAACCAAGACCAAATTTTCTCCTCCCATGCAAATCATTGCTACCATGGCAAAACCCAATTTTATCTCCAGGCAAAAATTCAAACCATTTTGCTGTGCTGGTGTTCTGGGGGGTTGTTTGTGGGGATTGGTTTGGTGTTTTATTTGTGGTGGTGGTGGTTTGTTATTTTTTCTCCTCTGTACCTCAAATGAGTTGCCTGAGAGGCTGTTCAGAGCAGAGTGCCATGCTCCTTACTCCAAGTCCTGTGCTGTCAAATTTTAGATGCAATTACTCCACTCTGACCCCTGCAAGTGAGAGGAGTTGGACAGAAAAATCTCAGTAAAAACCAACTCAGAAGTGGGTGATATTTACAGGCAAACAGTAATTTGCCAAACCTGTGGTTGTGAGGCAATTTCACACGTTGCTTTCCAGGATCCAGGGGCCTCTGTACCATATTTTGTGCAACTGCAGCTGAAAGCCTTTTGTGCAGTGTGAACTGCCCAATTTAGTGCAAATAAGTTAGTTTGCCTCCTATATCAATACCTGCCAATGTTTTAGCATAAAAAGAAATGAGGATATTAAGACTATTTCTTTTTCAGACAGCATCTGGTTGGCTATTGTGAAAATGCTAGGGCAGTTGTTCACACCCATTTTCCATTTAGCCTAAATTAGCCTTTTAAATTTAAAAATATCCTCAATTTCCCCAGTTTAAAATTTTTGTCTTTGATACTATTTCTGAACTGATGGAAACTTCAATCAGAATGTTCTTAACCTCTGACAAATTGAATATTGGGAGAGTATACTAAGCAGAACACAAAAACTAAATAGATTTTTGGAAGGGTTGTAAAAGGCAAGAAAAAAACAGAATAAAAGATAGTTGGAAGAAAAAATAAGATTGATTTGTAAGACTGAAATCTGATTTAGGGCAAGCACTCATTGAGAAAGAGTACCTTGTGTTGTAACAAAAAAAGAGGTAACGCTTAATGTGAAAATAATAGTTTCCATTTCATTTTGTGTGGGCACAAGTAAGTTTAAAAAATGTTATGCCTTCACAGTGGTAAATTAGTGCATTTTGCCCACACATATCTTTAAAGAAAAAAAAAGACAAAGTGATATAAAACACCATTTCCCTTTTGTAATGTCGAGTCACCGAGCCAGCTGCAAAGTTTTAAGGCTCAGGATTCTCAGTCTTGTGTTCACACCCCAGAATTCAATGACATCATCTCTTCTTTCATTTTCTTAAACCCAAATTCAAAAATACCTACTACCTCAGGGTGCCTGTTTCATACAGTCACAGATATAACATTTTTATAGGTTACCTGCTTTTAAATCCTTACTCTGAACTCAAAAGGCTGTCTGAGGCAGGGCTACAAAATCCAGCTGACCCAGACAATAATTATTGATAATCAGAGAATTTCCTGCTTTCAAATGGGATGGAAGAAGAACAGCAACAGCCCTTGCCATGGCACTTCACTGTCTGTCTTTCCATTTGTGATCTGAATCTGTGTGTAATTCATGTGATTTAAAGATAATGGAAAATCTGGCTTCAGAGAGAGATCACTGAAAATGTGGTATTTATTTTTCCAAAAATATTTCGAAGAGATGAAACCCATGAGGGTGAGCCCTGAGATCTAGCCAATACTTCCACTGAGAATTTAAGTTCAAGGAGGTGGGGAAAAAATAATCTAAAAAATTGAGGAAAACTAATTCAATTTGAAGGTGTTACTGATGATTTGGAGCAGACAATAAAATTCAACAGGATTTTTTGATAACAGCCCAAAAATCAGCAAAATGCAATTCACTGAAGATGAGGACAAAATGCTAATACACAAATCTTCAGCAAGAGAATGCAAATGTAAATATCTAGAGGCTAAAAAAAGAAACCTACCCAAAAACCTGGCTTGGGGACCAGCAGCTCTGGTCCAGATTGTGTAACCAGGCACAAGTGGCTTGTGAAGCAAAATACCAGAGGTTTCTCTGGGCTGTGCTGATGTTCAAGAGAGTCTGAGAGGGCATTGCTCCATCCCAGGCAGCACTGCTGGAGTTTCAGCACCAACATAGCTTTGGGCTTGGCCCACACTGTGAGACAGCAGAGATCAGCAGGAGAAGGGGTCAGAAAGATGGAAACAAGAGAGGCAAGAGACTTTCACTTCACCAAGAGGGAATGTCTTTAGTTAAGCTAGGGAATAGAGAAGAGCTGTGAGTGGGAAGCCAGCTCCAACCAGAAAGGCTTTTAAACAGGATGGGAATGGAGACCCCAACAGGGCTCAGATGTCCAATGAGAATCTGGTGTTTATTACATCTTGAAAGTCTGTTTCAGGTAAGATTGTATTTAAATCTCAGCTCCCAGAGAGACATAAATTCCCGCTTCTCATATAAATTTTTAATGCACTTCCATTATTAAAGCAAATTTTATTCCAAGGAGCTTTGCCTCTAAAATTAATCAAAAGATTTTTGTTGTACTCCAGATGAAGCAAATGCAGAATTCCAGGAGCCTAATACAGAAACCAGACTTCTAAAAATAGAAGTGTGGAGCCTGATTTGCTGCAAGTCAAGGGGGTAGGTCACATATCACATCTCTCCAGGCTGATCAGCATCAGTCAGGTGTTGCTTGAAAGGCAGCCCAAGATGGAAAGCAAATAGATTGATTCAGCACTGAGCTCAGAAACACACACTTTGAGAGCCGATATGAGAGCTGAAACTACATGAAATGCACTGATTTGTCTATACATTTGAAAACAGAGTTTGAGGTGGCTTTTTTTTCCTCCCTGCCTATCATTCTGCATCCAAATGCTGAAAATAATCTTGTTGATTATGAATAGGTGGAAGTTATATCTCCATCCAAAACAAAAATATACCCTAAAACAACTCTCTTGGTTCTTCCCAGTTTGGGCAAATTAATTCCTGTCAACAGCAGAGGTATTTCGCATGAGCTAAAATAACAGGAGCTCCATCTGAGAACACTAACCCTAATGGCCCATGCCTAAGGTCTACCCTCTGTGCTAAGGCAAAGCTCAGCAGAAGACCATGGAAGGGGTTTTCTTGGTCTAGACCCAGTGTTAAGGCAGAGAGGTTCGGCACAGCAGCACTCAGACACGAGCCAATGGAGGGATGAAGATCTAAGGGAGGCAACAGCGAGGCACAAAAAAGTGTTTGCAGATATACAGAGGTTGTTTGCCTGTCCCTCCCAACTGTTTGTGGGGTTACACAGAGCCATGCTCACATTCAAGAATTTTGTGTTATGGATTTTGTTGAAAACAGGCTTAAAAATGCCATCCCAATCCTCTTTCACAATGCCTTTTTTTGGTATGTGACAAACAGTGAAGAAATACCTAAATACAGAGCAAGATACCTTTAGTGAGAAAATCTCTCTCCTTGAGAGAAGGAATTTGGTCCAAAAATCAATTTTCTCATTAATTATTTGTATCAACAGAAATGCCGACACATCAAATAATTTACTTGGCTTCTTATATATTACCCTCAGGTGTCAGCCTTTTGCTCAGTGCCCAGAAAAATATTTCAAAGATTTCAAAGCTGCTGCTTTGGAGACCTCTCCCCAAGACTGCAGAGATGAAGCAGTTCCAGGCACCTGGCATTCAACAACTGAGCTTCACTTGCTGCTTTTGCATCCTTTTCTTTCAACCACACACTCAAAAAAGGCAGAGTCATCTTGTAACCCACTGCTTCAGAAAGGCAGAGGGGAAAAAAGAACATTTATGACCTTTGCTTGAAGGTTTGTTCTACAAAATTTCTTTTGTGAGACTGAGAGTAAATGGGGGAGTGAAAACCTTCATGGATGCTACTTTGATCTTACACCAGGAACCCATAACACCCTCTGTCTGACTCCATTTTGGCTAGACAGGACTGGCTTTCCTCAATGTAGGAGACAGTAGAGGAGTTAGGTCACGTGCCTTGTTCAATTCCAGCTTCAATCCAAAGTTGCTCTTGACACAAAACCAGAGAAAACTTGGCAGCATCATCTCCCAACCTTGGGTTGAGTCCCGAGCAAAATTCCAAATGAAACACAACGTCCCAGATCTGCATGGAGCCAACCAAAGAAAATGCTGGCACTGATGCCGGCAAGACAAGCAGCCAAGTTTTGCTGATATCCACATGGTGCTTCTCTTTCAGCTGCCCACAAAGAACTAATACTGCTTTGTGTGGGCTATTTGCCCTGTAAATTGGGATCTAAAGCCAATGAGAGCGATGTCATGGGAAGCAAAACTGGTGTCAATCCTTGTGGCAGGGTCACGATCTCTCAGGCCACCGCACACAAAAGAGATTGGAGCCAACCTGCACTGGGCAATGTTAAATATCCCAACAATGAGAACCAAAAGGAAAATTTCAAGAATGACTAAATAGTTGATCACATCAAAGAAAACAGCTGCATTTTAGCTCATGAGGATGAATGGATGGATGGATGGATCACTATTCACATAGTCTCTGCATATGACAGAGGATTGGGGCCTGATCTTTCCTGAACATTTCCGGCATGATTAGGCCAAAATCACCTAAACTGTGACATCTTTGCTCACATCAAATAGGATATTTATGCAGGGGTTGAAACAATGCTCAGAATGAGTAAGGATGCCAAATTTCCCCTTGATGCTTTCCATGATTCAGCCCTGGCTGCTCCCTGAGATGCAAGGCGGGACTGGTAACCACCCGAAGTCAAAACAGCCCCTTGCAGGCCTAAGTGCCATGAAATCATAGCACAGATTACACTGCACAGATACTAAATAAGCCTGTGAGCAGCTTCTTCCTCAAATATGCCCATTTTTTCATTAGTCTAAACTAAATGGTGCCCACAGAATGGAGTCAGACCTCCATGGACAAGTGCTAGGGAGGACGATGTTCTCAGTGCACTGGATTACAGATTGGGAGGAAATTTTTCATTCCCTGGAAGTGGGCAGAGAATCAATAGCTCATTTTTCATGTTATGGTTATTATGCCCAGTGCTTCACGGGCATGGTGTTATATACAGCCTCTGTAGCAACAGCTCAGATTCCTCACTCCTGTTTGCTCTGTCAGTGGCAATAATTGCAAAAAATCCCCAGGGCTCAGGAGTGTTTAGCTCCAAGTGGGAAATACAATAGTGGACCCAGTAAAAGTAAAGTAATAAAGAGAGGCCACACAGATATGAAAACAACTGCAGCATGATACCTTTCCAGTTCCATTAGAGTGATTACCCCAGTGGCAACCCAGCTCCTCAAAAAAAGCATGCGGTAAATGGTTGGGGTTTTATTAAAAGTGCCTTTCACCATTCCACAAGAATTGCTCCCGAGCACCGTAGCAACATCACAACACTGCACACTCTGCTTGTAGACACCGCCTGCACTCCTTGAGCAGGAGGGCTGGGAAGCTGATGATAACCTGGAGCATGACTCTCCCCTCCCAGGCTCACCTTCAGACCAGGGCAGGGCAGCCTCATCTCTGTATTCAACTTTTATCAGCCTGTGAGTACAAAATGGACATGCCATGAGTATAGAGTTGAGAGTTGAGGGGAGGGAACAAATACTCTGGTGAAACACACCAAGCTGTGAATCCCTCAGACCACAGTACAGAACTGAACGTACTTTTATTTGATTGCAAAAAGGCAGAGCCTGGGACCTGACAGAGAAGAGAAACATTAAGACACCAACAGCAGAGACAAAAGCAAGCAGGTTGCTAAATACCCCTGCAATTGGCTTGTCTTTCAGGTAAGTGAAACAGAGTATAAGATGGCTCTTTGGGGGCAAAGACTTCCAAGCTGGTTTAAGAATTGTAGGATTATTTGGGTTCGAAGGGACCATTAAAGGTCACCCAGTCCAACCCAATTACCAGGGACATCTTCTACTAGCACAGGTTGCTCAGAGTCCCACCCAACCTGTTCTTGAATTTTTCCAGGGATGGAGCATCCACCGCCTCTCTGGGCAACCTGTGAAAAATTCCAAAAGCTTGTGCCAAGGGCTGATTCTCAAGAGTACAGACGAGGGGCTGGACCTGCAGCTCCCCCTGCACTGAGCAGGATTGTTTTTGCAACAATGCATCATCAGTAGGTAAAACCACCCTGTCTCACAAAGATCTAATCTCAGCTCACAATGATCTCATGCCAGCTCGCCTCCCCTATCATGGGTGAACAGTCCAATGTCTGGTGAATTCTGTTTCACATCAGTAGGAAGAGCCAAGATTGAAGGATCAAAAAGCGATGTTGCTATGAACACTTGGCTGCCACAAGCCAGTCATCCCTGTGGTAACTTTTCTGACACCTCCTGCTTGAAACACCAGAAGGCAGAAGAATCATGAGGCCCCACTTTCACAGTCTGTATTTGTACTAAAAATGGACATCGAGTCAGCTTCTGCCCTTCTGCTCCGGGGGAGGTTTCTGTCCCCATTGAGCTCCCTCAGGACACCCACATCAGGCTGTGACAGCTGTATCTCCCCAGTCACACCCCAACCTGCTCCGTCCCTGCAGCAGGTCCCTCCCTGGCACATGCCAGGCTCTTGGTGCCAGGAAGGAGCAAGAGGCAGCAAGTTTTCTCACTTCACTGGGCCAGTGAAAAAAAACAATCAGAATGAAGAAGGCGGTGAAGAAAGGCTTTCTCTGTGTTCCACTGACTGCCAACTTCTGTTTGGGGCTGCTTTTCATTCACTCTAGATTTGGGGATATAGAGAGGAGAATTCTTTTTTAAGAGCTGTCCTGCAGAGACAATGACAGAATACACTGCCACTGTTATCCTTCTACCTTCCATTCCATTCCTAACCTCTATAAAAGTTCCTTTGACAGCTTGTGCAGCAAATAGAAGTAATTTGCTACACCTTGAATTCACAGCTATAAAATTCCAAAATTTCTTATCTCTGCAAAACATACATATTCATATATATATTCTCATATATATCCTTAAGGGTAAAGAAAACAAGAATATTTTATTTTCACCCAGATATACAGCAGGAAGGTTGAAGCTAGACCTAACAAACCTTTTCAGCCTAAATGAAAGTTGCCTGGTTGTGTTTACAGGAATGTAGAAAACATTTTCATCAAATTCCTTATAGACAAGGAACAAAAACACACTGATGATTGAACAGCAGAAAAAGAATGAGAAAGATGGTTAGACTCTCATTTTCTCCTGACTACACAAGCAAATGATCTATCAATAAAACTAAAAGATAAAAATTGATAGGATGAAGCAGCTTACACAGACTCTAATTCAATTAACCTGCAGAAATCCCTGCCAAGAGTTTCAAACCAGGGCTGATTTTCACGTGTATTAATACAGTTTTCACCATATCACTCACTAGATTTGAAATGTCAGAATAATTTATAGCACCAGAGAGCAAACTGATGGTTGTCTCTGATCAAAAACCTGCAGCAATGTTCTACCACTGTTTACAGTATTTACAATTGCTGATAGGTGTTTTTCTTCTGGTACAAATATTTAGCTTTGGCCACTGCTGGAGCAATACAAATTTAGCCCTGAAAAGATGTTCTAGTATTTGCTTTATCCCAAAAAAAGGGCTATGCATATAAATAAAGGGTATTGATGAAAGTTTTGCAGGCTCAGGAGTGGCCCATTTTACCGTCAGCCTGTGCTGAAATGGTAACACAGATGTTCGACACAGGTTGTGTTGGGCCCTGTATTTTCAGGCAATGAAAGGGGCTGGAATGCCAAATTTCATTAATTCACTTCATCCAGCAACTGCTTTAAAAGGATTTAGCATGAAAATCAGAGCACAAAGCTATCAGAAGAACACTGCACAAGTGAATAGAAATTGAAGAAAAATTAGTTCCTTGTGAAATACTGCAATCACTTCTTTAAGCAATAAAGAAAAGGTTTGTTAAATAACAGACTAGAACAACTCCAATAAAATAAAAACTGTCAAAGTACCCTTTTCAAAGTTGCTACATAATCTTCCAATTTTGCTTTCATTAGTAAACAGTAACATGATCAGATTCTATCGTCATCTTGTCTGGACAATATCTTAGCTGCATTTGAATACATTACAAAATGAAAGAATACCAGAAGAAGGAAATTTAATATAATTACCGCTTTCTGAAAATAGCTTGCGCATAACATTCACTTAATATAGCTCAAATAAAGTGAGAAAGAAATCAAGGATGGAGAAACTGTTCTCTATTTAAGACCAGATACAAACAGCTTGTCCTAACCATCTCTTTGGCACCTACTTCCCTTCCCCATGTGTTGGACCAAATGAGGAAAAACAATTGTGCCAAAAGCAGCAGCACGTTACTGCCTGACCGGGAGCCTCAGCCTCAGTCAGCCCAAGGATGCTCTGGCTTCATTGGCTGCAGACCTAGAGCCAGGTGAATCCTCTCCCACGAGCACTTTTGCCTTCACAGAAAGAGAATGAAAGGACAGCAAGTGAGAAATTTGCGGTGAACTGTGTCCCAGTGCAGCAGCAGCTCTGCCCTTGCACAACGCCCTCCTGTGTGCACACAGAGAATATGTTTTCCTGCAAGCAAGAGAATAAAAAATGCCCAATTTCCCACAAAATGATTATTATGGTTACTGCCCCATGTCCTGTCCCTGGCTCCCACCCAGTCTCTTGTGACCCCATCAAGGCTACAAGAAACCATCTCTGTCCCACTGAGATCTTCACCTGTGCCCACTTGTAGGGCATAATTACTTTTTGAGATTTCTGTCCTGTTTCAGATACTGTTGAAATCAATCACTAACTTGAAAAATTACTGGGGATGGGCATACAGACAGCATTTCAGGTACTAATTTCCTTAGGAAATAAAGCTAAAAAACAGCTTCCTGACTGTATTGCCAGACAGAATTCCTCCTTCCTTAACCCCATGTGTCTCTAGCTCTACCTACAGCAATCCTAACTTAGAGGCAAGCTAAAGAAACAAGGCACAGCCTTAGTTACATCAATCATTAACACAAGGGCAGCTGATAACAAAAGTGCACAATGTCCATGTATCTGTTTATCATTAGAACTGCAAATATCCTTTGGCCTTGTTTTCTAAATTCTCAATTAGCAGAGAAACAAGTCACAGTTTTGAGGGAAGAAATACTACATTGGGGCCTTTCTAAAAGCCCTTCACCTCTGATTGCAGAGAATATTTTTGTCCTTTTCTCAACTAGTCTTCTCCTGTTGGGCACAAATTGAAAGGCAGAATGGAAAAAAAAAACAAACCATCACCTGGGTCACCATATCTGCTCAGGGAACTGATATTAGAGTCTACTTTCATTTAGTTGACATTGAAAAGCTGCTCCACTCTAGCAAAATCAGCTTGACATCCATTGGCAGAGGTTAAACCTAGAGGAATTAAAGTGGGAAATGAAAGATGAATCATAAGGGTGATTGACTTTTAAAGGATGTGGAAAATTCAAAGCAAAATCAGTATTTGTCTGAAAATCCTGCGACACATCAACTAGAATTTACTGGGTCCAGTGAAGAATGAAGAAGTTAAGTAGTAGTACCTATGATATTTAGGAACAGAATGACCACAGCAATTCTCCTTCAGACCCAGTCACCAGATCTGTGAAAAGAATGGAGAGGAACAGGATGCCTTCAAGGAAAAAGCTACACTGGTTAAGAATTCTGGTAACAGGTTTTTGCAGAGAGATTTCACACACAGTTTGTAATTCCAATATTTCTTTGATGTTTCTTGAACAGGAGATGAGCAATTGCCGACCTCCCTGTGCCTCAGAGCATGATGCCCATGGCACTGTAGAGCACCCAGTGACACAGAAGAATTCTGAAACCCTGCATTTGGGGCAGAGCTGTGCCACTGGTGTGCTGGGCAAACTGGTGGCTCACTGTGAGTTTGGTTTTTACCACCTGTCAAGTGCAAAGGATGTCCTTGGAGGTCTTCTGTTTAGTGCTACAAGGTCTACTGCTGAACAGTATTTCAATGAAATGATGTTACTGTTCACTCAGGACACTTTTTCAGTGGTTAACTGTAAATCTTCAATACAAAAGATAAGTCTGTCATTTTTTCCTAAAATAATAGGCTCACACTATAGTTGGCATCTGCTTTGGAAATTAAACACCTTACTCAAAGTGAAGGCAAAACCCTTTGAAAAGAGAACAAAAAGCTTACTTTTTTTTGACTGCCAAATTCTTTCAATGCTTTTCTTTTACTCCTCTGCTGAAATCCAGAATTAAAACAAAATTTTAAATTATGTATCTCCAGTGTTATCAATGAACACCTCCGAGTTTTGTTTGAAAGGTTGCTTACTTGCCACCTCCGATCTGAAAAGAATATAAAAGACTTCTTCTGCATTGATAATATACATGCCAATTGTTAGGAATAAATTTCGGGGAAGGTTAGATGACACATAACTTACTGGGAACCACTCTGTAGGACTGCAGACAAGGTTACAGTAATGTCCTTTCAACAGGATAAATAACATATCCATTCACTAGGAGCTAACCCTGTCATGTTACCTCATTTTAATCAGCCCTCTTATGATACAATATTCATGTGGAAATTGGGCTAAAAATACCCCCTGCCAAGGTGATTGAAGAAATAAAACTGAGAATTTTATTTTGCATATTTTAAGATCAGGTTTTGTCCTGAAATAATGTGGCATATTCATTCAGTTTCATGTGGGGAAGAGAGGGAATGACAGCAAGGGGAGGGAAGGAGGAGAAAGGCCAGGAGCTATCGCCTGTCCATCAATGATTAACCAGCCCAGGCTACAGCTAACACCATCTTCTTGCACTCCTGACAAGCAGTCATTCGGCACCTCTGATTGCATTCAAACAATAAAAATTAAAAAGCCAAATGCTGGGCTTGCAGGCTGGACTGTGACCACTCAACAGCATCCACAGAAACACAGGTGGCCAAGTCAGCCCTTGAGCTGGTCCTGGGTGGGTCGGTGGACTGACCTGGCACAAACATGTGCTTTCCCAGGAGAGGAAAATATTGCTCGTAGGGATGTGCAAGGGAAGAGGATTTCCTCTAGCTGTAATCCCCACCACACAGCAAAAGCCAGTTGCCTCAGGAGTCATTAAGGAGAAAAAATCATCTTGGTCTATTTGAAGACATTTATAAAGCAAAGGGAGAAGCACTGACTTTGTGTATGAAAGCCACACATGGCCACGGCATTATGTGGTCTCAGAGCCATTCCCCCAACGGGTCTCATTCTCTGCTTGCTCAGTTTACAAATCAAAACAAGATATTTCATGTTGTTCAGCCTGCAAGCCCAGCCTGGCACACTGAAAGATCAACCAATGACCTTTTCCCACCAGTATTCCATCCTCATCCCAGCGCTGAGGAGTCCAGAGACACAACCAAGCTCTGCTTGATCCTTCACTCTCATATTGGCTGTGCCACGCTGACAGTAAAGAAATTTGTATCTGTCAGGTTATTAAATTGATCTAAGTGAAAAGAATCACAGGGGACTGAGGCTGTGATGAGGCAGTTCTGTCCACAGCCACATGCTGAAAACATCCTCCTTTCTCCCCAAATTCTTCAACCAAGCACACACAACCTTCTGCCAATCAAACTCATCTGCGACTCAGCATGTTCATCTTCCACAGGCATAAGGACACATCAATATAAGGCAGACCAGGACCAGTACTGGCAGTTCCATACCAGTAGTTCTCTGAAGCTTTAAGCTGGTCTTTGAAAGGACATTTTGTCTAGAATAACTGCAGCAGTACTTTTTGCAGCTGAGCTGAAATAGATGAGAAGTAATAGTAAGCCAATTAGGGCAAAATTGACTATCACATTGCATACAAAAAATTACAAGATGATCCTTTTCTGCTTTTTTATGTAATAATTTCACTCTACTACATTGCCATAATACTCAGAAAAGAAAATTCTCATTCAGAAAGCCCCCATCTGACATTAAGAATTGGACTTTCTCATTTCAAGTAAAAAAGAGCCTCTGTTTCCTACAGTTATTTTCCTTTTCCTTGGATAGAAAGAAGCTGAGCATAACCAGAGTGGTGTTTCTGAGCATGTACTTTCACAGGGTTCCAAGGGATATTTCTCAGGGGCCAATACCAGAGCCAATACAATTTCCCATCTACACTTGGCTGATGGGATGCAAGGAGCTCTCAGCAAGTTTACAGATGACCCCAAACTGGGGGGAAAGAGCTGTCAAGGTACTGGAGGATTTTGCTGTTCAGAGGGACATCCAGAAGCTGGATGAAAGGGCTTCCAGAAACTGCAAAAGGCCAGTTTTGCAATTGGGAAGGAACAATTTCAGGACAGGTGTCCAGGCAGCTAAATGCATATTGGATTGCTTTCCTGAGAGCACAGTCTGCAAGTCCTTAGGAAGAGACTATTCCCCTCTGCTCAGCTGCCTCACCTGGTATACAATGTCCAGTTTTGGAATGCCCCCAGTACAAGAGAGATGTTGACAAAGTGGAATGAACTCACATGGCTGAGGGCTGGAGCACGCAATGGATGCAGAAAGACTCAACAGACTGGGAGAGGAGGCTCAGGAGGCTTCTCACCATCAATGTTCTGACATAAGGGGAACTTACACTGAAGATGGTATGATTTTCTCAGAGATGCAGAGGAGAAGGAAAGGGACAATGGTTAAAAGTTGTAGTGAAGGAAATCTTGATCAGAGACATGTAAAAGAAATAGGCACACCAGTAGAAAGTGAGGAATCCCTATCCTTGGAGATTTGCTAAACTTGTTGGTGCTATCTCTGAGCAATATGATCTAACCTTGAGGTTAGGGTTCCTTTGAGCAGCTGGCTTCCAGAAGTCCCTTCCAAACAAAAATTTTATATGACGCTTGATATCTAGATCTCCCTTCTTGCACTTCTATTTTTTTGTGACAGCTGCTACAGGAAGAGTCAGGCAAGAGAGTCAGTTTTCCACCACTGGTTTTCAAGAAGAGAGAGGTAAGGGTACAACTTAGACTTGGCACAACTTATCCACATCTGTAAGGACTGCAGAAATGAAGGGATAGAAGGAAACTAAAATCTTTCTGCTCTTTAGAGATGAGTTTCTTCTGGTGTTAAGAGAAAGGGCACCTTCAAACTTCCACACCACCAGGAGACCTCAGTCTGACCAAAAGCAGCTGATCTGTTGTGACTCAGTTCCCAGTTTTCCCTCTGGGGGAACAAAGAAATAAAATACTGAGGGCAATAGCAAGCACAGAGAGAATTATTGTGTTCTTCACAACAGCAGCTGTGTCTCTATTTCACTGTGTTATGCTTAGATCATTCTGAAAACCAGCACCCCTGCTATGCACCCTGCTGCACACCGGGAGCACATCGTGCAGCAGCACAACTTTAGCAGCCAAACAGTGTCAGAAAATCACTCCTGCTTTTCAAGTTAAAAAATTAGAGATCAAAGAACAGGGTGTTTTCTAGGTCATGGTGTCAGATTCCAGAACTCACAGTTAACAACAGGCTTTCTGAAGAACAGCACAAAACCGCAAACCTGCACAGTGGTTTTATCTGGTTAGTCCAGAGAATTAATTTCACTACAGGCTGGGCTGGGGAACAACAGCTCTGACTGTGCTGAACACTTCCTATCTTGTACCTTTAATTTAAGTAATTAAGCATTTGCACGCTTTGCTAAGTCAACAATCTTTTGACAAAGAGACAGATTTACTCTAAGAGCAATAGAGCATAAAAACAAAAGATGTTGTCATGGTAGTATCCTACTTTTAGTATTTTGCCTCAATAACACTTGTGTCTTAATGACCTCAACAAAGGTTTAGCAGAGAATTTACAGACAGTAAAATAATAAAGAATATTCCTGAATTTAGACTATATGAAGTTAGATTAATTCCTTTAAAATATTCAAGAGGAATGTAAAATCATTGTAGAAATGATCATTGATAGAACATGGGGAAGGACTGAGCTCTGGAGATCAGGAGAGTAAAAAAGGAAAGGCAGATCTTTGAGTATCTGTGCCCCTTCTCCTATGACTACTGATTGAAACAGTAATTGGGTAGCAAAAGTAAAATTACTTTTCCTTTTTATTCATAATAAAGTCACTCACATACCAGTATAACAACACTCATTTTGTTCTGGGCTTTTAAGAAGTTTCCAAGGCATTAAGATCATGTATGAAATACCAATTCTTCAAGGGAAATATTTAAAAATAAATAAATAAAATAAAACCCCAACAAAGCAAAACAAAACACCTACAGTTTTAGTGCCTTGCAGCATCCATCCCCAAAACTTGAAATTAAGGAAGCAGCAGCTGAACTAAGGGTTAGCCATTTCTTTGTAAAACTTTTCATTCTGGGATCGTGGATCATGTTTTATTTTTATGAAAGATATGTCCTTAGCAAAGAGGCATACCTAAATGTCTATAGGTTTTGATCCAAATTTAGCAACTGGAATTGCTGTATTCTATAAAGCACAATATATACAGGCTTTCCACATGGGATCTCCAGTAAAAAACTTCTAAAGAGGCAGTCTGAAAACAGTAGGGAGGAAACAAACACAGCTGCTTTGTAATAACAGAGCACCCCAAGGAAAGTTATTTATATATAAGTAGCAGAAAATTGAAAGAAAAAGGAAATTATAAAAATGAAATGGAAAGTTTCTGGTTAATCAATCAGAACTACTTTACTAATTTTAACTGGTGAGTCAGAGCAGTGTCATTGCTCTATTGACTAACCCGTTTGGAGCATCAAAACAGCTTTGGTTCTGTTATTGATTTACTTTGTTAAGTGCTTAATTAGTTAGGGTATTGCATTCCTCTGTTTTCCTCACGCTTCATTATTTTATTAAGGTATCCAGGGGTGCAAAACTTCACACAATCCCAGAATAGTCTGAGTTTGAAGTGACTCTGCACAGGGCATCCCAAAAATCCCACCCTGTGCCGGAGAGTGCTGTCAAAAAGCTCCTTGAGCTCTGTCAGGCTTGGTGCTTGACCACTGCCCTGGGGAGCCTTTTCCAGCGCCCAACAACCCTCTGGGTGAAAAACAAGAACCTTTTCCTAATATCTAACCTATATTCAAACCAGACAAACTCTTTTTTTTTCATCTGTGGAAAGACATTTCTGATAACTCGTGGCCCTAAAAGCAGTATCAAAGTGAAATGAAAATTTAGAAAGAAAAATAATATGAAGAACATTTTCTTCCTCTAAAACTTTGACACTAGAATTAGACATGCAGTTCCCAACAAATGATGATGCAGCACCTACAATATCTTTAAATTCCTTGGGTGAACTGAAGCAATTAAAAAAGAGCAAAAGCATGGATGTAGTTGCTTCTCCTGTGCACTGCTTTCTTTCCTGTACTCATACACAAAGAAGTGTGGATGACTTCCATTTAAACTGAAGGATTAACAACACCATGGAACAAACGATCATTACTCAGGAGAAAGGATCTTTGAAGACAAACCAGCCACCATCAATCTTAAAATTCTAGCTGACCCTAGTTACACACAAAGACCTTGTCAGCACTCCTTTATTTCAGAGTTAGAAAGACTCATCCTCTTGCTAATATGATCAGGCATGAAAGTTTATATCAAAGCTATGAAAAGTAACGGCATTTTAAGAAAACAGAGGCCTATTAATTTCTTCACAAGCTAAAGCAGGCCTTTGAAGCACAACCCAAAATTAGATGCACTAGGTACAACTTTAATCCATAGCACTCTGGGCCCCCTCCAACATATCCAGAATACTAAGAAAAGTATCCTAAAAATTTAAAACAGGGAAGCTGCTATTCATGCAGAGGGAAAACTGGCAATTCTGGGTTCAAAAAAAACAGGGGAAAGTGGGGAAGACAAGAAAACTTCTTATTCCTGAAACGAAATGTTAGAAAGCAATTTTTTCTCTTCCCTATTTCCTGCAGAAATAGCTCTTCAAAGGCCATCTTCGTGCTCTTTGGGTGACCTTTCTGCCATTACATTTCACTGCCTGCCCTGAAGGATATCTTTTTAATATCTTGTTAAACGGGGAGGGAAATGTGCAACGAGCAAAACACTCTGAAATGGAGGCACTTCTGCTTCAGTAAATACTGTGAGGATATATAAAGTGCAAAAAAGGGTCTCTTATTTCCAAAGGCCAAAGATATTTATAGAGTGCTTTTTATCAGTGTGTAGGGAAAGTGGTTCCTATACAGTGAAAGAAAACTAAACAAGTGAGAGTTTTATTGACTGCTGTACACTGTCAATGAGAATATCATTATTAATGCAACTAAACCCACGATTTTAAAATAAACCAATAGTGGCCAATCCCCTAAGTCTTTGAACACAGCCTGACATTTAATTAGGGATTCCAGAATGCAGGAGGAGAGGCTCCCTGATCAAGCATTAAATGAGATGTTCGGTTGGGAACATCTTTTAGTATCACTGTGAAATAATACACTGATTCCATTCACCTATAATGAACAGAAAAACAACTTTTTCAAAAACTTACAGAAGATATTTTCTTTCTTACCCTCATTTTTCCTGCAGTGAGAATTTGGTTAAGCTTTTGTCACCTAACAATGGTTCCTCCAGTTCCTCCCCTTCTGTGGGACACAGAAAACTTGAAAGTCTCTTTTGTCTAAAAATTTTGTGCTACATTTTCTGCAAAAGACACCAAATTACCTGTATTCAGATCAACTGCATTTCATATGTATCTTTTCTTTGGAAGAAAACCCTGGCTAAGATTAACAGGCAAGCAGAACACTGGTTACTATTTTAAGGGCATTTTAAGGGGACAGATATCAGGCTTTGACATTAGAACACTGCTCCAGTCAGAAAGTTTATTTAAAAAATAAATCGTTGGAAGAAACAACAATGCAAAACCCCAAGGTCTCTAATAGAAAAGACTTCTAACTCCCTACTTTCATCTTTTCTGATCTGTTCAGCGGCAGCAACTGCCTTGTGCGGTCCCTTCCGCTCAAGTGTGCTTGACAGGAAGGCTGTCAAGTTAAAAATTACTTTTTTTAAAAAGATAACTTTAAAAATAATTCATTCCCACAAGTCATTGGGACAGCCAGGGAAGAGAAGCAGAAAAGCAGAGCGGAAGAATTCACCACCCTTTGCACTCATAAAATGGATACTCAGAAACAGCAGGACAGTAAATTTCTCCAATTTCTCCACTCTGTAGTCTGGGGGCACTAGGCTCATGAAGCAAACCCAGAGTTTGAATTATGAAGCCCAAGACCTCTGCAATTCCCCTCCAGCTTGGCACATCTGGCAATGTGGCCCCTCCAATCCAAGGCACAGCTCAGCCTAAACCCAGGTGCCCCAGGCAGTTCCCAGCCAATTTGTTGATACAAACCTGTGTTTCTCTGCAAAGTGCCCAAGAGATGGCTGAGGTGAGGCAGTGCTGTTTCAAAAAGCACATTCTCCTCTTGCTCATGCTCCTACACACTAGGTGATCACTCAGTGATCAGCCTTGACTCCCTAGAAATCTTACTGGCAAGCTTTTGGGCTTAAAATGATGTTTCATTTCCCTTTTTTAGATATGTCTATCAAGTAAAGCTTTATATTCCAACTTATGCCTTCATTCACTTGGACATTATCAATTTAAGCTTTAGCTCTCAACCTTTTGACCAGACTGTAAAATAAACTTGTAAAAGATTATTTCACTCTCCTCTAAATCAGCCCTGGAATAAGAGGTAGAAAAATTCAGCTTCAGACAGGAACTCCCCAGGACAGCTCACCAAGTAATTGAACAGAGATGCAGTGATAATCACTGAAAAAGTAATTTACTAACTTATTCAATTAATATTATTTTATTTATGAGTTAATTCTCAAGTATTTATAAATTCTGAGGATAGTTCATCAAAAGATATTAAAATCCATGAGATGCATTATTCCCTTGAGCAAAATGCCCATTCTATATATTTTAACACCTTTATGTTAGCAGTCACCAAACGTATATATCCTTTTGAAAATAAAAATATCTTCAACTTTCAAATTACAGCTCTCCCCACCTTACATGATTTTATACTTTCAACAGTGTAAATTACAACTTTCAATAGCCTGAACTTAGGCTACAGTTTTATTTTAGGCTTCTCAATGTATGCTCTGACACACAATTAATTAAATTGACATTTTTTGCTATTATCCTTGTACTGATGTGCTGGCAAGTAAAAGCAAAACTTTTAGCACTCAGGAGAACATACTACTGGTACAAAGAGACATTTGCTTGGACTAAGAAATTATCCAATATAAGTTAAATGGCTTTTGAAGAATTAGAGAATTTAGGTTTCTAGCAAAACATAAGGCTCAGGTTTGCTCTCTGGGACAGAAGTGCTCTTTTACTAGATTTTACTGCTGTATTACATTTTGATGGGAAGGTCATCCTGCACCCAAAAAGTGAATTATCTTATCTATGGGCCTAGAGTTTGGATTTATATCTTGAATTATGTCCTGGCTGATGAACACAGGTACTCTACTCCAGAGTCCTGGTCCCCCAAAACCTAAACCAGGATTGTCTGGGAGTGCACCATGGCTCCCTTGCTTTTTGCAATCTGACTACTGAGAAATATAGAACACAACTTCATGGAAATCCTGAGATTTTAAATTAAAGTCAGAAAGCATTTTAGAAGGTGACATTTGAAGACTCCATTTAAAGCTTAGATGGGCACAGAGATTGTCAGAGCAGAGTTGGGCATTTGGAGGCTTTGTAATGACAACATAATGACCTGGACCTTTAAATAACCAAATTAAAATCAGTTTCAAACAACTCTAGGGCCCAGTATGAAAATCTTGAGATGTTTCCATGTAGTTCTGTGTGAAGTATCATAAAAACTATTTCACACACACCCCTCCAGCAGCACCTCAGAAGATGTTCAAGGGACAGGTTGGATGGGGCTTTGGACAACCTGGTCTAGTGGAAGGTATCCCTGCCCCTGGCAGGGGATTAGAATGAGATGAGCTTTAATGCCCCTTCCAACCCCAATCATTCCATGATTCTATTAAAGGAAGCACAAAAAAGTGCTATTCCCTTATAATGCTGCAGGACTATCAGAAACCACTCATGGCCTGTGTAGATGGAATATCTCCACAGTCCAAATCTTTAAAGTCCCATCTGGACAGTTTATTTCATCTTCATTTTTAGTGCAGCATAAAACCCTGTAAAAAGCAAACCCCAGAATGGGGGCCCTGAGGAAGCAGCACAAACTTCCTGTGGATAGAACGACTCATTGTTTAGGCTATGGAAGGAGGACAGAAATGGAAAGCCATAAAAGTGATCCATGAGACCGAGTCTCTGAAAAACAATGTGTTCCTACAGCAAAGCAGGCTTTCATCACAGAAGATGTATTTCAGTATGTGCAATGCCATCCTGAAAAAAAACTGGCTATGCTATTAAGTAATCAAAGTGATTTTTTGGGTGCAGTTGCACGTCATTTCTGTTCATTGTACAGATGGTGAAAGCACAAACAAACCCTACCCAAATATTATGTGTCAGCTTTACTTTGGCAATCCTCCCCATCAAACTCTAACTGCCACACAAATGCACCTCACCAGGTCAAGAGGCTGGAAAAGTGAAACCAGAGTTTTTAGAAAGCTCTTACCAACATATTAATGACCTCTCCTCTCATCAAAGGACTAATCCTCTATCAGAAACAGGAGACCTAATATTAGGGCAGACCTGAAGAACAAAAAAATCTCACTTGTTTTTATCATTTGTGACTTAAAGATTAACATTTGGTTTATCAAGGGAAATGCAACACACTGGAGGATTGAGCTGCACCTACAAAATAAGCTCCCATCATTTGCAGTAAAAAATTTCCCTTCCTTAACCCAAAATGGTACCACTATTAAAAGAAAAAAAAAAAAAAAAAGAGATTAATTTTATAATCTTTCGACCTGGGGATACCCAAAACCGCATCTAAATTAACGGAGCTATGTCCAGAATGCACAAAAGTTTGCAGAACCCAGCTCAGAAATGAGTAAGGAAGATTGCTGCAGTCCTCATTAACACGCTGCATTTCAATTTGTGTCTTTCCCTTTGGGTAGTCACAGGCACAGCATTTTCTTCTGACTTCATTAATTTTTGCTGTTATCAGTTTTTGATTACTTTCCTCTCAGACATGCTCTTAAAGCCAACCAATACAGTCACATTCTAGCAAAAGCAGACCAACATCAAAGAAGATTGTTGTCAGAGACCGAAATATTATAGCCTATGACTTAAACATTTTCTTGGAGGACTTTTAAAACTGTATTACAAAGATGCAGAGAAGACACCGCACCCTGAATGGGGCCCTGACTGAGGCCTTACACCGCTCCCTGATGGAGGTAAGATAAACCCAGGGCTGGGGACATTCACAAAGCACAGGCTTAACACCTCCAAGGTGGAGACCACAGCCCCAGGGCTATCAGCTGCCAGGCTCCCACAGAGCCTCGAACCAAAGGGTGGAGGGAGGAGAGGCTTTGGGTGTCTTGGAAAAGCCTCTGGTCAGAGGCACAGTGACTGCCCATCCTCCACTGTGCAGAGGAGCCCAGCTGAGGGGTGCTCACTGGGGGGGAAGCTTATCCACAGCAGAAGGGGTGACATGGCCCATCACAGGGGCCCCCTCAAAGGGGTCCCCAGACCCTGCACCAGAGCACCAGAGATGATGCAACAGACCCTCAGTGTTGCAAGGGACAGTGTCAAGCCAGCCCCTGCAAGGAGACACGCGGGCGTTCCCACCTGGCCCAAAGCGTGTCTTAATCCACGGGATTCTGCACTCTTTGGTGTGTGGTGTGGTGGCGGCGTGGCCACGGCAGCGATGGGAGACCCTCACCACCAGCAGAGCAGATGGAGGGGAGCAATGAGACATCGTTGGGACCCTCGGATGGGTGATCTGCTTCCACCTTACCCCTGTCACCTCTCCCTGTCCCCCCACTCCCCACGCACACTTCTTCTTCTATTTCTTTCTTTCTTTTCTCTTTCCTTCTCTTTGCCTCTTTTACTATTAAATAAAATACATCAATTTTTTGGCATCAACATTTAATCTCATTTGGTTTTAATCTCGTTTCTGGGAATATTTTGAACCTTCTAAGTTCTTTCTGGCTTATGGACAGAGACTTAGCTTTCTTTGCTTTTCTGGGTTTAAACCGGATTTTAACACCTGTGTTTCTGCCATAAAGTCCACACAATCCAGACCTATCCCCTCAGTGACAGCACCAAATCATCACACAGGGAGACAGGAGTTTGTCAGGAGCACGAGATGTCACAGCAGGGTTTTCACTTGCTCATTGGAAAATCCATTCTCAAGTGTTTACAGAAAAGTGGAAAGATAATACATGTGAAACACTGGAGACAGATTATATCATCTTTTCATGGAATTCATTCATATTCCCATTCCTCCTTACATTCAAACTAAACAGTCTTGCAACAGTCTTTCCTGTGACAGCTGTCCCTGTTCACAGCAGTAGTTTCATGGATGTCTCACCCAAGTGCCCGTGCCAGGCCACGTGTACTCAGAAGAAAGAGCAGATTATGCTCATCTTTGTCATCTCCCTGTTCTCTTCACTGTCAACAGCTGGAGTCTCTTTTTTGGTGTTTAGATGATAAATTCACTGTATCTTCTCTGTATGCCATTTCTACTGCAATAAGTCTGAGACCTCTACAATAACAGCAACACCAAAAAAAGACCCCACCAAAAAATGTTCTCTAAGACTCGCACTATATTATTATTGCACTATAGCCCATAATTGCTGCTGGCATAGAACTACACACAAGTAAAGTTTGTTAGGTAGATACTTTTCTATGTGTTTTCACAAAGTTCAAATAGAGACAGGAGAGTATTCAAAGAGAGAAACAAGTACATAATAGATTTATTTAGGAAGGGAACAAATTCCCAGAGCACTGGGCAGAAGTTAGTTCATCCCCTGGGTGAATGGAGAGATGACTTTAGCTTCCTGAACTATGTAATTGTCTTTATTTGCCACTATAGAATTCTTACTAAAATTCAATTAAACTTCTATTAAAATTCAACCAATCATGACATCAAACACCACTGTCTGAATTTATACAGATGCCTAAAGGAAAGATAAAGGCAAAAAAGCCTTATCTCCTTCAGTATTAGACAACAACAGTCTGTCAGTCAGTTCACAAGTTTCTCTCAAAAAAAGTTCATCCCCTTGAAAAGGGCAGTTTAGTATGTGAAGGGAGCAGAGAATGAGAGACAACTCAATGTAAGAAGTCACAATAATTGACTGGGAAGTTCTAAAGAGAAAAAAAAAGTGGATTCTTCTCGTTCCCTCCACTGACTAAGCAACAGAATTGCTGTCACAAATCACTGGTGCAGCAGGGACTTACAAGAACAGGAATCCTTCCAGGTCAGACACTATCCCTGCAAAAGGGTAGAAGAAGCAGCAAAGTCTATCACAGTTCCCCCCATCCCTCACATTTCCATATTTCCTCCAAAACTTCTCACCTCTTCAGGGCAATGAAAAAAAACAAAACAGTAAGCCCTCTGGAAATTCAAGAAGTTAATTTGTCCTTCAATAAGAATTTATATAGCTCCTCTATTTTATATTACATTAGATATCTTATCATGCAGTTCCCCTCACCCATCCAGAAAACACCACCCCAAAATCTATCTGCTCTTTATAAAATATGCTTGTGGCTACTGTTTCTTAAGAAGGACCTGATGAAGAAGTTTAACAGATAGCAGTGCAGATGAATTGTAGATGTATCAGGAAAAAAGTCTGTCTCTCAGCCTCTCAGAATACAGTTATACTGGATTTAAAGACAGCAAGGTCAGATGCTTTAGCTGTACAGAGAAATTACTACATATTTTGCAAAATGAAACAGAATTCTGATTAGTAAGGAGAGGAAGTGCTAAAAATGCTTCTTTAATGTCAGCTACTGAGGGATGGTAATGAGCAGGTCTCTGAGCGTGCTGAGACACAGATCTCCTTGCACAAAGTCCATCATTTGGAAATGTGCACCCATCAAACCTCCAGCACTGGGGAGCAGAGAGCACCGTTTCCCTCAAGGCTGCCTTTGAAAGGCATATTCCTACAAGCAGAAAAGAGCAGAAATATCATCAACTCTCTACAACTTAAAGACTTTCAGTATAAAAAGGATTGTTCTGGGACTTTTAACTAGATATCAGTATTTTTCAGAAGCTTGAGGCCAATTGCCCAAGTAATGTCCACACAGAACAACCAGAAGCTCCCTGGAAAGTTTTGAGAACTTCCAAAGACAAAACTGTTCTTCAAAAAGGTGAGTAATCCAGGACCATATTCCTGAAACTTGGACCCAAACATGCTACAGAAAGGGCCCACCACAATGGACAATTATCCTGTTACAGATTCAAACCTAAACTTAAAGGAAGCAGCTTCTGAAGTTCATGGAACCGAGGGAAAATGGGAAGAACAGGAGGGCTGAAGCTCCCTGAGAAACATGTCAACAAAAGTATATCAATAATGTCTTACTCTACTGGAGGTACAAAAGCCTGATACAGTAAAGCTCTCAAAGTGCCCTTTTTATCCTCCTTGTGCATCCTTCAGGGTAGAGACTCCCAGCATGGCAATGGAAGGAGAGGATCAGCATAAGGAATTCCAAATGAGCTCCTGGATGGGTAGATTTGCTGCACAAACCCAAATCCTGCTGCTCCCTTGTTCTGACCAGACACCCAGAGTGAGGTGAGAAGAACTCTTTCAGCTTGGACATCTTCCAGTCAGTCAGAAGATATTGCAGAGCCAGATCTTTATCCCTGCACAGCCCAGAGCAGCCATATCTGGGGCTTTCTCTCCATCCAGCAGACTGGGATGTGAGAAGCCCCAGCTGTGTGCCTAGAGCTGAATGCAAACAACAGACAGGATAAAACAGAGAGGCCACCTTGTCCATGGAAAGAGTGCAGCCTGGCAGGAAGAAAACCTGGAGAAACAATGCCCTTCCCTGCTTCTTTGGAAGCAGCAGCACAGGAAAACCTTTTGGCTGAGACTACAAAAGTGAATTAGAACGGAAAGGGCATTGCCTATTTCTTGTTTCCTCAGCTGGACACCTTTCCACCTCGGGCACAGAGTATTGGAAGGTTATTTTGTCTTGCCACTGGAAGTTTCTACCTCTTCAAGAGCCCATGCACAGCCTGGCAAGCAGACCATGCAGGCTCCTGACATTACAGATTATTGGGTTTCCCACTGTTTGTTTTCCATCTCAGCCCTTCATAATGCCATCAATTAAGGGCTAAATTTATAACTGGTGCGGTTTTTGTAAAAGAAATTTACTCAACACTTCTCACTTGTAATGTGATTATTTTTTCTTATGGTCTCCTAAAGTGTTTCGTGAAATTAAAAACTGCAGTTAGCTCCAAGACAGGAACGAAATACTGGAGCCTATTCTAAGCAGCATGGCATCAACCCCCAATTACCGTAAAAAACTATTTATTTAATATGTCAAGGGTAATTGTGCAGCCCACCCAACACTTCCATATAAATAATTAACAGCTGAATTTAGGCGCATGAGGTAATCAAGTTATCCACAGCGGATGATATGTTAAAAAAATGTATTGGTTTTATTTGAAAAGAGAGGAACCTTTGCATAAAGAGTATGCTATTTCTGAGTGTGAATGTATATGTATGAGACAGGAGAGGGGAAAGCTGGAGAAAGATTCATTATTCACTTTTAGCCCTAATTCATAGAAATTTTGACAGAGAATTTATACAACAAGTAATCTACTTTTCCTTTCCTCCTGGTAAAACAGAAGTTAGGAAACTAAGAGGAAAGTGGGAGAGCAACTCTGAGTCTCTGTTTCTACTCTGATATGCATTTAGCTGCACCTAGGAAAGTTTAAATCAATCCCAGTGAGGTCCTATGTAGGAAATAGTTTATAGTTAACTGAATTTCTCACAGCATCTATTCTTTTTCTGTGAAGTCTATTCTCATTCCCAAAATGGCTTATGATTCTGGATAACCAGACTAATTGATTATTCCAGTAACTCAATTTAATACAAGAAAAGTTAAGCGCTATTTTCATGTGCCAAGAAGGAAAATCACCACCTCAAAATCCCAAAGTCACTACTTGGGACAGTAATGATATTGAGACCCACCATCCATCTGGATTACCAAAAATTACTTCTTTATGAGAAGTCACATTAATCAAAAAAACAAATACAAAAGGCAGGGCAGGTTCATAAAACACTGCTGTTGTCGCTCATGGTTGAATGATGCCTTATAAAGTTGTGCAGATCTGAGAGGGGCCATTGAAATACTGAACTTTGTGGTTTCACACACAACAGCTCCACAAGTCAAGCTTCAGTTCTGTCATCCTTGCTAGAACTGGTGAACCTTTGCCTCCCCCAAGTAACAGCCACAAGTGTGTGAAAGACTCATCTTCTCTCTTCACTGGCAGAGAGCTGTGGTCAGGCTCTAAAAATGTTTTTTCAGTGTATTGCAGGGATTGTTCCAACGTAAGATTGTTTCTACGTAAGATTTTTCCAGGTTTTCTAGAGGTTCTCATTAAAGGAACCTAGTCCTATTTGTATCAGGATCATAAGAGGCAAACACAGCACAGAACCTCAATTATTATATGGAAATGCCCCTGTTCTACTCATGTGCACTGGAGTCAAAAGTCTGTTTAAAGTGCATCTTCTGGATAACACAAATCCTGGAGGTGTCCAAGGACGCACTGAGTGACCCAAGTTAGGATATCCGCTCTTCAAGACTGCAAGAAACTACTTTTCTCCGATTTCCTTATGTAATTCCTTGGGAAGGAGCATTCAGCACTATGTTCTCAACACTTTTAACAGACCACTGCCAAGCCATTGCCCATTACTTCCTATGTTCCCATTTTAGTTAGATTTTTTTTTGTATTAATAGTAGAAAACAGAACTGAAAAAATTGATTTTGACTCTAAGATTCTTTTTAGGGCTATGAAATACTTTGCAGGTTAGTTTCTTTCAAATTATCACCAGCATCATGTCAAAAAGCACTGCACCACTGAAACCCTTATATGCAAGGCTGTTGCCTTAGGAGACCAAGACTATGGAAGAGGCTTCTCATTCAGGAGGTGACTTTGTGCCAGTGTGTGACACAGCCAAGAAGGGACAAGATTTGCTTTTAATCTTTTCTAACAAGAAGTTCATAACTGATCCTCTCCACATGAGCCAGCATTTGCAGAGCTCATCTTTCCACGTTAAAGTGAACCCTTGATATTTTATATGGATAAGAATGCATTTTAAGTATGGAAAGTAAAATATTACAGCAACAGCAGATCAGGGGGTTAAATTCACCAAAGTCATGGAGTTATATGGCAGCCTTCCTAATCTGCCTCCCTAAAAGAGAAGAATTCATAGAGTTTCTTATAAGTATTAGGTGTAGTAATCCTTTACATTAAAGGATGGTGTATATTGCCCCATCCCTGCAAGTGTTCAAGGCCAGGTTGGACAGAGTTTGCAGCAACCTGGTCTAGTGGAAGTGTCCCAGCCCATGGCAGAGCGGTGGAATCCCATCCAATCCAAACCATTTTATTAAATAGGTAACTCTTCCTCCCACTACCATATTGCATTAAAAAAAATTCTAAAAATGCATAAACAGGGAACACGCAGAAAGAAATAATTTAATTTTGTATTTGCCATTGGTAATATTAAACCCATAACCACAATGCTGTTCTGATGTCAGAATAGAATGCAGGACAGTAGGGAGGCAGAAAAGAGGGGGGAAAAATAACTGAAGGTTGGAGAAAATATTTTTCAGTAACAGACTTTAAAAGCCTCATCTGTTTAGCTTATCAGAAGGATTGAAAAAAATTACTTGATTAGTGTGTAAATATCTGTAGAGAGAGAAAATTAAGAGCAATAAAGGACTCTCTTTATTTTCTCTCTAGTGGAGAAACCTGTTACTAAAAGTAAGGGCTGGAATCTGGAGCAGAAGTTGAAATTAGGCAGGGAACAGGAAGATTAATCCTATCCTTACCTCTTCATATGAAGACCAGGGCCTTTCTACAACCAAACCCAAGCTGCTGAGCACAATGTATTAGCAAGGGGGACTAGACAAGCTCCCAGAATGAGGAAGAGATCAGACTGAATGGCACCTTCCCACTGAAGATGTTTATAAATCCCATGGAGTCAAGGAGATCCATTTGCAGTGATTAGTGGGAAAGAAGGGAATGGCAGCAATAAGCTGGGGCTTAGAATGGGATATAAGAAAGTCTCTTGTCAAAACTGGGGAAAGAGTCTGACAAAAAGTTCACTCAGTAGCTGTGAAGGGCAAAGCTGGAATGTCTGGGTGGGAGGATCAGGAGTGAAGGATATGAAGGGTGAATGCAAATAACTGCAGCTCAAGCAATTACTGAAGGGACCCAAGCAGGGAATGACAAGAGCAGGTTGTTAAATCAGGGAATATGGAGTACAAGCCCTTCCCCTGAGACAGAGATTCATTCCCTCATGGTTTAGAATATGTTCCTGCTCCCTAGTCACCTTCTGGAGATGAGCAGTGGGGGAGGGCAGGAGTCTGGGATAACACACACTCCTAAAGATGTCCATGAAGACAGAGAAGACAAACAAAGCAATAAGCCTAAAACACGAATACAAATTATAGCTTTTCTAGATATCACAGATATAAAATGGATGATATCTGAGTTGTTTTGGAAAAGCAGGGAGTGTCTGACAGGGATCTAATTTTATTGGGTCAAAATAGCCATTAACAAAGAGTTCTCTGCAGAAAAGGAGATCATTTCCAAAGATCTTCTTAAATACAATGCTTTAAAATAAGACATCAAGTCCACATTAGCCTGTTTTGAATGTAAAAGGGAGGAGAGATCCAGTCAGAGTTCTGCAAGAACTAGGAATTTTTTCATCTTCTTGGACTCAGACCTTTTCATAAAACTGACTGACTGCTCACCCTCTCACATATTTACTCATTTGGCAGCCTCGTTTCCCCAGAAAGCTATCTCAATTCAACAATGACTGTGGAGCAGAGACAAAACCTGGAAACAGGGAATGATGGATGGTTTGCTCGTATGGCAGTGTAAGAATGGAATGGCAAGGGCCTCATACAGACGTCCCCACAACAAATAGAAGAGCATAAAAATATTCATTACCAACTAAGAAAGAAGTCAGCATCAGAAAACAAATGGGAGCTAAAGGAAAACAGGCAGAGCAGTCTGAAGACAGAGGTGATGTGGAAGCAGGGATGGGAATGTCTGAACTGGTGCTACAACACGAAGATGTCATCCCTCAGAAGTCAAAAGTAGCCTCTTAATCTTTGTACCATGCAGGAGGCAGAAGCCAAAACCAGTCTGCAGCTCCTGTGAGTAGAGTATGGCTTTGAAGGCATTGCTGCTGCCCCTGCTAAGTGGAGCTTAAGGTGCAGCCTCTTACTCCATTTCTGTGTTGTGCTTCCTATATTGGTTCATGACATTTAAATAACTACACCCAGTGGGTCTCAGTGCAGGCTGGTCTGTGGACCAAGAGGTTTCACTAACAGCTGTTTCCTTCATTTTCTTTCTCCAAATAGTATCATATTGTGTGAAGTTATAGTTCCCCATGCAACTCTGAAGATTTCTGGGAGCAACTCAGCAGTGGGCAGGGATGAATTCGTTAACATGGAAAACTTTCTCCAAATTTCTTCTTGGACAGTGAGCAGTACCCAAGAACACATATGGGAAAGAAAGGGCCATTAGGCTTTCTGAAGCTTTCTGAGACTGTCAGACCGTATATCCCACATCCACCCTACAACCCCACATCCACCTCACTGCCCAGTTCTGTAGTCCAGTTTGTCTGTGCGGATGTTATGGGAAACTGTGGCAAAAACTGATCTCCTAAAATCCAGGGCAGTGAAACTACTATTTTTCTCATCTCCGCAGGATCCTGAACTCCACCATCCCATGGTCACTGCAGCCAAGGCTTCCCTTGATTTTCACACCCCTGACCAGTTCTTTGTTTAGAGGGTCAGGTCCAGGCAGATCATGCCCACCCACCAGCTCCTCAATCACCTATGTCCGGAAGCTGGCATCCATGTACTCCAGAAGCCTCCTGAATTGCTTTTGTCCTGCTCTGATGTCCTTCTGTAAGTTTTTGGGATGGTTAAGTTCCCTATGAGGACTAGTGCCACGTGAGGATTTTTCCAACTCCCTGCACAGGGACACCCAGTACAGCATCTTCCCTCTGAATCTAACCCATCAGCCCCCAGCTGTCTCATCACCAGTTTATGTTTATATCCTCCTGTCTAAACATTTTGCACTACTTGCAGGTTTGTTTTATGTTTCTGGTATTAAAACCAGAGAGTGACAAAGTACTCTGGTTTATCTTTCCTATTACTGACACTCCAGTGCTTCCCAACTGCACTTGCAGGGATCGTACTTAACCCACCTCAGCTCCACATGGAGAATAAAACTAGAAAAGGCTGCATAAAAATATTAAGAAAATACTTAGCAAGGAATCACATCTAGAAATGTTTGCTGACCATTGGAGTATCCTCCCTTCCTTCCAGGACTATTCACTGTGAAATCAGCACATTTTAGATTTGCATCTCTGGAGCCAAAAGCACACTTTTGAATGTCTTTATTTTCCATTGCTTTGAGAAATTCTGCAAATAAAGTGTTGTTTTAACAGTTTGCATGAAAACACAGCAGTGACTAAGATCCATTACACTACATTTTGAGCCCAGACACCTAGAGAATTAGCTAAATGTGCACAATCTACCTCCTACGTAGATGAAGATTATGGTTAACTCTCTTGAAGTCAATGCAGTTAAGTCAGTGTAAGGTAAGATAAACAGGAGTAAAGTCTACAGCATTATTTTAAAAAAGGAGGAAATACAAAAAATAGAATAAACAGACCACAGTCTTGCTGCTAGAAAGCACAAACAACCACCTACATGAAGAAAAGGGGTGTAGGTGTGTGTTGGCCATTATTGATATAATTAGGATCTGGTTTAAAAAAATATGATTTTACATATGAGAAGTTACATAGTAAAACTGTGTATCAGCAAGTTATGCCATTTTAAGTTTCCATACGTGACATTTTTTATGTACATAAATCTCACAGGACACAGAGGATGAATATTACAAAATTTAATATTGCTCTTAAAGCTATAATTTCAACATTTGACATCCTAAAAGTTGCATCATCTAAAAAGATGAGAGATTTATTTGAAAGCAGATACTGCTGGACCTTGCTCACCTTTTTTAAGGTATTTTCACCTAAACAAGGTAAATTGAATGAAATAAGCCATTTCTTTCTCAGGTATCTGTGTACATCAAAAGGAGTAGGATGAACCCTGGAAGTTTTGTACTGCCAGCAGAGAGCAGAGCTGGTGGGATGGAAAGGGAAGGGCTGAAGGAGAGAAAGGTGGGCCTCAGTGGAGGTTAACAGATGAGCTCTGGCAGCACTGGCCGGCTGGCACTGGAGTGGAGGAGCAAAATGTGACAAGAGTGGCCAATTAAAAGAGATGAAAAACTGCAGGAAAAAGAACCAGACATTAATTTAAGAAGCCTAACTGTGAAGTGAACATACTGCAAGCTAGGAATGAAACTAAGTTTGTGGATAATAAAAAACACTGTAAATCTTATTAAGCAGGAAGTCTAAAGAGGCTTTTCTCTCGTTTTGGACCTAAGAGTCTGAAAATCATTGCATTATTAGATTAGCTTACAGAGAGGTAGTCATTCAATATCCCAATCTTATCCATGGGGAAAAAAAAACTTTTGAAGAAGATTTATAAAAAAACATTGATGCCAAGGCCTATAATTGGAGAAGAAGGATGGTTTAGCCCAGAGTTGGGATAACAAATGCTAGCCCAGGGAACTCAGACATTGAGTTCAATGGGGATTATAAAGCTTAATAAAAGGCAATAGTAGTCAGCCCTGGCTCATTTTTTTTTTCCAGCATTGAGACAAGAAGTAGTTGCAAGTGCTGGCTACAATTGTTCATACTCACTGAACACTTCCTCTCTGGCCCTAATCAGAGTCAGAGGAAATGTTCATACCTAAAATGAGTTCTCATTCCTCGGTCCAAGTGGGACTGAAAGGCTGCATGAAAAGAAACAAATCAAGAAGGCAGTTCATAGCTGCAAGATTTAGTCACATTGCTGTAGTCAAGGACTTGGGGGACCCAAGCTTCTTTCCCTGCTCTGCCACAGTGCTCTTGCACACCTTGAGGCATGCCACGAATTCTCTCCCCTTGCTTCTCAGCTGCACAGCAGAGATAAAAGTTCCTCCCTAATTTAGGAGAGTGCTGTCAGCCAAAAAAAACCAAACAGGGGGTGCTCAGACATAACCACACCGTAAAAAGTCAAATCAAAATTAAAAATTCAGGAAAGGACTTGTATTCAAAACAATGTTAAGGTACAAGCTAAATACACAGGTTTATTTAAACCACTATGGAATAATAAATAATTTAAGGACACTTCAGTTTCAGCACATTTTCATTCACTGTCCTAAACAACATCTCGAATACAGCCAAGGCATGTTCATTAATTCCTAAAGATGCACATAAAATCCTGAAACTGTCAAAAGAAAAATTAGCTGAAAGGAGTCCAGGAATTGAACTTCCAAACTAGTCTGGCATAGTTAACACAGCAGAAACAAGACCCCACCGGGGGTTAAAAAGAACTTTTGATTTCATACAATTTTGTACCAAAATTCTCTAAACTATAAGTCAATTTACTCAGCTCTGTGTAATGCAAGCTACAAGCATTACCAAGTATTAATTATTTCTAAGTATTTAATACTTAAAGCAAACCAAGCGTAGTCTCAGTTACTGTGACTCACCCAGAGGAAACAGAAAAAATTAGTTTTCCAAACCATCACTGTATTATAACCAACCTGCTTTTTATCAGGTGCTGAAGGATAGCCTCTGCAACCAGATATCAACATGCAGAGACAGTTAAACATTTTTTTTTATCTGCTCTTCACCACTGAAATTTAATCTCATATGCTACATTCCAGCCATGAAGGTATTAGAGAGCTTCATGTCCATCACTTTTGAATCATATGCCTGTTGCACTTTCAACCTCTCCTAGTAAAAAAAAACCCAAAAATTGGATTTATCTTAGCAGCATTTTGAAACTCTTTTTGGTTATTTCCTATATATCAGCAAACATTCCCTGCCAGGTTGTTTGTCTGATACCCTCAATAATCTTAACAGTTGTTTTATTCTTTCTAATGTTATGCTATGGTTTTGTTTTGCAGAGCTGTTTTCTAAAGCCCTCTGTAGCATCAAACATGAATAAAACAGGGAAAACCACATGGACTTTAAGCTAGTAAAGAAGCCTTAACCAAACTGAGGAAATGGCTTCAATCTGAAAAGTTCACAGATTTTTTAACTGATTGTCACAGCATAAGCTCTGCACAATATCCCACATGCTCTCAGTACATACTAGCAGAGACACATAACATTTTACACTGCATTTACAGCACAGTATTTTTAATTGATCAGAAAAGATGCTGATCCAAACATAAGATGTCTGCACCAGTCTCAGTGGGGTGTTCTCTTGAAGACATTGGTACAAGCCACTGATAAAGTCAGAGGGCACCTCTGTATCCCCATTTATGATGATGCATCATTGGCACTGGCTGAACAAGCTCCTGGAGTGTCAGGATATGGAACAATTCCGAATTTCTAGAATTTAAATGTAAAACACCTTCTTTCTCTACATAAAAATAGGGAAAAAGAGGATAATACACATTTTCCTTCTGGTAATAAGATCCTTTTAAAGCAAAACTAATATATTCCTTACAAGTTTTTGCTGTTTCCAGTTTTACTTCAAGTTCCTCTTATTTCTCATTACCCAATCATTGAAGATATTACACTTATTGTCATTGATACCTCTTCAGAGGTTTTCTATCAGTTTCTGGTGAACTACCAACACGATGAACAATTTCTCTCTACCATTAATATTACAGATCACAGAATGGTTTGGGTTGGAAGGGACCTCACAGATCATCCTGTTCCAACCATTCTTCCCTGGACAGGGACACCTTTTGCTAGACCAGGTTGGTCAGAGACTCTTTATTACAATTACCATAATATTTTAAAGGAAGCATAGAATCCACACACTGCATAACTTCACATTGTAGAAAACATTGACTTTTTTTCTGGTTGCTTTCTATATGCTGCCAAAGGCTGATTTTCCTCTGCTGTGTCATTCCCATTAATTTGCCTTCCAGGTTCTCCTACTTATTAACAAAAGGTCTGAATCACCTGAATGTGAATAGTCAGCGTCCCTACAAGAGATTTTCTAGAGATCCACCAAGTTTCCATTCCTAAACCACAGCATTTCAAATAATTTTTTTTCCAGAGATAATGATAGTTACAAAATGAATTTTAATGTACTATCTTGGGATAAGTGGGAAATGTTCTGGCACCCCCTAAAAATACATGTTTTTGAACCAAGAATGGTAATGTCCTGGTAACAGCAGCTCTAAAACATTTTCCTACATGAATCTCCAAAATTAAGTCTTCCTTCAGCTGTTGTTTATGTCTTTGTAGTGCCTATGTTGCATCCTTTGTTATGTTTATCTTCCTTGTAGACATAGATGGAGATCATAACTATTTAAGGTATAAAGTAAGGAGCTATTTTCCTCCAGGAGTTTTAAAATTGAAAAGGTTGTTGAGAGCCTTGGATCCCCTTCTGGCCGCAGTGGTTCTTGGGTTTGCACTTTTTGCTTCAAATGTGTGGCCTAACATCGAACCCTAAGCTGATCAGAGATGTAAAGCAACATATTCTCCTGAAATTCTCTCAAATTCACAGAAGTCTTCATTCAGAATTGGAGAAGAATATCCTAGCACTGATTGCAAGCAACTTCATTGTGTGGCCAATTGGCCCATTAGTGCATCTCAAGGCACCGTATTGAGAAAATTTCTTCCATAATTTTATTTCTGTGACTACCAAGGCTGCTCCAAGCTGTTCAAAGTGATTATCTAGCACTCATTTTCACTTCCTTAATAATAAGTTGACAGCATGCTGCAGATAAATTGATTCACACAGCCACAAAATTGAAAAATACTGAACTGGAAGGAGATCGCTGTTGCCATGCGAGTCAGCAGGAATCCTCAGTCTGCTTGCTTTCCTCCTCCTCTCTTTTCCAGAAGCTAAGGCAGAAGGGAGTTTGTCAAGAAAACTTTGGGAGGGATAAGAACAAATAACAGAGGCACAAAGCGCTTTCACAGAACAAATAGAACAATTGTTCATGTATACGCAGGGAAGCAAAAAGCTGTAGGAAGCTTCATTGTCCAAGGCTCCCTTAAGGACTACATCTGTAGCATGTCCATTCCAGAAGGGAAAAGGACACTGGTCACAAGGTCTCAGCAATGGCAGGAGTGGGAATAAAGCAGGATGGCTGTCAAGCATCTCCAAACCTCTCTAAGGTGCTTCCCCCCACACACACACACACACAACCAGTCTAAGGAAAGGAAGCCCAAGAGTCCTGTCAGCTTCACATAAATGTTGTTTTCTCCATAAATTCCACATTTAAGATAATGAAAGAAAAGTAAGGAGACCTCAAACAAAATGTGTTCACATGTAAAATAATAAGAATTAACATGAAGCCATGGCAGGTCCCACATCAGTATTTTGAGCCAGGCCATTAACTGGGGCCTGTGAAAAGCTTTGATGTCCATCAAGATTCAAAGTCACAGAAGAAGTCTTAATTTCTCCATTTCCTGACTCCTTGGGGATTTGACTTTGCCACTCAGTCTTACCTTTCCTGGCCTAACCCTCTTTCAGTGTCGTTTTCAGAAATCACGGAGCCACACATTGAGTCCAGCAGCAAACTGGCTTTGGGTGTCTCATCTCCAACATGTTTTGATGATGCATCAAAGAAAAGATGACCAAGAACCTCACTGCTGAGATTTATAGCCACACAAATCATGGCCTCACCTTGAAAGTGTATTGGATAAAAGAAAATGAAATTTTCCTTCCATCTGCAGAACCTGATGCGGCCACATTACAGCTGAGGATCCTGTGCCCCACTTTAGAGAGTAAAGGCTGTTTTTAAGCAAAATGCAGCTTTAGACTACTGTGGTATTTTTAATGACTAAGAAAAACTACCAAAGGGAATTCCCAAGCAGTAATGCAATTTAGTGGGCTAATACTCACTTGTACTTTGAAAGAAAGCCATGAAATTATGTCAGCATAAAATACGCTGAAGAAATATTTGTAATGTATGTACACAAACAACTGACACAAACATATTTAAGGAAAGCTGCCACCGCAGGAGACAGTGTTAGGGTTTAATTTAAAACAAAATCAATTGTAGGTACTTGATGTGTCCATACAAAAGCAGAGGCTTTTGGCAGTGAGAACAGAAGGGAAAGTATTGGGAAGAAATTCTTCTCTGTGAGGGTGGTGAGGCCCTGGCACAGGTTGCCCAGAGAAGCTGGCCAGGCCCCATCCCTGGAAGTGTTCAAGACTAGGTTGGATAGGGCTTGGATCAACCTGGGATAGTGGAAGGTGTCTCTGCCCATGGGAGGGGGTTGGAACTGGATGGTCTTTATGGTTCCTTCCAACCCAAACCATTCTATGAATCTCTTTTTGTACAGCTACTCTCAAGGAGCTGATGTTCCTAAGGAGTCCATTTATACTTTCCAATACTTCCCTCACCTTTCAGACCTACAGTGACTCTTAACTGCTTTCTGATTAAATCAGGATGTTATTTTCCCTACACTTGCTCTGATTTAAATATTTGGTTAAACACTTTCTAATTAAGACAGGATATTATTTATATGAGAAGTCTGATACTTCATTAATGATGCAAAGCGAGAGCTGCAGTTCTTTCCTATGAAACAGTCTCAGATCACAAGATTTTCAAAATTATAACCTAAAATTTGAAAGCCTGAGATTTATTCCCTCCCTGTTGACCTTAATAAACAAAATCTAAGAATTTCAAAACTTGGTGTCTGGAGAGAAGGAGCCTTTCTTCTTCAGAATACTCTGTCTAAAGATTACTTTTTCAAGGAAAAGCTGAAACAATTTTTGAAAATGATATGGGTTAATTTTCCAGAAATCAAGCTGCACTGAAAACAGCAATGAAAATTGACATTTGACAACAGCATTACATTATTTAGTGCTGACATTAAACAAGTAATATCTTTTGCTGCCACTGCAAAGCTTTGTATTGCATCTTTCAAGCACTTTTCAGGTTTCCAATGCAGTCAAAATGCTAATCAAGTTAAATAGTTACTGGGCACATCCTGATTTAACGTTTGCTTTGATTTCAGTAGCAGAAAACTTCATATTTCTTTATTGGGCCTGAAGCTCAAAGTACTGCATGGTGCCAGAGAGGAGGACAAGGGCCCTAAGAACCCAGTTATCAGGCAAATGAACTATCAGCAATCAAGGGTCTAGAATCAGCCCATTTGGACCCAAGTTAAACAAAAAGCCAGAGGCAGGGAGATGAATGTTAAGCCACACAGATTTCCCATTTTCAAGATTAAATGAAGATAATGAAATAACTCTTCTTTTTCCTTCCACACAAACTAAGCCAGCCTCTAATCTCTGAATACTAGAATACTATCATTATTATGCTGCATTAATATGCAGTATAATACTTTTCCACAATTTTGAACACTCTGCAAGAGTCTGGTGGTAAATATTTCATTTTACAGAAGGCAACACTGTGAAAGGGATGGCAAGTAGCACACTCTAGACCACACAATAAGACAGAAGCATCTATTAAGGTAATTGCTTCATCCTCAGGATATTACAGCATGCTAATATTTCCCAATGAAAATTCAAAGACTCAGCCCAAACGCAGCATGAAAACACAGTGCACAGCCCTAGCTCCTGGACAAACATCACAAACAGCATTTTGCTTAGATACATGCAGAACCCACAAAGACTCTGGAGTGGCCAGCAGTGCCTGCCTAATGAATCATCACATTTCTGCAGGCTCTCCAGCTGCAACAGCAAGAGCCTGAACCACCTGTTTGCAGTATAATGAGCTATTAGCACCTTTGCTTCAGCAATTCACTGATAAGAGGTGTCCCAGTGCAGCTCTTCCGGGCTGTAAATGAAATTCCTGCAGTTGACAGATGCTACCACAACTGGGCTGTCTGCTCCTGCAGGCATATATTTTGCTGCCCTGATTATTAAACTCTATAAACCCCACTGGGGACAGTCACGGCCATCTAAGCAACTCCTATAAGGATCACCATCTATTTTACAGCTAATTTATGTGTTCCCTGTTGAGAACACCATGCTTTTAACTGCAACTGCTTGCAGTTATCTTAGCACACACTCAAAGTGTGGGTGTACGAGGAGGACTGGGATGAGCCAGAGGCCTTGGTGGGAGAAGGACACTGCACTTGGTCTGACCACCCTTTTTTTTCTTTAATCTATAGAATCACAGAATCATTAAAGTTGGAAAAGACCTCCAAGATCATCGAGTTCAACCTTTGACCAAACACAACCACATCAACTAAACCACAGCACTGAGTGTCACATCCAATTGTTTCTTAAACATCTCCAGGTATGGTGACTCCACCACCTCCCTGGGCAGAACTTTCCAATGCCTGACCACCCTTTCAGTCAACAAATTCTTCCTCATGTCCAGCCTGAATCTCCCCTGGTGCAACTTGAGGCCCTTTCCTCTTGTCCTGTTGCTGGCTGCCTGGGAGAGGAGGCTGCTCCCAACCTGGCTACAACCTTCTGTCAGGGAGTTGTACAGAGCTATGAGATCTCCAATGTTCACATAAAGAGTCAAATACTGAAGACAAGTTTGTCTAAATATTTGAGATAATCTGACATAGAAAGTATTACCAGTAGTTTCTTCAGTATTTTCTTCAAATAAGAAAAGGCAGCCTGAAGACAGAGACTAATTAATGCTAATTAAGGTATTTAATGAAAAGTGAGGAAGGAGAAAGGCTACTACAGAGCACTTCTCACTGCCACACAGCAATCTACTGTCCAGCCACAAGAAAGCAGGAAATAAAATCTCAGTATTCCCCAGAGAGTGAAGATAAGGTTCTGTTTGAGGGTGGGATAGAAGAGAAGTTGTACTTTGGGGAAAGGTGGAGAAGGGAGACAAAATCCATCCTGAAGCAGGAAAAGGAAATACCACCTAAAACCTTTTAGAAACAGTGAAAAACAGTGTGACTGAAAATTTCTCTGACATTTGGCAGGGAAGGAGAGCTCCCCGAGAGATCTTACAACAGTTGAGAAACACAAACATTTGGTAAGATGAAAAATACGAGTCCAAGTGATTAAACTGATTTGCCTCAGGCCATTTGAAAGTTTCATAACACCTGGGTGTCCATCCAGAGACCTCCATCAAAAGCCAACCTCTGCATGGGGAACTTCTCTGGCTGTCAGGCTTGGTCTGCAAGATCAATATAGCAAAAAAGCTTTTTCTGATCCTCATCCAGATCATCACATACCCAACATGAGAACTTTCCCTGCGAAAGGACTGGTACCTTCACTTGTCTTTTTTGGAGCAGATCTGCACTCCACTGATCATCTCACTTTTTCTTCAGTAGGAAAGAGTCAGCAATGAAAAGAAAATGCAAAGAATTTGTAAGTTTTATGTCACTAATTTTTTTCTACTCCTTTCACTTAAATTATGATTTTGTCTAGGACCCAATTCCTAAATATTATACTCTAGATAACCTTTAAATTTTTACTGGTATATGTGAGGTCAAATACTGTAAAGAAACCTCTTCTTTTACCAGATCAATTCTTATCTTTCATAGATATAAACGGAGAAGAGATTGATGTTTTCTCAGATTAAAAAAAAAAAAAAACAAACAACAAAGAATAAGGTGTTTTTATGATATATTTTGGAAAGAACTGAAAATTACAAATCAGTGGTTCATTTTTTAATTGTACATCTTTTCCTGATATTTTCAGAATACATTAGCTCAGCAGTATCTGTAGTTTACAGTAGCAATTAGCATCCTGGGGAGTCAGCTGCAAATAACAAATTCATAAACAAAGTAGAATTAATCAAGGGAAAAATTAAAAGTAAGGAGGAGCTTGCATAATCTTAGAATGACAGAACAGCTAAGAGAAGCCCTTGCTCTAGGCAAGGATTAGTCTGTCAAAATTATGGTAAAATATTTAAACATGCTTCTTTCTCCTTAATGGTTTCTGAAGTTAATGCAAAGTAATTATATAATTAAATAATAACTATATTATGGCCTGTCTAACAATTAAATTCAAACCACAATTACCTCACTAAACTTCAAGATGTCCTTGCAAGTTTTTCATTTCAGTAAGAGAAGGTACAGGGGAGATGCTCTTAATCATAAATGCACAGACAGACAAAATAGTGGACTGCAGTGAATGAAATCACAAAGCAAAACTGTTCCTAAATGTAGAGATGTGGAAGAGATGTCTTCTGCCCTTACATGATTAGATTATTAAATCAACAGCAAGTAAAATCAGCCCATCCATTATTTTATATACCCAAGATGGGAAGGGGTGCTGTGTGAGAACAGCGCAGAGCTGCAGTCGCACCTCTGCTAACTGAAACCTGCACTTCAGTAAATGGAACACCAGGCTGGCTTTGGTTTAGCCAGGCTTTTTTCAGACAGTGCCCCCCTCAATATCATGTGCTGGATATCAGGCTACAGCAATAGAAACAAATCCCACATGGATTTCTTGAACTGGAGTGAGGGAAGAGGATGGACAGAGAGACAGCAAAGAGGTCACCTATCTCATTAAATTTCTCTTAGGGTTAACAGCACCCAACAGAAACTAGAGCTGTAATTCTGAAATCCCAGTCATGCTGCTGCATGAAGGGACCACACACTTCATAGTCTGCTAAAGTTATCTGCCAAATCAGGCCAAAACCATTGGCCAGCCCTTTACCTGGCTCTGTACTGGAATCTCAAGACTGGGCAGCAATGCGTTTCCACTGATTCTTCAACTATTCATATTATCAGGGCTATAATTTCATTAGCAATATATATTTGTTTTTATTGTTCCCAATCCATGAAAATCTGGAAAAAGCACTCCTTAAGGAGGATATTTTTAACAGAGCTCAGCATGAAACAGAGCAGAGATGGGGCTACAGCACTTCTGATCAGCAGACAACTTCCCTAAGAACACCAAGCTCAGAGATGTTTTACTATCAGCACACAACTTGAAGTTTGGGGTTTTTTTGTGGAGCTTGCCCACACTTTATATAACACTGCCTTAATGAGCATATTTATAAGGAGAAAGCCACTTGGAAGAAGAGTCCGTGCAGTCTACTGGAAGGCTTGCTGTGGGTAAGTCTAATTTACCTAGAAGTGCTGAAGTCCTGACAAAGACAGAAACTTAAAAAAAAAACAAACCTCGAACTAAAAAGAACAAAGACAGAACAGAGGCAGAATCACCTAAGTTTGTCAGAAAGGTAGGAAACATTGTCTGTCCTGGACACACTTTACTCAAGTAGACCTTGCAAACTTACAGGAAAACTCACAAGTGCAAAGTTACATCCCTGAAAAGCAACAAGATGAGGCTGTTATTGAAGTGCTGTGATTTGCTTTGCATCTCTATTTAAAATAGTTTCCCTTTAGAACATCCTATTGAAAGGCAGAGAAGGGCTCTGAAGTGTTATTTTCCTTACATTTGTGAGAAAAAGCCTTTGTACTTAATATTGGTTGAGACACACTATTTTAGGATTGCAAAGCCTGCTTAGATTGCCCATCTTGTACATGAAAGCCCTGAGAACAAATCCACAATAGCAGAATTAATACAGTCTTAAAAGAGAAAAATCAATGCAGCATTTGTATTTTTCTTTTTTTTTTTTTTTTTTTCCCTCATGAGCACCAAAACATTCACTAATTAGACTTCATAACACTCCTCCTGGCTAGGTAACAATTATCACTTCCATTTTACAGGTTGCTAACAAAGGAGTTTTGCTCAATTAGAATTGAGAGGATCAATATCAGGCCATACCACATCTCAAAAGGACAGAGGCCACTGCAACCTGAAGTGCCTCAATCCACTGGGTGACAAGACAAGGTGCAATTAGTTATGCTTTTCCCCTGATCAAAGAGAGAAATTTTTAATGGACTGCCCTGCTCTGGCACAATGTGCCACTATCTTTTCTCTTTGTAACAGAAAAATTACAGTGAAAAGAAACTATTTTCTACAAAGCAAGTCCTAAACACAACAGTGCAGAAGCTATTTTGGCAGCTAATGCTCAGCGTTTCGTGCTGCCTCTTTATTCCTAAGGCAAAAGGTCCACATTTCATCAGCTGAAAGCTGAGGAGTGGATCTGTACACAAAATGAAGAGATCCCATGCCTTAACATAAAGGCAAGCAGATGAGTCACTTTAAATTATAATCAATGGTAACAATAATCCTACAGCTAAGTCGTGATACTTCTCAAGTACTTTCAGAAATTTTCAGAAGGGGCATTTCTACCACTTAAAGTAATACAAAGCAATGGATCAATATTACAAGGGTTTCTGTATTGCACAAGAGATTTGAAAAAATTCAACTGGCTTCTGTGCTTCAGCTCTTCCTATCTAAATTCCCTCTGTTCTCACTGTCCTTCAGCAACCCACAGTAATGAAATGAAAAAGCTCAAATTTTTCTAAATATTTGCAGTATTTTATTATTTGCACCATTTATGCAAGGTACGTATCTTAAAAGTATTTCAAGGATATTTATGAGCTAAACAGGAACTGGTGAAGAGCTATAAATCCATGCTAGTCATGAGGAGCTATTTTAATTTCCCAGAGCCTTGTGTTGACCAGGGCTGGCTTGCCAGGAAAACTCAGCACTGGGCAGGTGTTTCAATTCTTGGCTACAAAAATACATCATCTTTCTTCTCCTCCCATTTCTTTCAGTCTCCAGCCTTCATTATAAATCTCTGCAAGGTCTTCAGAAAGCAAAGTTGGTCTGACAGTCAACCTGAAAGCCTGAAACACTGTGGAATAGCCTGTCCCTGGAAGCAGAGTAAAACCTCCTGGACATTGTTACAACAACCACCTTGCACCACAGACTGCTCCACTTGGTGTGTCTTGCTCACCATTTGGGACACGACCCAAAAAGGCTGTAGCAGGGAGATTGTCAGTGCTGTCAGCTCAAGAGTCCGTGTTTCAGTCCATCGTCTTCTGGCTGAGACTGTGATACTCTTATAAACAAGAAGACAGATCATAAACTGACTTGATGTATTGTAATGATGGAAGTGACATACGTGGAAACACACTTTCTCTCTTTTGGCTGTGTCTCCTATTCTCTCTCTGCCTTCCCCCATGACATGATTTTTTTCTATTTATTCTCTTCCATATGTTTCTGTATAACAGAGAAACCACAAATAAACTACAAAGTACAAAAAGGAGAAGACACGTCTCTCTATAATTATAAATCTTGTTGTGTGATGCTTTGTTTCTGGTGAGCATTTGGGGAAACAGATTTTAGGAACAGGTTCCATTAACAATAATGGGACAAGTTTCCAAAGTAATGCAAGCTGGTGCACTTCAGAGTAGCAAAGGCTTCCATTACAGGCTTCAGGCAGTTTTTCCCTTTGCTCTGCAATAACTAAACCACTAATCTAAGGAGTAAAATCTGCAGCCTTTGCCTACTTCCATAGTGACAAATGCTACAGAGTAAATCTCTGCCCAGGCACACCAACGACAGTGTTGAAGTAAAAGAATAAACTGTACTGCTTGCAAAGCAGTGTCAAATTCTTAGTCTCTAACACTGCTGGTTCACTACCTCTGTATGGTGCCCGTAAAGTGCTCAAAATAGGCAAAACTACCCAGAGAAGTTAATTGATGTCCAAAAGCATATTTAATTTAGTATAAGCAACACAACACAGGAGCACATGAATTATCAGCACACCCAGTTTAGTCATTTCCATGGTATGAAACAACAGATTTACAGTAACAGGTTTTAGCTTGCTTCTCATGAAGGAATTATTTTGGACCCCATGAAGGACTAGGTATGCACCTGTGTTCATGGGGATTCCTCAAGACAATGGAAAAGATAACCCTGAGGTGTTTACAACCCTTGGATCCCGTGAGGATGCTGCATGGAGCTCCTCAGTGTATCACTTACAGAAAATGAGGTGTGTAGAAGTTCTCTCCAAATCACCATTCAAGAAGAGAAAGCAATTAACAGGTTTTAGTTAATAAGATTAGAGAAACCACTCTAATCCAAACTGGTAGTACAGGGAGATTAACACAATGTGTTTTAATCTGAAATTGAGCACCTAACTTCCACTGGAGTTGCCCCATTATGGAACTGAGCAAGAGGAGCTGAGTGCTGCACCCAGACCACTGCCTGATGAACCCCTGCCATCCCTGGGGCTTGAAAACAATCTTATGTATGAACCCCTCATCAAACTGCCATCAATAGTGTGGATTTTCCCATAATTTAGAGAGGAGTGACACTGATCATCCCGTAATCAAACCTCTCCTGATGGGAGAGAGTTTTTAAAGTCCTTGCCAGGAGTTCGAGAGACAAACGGGACTCTCAGCCTTTGCTGCTTCTTGATAGTTGTTTATTAAGTCTTATCAGAGAAAAAGAGTTACTAGCATGATCCAGACATAGCAGAAAACAGAGAATGCAGGAGAAAGCCCAATTATCAAGACTGACACAGCCTTTTAAAGATAAATTAACCACTGGTTACTAAAAGCGTACATTATTTTTACTTTTCTGCCAATTATTTAGTAACACAGCCAGGAACTGTGGAATTCTTTGTCCAATCATCCCAAACTACTTTTACTGCAGAATATGGAGTAGTAGTAGAAGAAGAAGAAGAAGAAGAAGGTTTGGAGAATAACAACAATCCTCCATTTAGATGTTTTTTGCTTTTATCTATTTACTACATTAACAAACCCAAAACCTCTAAATTTTTCACCCTGTGACAATCTTACATAGTAGTCTATCACCTAATTTACATTAGTGTAGTTTCTAGTTCTTCTCTAAGAATAGGCAGTTTTTTCCAAGGATGAAGGTCAAAACAATGTTGTTCAGGGGGGTAAAATTCTTCAAAACAGGCAGAGAAATATGCTCTGCACTCTGGGTTCCCACAAGGAGGACAAGGTTCTTGTAATTTAACATCCATTTACATGAAGGAACTGGAGAGCAGACAAAAAGCCAGTTTCTGCTGGGTGAAAATGAAGCAACTTATTGAAAATAAGAAACTTACTGCAGATGAAACACATACCTTAAAGCCTCTCTGAGTCAGACAGGTGTGACAACCACAGCACGTTGTTTTTACCTTGGACTCGCTCAGAAACCAGACACTGAATTTGTCTTTCCATGCCTGCTCTAGACTGGGCAATACAGAAAAGCAGGCAGTGATTACAGGCATCTTTATTCCACTCACCATGTGCTTTAGAGGCTCCCTTTGTGCCCGTTTACTCTTATCAAGTTACTGATGGACTTCTAAGAAAACTCCCTACACATATCGGACACCAAAGCACAGAGGTGTGGAAGGAGCAGGGAGCTCTTTCCCCACCTCTACAGAATGCCAACATTTGCTGTCTGTGATCTCCTCAGCATCAAAACCACGCCCCACCCTGCCCTCAAAACCCACTGCACCCAGCTCCCTCCTACCTCCCAAGGTGTCCAAAATGGGAACTGTGTTCTTTGGCCTAAGCCCCTTTATTTCACATCATCCCACCTCTCTTAAACAGTGTGATTTTGTGCAAAACATTCCTTTACCTCCATTTTCACTTGCCTTGTCCAGTACCTCCTGGTATGAGCCTGGCCAAGCAGGGAGGTTGGACCAAGTGACCCACTGTGGTCCCTTCCAACCTCACCCATTCTGTGATTCTGTGATTATGTATTTTCCCCCTCCATCCAATTAGCCTGGTGATCATTTTCATGTAAGAATTTGCATCCAGGCTCTACTTTAAATATTCAGAGTGCTAGAAAACACTTGTGCTAAGACACTTTGCTAGACATATTTCTAGTTATGCATGCAAATCTACTGAATTTCATAGAAGCTGGTGTACCATACCTCTGCTTTACCAACATACATCTCCAATGCTCTTTTTTCCCCTAGTTGTTTAAATAATTTAACATATGAAATTGGAAGGTGCTGATTTTTTGAGTAAGTTAGAATTTCTTCACAAATCTCAAAGATGCTCTGATGACATTGAATGGGACAGCTGGAAGCCAGCAACAAGCATTGCAGCTCTTTCTTACCAGGCACAGAAAAGTTTTCAAATACATACTGAGGATAAAGCAGATACTGCTGTTGAAAAGCAAGCACTTTGCTTAAGTTTGCTCAGTAAATTTCAGAAATGTTATCATTAAAATTTAAAATTAACTTTCAGTTGCTTGGGCTCTATATTCTGTTTCAAGTGGTTTTAGATGCAGTGGTCTGGCTTTCATAAAAAAATTCTAAATTTTTGCATAAGGATGTTTCTGTATGATTGCTAGCTCTCCCTTTAAACTAATCTCCCCTCCCTTCCCATCCACTGTTGCATTTATCATTACTGCACTTATTAATTTTTAAAGGCTGCCCTTCTTCACAAGAGCTAAATAGGAAAAAATGGAAAGGTGGAACCACGACAGATAATATAAATCTGGAAAACAATTTCCTTCTCCATTCACAGCTGCCAAAACTCAAAATACCCCCCTCTTTATGACTTCATGCACTGGTGGTGACTTACAAGAGAAGTAAGAATTAGTTTCCTTGCATTTCAACAAACATGAGGAGCAGCACATTGCCATGGATGCTTTTTTCAGTAGCAGTCATCTTGTCTGGCCAAACACACTTTTTCCTCCTTCTGTGGAGACAGAGAGATCTCCTGGCTGGCCCCTTTCCCACAGAGCAAAGCAATACAAATCCAGACGAATCCTGTAACTTCCAAGCATTTTGTCAATTCTGAGCATCCTGCCAGAGATCAAACCCAAAAGGTTTCCTGCTAAAAATATCACCTGCACTGAGCTAAGTACAGTTCTTTTCCAAGTTCTGCCCCACTTCTTTTCCACAACAAAACTATTGCATTTATTGTTATGGCATTTAGCAAAAGAAATTCCTCGACCAAGCCCTGCTTGGTGGTCCCCTAAGGTGGTACTTTAATACAGATAAAAGAGGCTGAATAATCTCAACAGAAATGAGAGATTGGGTTGCTTTTATACAAACTACTGTCTTCATGATCATGTTGTGGCCTACAGGAGACATGGTACCATTTTTTGATACAAAGCAGATGCTAAACTGCTCAATTTCTACACAAAAGCCTTTTTCTTTTTTTTTTTTTTCAGATGCAGTCACATTTGAAATAATAGTTTAAACCCCTATGTGTTTTCTCTTTAGCCATAAGGATACTTTTTTAAAGGAACTGCAAAGTCTAAAGCAAGAAAAAACTATTACAGAATCACAGAATCATGGAATGGGTAAGGTTGGAAGGGACCACAGTGGGGTCATCTGGTCCAGACTCCAATACTGCAGACAAATTCTGTTTAACCCTTTAAGGGTTAAATTATCCCTTTAAGTACCCTTAGAAATAATTGTGAATTATTAAAGCCTCTAAAAATATTCAAGCTGTGGCTGATGGTGCTCTATACAATCAAAGATATAATCTGAGCTGCAAGATCTATTTGCCTGTGCTTATTTAATAAGAAGAAAAATACTATTTTTGTCTCCCATTCTGTTCAAAAGTAGACGAACAAGTTTTACTCAAAGTTGAAAAGCCATGTATTAGTCCTCAGGCAGATCAGGCTGGGAAGAAATTCTCCTCAGAGGAAATATTCAGAAAGGTTTAATGTCACAGTCAAGGAATTAGGATGGAAATATTCACGCAACCCTAAACGTGAAGATTTTTGCAGTGCATTTTCTAATCAGTGTGGATGTATTTAGGTAAAATCTAATTTTCCAGGGAAATCATAAATGCCTCATTTTCACGAGAAGCCTGAGGGAGACTCTATGTACCAGCGATAACACAGAGATTGTATCAGAAGGCAATATCTTTGGATATAAATAACATGAGGAAGCACAGATGCAATTTCATCAAATATCACCTCCCCAGAGTACAGACAAGACTAGACCTCTTTCTTAATACACACTGAGCATCCTTCTGGTGCATTTAGAAGGCTCTGTAGAGCAGGATTCACAACTGTCCTGTTGCCATGCTTCAAAATGTGCCCCTCACCTGCCAAGTGGTGACGGGATTTCTCTGGCCAGGCTTGAAGAGGGCTAAAAACAGCTTTGCAAAATAGGAAATTGAGCTGGTTTCAAAGTGTTTTACAGCACAGGTCTGTATCCACATTTTGCAGCCCAGTTCATCCCTGTAGCTATGAGGCTGAATGCCTTAGCTCTTGACCAGGAAGAACCACCAATACCTGCAGCTTTTCCTAATATGAGTTTATTTCTCTCAAGAGAGGACTGAAAAAAACCTTTGCCATAATTTGGCCACTGTAAAATGCTTTTTGGCCCAAAAATTACAAGAGAAATGCAAATATTTCCATGTTTTATGAATACTAAAATAACAGCTATCAACCAAGTAAAAAAAATGATTATTTTTATCCATCATTAACAGGGATACTCTCCATTACTTGAAATAAAATACTGATGTTTCCTCATTCTCCTCTTTCAGAGAAAGGCTGCAGTGCAGCTGTTTAAAAAATACTCCTTTTTCTTTTTTCAGAACCTTTATGATTATCTTTGAAATTTGTAGCTATAACTTCAATTGAGGATGTGGAAGAACTGGACAGTTCTGAGTACTATTTCAGATTTTGGCAAACACCTTGGAAATAATAGATGAGCCTCCAAACCACCAACTGAGGAAGTGGTAGAAATCCCATTGCTAGATCTCAAGAGTAGATTAAAAATAAATACAAAGAAAGAAGTCAGCTTTCCACAGAGGTGCTGGAATAGGCCAGGTTTTGTTTCAGAGTCTCAAAAGTTCAGGTCTCAAAAACTGATAGAACTCCAAATTTAATTTCTTACATTAATATCCACCCTCCAGACACACAGAGCTGGATGTCCACTGGTCTTCCACTCCTCAGGACACTGGTAATGCTTTTGTGAACCAAAACACATCTTCTCCAGGCGCCCCTGATGGTACCACATCACACAGAGCACCTTGCATGTGCAGGTACATGACCAGCAGCAGGGCTGGGCACTCAGCCAGGAAAATAAATCCTTATTTAACCCCATGTGCCACTGAGTCTTTCTTTAAGGCAGGCAGATATTGCTTTCACCTCCACAACATTTTAAAGACCAAACTTTCTTCTCATTGTTCTACTGCAGAACATGCAAATCGTATCAACAATTTTTGTCTTTTCTTTTTTCCTGCTTTCCCCATCACTAGGTTTCTTTTAAAAAATCATCTTTAGTTGGATTAAAATAGAATTTTTTCTTCTTGTAAGATCAGTTTTTCACATCAGAACTCCCCAGTTTTAGTGTTTGGTAGGGCTGGCTCTTCCCACCTGTCTCTCTCCCCCACCAGAGACTCAGGAGAAGCACAGCAATAAGTCAAAACACAAATGGAATAATGTCCTCTTCTGGCCACTCATGTTGGGCTGATCCAGTCTGACCCACACATAAGGCACCTCCCCAAGGACCTTAAGACAAATTTACAGGAGACTGTGCAGAAATTCCATCCCTGTCTTCTCAGGAGACCTGTGGAGACGCCCATCCTTCACTGTTGCCAGGTTTAATGACTGAGACACCAGCCCAACAAGCAGTAATCCATCACAGCACTCCTCCAGTGCCTTCAGAAAAGAAGATGGAAGAGAACACTGGGATCAGTGTTGAGAAGAGACCAATTCCACCAACACAAGAGTGATGAGCCACCACAGCATCCGGAAGGTATAAAGTTGTTAGAAGAACTGGATTATCTTTTAATTGTGGCCCTTGCCTTTGTCTGGAGACAAAGGTGCAAAGTCATGACAGTTTGTAGCAGTGGTTTCTAAACATTTCCAACCACAAATTCTCCTCCCTGAGCAATGAACTCATTTTCATTTACTCTGCCAGGCTCTTCCCCCACTCTGAGAAATGCTGGTCTAATGGGGATGCACAACACAACCCATCACACTCACAACTCGTTTCTGGGATGCTGCATGACCTAAAGGCTCCCACCAGGCACAGAATGGTTTCACCTTACCTCTTCTGTGGAGAGCAGAACCACAACTTAAAGCAAATTCTGATTACAAGGTCCTGACCCAGGGTAGAACACACGCATGTGTGGGAGAGCAGAACAAATATTCATCAGTACCTGGTTCCTCTTTTTTAATATTTTATCATTTTTTTAGTGGATTTTTGCTTCCCCTCAACAACTGACTTGCCAGTAAGTAAACTCAAATATTAGTATCCTCCACTAAAAAGTAAGACCTGAATTGTTCACAGGGCATCGCAACTGAAGCAAGTCCAAGCAGAGAGAGCAGCTCACCATGCTCTGCCTTTCCTGCAGCCATTTGTCAACTGTCTGATTTAAGAAAAAAAATTAAAAGCCCAAATGCAAATTTTACACACATGAAAACACCCCACATTGACACCAACTAGCTGCTTAGTATTTTAGATGCAGTAAAATCAAAAGGCAACTTCATACAAGTCTTTTAAACCTGTTTCTCCAAAGTAAATCCAATGGCTCAGTAGGACTTTTTAAACTTTCCCTTCTCTACCAAAGGAATAGGTTATTATTTCAATTAATAAAGAACATGTGGTAGAGATGCACATTTTTACCTTGAGGAGAAGGTGAGACTGTGAGAGGGCTATGGAGCTATTTTGTCTCCTGTCAAGTATTTTCAAAGAAGCTTGACCTTAGGTGTGTTCAACTTTGCTGAAGACCCAAAAGAGCCTGGCCTGGGAAAAGCGGGTGGCAAGAACCCCTGGCAATCTGGTAAGAGAGACTTTTTGTTCCTATTTCATTTTACATCTACTGTCAATTGGTCTGCTAATGAGAAGACAGAAAAAAAATGGAAAAGACAACAAGCAAATTCGATGAAAGTTTATTGCCTAAATATTACTTTTGAGTTTTGTACTCACAGACAGTACAATAATGGGGTGTGTTTATTCATGGAGGGGAGACTGCACTCAGTTTAGCACTACAGTGAACTGAGAGACTTTGCATTCATATGTCAGGAAGGCTTGGTGGAGACTAAAATTAAAAGCAAACCTCACTAAATCTTAAAAATAGGATGGCTACATCAACAGCTTGATGTATAGCTTCTATTGTTGTTCACAGATAATAGTTATCTATTTTCTCTATCTATGAAGTGCTTTCTGTATTAAAGTGCTCCTGCCATCATGAAACACTTGTGAAAATTAACAGTCAACTTCTCTTCTGCACTGAATATTAATTACTGTATGAACATTTCTTGCCACACAGCTTTCAAAACATCTTCTCTCCTAGGATATTTAATTTCACGTGGAAAGCAATTTTTCATCAGCCTACACAAATTAGTGAATGAAGAGGACATGGTGCATCTGACTGCCTGTCTGGACTCGGAGAAAGTGCTCTCTCCACTGTGAGTTACTGGGCTTGAAATGAAACATTAATTATGTTTTTTTATTTATAAACAGAAACTGATCAAAGGACAGATATGGAGTGGTAATGGTAGATGTCAATGGGTTTATTAATAAATGTTAGGGCTGTGAGGCAAATGCTGGACCTGGGTTTAGTCAGAATGAAATGTTTCATATATGTCACTGGAGTGAGCATTGCCAATACTATCAAGATGGGAAAGGTTAAAATACAGGTATGAATACAGAGTGATCAGAATTAGATCTACAGCAAGCATTGCAAGAGGGGGATTAATATCAAAAAGATATTTGGGAGGAGAGAAAACTCTTGAAATCAGCAACCCCAGAGCCCCCAGAGAACCAACAGACACTAACTCAGATGCAGCCTTAAACTGGCCAAGACAGCAAGGTCACTGGCTGCTTATGGGATACATGTATTAGCCCAAATTAGTTATTCCTGTTTGACACAGAGGACTTCACATCAAAACCAGTTCATACACTTCAACACATCTCAGGGCTGGAAAGGTTCAATGAGATTTCTGAGCGCAGTCAGTATTAATCATTCAAGAGCTGAAGTGCCTAAATTAGTATGAAAGATACTGCAGTAAGTGCAGCTCGCCCAAATAATAATTAAATTACTACTGTGAAGGAAATAAAAAGACAGAATGACTGCACGGTACAAGGCCTTGGTTCAAGGAAGGGGGGCAGGACCCAGCAGAGGTGTCTCTCACCACTGCACCTCCTTCTGGACATTTCTCTGTTGGATACAAGGTGAATTAAAACCTCTATTAGCTATTTTCTCTCTTTAGACCCTAGACATAGAAACATTTATAAACAACACTAAATCTTTGCTTCTACACATCCAAGTTGAGGTTGCTGCAAAAATGTTCCCAAGATCAGCTTTCTTCACCTCTGTTGAAACTTTATGTGGGATTTATAAAGCTGCTCATAAAACACAGTCTAAAAGTTCATACCTTATTTCCCTAGCCAAAGCAAGTGACATGATGCTCCATGCTATAAACTGATTAAGTTGTTGCTTCCTTTCACTTCTGTCAAATACTCTAACCTCTCTTATATTATTTTCATTTTCTTCCCACTTTGAACTCCTATCAGATAGCCTGCATAAAACATTTTGATGGTCAAAACCTTAAAGAAAGGAAAAGGAAAAAAACATCAGCTTTCTAATGTTTTTACATATAAAGACCCTGTCTTGTTCTTGATAGTATGCTTATAAATTATTAAAATACATGAACAGCAATAATACCAAAATATTTTTCTTATAAGGCTTGAACTCAACTTTCTATCACCATGATGAGCCTCTATTTATCTTGCCTGTGGTAATACCTTCTAATGATTACATAGAGAGGTCTATTTTAGGGACGTTATATCTTTGATCTCTCTTTATATACATAGAAATCACTTGCAGCTGACAGATCCATTACACTTACATGTCATATTCTTCATCTGCAAAAAAAAAAAAAAACAACTTATAGAATCATTCTTTTCTTTAGGAAAGTGCATTCCTGCTTCTCTCAGCGCATATCATGGAATCACAGAATGGTTTGGGCTGGAAGAGACCTTAAAGATCATCTCATTCCACTCCCCTGCCATGGGCAGGGACACCTTCCACTAGACCAGGTTGTTCCAAACCCCATCCAACACTTCCAGGGATGGGGCAGCCACAACCTCTCCGGGCAATCTGTGCCAGGGCCTCAGCACCCTCTGGGTAAAGAATTTCTTCCCAGTATCTGAACTAACCATGTCCTCTGTCATTGTGGAGACATTCCCCCACATCCTGTCACTCCACATCCTTTTCCAAAGTCCCTCTCCACCTCTCCTGCAGCCCCTTTATGTACTGCCAGGGGCTCCAAGGCTCCCCAGAGCCTTTCCTTCTCCAGGTTGAACAACCCCAACTCTCTCAGACTGAGTCAGAAATAATTGAAAACACATTGTGAAAATCAAAGAGGGCACTGATTCCTCTGGCAAGCACATAGAATTCATCACATAGATGGTAGTTATTTAGATTTTTTTTTCTATCAACTGCCACATAAATACATCAATTTAAAAAAATCCTGCCTGCAAACAACAAGGCATTTCAAAGGCTGGTACAGTTTGTTGGTATTTTCTAGAAAGCAGAGAAAGAGAGAAAGGCAAAGGAGGCTTTTTTAAATGGCCTTATGGAGGAAGCACACAGCCAAGCCCTTTGAAGCACAGGACTTGATTCACAGCACTGCTGAACCCATCTTGCCTCCAACACCACCTTTCCCACCATGTTCTTCACCCCCTCTTTCTGAGGCCTTGTCTCATGTAAGATCATTTAATTTTCCATGTATTCTCAGTCAACTGACAAAGTTCCAGGAATTACAGACAGAATAAATTTCCAGGTGCTTTTCCCTCAATGTGCTCAGTAAATGCCTTAAATAGGTTGTGTTCATTGTATGCTTCACCTGAAAATAGTTACAGTGATAGTTACTAGACCACAAGGAAGACACATAGGGACAAAGCCAAGATGCTTTGATATCTTCTATCAAAATCTTCTATCAAATTTGACCTACATATTCCAAAGGAAGAATGAGGTCAAGACCACTGGGAAAAGGAGTTTCAGACGAGCCATGTACCAAAGAAACAGTATCATCTCAGTTTCTAATCAACAAACCCATCCATTTCTAAGTGTCAAATTAAAAAAAAAAAAAAAAAAAAAAAGGTGAGGAAGAGAAAGAAGTGAAGTGTGTTTCAAAGGGAGAAAAAGAAATACATTTCTGAAAGGGAGCTACCCACAACATCAGCCAGCTAACATTAGAAGAGGATGTTAATCACTGTTTCATAATTAACTAAGTTGAACCCATATTGTGGCTTTTAAAACATCATAACAGAGCCTGTGCATTCCTCTGCCATGAACTTTGGTTTCTGAATGAGACAGCTCTTACGGGTTTCTCGAGGTCCTGGAAATGCTGTGGTGTTTTATCTTTACTTATCCCACACAAAAGACATCCCCTGATTTAAGTCAGATTTAATCACTATATTAAATGGGGAGAACTGCTGTCAGGATGACACAGGCTTATTTACATTAGTCCCAGTTTGATCCCAATGATCTGCAAGCAGTTTCCTCTGATTTGATGAACCATATTGACGAGACAAAATGAATGCTGCAAAGCACTTATTTATCTGCAAATAAATATGTATTTGCCACCAAGATTTTGTTCAATATAAGCTCTAAACTCGAGAGACAGGGAAAATATCCTCCCCACTGGGGTACATGCTCTCTGCTAGAGTGTGACTAAATCTACTCTGCTGGCAGACTAGATTTAATAAGGTTCTTCTCTTTCCCAAGAATGTTATAAAGCTACATTAACATCCTCAGGCAAAAGTCTCCACAAAAATGAAAAGGAATATTGTTTCTATTTTAGAGATGTGATAAAACCCTATAGCCAGTCACCTACATACTAAGTATTTCCATTCATCTTGGTAGCTGAAAACCCAACATTCAGATCACCTCGAAGTTTAGAATGAAGCAGTATGGGAAGTTAAACACTTGAGCAAATTCAGGATTGCAATTACCTTAGTTCAAGTGCCATACTGATTTATCAGCTGATTCTTACTAGGAATCTTTCTGACATCTTTCCAGAATGAATACAGATGACTGCACAGAAGGCTCAAGGCATATACCAAATAATATGGACTACACGGATTTTGGAGAAGACAGCCTTTCATGCATATATCGAACTCTAAACACTTCACTGAGAGACAAATCCACAACCAGTAGAATGGAAAAGAAACCAGCAGAAAAAGAAAGGTAAAAAATCATTTCAGCACAAGGACTCAAACAAGCACCCGCACTGCACTTCCAAAAATAATTCAAATTCATCTTTATGATGCTGGTTTAGATCTCTTTGCTAAACTACCTGAAAAACAGACCCTGGAGCTCATGCACAGAAACTTTAGGCAAAGCTCTGATTTTACTGTTACTGTGGAATATGAAACCACAACTCATTGTTCATGACTACAAACATGAGCAAATTTAAAATAGGCTCAGCACTGGTATCGACAGCAGCAAGAACTGGGCACATTACCAGCACTTGCTGTATGCGTGCTGCCTTACAGTTGTACTAACACTTAATCCTTACCTATTTCACTTCTCTTTTACAAAGCCTAAGTGTAAAATGGCACTAAATGCAGTGTGAAAACACAGTAATTCCCAGCTGCCTTATTAAAACATTGTCAAGGTTGCAGTGAGATGTGCTGGAGAGGCAGCTCTGCAATGTTATTACCATGTGGTGGAAGGAAACCTTGTCTAGAAAGTGAGTTCATTGAGATGATATCTTCATATTTCTTCTGACTGAGTACCTGTTCAATAAATAAATATATTCCCATTTTAAACAAACATAGAATTTTTAGATTCCTTCATTATTACTTAATCTCCTCCAATAAAAGCTTTTCTATAAAGGAAGGGCACAGTACTGGGCAGAGATTCACCAAAATCTTTCCAAATGCTGTAATGTCGTAGCGGCAGCACAAACTACCCATAAAAGCACTTAAGCTGCCAGTACCCAGAACAGCACATAAAATCCAGGAAACTTATGGGAATTACACTGGTACTTACACAAAAGCTTAGTACACAGTCAAATTCCTAACAACATCAGAAAGCTCCATCACTGTCACCAAGCCAGACACATCATAGGCAGGGCCAGTGTTTAGGTGACACTGTACAAGCACAAATAATCCACTTGAGTGACATCTTAATTAATGGCTCCTGAGTTGCTGGGGAATACATGCATTTCTCAGACACTTCAGAATTGTTAAATAATGTTCTGAATCCATTACAACAACCTGTCTGAAGTTCCTGCAAGTCTCTGAAAAGTTCCCGTAAGTCTTTCTGATTACTGCGATGGTCTTTGATGCTCCACTGTCCCCTACACCCTTGGCAGACACCAGCACACAGGCAGGGGCATGGCATTGCTGGGAAGCTGGGAGATGCTGTTCTCAGCAGAAAAGGAAGGTGGTGAAATGGGTGAAACCAATAAAAATGCTGGAGCTGATTTCAAGCTGCAGTTGTAGAGCAGCTGTGTCTGCATCTGGTCTCTTGTCTCCTCCATCCAGACCTGGACCTGACCCCTGGGCTTCCTGGCTTGGCCCTGGAGCTGTCTCCAGGCTGTGGATTTCTGGGCTGTGTGTGATGCTGAGCACTGCCTTTGGACCCAATCCTGGCTCAGTCTCCTGTGTGCTTTGCCCTCACCTGTTCCAGGCAGAGCCACTGGCCACCACTGCAGCCTCTGGCCTTTGGAGCATCACTCCTCATCAAGAGGCACCTGAAATCCTCACAAATCTTCCTGAAATATTGCTGCTGAGCACAAAGCAAACCCAGGGAAGGCATGTTGGGATCATGGTGTGACACAGGAGTTGGTGCCTTGTTCCATGACTAAGGGCTGACAGATGTCTGCTCCTTCGAAGCAATTTCATTGGAGTAACACTGCAAACGCCGGGAGGTGACACCAAACACGACCTGTGCCTGCTCCTGGAACAAAGAGCTATTAACTGGAATTCTCATTCTTACTAACAGCAGCGTGATTGCTACCATGAGGATGAAAAGGTTCATGTTCCTGGTGGTCCTCAGGTTTGTGTGAGAGGCAAAAAGCACCATTTCCCAAAACACTTACAGTGACAAAACTACCAAGATCGTAGAAATTAAAAAAGGCTTTTATCGTAACTGACTATCATTTTGCTGTTTTAATTCTTCAGACAAATTTAGAAGACAAGTTCTGCTCTAACAAGACTTGCATAATCCGTTTTGCTCCTGGCTTTGTCACCTATCCTGACCCAACCAGCTTTCCAGGAAAGAAAGCAATTTACAGTGGGGACATCTTTCCCATGAGAACATAGGTGGTGGAACATTAAACTGTGAAGCCTTTTGAGAAGCAGCACCAACATGGGCACATATTATCAATTTATCCATGTGCCAATATCAAGATTAATCCACTTTTTTTTTATTTTACATGTGGTACCTGGCAGCAAAGATGGAAATCCTGCTGTAAACTTATATTCCAAAATGGATTTTGAGTTGTAAAGCACACTTGGACAGCAGGGAAACTTGGTGACAACTGTGATTCCTTCAGTCTGTTTTGGATTCTAGAGCAAATGTTTAACCTTTTCCTGTGATCAAAAGGGACAGCAGAAAGCCCTTGCCAAGACAAACACAGTGTGGATATAGAACATGAAAAATTCAGACACGTCTCTGAGATGAGATAACATTAAATGCACAAATTTATTTGAAAACTAGATTCCTTAAAGGATAATTCATAAATGCCTTCAAGAATAATGATTCTATGCCATGCACATGGAATTAACAACACACCTCCACTGCTCATTTGTGGCAATTTCACGGTGAACAGAGATGAAATGTCTTCCAAAATAAAGAGAGGATTTTTCTAAGATTAAAAGTAACATGTAACTTCAAGTGGGCTAATATTTAATGTTAGACCAGTGTAGCAAATCTAAATACACAAAGAAATGTAACTCAAGCTTTGGAGAAAACTGCAATTAAAAAATGAATTAAAATCAAATTAATCTTTGCCCTGTCCCAGTGTAATGATTTAACTGCAATTATGAAATCTGTAGCAGAAAAAAATTTAAATTAAGAATAAATTACACATATAACTGCACAAAGGCAGAGAAAGCTAAAGGAGAAGTACAGCAGCTCAATAATAAAAGTGCTTTGCTTGAGGTCAAAGCTTATTATTTGCACTAGAGGTATTTGGGACTCATCTGCATAGCAGAAGAAAACAATTTTACATCGAACTTGTGAAGTTTTGAATGAAGTAAACTGACATCTGGGGAAGGATATTTCCATAAACAAATGTTGACACGTGACAGACAGATACAAGGGCTACTTGAGAACTACTGTATGCATTCATGCTATTCATACCACATTTCTCTTTACAGGCTTCCTAGCAACAGAATTTCTAACTAAATCCCTCAGAAGCCACGTGCTCTCTGAAGGACTCACTACCCTCTCCCTAAAAGAGCATTTCTGGGGGGAATTCAAGAGATTCATTCAAGAAAAGTATTAAACAAATGCTCCTCCTGGTTAGCACAGGAAGTACAGGAGTGATTCAAACTGGTTCCGTTGGAGAATTTTTAAAAATATCTTCCAGACAGGATTTGTTCCAATTGTGTCACATTTTGTTTTATTAAAGCTGAACCCTGAAAACATTTCCAATACCTGTGAGAGGACAAAATCACACATGCCAAAGGTGTGATTCCTCAAAGGTTTTAAAGGGAGAATTCATACGGTAAGGGCATGAGCCAGGTAACCACTGGCAGCAATGCTGAAAGCTGTGAGCACCTGTAGCTGTAAACTCCTTGCTGGCCTCTACTTCAGCTTTTAGATTTCCTCTGTCTGTCAACAATGCTGGAGATATTGCCTGAGGATACTGGCTTAAACATCATGAGGTTCAAGACCTGAAAGCTACGTGGAGCAGCCCTGAAGGACAGGGTAAAAGAGGAATGTCCAGGGAGTTGACTTTGGAGCAGTAAATTTAAAATAATCAAACTACACAAGGTCTTCAAGGCATTAGACTACACATTTCTCCAAATGACAAGCATACATTGCTTCTCTGCCACTGAAAAATAAAGTGCTGCAAAAAAATTGCTGGAGGATGACAGTAACTTCCTTCATTTGCCAAAGGAACAGTGGAAAAATAAAAAGCCAAACCATTCTGCTCCAATCTGGTATTTCTGCAATTTTTTCTAGATTTCAGAATGAAAGGTGTCAGAATTTCACTGGAGATGGTCCTACTAAGCTTTCACCCTGACTCCATCTTGTATTTTTAACACATTGCAGCAGACATGCCACTTGAAGCCATGAATTCAACACAGAAAGAACATTTTAGAGTATCCAGAACAATGAAAACAAGATAGGAAAGAAAGTATTATCATTAAATGCATTTATATTCGTATCCATGAACATACTGGGTTTTTTGCCTTGGGGTATGTTTATTAATTTATTTATCTTTTTTTTCCTTTTTTTTTTTAATTGAAGCCAAGTAGGTTTTTATGGCTTCTCGACATACACAGCTCAAATAAGGAGATAACTGGATATAAAGCACATCCAAGTTAAAATCATGGTCTGCCATTAATTCACTAACAGAGAGCTACATGATTTCCCAAAGAAAAAAGCATGCTTTTTAAAGCCACAGAGTGTGAATTTATCAGGAATTAATCATTATTCACTGACATATCATAAGGATCCCTTCATGATTTAACCATGCATCGGATACGTAAAACTGCTTAAGTGCCAAATACTCCTATTACCTCAGCATATACTTCCTTAAAAATCTTGAAGACATAGAGATGTTCCTCATAATCTCCTCATACGTGTTTCAGGCATCTCTACACCTTCCATTTCATCAAAGACATTATTTTAGAAGGCTCAAATGCCTTAATTTTGATTGTCCAATCTACACTGAAAACTTCTTATCTGCCTAACAGCAATTTGCCTGGAGATTAGAACTCTTCAAATGAGTAATTAGTGCTGAACTTGCTCTTATTTTCACTCTGGACATGCTTTCTACAGAGTCAGGGCAATGCTTCATCCCACTGCCAGTTCCAAAGCCCTTTCTTTGCACATTCCCATTTCTTTAAGACATACAACAAGAATCCACAGGCTGTCAGTTTCTCTCAGGAGACACAGGGATCAAAGAGTATTCTCTTTTCCTTCTAATCAAAACTAACACATAGAAAACATTATGCTAGAACCTATATTGACTGTAGACTTTTTGAGTATCATCAGCAAAACGTGGAAATACAAATCCCTGGAGGCAGTGTGGACACGGATGGATGTGGCAGCACAGCTCAGCTCTACATTGGAGCATCCATTTACCTAAGTCCTTGCTATTACTTCAAACACCCCATTTACTTACATTAGAGCCAGCTCAGTTTTTATGCTCTAGTTTTGATAATTCAGGTACTGGTTTTAATAAATTACTGGGCATGTTTTCTTTTTTTTTTTTTCTTTTTTTTTTCTTTTTTTTTTTCTTTTTTTTTTTTTTTTGCCATGGATTTGGACATCTCCTTTTATTGCTGGGGGACTTTTTTGCCATTACAATGTGGGTCACAATTTTTAAGTAGAGAATCTATTACTCTGTAGCTCACCGAGATATTTCTTAACCCCTGTCACAAAGAAAACCATAAGTTTTCATATTTACAAGATGCAAAAACCTCACCAACTTCTGGAATAATTTATTGGATTTATGCCACTTTATGCTTTTAAATCACTGCACTGATGACAGATGCATTCCCATCCCAAATGCTGACTGGGCTCATGACACAGAGGTTTTTCATCTCTGACTTCCAATGTCCCAGCATTTACAAAGCTAAAGGCATCTCTCCATCCATGGTCACTCCCCTGGCAGACACCTCCAGCTTTGTCAAGTGTCTCTGCAGCGATGTTTAACTTTTCCTTGGGTTTTTATTACATAAAAACAACTTTTAGTGAAGATGTATTTGGCATCTTTACCGCTGGGAAAGGAAAGCAATAAGGAATGGTGCATTCTAGACTGCTGCATACCTTCAGGGATCAGGTTTATAATAACCACGAATTAAATGGAACAGATAAATGAAAATCCATCTGCTGTTGGGAAAACCAAGCCTCACAGACCTGAATGCCCCAAAAGAAACTGAACAAATTTGTCTTCTGAATTAACATCAAATGTTGTGGGGAACAGACACATATGAAATCAAAATATGAACATATCACTGACTTTACTGTGGTTTTACCTTGTAAACTTTTGAGGGAAAGGAACTGTGATTTATTTTGCTGAATAGTAGGGCATATAGCAGTCAAAAAAATCCCAGTATGTCCCCAAGTAGAACTTCAAAAACATTAAAACACTGCTTTAGTTTTGAGTGATTAAAAAAAAAACCACATGAAATAAAATTTACTTGATGTACTACTAATAACAGCTGCAATTACCTGGATGGTGAAATTCAGCTTACTGGCAAACATATTTGAAAAACTAATTAAATTTACTCACCTATGATTACCACAACATTCTAAACCAAAATGTCAATCCCTAATTTAATTTTGCTGAGGAAGAAATCAAGTCACAGTTCAATGGCTCTTTCAAGGCCCAAAAAGGCCTCAGTGAGAAGCTCCTATTTACATCTCCTATCACCGGATAACCTGTCTTTCTTAGTACACAGCTCAGTAATAAGCTTTACTTAATTCCCTTCTCATTCAAAATATCAGAAGTTAAAATTTTGCTCTTCTTTTTGTGTTACAGATTAGCACTTTTATTTTTCCTCTCTCTGAGAGAAATTCCAATTATGCTGTATCTCCCAATATCACACATTAAACTGCATTTTCTTGCTGTATTTCTTTACTAGTTTCCTTTAAGCTGAACTTAAAGTTTACAGCTTGACTGTGAAAAATGTAACTGAAATAATTTCTTCCTGAGGTGACAATTGGAAAAGAAAAAAAAAATTACAGAGGAAGCACATGGACTTTTAATTGACTATCATGACAATTATATTACCCCAGAGATACTCATTTGAAGAAAGGGTCCTGGCAATAAGACATTAAAACAACTGTATTTTCTACGTCTTGGGTATCTTTTATCAGAGGTTCTCAGTGCATCTACAGTCATTCATTAATTAAACTGTAAGAGCCCCCAGTGTCATCAAGCCATTACTGCTTATCTCCCCTTAGTAAATACCAAATCAGGGACAGGGACAATTAATTTCTAGGAAGATTTTAAATATGTCCTTCCCAACTGGCATTACTTTTATAAATGAATTATGTTTCCTAGGTGGGTATTTGTGGTACTGATGATTTGAGTGAGGCAGAAAGAGACGTGAGGCACAAGCTGGTGCACACAAATGATTGAACACCCGAGGCAGCTCAGAGCCAAAGGCACTGCAGAGAAGTGAACCAAAGGAGTCCCGAGATCAATGTAACCCTCCTTATCTCATAAAATGCACAACAGCCACAAGGTCCAAAGTTCCTCTACAAGGAAAGCTGCAATAATGGTTGAAACTCGTAATTTCATTCATTTACACAATAGGTTACATATGCCTTTTTTGGCTTCCATGAACAATGCTTTCCTTAGGCTTCTGATTATGATTTGATTATGATTTTCATTGGTTTTGGCCCTAGATGCAAACCTGTCATAAGATCTTCTAGCAGCAGTAACGTCGCACCCATCTCTGGCAGGATCCAAATGCATTTCTAACACCAATGACACAAAGTCCCTTCTCCTTCAAACAAACCCAGGACATTAATTCTCCTCCTGTCTGCTAACATTCAACTTTTTTAAGTATTTTAGATGCGTTTTGTATGCTGGACTCTACTCATTATGTTTTTAATGTCCAGGAATTCTGAAGCCCTTGTAAAAGTCTTACAGTTTTAATAAGAATATATTTATTATTTCAGTTTAACTTTAATTAGACCTCTGCCACAAGTTAGAAGTAAAAAGAGAAGGCTGCCTTCCTCTGTCAAGTAGGTGTTTTAAACACTCTGAATGAGCAGAAGTATTTCTTTGGGGCAGATAAGTGCTATAAACATTGAGACATTCCAGGACATATAACGTAATAGCCTTCTCAATTCAGGAAGCTGAGATTCATATCTACATAGGACAGAAGCAAAATTAATTTGATGGTCTCAGTACAGACCTCTTGGACCTAATTAACATTCCAAACCTCTCTCAGAAACTGTACTTGAGTAGTTTCTTAAATGAGAACCAAAAAGAAATAACACTGCAAAGCCTGAGGTGACAAAGCTCAAAGGGAACAGTCATTTTGGTTCATGATTATGTTTTCTATAGAAGAGGGAACAGAAATACATATTAATGAGAATGAAGGATTTGGAGAGAGATGACCTCTTCTTACAAACTTTATCTCATTTATATCATTAGATATCAAAAAGAGTCAGGCCACCCCTGTTGTACTGTTGTACTATTTGCTCCAACTTTTGACCTCCTACTTCCAGACAATAGCAAAGACAGAGAAACTCAAATTCTGTTTCGCCTTCAGTGCTTAAAAGATACTGTGGATTAAGATCTTTTACCAGCACAAAGCAATGCATGACTGAAAAATGAGTTCCATAAACATCAACCCTCAGCAGGCTCCAGAGCAGATCTAAAGCCACTGGTCCAATACAGTACCTCAGCCTCCACCTGCCTCTTTATGGAGCCCTTTGAGTGGTACAGATAAAGAAAAGAAAAGCATAAAACACGTTCCTACTCACAATTTTAATCAAAGGAAGTTATTAAATTGGGGAGATAATTTCCCTTGTTTTAGGCCAAGGGAAATAATGGTCAGAGTATAAGTGGCACTTAGAGAAAGTGAAGTTTCTTAGAAGAATATAGAAATCTAACCAAATCCCATGTTAATTCTAATTCTCCCTGAAGTTTTTAAAAAGGACATCACTTGTGTAAGTTTGATGCCAAGCAATCATCAGCTGTGCAATAAACAGAGCAAAAGTGATAACTCTTAAAAAGCCCAAGTGAATCAGCCAGGTGATCTTGTCTTACCCCTTAGCCTTAAGCAGTCACTTGGCACATGCATGGCATACGGCCTTTTTTTCCATTTTTCAAACAGAACAGAATTGCCTCCTATCAGCAGAAACAAACATCTTTCCATCCTTTAAAAACACTTCCCTTTGTGTCTCTCTGTTCTGTGTGAGCACACTATAAACTCCAACAGCAAGACAAGAATCCCTGCTCCTGTAAAATAAGCAGCAGGAAGCTTCCTAGTTTTTTCACATTCAACAGCAATGAATTTAATTTAGTCCAGCAAAGACACATTCCTGCTAAAGTGACACTCGCTCGATGAAACACCAAAGCCATTTTCAACACTGCTGACTCCTATTTTGAGCTGCATCGAACTGCATTATTTGGGGAAACAGCCTACAAAAAGCACGATAGCAAGCTGGTCTCTAGGGTATCAACAACTGCCTTTTCATGGACCTCTCTAATGAAGAGTGTGGGCACATATGTGAAGGCAGCATGAGAACTCATTGTGTTACAGAGGCTTGCTGTGAGCCAGACATCTGAGCTACTTGAAAGTCCCAGCAAGTCTTTGTCTGAGAAAACAAGTAAATAGCTCTTTTTATTTGGCCTTTATTGGAATAATTGATGTTGCTATAGAGAACACAGTCATAAATTCGGTCATCATTCTCTCAGAAAACCAAAACAATCTTTCTAAGGAACAGTCTGAAAGCAAGCGCAATAATTTAGCAGATAGGTTAAACACGATCATAACTGTGGAGAGAATTTACCTTGCAAATTAAGAACCTACAGGTCTAAATCTATACATTTAAAATGGTGCACAATGCTACCTTTCCTCAGAGGCAGTTCCAAATATCAAGTGAAAACAGAATTTTCAGATATCAAACACTTCAAACATTGACTTTTGACAGTTTGTACTTACACGGGAGAAAATCATCCCAAAGAACTGAGATTCCAATTAAATCTCAAACTTTTTTATCTGAGAATTTGGTGGCCAAAAAATTCTTTCAACTATGGGCACAGTAACAGAAGGGATTCAGGATACATTTTTTTTTTCTACCCAAAATAACTTTCAGTAGATTTTCACAAAACTGTCTCGTTATCCATCCTTTTGAATACAGATGCCAGTGACTCCATGGGGGGGGTGGGGGGGGGAGGGGGGGAGTTGGGAAAGCATCCTTAGAGACACTTCTTGCCCTTTTCTTGCCCTTGCTTGCTTGAGTTCTGTCTTGGCAATCACTTGCTGCTCCTCTGAATGGTGGACTGAGTTCACAGTTCAGACAAAGGCAGCTTGCTCAAGGCATTCTCCCCTGGGGAAACCAGCCACAAGGCCACTTACACTCTCTTTTACCCTCCTGACAGCAATTCATTTAAAAGAAAAAGTTAAAAAGGACTTTAGGATGCAAGGTAGATTTGAACCTGTCACTATCTAGACAAAACCACCTCAACTGGAGCTTTCAGCTGGTTCTTTGAAATCTCTTCTGTTAAGATGGGAAGAAATAATGATTTTCCCACCAATATGTCTCAGAAACCTGAAACTTCACTCGTCTTTACATCCTCTGTCAGAAGGAATCTGTGGTTTCAGTACATGACACATCAGTAATGTAATTTCATGGAAGTTCATGTGTGTGGAAATCTGATGCTGAATTGCACACAAGACTCATCTAGACCAGCACTAACTCTGCACCAGGTGCTCCAGCAGGAAAGGAAAGAGCTTCATCCTCTAGTACAGTGGCAACAAACCCTTTAATTCTTCTGCCTTGGTCCCAAGAAACCTGGCATTTAAAAAAAAAACATTGAATTTTCCAACAGAGGCTGGAAAATGGTACTAAGCTTTTTAAAAGTTTCTTCATAAAACATCAATGAAATAGAAAGTGAGTAGCATTTTTTTAATAAAAGTAACTTTACCCATTTCCCAAAAGTTCCTCAGTTTTCTGAAATACCACTCAGGTTGGCATAAAGTGTTTTAATGAAGGTTCCTCTGCACCAAGGCATTCCTTCCCAAAGCAATTGCCCCCTCAGCATGCCAGTGGCACAAAACAGGGTTTTTATGGGTCTGCAGACAAGATCAGACAGGAAGAAATAAATTCTCCCTGGATGAGCCAACGGGAATTGCGTGTCAGCAGTTCATGAGGAATCAAATTCCCTTCATTTGCTACAAATCACATTATATCCCAGGAATTCCTATATGAAATAGTCATTCCTCAGGCAAGGTCTCCATTTACTCTTGCCTGAGGTAGACTGTGAGTCACATTTTCAGAGCTGGGCTCCTGGGTGTTGGTGACACACTGGCAGAGAAAACAGCTTCTCCCAGCCACAATGTCACATGCTGATGAAGGGCAGATCCCTTAATTTCAACAGGAATGTGGCTTGAGCCCATCACTTCTGCCATTCAGAACCAAAAATCCATAAATAAATAACTCAGGGCAGCTTTCTTGGCAGCTTTCTCTGAAGGGAAACCCGATCTGTTAGTAAAGTATTCTTGGTAAAAGCTCTCAAATCTCTTTACCCTTATAGGGTAGAAAATCAAGTTTGTAGCTTTAGTCTGGCCTGCATCCAGAACTGGAACATCTGCAAACTTTAAATCCCATTTTACTATAAACTCAAAACAGGCTTAACCAGGAAAGAGTTTGTACTGATTATTGAAGCCAAACACTATTAAAAAAAAATTAAAACCCAAAATACTAATTATTAGTATACCCTTCCCTGAGACGAGCCTGCTTTGTAAGAACATGAGCAAAAATAAGAGTGATATCCAAAAAACTACAATTATGCTTCACATTTTGGGATTTTGATTTGTCAACAAGGGCCTGTCACTTTAACAGATGATTCAAAACCCAGGCAAAAACCAAAACAATAACTATATTTCCTGAGGAGCTCTCCCAAAGTTAAGACATTTATAATTTCTGTATATTAATGAAACAAACAAGACAATCTCATCTATTTTGCAAGATGTTAGAAAGAAAACAAACAAAAATTATCCACTGCCTTTAGCTTTCTCTGGTCTATCCAACAGGCACATTAGATACCTTTTCACTTCACAGTTAACCCTTGAAAGGGAACACTGAAAATTCAAAGGTCCTCCCTCCCTCCCTCCCTTCCTTCCTTCCTTCCTTTCCTTCCTTCCTTCCTTCCTTCCTTCCTTCCTTCCTTCCTTCCTTCCTTCCTTCCTTCCTTCCTTCCTTCCTTCCTTCCTTCCTTCCTTCCTTCCTTCCTTCCTTCCTTCCTTCCTTCCTCCCTTCCTCCCTTCCTCCCTTCCTCCCTTCCTCCCTTCCTTCCTCCCTTCCTTCCTCCCTTCCTTCCTTTCCTTTTTCAGTCTTTTATTCTCTTTGGCACACTCAGAGTACCTCAGAGGGAATGTCCAAGTACCTCAGAGGGGAAGACATTCCCCTCTTTTAGAGACAGAAATTTGTGTTCATTCAGTAGAGGGGAGAAAAACTTGGAAAATAAGGTGTCTTGACTCTTAGTCTAGCACCCTATCCACTGGACTGTGCAAACACAATAAATTATATGGGGTCAAAATCAAACAGAGGCTGAATCACCGAAGACTGTGGAATTAAAGGATATGCACCAGTCTCCTTGAGGTGAGGTGCTTCATGCCATCTTCTAATATTTATACCTTTAAAAAGCAAGGCTGAAGAGTGATGGAGTATGAAGGCTCAAGGGGAGAATGGACATCTGCTCTTTTTCACACAACTATAAATGGTCAAAATGTTTGGGGCCGTGTGAGGGAAGCGTTCATACAGAATGTCCAAGGCTGAGAAAGTGCATTATCTGGCACAGAAATACACTCCTGGTAATAGAAACTCAAATTTTACCAGGAAAAAAACCCTCAACAGAATCCTAAATATAATGTGGTGGAAGGCAAACAAAATTTCTGAGAAATTATTTCCCAATGACTTCCACCAGAGAAAGGAAACCAAGACAACTGAAAACAGAGCACACAGAGCTGCCTTTGCTCTAGTCCTCTGGCAGAAAGATACACAAATTCAGCTTCACTTATTTTCCGTAAGTTCTAATTACCACCAATTCTTTAATTACTGCATTTTGCAGAAGACCCATACAACAACCATTGAAAAAAGTCATTAAAGCTAATGAAAAATTCAATTCCAATGACTTCACTAGGTTGGCTTCCAAATTCAGCTTTTAGAGTCTTGGAATAAAAAACTTTGACAGTTTACATCGTTAAATAATTGAATGTCATATAAACGCCCTCTTTTAGCCATCATTAATTATCTCCACTTTTGAAATACTGCAATAAGCCCATGCTGATCAGTATGACTTAGTACTTCCAAGCACAGATTTAAGAATACAAAACCAGTTATAGTATTTTTCCTCCAGAAAAATCAATTTCAATTTCAGTGTATATCTTCTAATATACATGATTATATAGCTCATACTGTTGGGTTCACCATTCAACTCAGACTATACGAGAAATATGTATTTACATATATAAGAAAAGAATTTAAGAGGGTAAGAACTGCTGAAATCAACTAGGGATTCAAATAGAGAAGAAGATGCTAAAAGCCAGATCAAACTTCACTTTTTTTTCTCTGTATCTCTACAAAGAGATTATTTTCCCTTTTCCAGTAACTTGTCAACCTTTTGTCCCTGGAGTGTAGTTGGTATTTCTTGTTTAAAATTTCATGGTAGCAAACTGATCACGGTTAGCCCAGATGTGGGATTTGAAGGAGAAATACTACTATAATTTTTTTTGAAGTGTACATTTATTGAAAGTCCATATTGGAGTTTGTAACATAGTGGTATCTGAGTTATTCTTAGAATGGATGACACAATGTACAGAAAACACAGTATTTCAAGTACAGATCAGTAAATGTGTATTTTATTATGATTCATTGGTCCCTAATAATTTTCCCATTTAATATAATTTTAAATAGAAGTATATACTATAAGCATATGCTAAAATATTTCAAACTACATTCACAGGAACTCACAAATATGGATATATTTGCATGTGTGTGCCACTGCTACAGGTTTCTGTCTGCAAAAGAGAGATGCCACATGTGAAACAGAGGTACTTCCCCTCAAGGTTGTAAAGTCACTTTTATTCACATTAAAAATAATCATGCACATGCTGCCTACCAGGAAGAATCCTCAAGCTTTCTATATCCCAAAGGGACATTTCTGCTTCTTATAGGTTGTCTGCTTGCAACAAAAGAAACCTGTGACTTAAATCACCCCCACTTCCTTTTAAGTATTTAATATTCCAGCTTCATTTATCCCATTCTCTGAATTGTTTTCAGCAACTACAAAATGCAGAGTAGCAACAATATTTTAAGGAGAGCAGGTTCACTGGTAGCATGGAATCAATAACCAACCAAGAGTCTGACCCTTTGTAACATTCTTCCGATGTTGTACTAACTCCAGTGAGGAATGAATGAAAAAAGATTAAAGAAATCCCACATCCTTCTCTTTGATCCGTGCAGACTTGTATAGAAGGAGATCTCAATTTAGAAAGAAAATAAAACAGAATTAATAAACCAAACCTGTACAAAAGGTCTTGACATATAACAGGCACCATTCTTGCCATCAATAAGCATATACTTTTTTAACCTTCTCTGAAGAACTCAGCCTGTGGCATTAAGCTTGCACTGGGAAAAAAATGCAAACTGTAGCATTCTTATTTTCAATCTAAGTCATGCAATGGGATGAATCATGTGCCTGAGAGTGGAGCAGAAAAGCATGTCACTTTGAAAAATCATTACCTAGGTATGTTGGCTACAGTGATTTCCCACCAACAACGTTACTGAGTAATGAGAACAACTGAATTTCATGTTCTTCTCATGATGGAGCAGTGACTGCTCCTGCCAGTCTGCCTATTTCACATAAAAGACTCAGGGCATTTGGACTGTCACCAAAAAAATCAAGAATTCAGAGAGCAATCACCACCCTGAGGAGACCTGACACCAACTATGGCTGATCTCATCCAGAGATCACACTGCCACTTCCACAGTTTGTACCATCTCTAACACACCCACCCACTTGGCCCCAACTCAGGGAGAAAACAGATTTTCTCAGAACTTGCAGTGTGACCTCTACAACAGACACCACCAGGTTCCTCCAATTTATCTATGTTCACATGGGAACAACCTCTAGAAAAGCATCAGGTGCTGAGCACTGGTAAACCCAAACTCTTCCTGTGAGTGCCCCTGTGATTACTGAATTATTCCCTCTGTTCAGAAAAGCAACCTGGCTCAAGTCTGAAGTCCAGCTTCAGTCTCCAGTTTGGTCATTGCTTCTTTGTCACCACCAGGGTTTTTTTTTTTTTCCATCACCAATTTTCTATTCCTTGAAAAAGATATGCACATATTGTAATCAACAGCCCAGATCCCTATCTTCCTACAACAAAATACACTGAGCTCCCTCCCAATCCTTTTAACACATTTTTCTAGTCATCTGAGCATTTCTGAATCCCATTCAATTTTTCAAAACTATTGCTATTTTTCTTTATATCAACAAGCTAGATGTGACTACGATGGTCTAAAGATATAAGTACATCAACATCTGCTAATATGTTAGGAACCTATATAGCTTTAACATAACATTTTAAAATCTTTATAAGAAAAGTATTACTTGACAAAAAAGGAAACATAAAAATAACCTACAACTGAAAATGTGCAAAGAGTATATATAAAATGGATATATATATATAGATGTATATATATATTTGGATTACCATATTCAGATTTTATCCAGATTTCCATAATGCTGTTACATAAGATAACTGGAAAAAGACTGAATTTAATGCACTGTACATGATGTCCACTGCCTTTAACAATGAAATCTTTCTGGTTAACATTTTCTCAACGGTTTCTTTGTAAGGAACAGGGTCAGCTCAGAGAAGAGGATGGGCATAGACAACCTCAGCCTGGCAAACTGGAAACATGGACAGTGGGGTAAATCTCCAACAAATAACAAGTTTTCCTTAGCATGCGAACACCTAAGAAAAATTAAAATGTCCACAGTCTATCATAAAAAAATCGTAAATAATTCTTATTCTGGGCTGGAAAGGGATAGCTGGTTGAAAGACACACATCAAACACGTGCAACTGAGGCACATGTGTGACACACCATATGGGTGTAGACAGCCTGCAAAACCTGCACCATTCCTTGATGCAAATTTCTTTTAAATATAAAACGTTTCTGACATCGAAATATTTGTCCTGCCTTAATGGTAATTTCAAGAAATGAGCTTACAACATGACTACAACAGCACAGCAGGAACCAACTGGAACCCTTTACATTTTACAGGAGTAATGTAAATTAAGTAACTCTGGTTTATCAGTCTCATAAGCAGCTCTAAGTTCAATGATATCAGAAAAATGCTTCAGGTAATCAACAAGCTAAGTAAAAATATTTCTGTTTTACAGACTTAGCTGCTCCCAGATTTGAAAATGAGCATTTGGGTGCAGTGAAATGAAAGAGGCAATTGGAAACCAATTAGCTGAACTGAAAATGGAAATGGTTTCAGCCCAGATCTGCAATCTGCACTGAGACTTGCATCAGTGTTCTTATTATATCTTATGCTTTGAATTGGGCTTCACGTGATGAAGAGCTGCAAACACTCCCTGGTTTGGTAGAACTGGAGTATTCTGATATTTAGCAACAATGGCAGCAACACAACCACCACCCATGTTTTGGGTTATTTGCATTTCTGAGTTTATAGCTGTTTAGATAGGCAGGATTTTGTCTATTTAGAGATATTAAATTCAGACTGGGAATTTTCACCCAAGGCTGCTCCTCCCCACTGTTAGAAATTAATTCACCAATGGGATCTACCACACCTAACATAGCCAGAGTCAGGACACTACAGACAGCCTTCCCATGCTTCTTACCTCCCTTGAATGGGCATTTGGAAAGGGGATATTTGGGCACAGTTGGGCTTTATACACTGTTTTAAGGAACAGCACATGAAGCACAAATATTTTTTGGAGGTGTAGAGATCTGTTAATGAGACATGGCAACGTGGCCTGCTTGCTCTCACTTAATGAACTTTGCTGTAATGGTAACTGGTGAGTGATGTCCCATTCTTATTTCACCTCATGAGCTTTATCTCTTACTCTCTCATGTCCTGTTGAGGTAGAGGAGCAATTCAGTGGCTGAGGGGACATCTGGCAGCTGGTTATGGTCGACCCACTACACAACTCCCTCTGTGTACTAGATAAACTTAATTCTGTGTGTATATCCCTTCCACACACATCTAGAGTTCCAGTGTCACAGACTTCACACTGACTGCACATGGTATTCTTCAGAGACTATCATGTGGCTACAGCCAGACAGAAATACTCCATATGGTGTTGCTACCGTACCTATAAAAAGGCTTTAATGAATTCTGACTTCATCCCACCACATAAGAAGTATGGAAATGTAATGCCTGCCACATTTTGTTGCTCTCAGCCTCTCCTTCAGTCTGTCCTCCTGTGTCTTTTCCTCTCTCGTTCTGCACTGGGAGGCTGTGCTCACCTCTAGCGGGCGTCTAAGAACATCTATCGCCCATCTGTTTGAGTTTAAATCAAGCTTTTTTTCTTCAATCTGTTGCTCATGCTGCCCATTGGCTCTTGGAAGAATTGGGCCACTTTACCCCCTCCTTGAAGCGTTTCCTTGGCTTCACTGGGTGAAGGGTGGTGCTGTTGACATGTTGGAGATCACTGCCTATCGTGGTGAGCCACAGCATCTCCTGGATTTCTTGTGTCCTCCCCAGCTCATTCAATAATTTCCTTTCATCTTTTACACAGATGGTTATTTCTGGACACAATCTCCTTTTTTTGTCTCATTGCTTGCAGTGCACCAGTTATTCAGCAGGATTAGCAGGATTTATAGGTTCCATGCTTGTACAAATAAGAAATACTAATTAACTGACTAGGAGTTTGGGAAAATAAATGAGCAAATTTTCCAGTTTTCAGGGATGTCCTGGGTTGAGGTGTATTCTATTACCATCCTCATGAGCTGTTGAAATCAGGTGGGGCAGTGTTTCCTTGCCTCCTCCCCCCAGACTATCTTGCTGTTAATGGCCCATCATTGTCCTGCTGCATGACTCAGAGATAACTCCCTCCGGAGTATCTTCTGTTAATGAGCCTAATCAACACTTGGCCTCATGACTCATTACCCTATTGTGAGATGCTCCACCCAGAGGGAGGAACCAGGCATCTCATCGTGGATATAATCTGAGACTGAACACCAGAGACACCTCTGTCCATTGGATTTCTAGAGGACAGGAGCTACACAGCCACCACTGGACCTGAGGAAGAGCAGACCCTTTTTTCTACAGGATCACCGCTTCAGAGGACTGCAGCCACCATTCTACCAGACTGCTACCACCACCCTGACTAACAGGGTGTCAGGTTTTATCTTGACTGTCAATTTGAACCAGTGTTTTCTTTTAGTTTTTCCCTTTTCTTTAATTTCCCCATTAAATTGTTATTCTGACTTGGTGCCTCCCACTGGTTTGTTTTCAAACTAGTACAAGGGATGGTATTTTCTAATTTACTTTCCCACTTTAGCACTTATTAATGCTTTCAGTAAAAATACTTTATTTTAGGTTTCTTCTTACTTTTCCTCCTTTTTGAAGAAAAAAAAAGTCCTAACATTAGTACTAAAACTATTTCTATACACTAGAAAACTATTTCTATATATTACACACAGACACATGGACATACAGTCTAGCTCAAAGATACCAAGGGGATTTTCAGGAAAAATTTGTATCTCTGCCTAGTGGCTGGTTTTCCAAAATCCTCACCAGGTTCATAGATGTGGACAGAAAAAGTAGCACTATTATAGGTTGCTGGAAGGAGGCCATTAGTCATTATGAACACTTTAAAGCTGGTGTACATTGCAGGGGCTGTTGACCAAATGAACCTTCAAAGGAGAGCAATTTTAAGCCTACTAAAACTCAGACACATGCCAGCTCATGAGGAAAAAAAAGATCTTGGGAATTAAGGAGAAAAATATTCTGTTAAATCACACAACTCCTTGCTCAACATGTGAAAGAATCCCTCCTAGAGCCATAAGAACGTGGAGAATCCCATGGAAGGGCACCTTGAATATTGTCCATTTAGAAAGTGCTAATGAGCTCAATCAGTTCTAAATATATAGAATAAAGGGGGTTAGGGTGGTTTGATTTTATGTTTAGGGTTTTGTTTAAATTCCTGGATCCATAATTTCAGGTGATATTTTGTCTGAATTGTCTGGTGGCCAAATGTGTCATGTAAGACGCTCAAGCCTAGCGAGAGGAATAAAGGAGTTCCAGGCTAAGCAGTCAACTGGAAGCAAGGGAAGGAAGTTATGAGGCCAAAGGAGTTTCATTTTTGGGCAGGAAATACACTGAGGAGTTCAAGCTTATGAAACAGAAAAGGATTGGTCCATATTTTCCCACATTTTTTTTTCCTAAATAGTGACAAAGGCCCTGCAGTGATGGGATAACCACAACTTTTCTTACAAGAAGACCTAACATATAGAATTTTCCTTTTTCTTTGGCTCTTAATTACATTCCTTTGCATCACAGAGAAAGTCACGGTCCATTCTGCTGAAAAGCAAATCTGCAATGATAGAAAGTCAGTATTACAGGGGAAAAAAAGGAAAATTGTTACTGAATTTACAAAAATTCAGTATAATGCATTACAGCTACCTTTTGCAATGCTCTAGACAGAGCCCAACAGAGCTGTCAACAGAGGCTTCAGCTCAGGAGATCTCATGTGTTTTGAAAATAATCTCTCTTTATCTGATAGATATTAACTTTATCTGATATTATCTATTATCTTTAATATCTATTTAGTATCTATTATCTTTAATTATCTATTATCTTTATCTGATATTTGATTTCTGGGCTACAATTTAAAATAAAATATAATAAAGAAAGTTACTCAACTCCAAAGATCAAGGGAACAAAGAAAAGCAAACAAACATCAACAGTTTAGCAGCCAGTTTCATTTACTTTCACATTTTCAGAAAACAAATTAGTGTTTTAATATTCCAGGGGCAAACTACAGTAGTTGTGCTGTCAGATATCAAGACACACTCCAAAGCTGTTCCTCCTCTCAATTTTGTGTATTAAACATCCCATCTGGTTTGGGTCTGATACAGCAAAACTAACCTGCATCCTTCAAATATCCTTTAAATGCTGCATGCTGGAGTTTTAATAACTTTCCTACTCAATGAATCAAGGGCTTGCTCATATTTCAGTGTTTAGCAGTTTGTGTGCCCCTTAAATCCTACCCTCAGACACATTTATGAATATTACAGAGCGTTCCAGGTTTCCCAGAAGCAAATTCCATTGTGAAATTTTATCTGAGACAATAAACATTCCCTAAATTACTTTAATGCACAAAGCAACTATTTAAGTAGAGTTCTTCAAATGATATCACCTTTTTGTATTACCAATCCCATCTCATTTATAGTTTATAGGCACAGTGCCTCCACATTCCCTTCAACATTTAAATATTTATATACCAGTACTGCTCTGGGAGGGAACACATGCCAATGGCTGTTAGCAGGATGTAAAGCAACATTTGGATTGGTAGTTAGTGCAAACCTTGCCTAACTTCTTAACAAGTATAAAGATTTCATCACCACGCCACCCTAAAGCACGCTGCATGGCTGGAGTTGTTCCAGTGCTGTATTCTGCAACTCAAAGAGCTGGGGGGAAAAAAAAAGCTTAGTTCCTTAATACGGGAAGTAATTAGGGCAGAATTCAGCTGAGCAAAGGTATCTGGGTTTCACCAGTTTTACACCTCCCTATGCTCCCCTCAAGGCTGATGGGGGACACAGACATCCTGACCCAGACAAAAACACAGGCCAAGCAACTCAAACCTTGCCAGTGCTTCTTGCTACACTTCCAGTGTAAAGGCAGCCTCACAGAACAGAATTAGACACAGACAACTACACAGGGCAACATGAATCTTGTCCTTATTGTTCCTGTTTGAATACATCTTCCTTTCACCAAATATCACCTGATGTTCATACAAACAAATGAAGAGTCTTTCTAATGAACACAAGGCTGCTGTTTACTTTCTTCTTAACTACCCTAATCACAAACCCTGTTTAGAATTGAATAAATTTGCTGATTTGTTTGTTTCTTTCCACAGCCTATAGCAGCCTTTCTTCCAATAACCCTCCTTTGCACCTCTAATGCCAAAGGGTGGATTGGTTTTGAGGGCTTTTTTAGTGTTTTTTGCTAGTGTTTGTTGGCTAGAAAGGGAAAGGGAAAAATAGTAGCATGTCGTCATATACCTTCATCAAACAATACAATGTGATGTTAACCTGTCATGTAAACTCTGGACAGGCCATGAAGTAAGAAATTACCATGCATGGTCTTCCCTCTTTTATGGATTTTATGGAGCCATGGAGATCAGTGGGAAAATATCAGGCAGGAACATTTATCATTTCTGCAAAGATAATCTAAGATTTCAGATTCTTATATACCAAGTGAAGTGACTTTGCTGCTGTTCATGGTGCAAAGAGGCCAACCACCAACCCAGCAGTTTGACTTAAATTCAGCAGGGAAGTTGCTCAGATTTATGAATGTTTCCTTGGGGAGCTTGATTCACAGACATTACCACCAACAGGTAACATTATATCTTCTTCTTCTCTGACCTCTTGTACTTTCCAGGACACATAATTTCATTTCTTTCTCCTCCTGAAACTCTAGTCCCTTGTGTTTGGACTCAAATCTCCCCCACAGGTCTTCTGGAGATGAAATTAATCTCTCCTGAAAGATACTGGAAATTCAGCTTTCTAAAGGATATCTAATGGCCTCAAACACTAAATTTGTATAAAGAAAGAAAACCTGACCAGGCAGGTAAGAGAAATGGCAAGTCTCACGGACACAGGGTTAAACTCCCTTCCTCCCCAAAACAGTACATCCTCACAGCTCCTGTTATTCCCTTTAAGACTGACAATATGCATGATTTCTGGTTGCAGAACTAGAAGAACTGCTGGAGAGACCTTTACATATATAGATACTATGTTCCATACTGTCGTCCTCATTTTCTCCTGAAGGAAATGGAAGGCAGAGATGGAAGGGGTGATTCCTCAGCAGGAGCCAGCTACTCTGGCTCTGTTATTTGCCTCTTGTATCAGCAAAAAGCTAAAATAAGCCATTGTGGCACAGGGTTAATGGCTCAAAATGGACTGATGCCTTTGATTTCCTGGCTTTGCTTCCTGAAACATCTGCTGGCAGAAATGCTTTCCTGAGAGTGCTCGGCAAAAGGACTGTTTTCCCCCAAAGTAAGTGCAATTCCAGATATAATTCAGAACTGGAAAAACACACTGCGGAGCCAAATAATTGTCTAGAAGTAATTATTTAACTGTTTCAAAGACAGTTAGGAATATCCCTCTAAATGAGAACTAGCAATGAGGAGTACCAGGAAAAATAATGGAGGCTCTGAAGACCCAAAGTTGAACAGTAGAAGCAACACAACTTCCTCCACTATGGTCTCTAAAAGAGTTGATTTACCTTTTTAAGGACCTATGAGCACAATGTAGAAGGCTACAAATGAAGTTATTTGCTGCAGTTAATAGCATTAATAATGGGTAATAAAATACGATAGATGATATACTATGCTATCATAAATAAAGCACAAATCCAAGAGGGTGGGAAACTGAATAACATCCTTGCTTGATTCAGAGCAGTGTGAGGAAGAACCATATTGTGGTCACTTCCACAGGGTAATTTCTTGCACGGCAAAAAACCAAAGCAGAACTTGAAATGGGAATGTCTATTTTGGGACCCTGTGGGAATAGGAGGAAAAAACCCCAGAATTTTTACCTCTATATTAATTATTTCTTAGTTTTCTTTCCCCTCAGTCCTAATGTTGTTTTTATGCGACTATTTGCATTCATTAGATTATAATTTATTTCAGATAACTCTAAAGGAAAATAAACATCTGAACGCCTTGTACTGGAAGAGAAAACCAATATGACAAAGAAAATTACTAATATGATAAAAAAATTTATATCTAACCAAGGCAGAATATCAATCCTGCTGCTTCTGGCTCACATTCAATCTTATGAAGAGGCAGAATGAAAATTTTAAAAAATATATTAATAAATAACACCAGCCCTGTTAAAAGCAGGATGCCAGGGCAAAAGGGGCCTAAGCAAAAGCTCTCTCTGAAAAATTTGTAGATGCAGGAAGGATAAGTGGAGTAAATGCCAATTTTTTTCTAGCTACTTTCAACAATGAAAGTACTAATGGACAAAAAAGAGTCAAGAATAGCAAGTTCTTGGGTATTTATTTACTGCATTCATAGCCAGTGACAATCAGGTGCCTTAACTTGGTCTCATCGTGACTGGCAAATGGTCACAACAAGCTGACAAGAAAAGCAGAGAGGCAGAAAAAATCTCTCACCTCCCCAGATTTCAGTGGTTCCAGAGTCCCTCACATCGTTGAAGATCACTTATCTTTGTCGATGTTCACAGCTCTGCACCACCACCCCAGCACAGTCACAGGCACGACACGAGCACTGCTCTCCATTCTCAGAGCCAGCTCTGCAATGTGCTCAGTACTTCCAGGGCAATTATGTTACACGATGCTCTAAAATAAATTCAATTATTAAACAACACCATATGTCACTCCCCTCCAGCTGGAAACACAGCATACACTTACTTTGGTAAAAAATCAAAGCCTGCTGGAGGAAATAGTATTAGTTGTGACTGAAAAGCCTCATTCTCTGCTGTGGGATGGGCTGATAGTGTGATTATAAGTTTGGGTAAACTTTCACCTCCTCTCTGAGCACTTGTTCAATTTCTCTCTTATTTCACTCTCCCACCTGCAAAATGTTTGCCTATGTAAATTCTCACCTCTGCTGTTAAAATTACCTTCCTAGTCTGCTGGTCTGGAAATATCCTTCCCTTCCTCCCAAGCTACCTAAGCTATTACTTTACATAGTTATCCTCTCCACCCAGTGTGTCACCTCTAAAAGCAGCACGTGCATGTTCTTGGCTCTTGATCCTTGCTTTGTATCTTGGATTTTATTCCTTCTTGTGGCCCTTTGGTCCTGCTGGAAGCCACCAAGCCCACAGCCTTTATTTTCTCCTCACTTTTGTTCTTATTGTTTCTCTTTCATCCTCCTTCAGTTTTCCACCAATGGAGCTGAAGAGTATATACTGCTGCAACGTTTTCCATCAAAAGACTTTTTGTTACAGGAAAAGCTCAACAATTTCCAGACAAATTGTATATATACAAATAGAAAAAAAGGAAACACTATCATGTTATAATCTTAAAACCAGTGCTTTAGAACAAGAACAAATTTTGGATTCATATTTTTGTCCTGTGCAGAAATCATTACCTGCATAAGTTTTACAATTTTGTTTGGGGTTTATAACGATACGAATTATGATATTAAGGGACATTGGCAGCATGGACTGGCAATTTAAAAGCAAGTTCAGGTACTTTAAAGTCTCTGGTATTCACCTTTTACAACTGCCTGTCAGTTGCATCCAAACAGTTTTTTAATTTCTGAATTTGCCTTTATGTTTAAATTGTTAAAAATATAAAAAGGAAAAGGAACACTAAAGAGACCAGGAGCTTACAGTGCTACTGCTTGATGCTGGAGTTTGAAGGGGGAGAAGTCAAAATCTTCCAAAAATACCAGTCCCTGTTGACTCCCTACCTGTACTCTTCTGGTTGTGAAATAGATACTCCATGGAAGGGAGCAATTACAAGTGCTATTTCCCAAAAGAAATTCCCAGGAAGGCTCACAGCTCTGGATACCACATGGGATTTGGCAAATAAAATCAGGTTGCTCAAGTGGGAAACAGAAAAGGCAGAAGAGAAGAGACATAAAAGAGCCTCTGCAAGGGGAGAGGCTCCTGACAAGCTGAGAGCAGAAATCCAAACTCCAAAACTGAATCAAAGAGGGACTGCAAGTACAGTCCTAGCTTTAAGCTAGAGATAAATGCATTTTACGAGCTACACCTAAGACAGGACCAGTAAAATAAAGATTAGTATTAAAAAAAAAAAAAAAAAAAAAATAAGGTGCCCTACAGAGAACATGGAGAAGAAGAAAAGCTGTATGTTATAAGGCCTCCAGAGGAGATATCCTTTTAAATATTAAAGTAAGCCCATTATTCCCTTCTGGCTTGGAAGAAATACACTGAAAACTGTAGATACAAGATCACCCACCAATTTAGGGTGAAGAGGCTGGAAATAAAAAACAAGCAATACTCTTAGAGATTCAGCCTCTTAAAATTATGAAAGATTTCTCAGAACTGGAAGAGAAGGATAAAGGAGAAATACATAAAAACCAGAACTGGCTACCAGCATGGCTGTGATGAAAAGCACCCTTAATTGATAAAGCTTCCAATCCTAAAACCCAAGGCACTCAATGCTATCTGACAAAAATCTCATTATTCCTGGAATTTAAGAAGATCTAAAACTTTACAAAGAAAATAGGGGAGGAAGAAACAGCAAAAGACAAGGTAAAGAAAACAGCAGGATGCTAAGCTTAAGGGAAACTCAGTTCATTAGGAGTAGCAAGAAATACGTGGTAACTAGTCCAGAACAAACAGTAAAAGTTTTTGGATATGTTTTATAAAGGATTATGTGGAAGACATACATCTTCACACAAAAGACAACCAATCAGGCTATGGATTGACACCAGCTTCAGTAAAAACAAGCAGGTGAGAGGATAAGGCTGGATAATCCAGTTTTACATGAGTTCATATCTGATTTTACATGTTTTAAAAGAGCTTAAAACATTTTTTAGTAAGCTTCTTTTATAAAATCTAGCAAGTAAAAACATTTCCTTCTCCCATAACTAAGGACAGTTGTACACAGGAACTGGAACAACAGCTTGTTATATAAATCTGTTGATAAAAATGTTGATGCAGAAACACTAAAATGCCAACAGATAGAATAAAAGCTATATTAATTGGATTTATGCACTTAGAAAAGGATTTATGGTAAACAAAAATCCCCACAACTATAGGTAATCATAGGATCTCTTTTAAGCTGCCTTAAAATATGCATAAAAAAATTACTCCCTGTGATACAGGCGCTGAAAAGTACAAGTGGTTTCAAAGACTAATTAGGTAAATCCATCTGAGAAAGTTCAGCATGACCTAATAAACACAAAGCTGTGTATCCAACCTCTAGCTCAAAAAGTGCCCAGGATGAGGTTTTCTAAAACTAGAAGGGCACTCATTTACTGAAGTGTTGCTTTAGGTTTGACATTTTATTTCCTAAAAAGCCTTAATGCAACTGGCCACTGTCAGAAGAGGGACACTGGGTTGGGGGGAACCTCTAGTCTCACTAAAAAAGCTTTTGGTGTGGCTGCTCTTTCTACACCCCAAAAAGCTGAAGAGAAGAGAAATATTTAAGGGCTCTAATGTTTATTTTTTAGTGTAACTTATGGGCACCTGTTTTTGATTTGTATGAAGGCCTTATACCTGCTGGAAACACAGGAGGGTCAAGGATGAGACTTTCTGATATGTGACATCCCACAAGTCCAGACACAGAGGATGCTACTGAGAAGTTCAACAGTAAAATGCAGGAAAGGGCTTGTTATTTATAGGTAGGCACCAGACAGAGAACAGAAGTGGCAAAAGGTCATCTCAAATCTTAAAAATTCAGATCACTCTGTCTAGAAAATAAATAAAACCCCACTTTCTTTTCAGTATGCCTTCACTTCCCTGCCTCAATATGAGAAGTTATAATGTTCTCCTACTAAATAACAGTTTTAAGGGAGGTATGATCTGACTCTTTGGGGTCCAAACCTCCCTGGTAAAGTATAAGAAATCTTACTAAGAAAAATATACAATATCCCAAATCACATAAAAACTTTTCTTTTCCAATGTTTTCCAAATAAAAATGAGAAATAAATATGCGAGAGACCTCCACTGACCCCCTTTTGAGGGACTGAAATGCACAGACCAATACTTATTTTTACTTGCTTCTAGAACTTTTCAAATGTAAAAGGGATGAGCTTCATCCCTTGCTGAAAACTTTCTGTGTTCTGAGAAATCCTCAGAGCTAAAAGCAGACCTCAGTTCCATCTCTAGTAGCCAACTTCCCAGACTCTGTGCTGCAGACTGAAATGCAGCCCAGCTCTGTGTTTTAAGGCACTTCGGAAAAATCCAAACGTGCTCGGGGTTTAAATGTGTTTGTTACCTAACGCAAAAAATATCAACAGTAAAACAATGCATAAAAGCTATCATTTGTCCTCCCACACAAGTGTTTGCCTCTAACCACGTGACCTTGCAATCTCTCCTGTTCAGCCTAGAATTGTCTACACTGAAAAACATGGAAGTTTTCTATTTCTTCCCCAAAATGCACTATTATATTCAATATATCTGCAGATGAAGAACTCCATATTTGTCCTTTTTATACTTTCTCCTGCTGAACTTCCAGCATCAGGTGACAGCTTCCAACAACAGCTGAGCCTCTAAACTTTAGGAATAAATAATTTCTTTGGTGTGAGGAAGCTTTCTAGAAGAGGTAATCCTTTTTGGCTAGACCAACTACCATGGCTGGCTACCACAGACATCTAAAGTTCTTCCTCAGATCTTAAAGTAAAACAGAGCAGTGATAAAGATACCAGGAGTTAAAGATTGGCCTCATATTGAAAGACAGTGAGAAAGCAGATTCTACCAGGGTTCCAGAAAGTGATGAATCCTCTGTAAGGACGTTTGCACCACTGGATTGGGAATATCTCAGTGAAGCCAATGAGGTAATCCTGTATAGGGTGGCAGCAGACATTTTCTTAAGCTGGTTTCCTGCCATGATGCAGGGCTAGGACCTATGTTTCTCAAGAAAACAACTAATTTTTGGCCTAAAATAGAGAGTAAATGCATCAGATTTTCCATTTTGTATCCCAATGAGGAATAACTGAGCAAGTTCCAAATCACTGCTGCTCAAAGCTGGGAAACCATTTGAGATGGCCTGATGAGATAGAGGACACTGAGTGACCATTAGCCCCTGACATAAAGGATTTACATCAGAAAGAAGTGGGGACAATGACACACAAGATCAACTTGCAGCACAGCTGTGTTCAACTATGGTATTTCCTTTTTGGTTTTATTTGTGATTCAGACAATCTCTATTTTATTCAAATCTACCACATGCCACCAGGCAGTGGCTCACCCAAGAAATGTGCTGTAGTCACTGCTTAACACTACAGGACAGTTTAATGTGAGACACAAACACATTTGGATACAGGGGGTGACTGATACACTCCACTCTAAAGATTGTCCTGGGCTCTTCCAATCCCATCCTGCAGTCACGTGCTGAAAAGCAACCTAAATTCACCCTAGGCTGGTACCTCTGCTGCAACAGCCAAGACCTGGAAGCTTATTGCACTGCCTGTGGCAAAACCTAGCTCTCTGCTAAGGCTCCCAAGCAGGAACCTTGTCCACACACAAAAACCCTCATCCCCCAACAGAAACATTTTTACAAACACCATTTACATAGAACAAACACGTGTCATTTTAGGGGTTACCTCCAGGCATGGATGAGCCGGCTAACAGAGGCCATTCTTTTTTGGTGGGAACTTAATTCTGTTCAAAGCCCTCTATACCAGACACCACAGCCAATCTTCATGACCACTGGGTGCTGGCAAATGTGCTCAGTCTAGACTTACTCATAAAAATTTGTCTGCAGAGATACTGGGGATAAAAACATATTGCTGTTAATCAAGACAATGAAAACAGGGCAAACTTTGTACATAAATTAATTATTGGAAAGTAAAAAGAGTAAGGGATATTCTAACTTTTCTGCATTTTCAACTCATTACTGTTTATTCAGTGACACAAAAAGCTTGACTTCTACACTTGGATATTCATATGGCACTTGAAGGAGTCACCAGCAGGGACTTCCTAATTGCAATGAGAATTTCTCAACCTGTAGAATAGAAGAGACCATTTCAGATCCTCACCTTGCCTTCTCCCAGTCCAGGAGTTCCACTAATAATTCCCCTCTGCCAGACATATGTCATGAAAGAAACAAGATCTAAATGAGCCCCTTGAATGTGGGTTTCCCTAGGAATTCGTATCCAGACTGGTGGGATACACAAGTGGGAAAAAAGGAATAGCAATGACAAGACATCATTAAACACACTGTGTCCTTCAAGGCATGGCACTGACACCAACATCGCTCCTAAAAATTGAATTCTGTCACTTATGAGCAAAACAGAATACTCTGTTTTTTAAAAGGGTGCTCAATAGTATTTAACATTTAAAACAGTTTGACTGCAGCACACACAAGACTGGACACACCAACCACCCAAGAAGTCACCCAAGTGAGGGCAGCTTTGGAAAGTTGAACCTGCTTGCCAAGTTTGATAGGCAGGAGTTGAATCCTGGCCAACGTGCTCTCTTCTCTCATCAGGTAAGTTTCAAGAGTCTCTTTGTATGCCCACTACAGCACTGCTTTGTTTTCACATCAAACCCATAAAAGGGTGTGAGAGCTGTGGTGCTCGTAGCTTGTTTGGAGCTAATTCAAAGGAGCCAAGAGAAAAGACTGCAGAGATGAAAAAACTCTGCTGGTCGTTTTCAACCAGCTGTGAGATCTGGCAACTGATTAGAAACCTTAGCTGAATATCGATGAATGACACAGGAAACACAAGGAGACAACTTTAAAAAATTGGTCTTTCAGAACATATTAAAAACAAACCTCTTTTTCTTCTGCTTCTAATTTGGAGGCCTGGAGGTGACCCTTCAGAACAACACACTGTACTTTCAGAGAAATAACGTTTTGTATTTTTATATGAGGCTAAAGCAGATCTAAGACTGAAAGTCTACAAAGTTGAAATGAAACATATGTCTGTTTTAAACTGTTATTAGCCTAATTCAACTTTATCATTAGCTCAGCTCAGAGGTTAACACATTACATATTTCAACTTAGCCAGTCGTATCTGCTACAGGCATGCTGAACAAATATCATATAAATCACAGAGACTGACAAGAGTTAATAGGAAAAGCTGGTAAATTGACCTATAAATATAATGTATTACAATGCATCAACTGGTGTTGCCACTTTCTTGGAAACAGTGGAAGAATTGGGATAGTTGTCTAATACCCTCTTTCAAGTTTTTTACATGACTATGGGATGAATATTCAAAAACTTAAACCCAGGGAACTAATCCTACATTCAATGTTTTACACCTGAGTTATTCTTCAATAATGTGCTGAAATTTACAACAAGACTCCAACACCTTCCCCTATTCTAATCTTCTCTGATCTGTCTGAAGCAACAGTTTACCTCTTTGACAAGTGCATTTACAGTTATTTTTAAATCACTCTTTTGAAACCCAGCAGTTCTGCAAACCAAATTTGCTTTGAATCTCATTCCCTCTTTGCTGGGGGAGGCAGAATTTAATATTCATGATCTGTGCTCCTGTAAGGGAGTATTTGCAATTCTTCTGATACATGTTACTGGGTTAATCATATTTTCTTTCTTGAAATGTTATCTTTTGTTCCTACAAAGGTAATGAAGGAGAGTTACTCATCTTCATAATTAATCTTGAATTTTAATTAAACCTATTAACTGAACATGTCAAATGTTTGTCACTTTCAAAGCAGCATAAAAATTACACTTAGTAATAAATGTTACATATTCCCATATTGCCCTGGGTTATATTGCAGGCACAGTATCTATAACAAGATCCTTATGCTATTTTATTCGATATTAATATGATTTATTATGTTCTAACAATGTATTTTATTCACTCCTCTATACCACCAGCAGCACAAGGATAAATTGTGTTGTAGAACATGCTGGTATGTTCTGTACAGTACACTTTGAAATAAATGAGTCTGCAATGACATAGACACACTTTCCCTCATCTCCCTTAACTTTGCATAACACACTCAAAATGCACTATTTATGCATCTCCTATTCTGCAATGAGTCTAGTCAAATGAACAATCCCCACGAATAAACACAAGGATGTAAGAAAGGGTTTGAAAGATCAGAGAACAAATTAGCAGAGTTGGGATATCCTTTGCCATGTTACCTGAGTATCTAATAAAAGTACATGATATGAAGGACACTGGAGATGAGAAGCACACTCCACTTGAAAAATATTCCTAGACTAGCAGCCTTATGGCTTTCCAAGCTAAGAATCCATCCTGCCATGCTGAGCACATCAATTCTCCCCTAAAAGCTGGTGCTCCGTGATCAACCCAGGATTTAAAATGGATCTAAAACTCAACCTGTGTTATCATCTCCTCACAGAGCATCACCAACAGCAGAGATCCCACCAGTTACATCAACACCAGTTAATTAACACATCCCTACAGTTCTTAATGCCTCCAAGGGATCTGCAGACATCCAGATTATCTCCAAATACTTACTTTAGGGATAAGAAATCCATTCCTCAGATATAATAGTACCAAGACAAAATAGTTCAAAGCTGAAGAATCAGCAGCCATGCCCTCATATTTCAAACAGCTTTGCCTTTGCTAAGAGAAATATATCATGTTAATGACTTATTCACTTAACTAACTCCTGTATTTCCTTAAACCTGTTTTTTTCTTGGGAACATGGCAAGAACACCAGTAGTGTTTATAACGTGAGATGTTATGCTGGATGCAGTTCAGGTAATGGCATCAAAGGGAACAAAAGACTGTATTTCCAACAATCCCAGCACAGCCCTTCCAGGAAGGTTATAAAGCCTCATGATGATGATGCACAGGCATTAGCTGGCTGTCTTTGGTGATCTGCTTTCCAGGGTCCCAAGGAATAAAAGCAAGAAAAACACTTTCCCACACCACTCAGCAAATGTAACTACATAGAAAGCAGAGCCATGAGCAAGTTTTGAAGAGTGACATAAAATTCCTTTCTAGATAACTTCTTTCTAGGTAAAACCACGGAAAATCAGGTATTTGCTTATTATTATTATTTTCATTGTATCTGGTAACTCCAGCTAACATAATCACAGTCAGCTCTCTGCACATTAATATGCAAGTGTAACAATGACATTTTAGTTTTCGTCACTATTAGTCTGTAGTGCAGGAGAAGAAGGAACATTAATATTGAGATATTTGGCTATTAGAAATTAGTGCTTTCACTTGTGTTTTGATGTGTTTGGTGGAAATGTAAATATGGAAGTGTTTTAATCAAGGGTGGGGATGATATGGCATATTCCCCATAGGTGCAAGATAAAATAAAAATTAACTGCCTTCACAGTGGGCTTTAGATTGTAGCATAAAGCACCCTGGTTTACTCTGTTAAAACATTGCACAAACAACAAATAAGTCTCTTTACCTGGACTCCCAGGCAATGAAACACTACATGAGCATTTTTTAATATAATTTTTGTCGGTCAACATAATTCCAGACTTCTGAAGGGCTGTCATATAGAAATACTAAACAACATCAGAGACACTACCATAATTCACAATCTTAATGGATATATCCTTGTTCCTTTACACTAAATATTGATTTACTTTGTATGATTACAAATATTATGGAAGCTTCTTGACACTGATCTGCTTTGCATGCTGGTAATCAAAGAGAAAGAAGTATAATGACCAAATCTATAACAAGACACATTTTTTTGGAATCAGATAATTGCCAGAGCAAAAGATGATGATGCTAAAGTAATAGAGATAAGGACAATAATGGATGTTTGTATGGAAAAAAACCAAAACATCTTGACCCCTTTCTCTCCTGATTAACTAAGTGCTAAAGCCAAGGTGGCCACATGGAAGCACTTTGAATGATTTGGAATTTCAGTTTGCAGAATTACAATCATATGCATAACTAGCCCTTAGAAAGCCACCGAAACAGTAGAATTAGAGAAAACAAGCAATGCCTTATATCTAAATGACATTACAGTAAATGAAAAGAGAACAAGAGTGCTAAGTATTTAACACTAAAACCAGATGAACATCTATATGGACAGAAACAAAAAATTTTGGCCAATGAGAGAATCCACCTTAGCCTGGCAAAAGTGACATTTTCTCTGCACGTTCAAATGCACCCACCATGAACTCCCTGGTTCAGGCTCCAAGTAGTGGAAATGACAGAGGACAGACCTGCACTTGTTATGGCAAAACACAGCGAAGGAACTCCAGCAGGAGACATGCTGGAGACCAGGAGAGGTGGGAGGAAGAGGAGGAAACCAGACAACTTCTGCCAGATGCTTTGGGGAGACTTTCTCACTTGCTCCAAGTGACAGTCACACATCCTCAGCTGAGTGCAGAGGCACATTACAAATCTTTTTGCACAGATCTCAAAATGATCAACTCAAACTTGCGTCCTTACATAAATGCTTTGCCTCCTTGTTCTCCAACATTTCCAAAACTTCCTCTAGGAAGTTGTGTTAGTCAAGAGACTCTTCAAATTACTTTTTCTCAGTTATTTAATCAAGCTGACCATGGTCTGCTGTGGCCAACCCAGCACATGCAGAATTTCATAGAATCAGAGAATGGTTTGGGATGGATAGGACCCTCAGGATTATCAAGTTCCAACTCCCTGCCATGGGCAGGGACACCTTCCACTAGACCAGGTTTCTCAGAGCTCCATCCAACCTGGCCTTGGACACTTCCAGGGATGAAGCATCTACAGCTTCTCTGGGCAACCTGTGCCAGGGCCTCACCATCCTCACAGTAAGGAATTTCTTCCTAATACCCAGTTTAAACTTGCTCTCTGTCAGTGAAGCCATTCCCTTTGTCCTATCACTCCATGCCCTTGTCGCACATCCCTCTCCAGCTCTCTTGTAGCTGCTCTAGGTACTGGAAGGTGTCCTAAGGTGTCCTCAGAGCCTCCTTCAGGCTGAACCCCAACTCTCTGAGTCTGTCCTTCCTCTCTGAGTCCGTCCTTCCTTCTGAGCATCGTTGTGGCCTCCTCTGGACCTGCTACAACAAGTCAGTGTCCTTTTCATGATGGAGGCCCTCGAGCTGGGTGCTGTCCTCCAGGTGGGGTCTATTGATATACAATAGATACAAAACATCTTTTCAGCATCTTAACAATACTGTTAATATTACAATATTGTTATTGTTATTAAGCACTAATATTAATATTACACATAAAATACTGTCCTGGATAATCATTATGTGGCTAAGTTTCTACTGACTATTAATAAATATCATATGTACCATTTGATCACTTCTACAGCAGTAACAAACCAGGACAGTCTTTTGAAACTCCATCCAGGCTCCCAGTCAGTGGTGTTGGGCACACAAATCAGACAAAGCAGGATGATTCTGTGACAGAAAAAATGGCTAAAATTGGGCTACATTTTTGTTACAGCTATCAGACAGTCAACATCCCTACATGTAAAATAGTTGTTGCAACTCCTTGCAGCTGATAGGTTTAATTGGCCATTGTCTAATACAGAGCAAAAACTATTTTAATCATCTGTCTTAAATACTTATTTACAAAATTAAAAAGGTACTCCGACCACAGGAAAAAAAGAAGGTACAAGTAGCATTTATTCTCAAAACAACTGTAGAGTGGTGAAGACAAAGCCCTCAACTCTTGCAGGAAGAATGATTTTTATAAGTCAAGGACAATAGTTTAAACATGGAAATAGATCACAGCAACTTCCCAGGACTTGCTCTGTGTGTCCAAATATAAAACGCCTTGAAATTTGTCATGATACTTTATAGCCACGGAAATGATTTAGAAAACTCAGACCAGTCTATCTGGAAACATTTGGAGAAAAGCAGAAAAAGAGATAAAATCTACAGTTACAGCCAAAAAGGAAGAAATTCTTGTCTGATCACTGTGCACATGAAGTTATTAACTGAAATGCATGCAATCACATTAAATTAATTCTTATTTTTAAAAAAGTATACAAACTAGAAAGATTAGATGACTGGAGTCTCTCACTAGAGAGACAAATTCAGAGCAGTGTAAAACTTCTAGGAACAGAGATTTCCCCACGTGTCCATGCAAGCCAATTGTGGAGAAGCACATCTGTTTTTGATGGACTGATACAAAGGATGTAGAGAAAACATAATCATAAACAAACAGATCCTCCAGCCTTATACAAATGCATACCAGTACTGCTTCACTTCTTTTCCCCCTCCTCTTACATATTCATTTACAGTAGGTAAGCAAACACTTTGTAGGCTAAAAGATGCTTGTTTCATTTTTCTCGTACAGAAGACACTGAGGAAGGATGCTACAATGATGATTCACTTCAAGAGAGGCAGATGGATGTTTTTGGTCTGATGATCTGATGTTGCACCACATACCAATGCTGATTAACTATTACTATTTAGCATATGAAAAGATAAAGTCCAGCCCATTCATTACTCTGCTAGTTCACATGTACTTTAAATAAATATTTTAAAATGCTGCATCCTAGCAGCGATGGATACAAAAGAGTGATCATCAATTTACAGGCCTAATTATGCTTAATCTTCTGGAAATGAGATGAGGGGTAGAATTAAGGGAACATTTTTCCTCCATGCACCAAACCATGCAGAAGGAATTTAATATCCAAAGAAAACTTCCCCTTATTGATCTCCCTTGTGAAACAACAGAAAATGTATACATACATACATGCATATATGTACCAGAAATTATCTAAAAACTGTTCCTCCTCTCCCATTTCTTTTTCTTCCACAATGAAAATTTTCTGTTCTAGAAGAACATCGAAAGGTTTGAGCCGGAAGGGACTTTAAAGGTCAACTAGTTCCAAGCCTCTTGCCATGGGCATGGAAACATCTGTTATGATAAAATTTTCCCAATACTCACAGAATTACACATGTGTAGTTCACACCTCAGCTCGTGCAGGGTTCACACTAGGGATGTACAGACATGTGGAGCTTTTTTGCTAGTCCTGTCAGTCTGAACTTCTGCAGTGTGCACGTGCATTCCACTGGCTGACAGGAAACAGAATAAATGTGGGGTGTGTCTACCTGCACACTCAGGGGCTTCTCCTTCTGGCAATGAAGGCAGAGATGAAGCAGAAGTGGGAATTTTATGTAACACAATAATAAAAGAAAAGCCTCTTGGTAAGAATATAATCAGATGAGCTATCCTCCTCAGGAAACTCTTAAACCTGAAGGATTAGAAAGTGTAAAATATGGATATATTTTCTGGGGAGGAATCAATATGTGCTTTGCTGTAGCTGTAATTTAATGTACTGCCTCGCTTCCATTTAACCTATTCCACCCAGACAAGCCCATGTACATTTCGAGCTTCAGTTGGTGTAGGGGACAAAAGGAGCCATAGAGTGTTACCATGATCCTTTAAAGGGGACAAAGGGAAAGCCACACTCAGGAAACCATAGTAACATAGAATGGTTTGCATTGGATGGACCTTCAAGATCATCCAGTTCCACCCCCTGCTATGGGCAGGGACACCTTCCACTAGACCAGGTTGCTCCAAGGCTTGTCCAGCCTGGCCTTGGACACTTCCAGGGATGGGGCAGCCACAGCTTCTCTGAGAAACTTGCGTCAGTGCCTCACGACTCTCACAGCAAAGAATTTCTTCCTAATATCCAATTATCTCTTGACTGATTATTGGATATTGATTGGTACCCTCTTTCAGTTTAAAGCCAATTCCCCCTTGCCCTATCACTCCATGCCCTTGTCCAAAGTCCCTCTTCAGCTCTCTTGGAGCCCCTTTAGGTGCTGGAAGGTGCTCCAAGGTCTCCCTGGAGCCTTCTCTTCTCCAGACCAAACAGACTCAACCCTCTCAACCTGTCCCAATAGCAGAGGTGCTCCAACTCTCTCATGAACTTTGAGGCCTTGTCTGGACCTCCACCAGCATTCTGGGTGACCCAGAGCTGGATGGTATCCATGTAAACAGGGCACTGTGATTAGGCATCACAGTCCTGCATCCAGAGGTACTTTATTTTATAGATTTTATGGCTTCTGCCTCATGAGCTCACTAATATTTTACATCTGTGCCTTGTGGTTCGGGAGCCTCGAACAAGGCAGCTTCCACAAGCCTTGAAAATACAGGATCAGCCCTGAAGGGCCAAGTGCTCCCCACTCCTTATGGCCCCTACATAAATTGTATTTTAAATACTTAATTGCTGGCATATCAAGCTGATGTGGGGAGTAGGAGCACCTTCTGAAGATGACTCAGCACTGACTTCCAGGGAAAGGTGTTCTGATATTGTATAACGACTACAGGAGCACGAAGTGTGGGCACAGAGGTATTCACATCATATACAAGGAAAAAAAAGTGAAGCATTGAGAACAAGATTAAATGAATAGATTAGACAGACAGCAGAGTCTATTTTTAAAGTTCCAGTAATAACCACCTATGAAAAAACAAAATAATAGTGAGATTTAGGAGATCAGCCCCAACATCAGCTGCCCAATGCGCTCCTCAGCTTTAAGGATGCAGGCAACATAGAATGAGAATATAGAAGCTATTTTGGTCATAGTTTTATGTACTTTAAGTTCTTGCTTTGTTGATACAATAGAAACCATCCACTGACAATGTAATTCTGCTGCCATACTTTCCCTACCAGGACACATTTGCTCAATATTTTTTAATTGATAATCCTGAGGAAGTTCCAGGACTACATCTGCCTGATTTAGGATGAGTTTGCAATGCACTGAGATGTAGCAGTTTGATTATAAGGAGAGCATATAAAAATAAGAGATGTAATCACTGAGCACACAGCAGTTACTCTTCCCATGGAGCAGTGCTATGGATCTTATCCAACTGCAAGTACAATCTAACACATGTACTCTACTAGTTGTAGAGTCTGCAAGCCTAAAGGAGGGTCAAAATAAAAGATTAAAAAAAAAAAAGTCTTTCCACCCTAACTGCCAAATTCTGAACTTCTGATTCTGTTCCTTGGAGACAAGCAGCAGTATTTCTGGGTTTGCAGAAGCAGCTTAGGAATGTGTGATATATCAGACATGACTGGACAACATCCATGCAGCTCCATGCTGCACTTCAGCCTGCTGCCTCTTCCATGCAGAACAGAAGGGCTTTTGCAGAGCTTGATGGCAGGTGATCCATGCCAGGCCAAGTGCAAACCTCTCCCAGCCCATGACATGAGCTGAACACATCATCAGCAGAACTGCAGCCCGAGCACTGAGCGCTGAGTGCTTCCTAAAGCTCTCTCCTCCTCTTCCAAATGAATTAATTTTTAAAGATAACTAGCTTTTCTTTTCCAGCAGGGAAAGAGTGGGGACAGACTTCCAAAAATAGGCTAGCCTGTCACAACTGCTAACTGTCACACAGTGCCAAGATTGGAGCTGATCTCCTGGGGAGGCGGCTGAGAACAGAGGGGAGTGAGGAAGTAAAGAGAAAGAGTAATTTCTCTTTCCATAGCCCAGACAGAAAGAAAATGAATAGGCAACCTGTAATCAATCACAAATAATACATAAGCCAAAAATCAGTCATTCTGAGTAAAAATACATAAACCTATCAGTTTACCAGCATTTATTAGCATAAGTGCTATATTCTGCAGCATCAAAAATGATGCCCAAATGTACTCTCTGTCCAAGGTCTCACCAGGACAAATACAAGATTATTGCCCATTTAAACAAATTGACCCAGCAAATTAAACCAAAATGCTCTCTTTAAATTCAATTTTCAAAATGCTGACCTAAAAAAGCTCCTGTCCACGTGGCCTCTGCAGTACATAGACACTGAAGTCACAAGATGACAAGAAAAAATAATGTTCAGACTTTTGCAAGATGAAGTTCCATTCAGATTACACAAATTGAAAGCTTATTTAAAAGAAAAAAAAATTATAAACCCACTTAAATCCAGGCAAAATTTTCCAAGTATTAAATATTTAAAGTTAAAAGAGAAGGTAGGAAAAAATCTCCAACTGCATCATTATTAAATGGATGAGAACATAATCTCACTCAACAGTGATCTTAGCTCTGTGCATTCATTTTATTAAGAGGTCTGAAGTGGAATATTTAAAAACAAAATCTTATTAAGAAAGTCTTCATCATCCTTGCTGGTGTCTTTCCTTCCTGCTGCATGAAGGAAATGTATTTTGTCTGTATAATCTTTGCCAATAACAGACTAATTTTTTTCATTGCCTGCCTTAGTCACATGTTGTTGTGGAACATTAAGCATGCACTTAGTTGAGCTGCAGCACCAGGTGTTTTCTGATGCATCTGTGTAAGATGCTAATCTCAGCATCAGGACAAAAAAATAAAAGACAACATCAAATTGGATATCATCACTAATTCATGAATTTAATTTCCCTTTTTAGGTCTAAAATGAGGCCCACTTGTCTGCAGACAACAGACTTTTGCTGTGTAGAGTCATGAAACACTGATTTGATAAGACAGAGATAGTGACAGAGAAACATTATTTGATTTTTTTGAATGATGACCATACCTAGAGGCCCCACAAATGACACAGCCATGACTTTAGGGGCTGGGTACAAATCATGCCAGCATGGGCTCTGCCTGACAGCCATGTCCTCCCCCTCCTTCTGTGTGCTCACTTCTTTATACTTCTGCATAGCACTGTCACGAAACAGAACAGGCATGGCAGCTAAATTTCATAATTATAATACTTCTTGAATCCAAACACCATATATTATCACTTTCCATGGATAAATACTGTAGTGCTCCTCCAGAGCTGCAGACCAAGGGGCAGCTCCCATGCCCACAGTCCAGGAAGGGACAAGAGAGCAACAGCTTCAATTCCTGCTCCTCAACAGAAAGTTATTCTACTAAATGGCTATGATAACCTATTAAAACAAGATTGATTTGATAGGGAACATGGATGAGTAAGGCCTGTGGCAATGCACACCATCATTACAGTCATCATAGATAACTGAGGGCTCTTAAACAGGTGTATCACAGCTTTGTCCTCCCCTCCAAACTTCAATTATCGAAATAAAAGCCTACTTAAAGAAATAACAACCAGTGGCAATTTTCTTTCCTTAATGTCAGATATAAAATAAAATCAATTTCAGTAAACCACTCCTGAAGTGAGAGTCTGAAAACTACAGTACATAAAAAAACACAACACACCTTTTCAACAAGGCCTCGTGGGGAGCCCTTTATTCTCACCCAGTGTTTATGAGAGCTTTTGTGGGGCTCATCCCTACCAGAACAGCCACAGCGATTACTGTCGGGGAGAGTGCTCCAGTAACACACGTATTCAGCACCTCGCTGCGAGCCGAAACACCGCAGGAAATATCAGCCAGATCATGAAAGAGCCAAGATAGGGAAAAAACAACAGCTTCCCTTGGGTACAGCAGGAGAAATCCATCTGCAACAAGGAGATGACTGGAGTCCCAAGGCAATTATTTTGTTATCTAGAAGTGGCTTTCAAAGTCAGACATTCTGCCCCAAGATCTGAGCAAAAGCGGTGTTTAGGTGGCTGCATGGAGGTTTGTTGCAACAATTTTTGGATATTAACTCTCTTCTAGTACAAGTAGCTCAGGGAAAACAAACAGATTTTATGTGTATCACTGACTCTTTGATCATCTCCTAATGGAAAATTAGACCTAACTTGGATCTTCTCTTTTTGTGTTAAAGATACCCATGAAATATAGGGGGTTAATAGAAAGAAGGGGAAAAAAAGACGTTATAAAAGACCATGCCTTTAAAGCAACTGATTCTGCACACAGTGAGGCATCTAGAAACAATTACTGCAATTTCTTCCCTGATCGGAATCTCCTCAAAGGTACTTCTTTCAGGCAGATGGCAAAAAAAAAAAAAAAAAAAAAAAACTGAATGTACAACATGGCCATTTTTTACTTGTCTCCTGAAACACCTTGGCAGCCTCAAAAATTGGCACATCCCACAACTTCAGCCCAAGGACTGATCCTTACTGAGAATGTCCATCTTATACAGTCATCCTAATGAAGGAGCCAGTGCCAAGAAACAAACTTTGCACTGGTGGGGAAAAACCTCTCAATTCCACATTTCTGGGTGGAGGGGCAGGACGGGAAAGACAACTCTTGGGGGCACACAAAAAAAATCCTCTTCCACTTATTTTCTCAAGTCAAATCTAAAGGCTTGCCAAATTGCTTGGACACTAACATGCATTTACCAAAGCAAAATACTGCTTCATTGCCCTCACTGGAACACAGTGATGGTTAATACTATTTGCCAATTATCTGCTCCTACCTTTCCATTACTGAGATAGCAATGCATGTATCACAAAGGGGTTTTGAGTGTGTGACAAAGAGTTTTGGCTACTGAAAAATAGTGCTGCACAATTTGCAAACCCAGAAGGTTATTTCAAGACAAAATTGCCATGAAAGACTGTCATTTAAATAATGAATGGCTATGCTTGCTCGCTTGATTTCTTTCTTCTAAAATAATTTTTCTTGCTTTTTGTCAGTTGGCAACAAATACATCTTAACATTTGCATTTCAAGCAAGAAGAGAAACCCAGACAGTTGCTCCAAAAGGACTGGAAAATGTACTGTGAACTCTGGTATGTACAAAGCTATCAAAGCCATCCAAACTTAGCCATTAGTAGCTTGCCAGGAATTCAGAAGGAACCTCAACTTTGGTTAGAGGATTTGGAAGTTGCTCTTCCCTCCCATTTGAAAATGCTGTTCAGCCTCTCATCCTAGTCTGCAACATCCATTCAAACACTCAGATGAAAAAAGGGCACCTCATTCTGCTCTCTCCCCATATCCACAGCAAGAGACAGAAAATGTCCTTTGCGTATTTTATGAGCAAAATGGCTCACATAGGGTCAAGTTTGTAGTTGTTGCATTGGGATTTTTTTTGGTGGTGTCATTTTATCACCAGCAGTCACCATGGAAATCATAGGACAAGTATTCAAGAAAAAAATGCCCATCCAAGAATCACCAAATAGGTCCATCTCTCATTATTATTCAGTAGAAAGTACAAAAAATGGGTTCAGTTGCTACCAGAGCTCCTGTTTGCAACAGTCTACCTGAGACTGAAGCAAAAGAGAGATGTGGAAAGAAACCCTATTTCAATTGCTTGTACTATGACAGAGAGTGGGGAAATTTTGGGCAACAGATTTTAGCCCTGTTAGCAAGAAAGAATACAAAACTAGAGCATTTGTTTGGTCAGAAGGGAAAATAAAATTAACAATCCCCCCAGGTTTTGTAGAGATATTTGGCTATGAGATGCCTATGAAGCCAACAGGTCAAGCATTTTGTCTGACAATTTAAGTTTGCAGCCTCATGGACTCAGAGCATCTCCTTTAGAAGCATCTCAGATGATTTCTTTGTGTATTGTGGGCATTTGTCAGAGGTCCCAGGCTGAAAGGCTGCAGCTGTGGCACGTTCTGCTCCCCCCATCAAATGGAAAGGAGCACAGAACAAATCTTCTTAACCCTAAAATCCACCCCAAAGGCAGCTTCACAACCCCTTTGCCACAGTGCCTTACCAAGTTAACAATAAAAGAAAACACAGTGCAAAGACAACACTGTTGTCAGGAAAGGTCTTGGATCTTTTTTTAATCTAAGGAAATAGATGATGTTAAAACTGGTTGCTTCACTGGTTTGTTACCACAACATCAGAGTTCACTATATATAATTTACTGCGCTTGTTGACACTTAAATAATGGTGTTTGAGATAAAGAATCCAGTTGGGAACTGGACATGTGAGTTATACAACTTCAAATACACACACACGTGTATACATGCATACATAGAGAGACAATAAAGACCTCCACACATATTTCCACTCAACTCTCAGCTTACATACTGCTGTGCTTGGGAGGGATGCTTTCAAAAACTGTGTCATTTTATCTCTGTCACTAAGACAGCATCCTTGTGAAAAGAGAGAAAATACTCAAAGGGTTTAATTATTTTTTTAAAATCTTTTCCTGAGCATTCAGTAATCCCTCAGTGAATTATTTTCACTGCATTCAAACAGGCAAAATAAATCCACCACAGGCTAACTCCTAACTCCCTCCCACCCACAAATAAATCCTAACTGTTGCCCACTTCCAAACACTAAAGAATACTAAACAGCAACACCACAGACTTCCAGGTTAAGCTGAAATGAACAGAGGAGCAACATTCAAAACTATTTTAAAACATAGGCAACACAAAAACCACAGAAGAAAGCCACAAGATATAGAGACACTTGTTGAAAAATATTTCACTGAGAAGTTCTACAGATTAGCATTGAGGAAATCCAGGTGTAAGAAAACAAGAGATTTCTTATCCGTATTTTTTAAACTGGCACAATACTTTTGTTATATACAAATATATATATATATATTGAGACTGGTGAACAGTCAGAGGGTGGGTGAGATGACCTCCAGAGACTGTCATCTTTGGAACTGAAATTATTCTATGGAAAGAAAGCAATGACTTTATAGGATGAACTGAGGGTGGTAAATCCCTGTGGAGAAAACATCTTCCCAGGTACTTGAATAATTTATAGCAGCATGGTGCAATGGTCACTCCTGGCAAAATTCTGCTGTACTTAAAGATTCTACAAATTCAGAAGCTTTAATCATTTTATATATTAAGCTCATGTCTCTGCATTAACACAGTCTTTCAGAATTAAAAAAGCTTTCACAGAAGCTTATCAAGTGGATGATTTTATTGGTCTTTCAAACACAGTGCCAGGCAGAGATTCGAGTTACATAGCTTTGAGGGGAGAAAGTGAATTTAGAGGCAGCTATTTATTTCTTCCTTATATTCCACTTTATTTCAAAATATAGCACTAGTTCTAAGGGATTATAAATGCAACAATTCAACATTAATGCCTATTTTTTGGGTCTCTAATGAAGAAATTAAGCCACAAATCCATCTGCAGCCTCATACAATTGCCCTTTGCATTTTTTATCCATAAAGATGCTCTAACTCAGAATGACTTTTGGCTACATTTTTTCTCGAAAACTAAAATAAATACCAAGAGAAGCTGGCAAGATTCAAAACAATCATCCCTGAGCTCAAAACACAAAGATAACAACCCCAAACAACAGTTATTAAAGAAAATAGGCAGAAAGCAGTCCTGACATCAAAACTGGAGGCCCAAGGCCATCATCACAGGCAGCTACAGCACTCAGGAGATGACAGAGGTGTATACAAAACCTCACACAACTTTGAGCATACCCAGCACCTCAAGCCACCCAGAACCAAGCAGGAAATACATCAAAACTAGGTAATAAACCCCACCTTAGGGTAAAAGATGTGGTGCAACTTTGTCCATGGATTTATACACGCACACCCCATAAATTATAGGTAAAAAATCCTTCCACTTTCTGTCATGTTCTCTACAACCACTGCTCATTTTCCCAACATCTGTTCCTTTCTGATGTGCTGCATTTTTTTACTCCTGTGAAATAAACTCATGGACAATGACAGTCCAGATCCAAAACCAGTTTTTACCTGGCTAATGAGAAGTCTGGTAGGAGCCCAGCCTGAAACCAAAACCTTTTTTGAGATGTTCTGCACACAAGTGCCACTCAGCAGCTTTCAGCACCTTCTGTATCAATGTATATGGGCCCATTTTAGCTTAAAATGAACAGCTGCAGGCTCCCAGATCAACAATTCCAGCACAGCCTGGCAAACCTGGCAGTCAGATTTCAGCGATCACATTCCCATCTTAAAATACTCATCTCTGCTATGTTTTACTATTTGCAAGGATACTCCTAAGACTGACTACTTGGGGAACCAAGTGATATAAATTTCTTCCTTGGATTATTCTGTGTGTATTCAGATTATTCTGCACACTGTGTGTAAGGATGGCTTCAAACTCAGCAGCAGAAGGGCCCATGTCTCATTCACCACATTTCTCTGAGGAGTCACAGCATTTTAGTTGTCTTCAGGTTCATAGAAGCTCTGCTCCTACTGGCCTCAGAAGGACAACTTAGGCACAGACATTAAATATGTCCTTTATTACCTCGCAAGACCATGGCCAGTGATCAGGACCTTGCAGCATGTTAGCTCTTCCCACGGCAATTTATTTTCTCTGTTTTGTTACCCAGAAAGTCAATCAGTGAATGTAGTGATTTTCCTCTCAGAATCTGGACTTATTTTTAAAACATGATTAATGGGTCTTAATGTAGCAGCAGCTCTTACACTTGACAGAAAATAAAAACTCAACCAAACATGCTCTACTTTAAAAAAAGCATCAGGGTAACTAGAGCAAAAACAAAGCAGTTATGTTCTACAATGCCATCTCAGGTTTGCTCCCAGAAAGCATTAACAAACTAAGATATATTTAGTAAAAATTAAGGTGGCACTATAAGTCTGATTTATTCAAAAACCTCAGAGGAACTGGGGGGAATAAAAAAAAAAAAAAAAAAAAGAAGACTTTTACTTTCATCCCTGCTTTTGTGCTTCCTGAAATGTTAGCAACCATGGCTACCAGACGTCAGTGCGCTCTCATTTTCATCACCAAGAACTACCAAAATGCAATATGCTCCCATTAAACTTTATCTCTCCCTTTTTTTTTGTTTCTTTTTTTAATAGAAGTTTTACATAGTTCAGTATCAGCTGCAACAATGGCAAAGTGCCCCCACATATCCCACCCTTTTTGCCTAAGAACTTGTGAAATTAGCACTCGTTAACCTGCAGGGTAGATTAAAGTCAGAATCTACAGTGGTAAAAATTCATAGAAACATAAAACCATAGAAAATCCTAGGTTGGAAGAGATCCACAAGGATCATCAAGTCCAACTCCTGGCCCCACACAGGACAACCCAAACAATCCCACCAGGTGCCTAAGAGAGTTTTCCAAGCACTCCTTGAACTCTGTCAGGCTTGGAAGAACATTTTTCTAATACTCAACCTAAACCTCCCCTGACACAGCTCCAGCCACTCCCTCAGGTCCTGACACTGGTAACCACAGAGAAGACACCAGTGTGTGCCCCTCCTCTTCCCCTCAAGAGGAAGCTGCAGACCAAAACTGGGCAGCATCAGTCTTAAACAACCTTAGGACATTGGTCTTCAGTAACATCTGGGCCAGCATAATCAACAAAAAGAACGATGAAGCCCCTTTTCTTCAGTGTTCACTTACTCTGGAGACAAGAAAATTAATGAAGAAAAACTGTAACCCCCTGGGAGATATGACCAGTGGTTGTACATGCTGGGAGGTGAACTTTGATCGCCTTCAAACACATCCTGGTTTTCCCATCTCAGGCCAGAGCAGCATTTGTGGGATACAAGGCTGCCTGTCTCCTCTCCTCCCAGAATAAGCATCTGCAGCAGCTTAATTATCAAGTCACAAATAAACATATTCAGCTTGGTGCATACATTCAATTACAGATAATGAGCTCTAGACAAAAGCTATTGAACTATAACTGAAATTCTATGAGCCGGTACACAACAAGCCAAGATTAAATGATACGGACTAGGGACAAGGAAAAAAAAAATATTCTTCCCTTGAAAAGCATGCAAAGTAAGGAGATTTTCTGGGGAAAATCTGACAAAGAGGTAATTGTCAATACCTATTATTTTCTCAAGTCTCATCCATTTTTCATAATGTTCCAGTGAAAGTTCAAGTGGTACTCAAATTTTTTCACTCTGACTGTTGCTGCTCAAATTAGATGTTTACAAATAAAAGCTTAGTGTTTGCTCAAAGTTGAACTTTATAGTACCACCAGGATGCACCATAATATGCTACAAGCCTGAAAATAAAAGCTGAGACAAAGTGAAGCCTGAAGCCACATTTTGGAAATTTCTGTAATTTTAAACTCTGTAGTGATACACCAAATAAACTCCAAGTATCAGAAAGTCAGGAAATTCAGACTTACAGTTTACTTTAAAGGAAATGAAAACATCAAGAGTGCAGACAGGGAGAAATGAAGTCAGTGGAAAACCCTGACGTCTGTCCAGTGCGTCAGGCACGGTCAGGAGCTGCACAGATTAATTTTCTCCAGCTTCAAGACAATTTACAAATGTACATAGAGTTCTTTGAACACATTACGACTATGAATGGCTATGAAAATGTTTTGCTCTCCCAGTTTTCTGACATATGGGAATGTTCTTTACATTGGCTTTTTTTCTTATAAACTGAGTTTTCATTTGCAATGACATAAAGATTCTAGGATTCTGCATGCAAACCTTATCAGAAATACAGTTTCTTTATCTCTTCAAAAAGGGCCTGTTGTAGTGCTCCATCTGAAAGGTTTGCTGTAATCCTTCATCCTGGATTTAGTTTATTCAGATTCTAAATATAAAATAATCGGGAAATGCTAACAATTGCTTCTGCTCAGTATCTGTCCAGTGGCTGCAAGTTCATCATAATTTTTTATTTTGGACCCGTCAGTTCAGACTGCACTCTCCTGATAGCACAAAATTAAAACCTCAAGTGCTGCCTCCTACTTCCAGCATAGCAAAACCCAGACACAGACAAGCAGGATGATTACAGATCACAGAGGGCTCTTGGAAGAGGTATTTCACTTTGTTACCTATTGCTAGAGAAAACTGATTTCTCTAACCACAACCTGTAGCAAGCTTTCACAAGACCACAGCTATGACCTTACAAGCATCCCAGTCAGCCCCTGGTTAACCAGGGAGGGCGAGCAGGCAACACTGAACAGATTCCAAAGTTTACTTCTTCCATATCAACAGGATGCTGAGAACTTGCTACACAGCAGGAGACAGGCTTTCCTCCTTTCCAGGGTAACTGCAAATTATTGCAATCTGCCAACAGCCAAGGAAAATTCACCTCATACAAAATAACACCTTCCAGTAGTCCTGGAGCAGGTTACCCTGACAAAACCCAGCTGCCTTCTTGTAACTCAGCTGTCAGGTGGCCACTGTCTTGGAAAATACTGCTCTGTGAAAATACCTGCCTCCAGAACCAACTGTCACTATATTCCATATACAATGTTTCTGCATCTCCTCTTGCAGCCATCACACTCTGCTGTTAGGCCACTGAGGTCACTTTTTCCCCCCCTCTTTACTGTTACAGCTGACGACTGGAGTTGTGTCTGGAAGTGGCCACAAGCCTGCCAGAGCTCAAGGAGTGTCTGGATGATGCTTTAAGTCATGTCTTATGGTTTAGTTTTAGGTAGCTCTGAAAGGAGCAGGACTTGGACTCAATGCTCCCTATGGATCCCTTCCAATCTGAGATATTATTATTACACGGTTTTATTATTCTATATAACCCTGCTTCTGTTATACAACCTCTAAAACCATCAACTGACCCCTGTCATCCAGGTCTTATTGTAGGGATGAAGAAATTTTTCTCAGAAGATTTAGCATGAATGATTACACAGAGTGAGAAAAACTGGGCTAGAGAGCAAAAGCAGAACAAAAGAACATAGAGTTTTGGGTGAAAAAGAGTTGAACTTGCTTCATGTTACTGTAGTAGCCATTGGCTGCTGCATGGCAGTACCCAATGAATCAGACTTTTTAATGATGTGGGAGTCAATCTTTTGCAAAGACAAACTTTGGATTCATTTTCTCAGGGTTTTTTGCAGCATGGGGCATGACTTGTTATTTCAAATGATCTGGTTCTCTCAGCTGTATCAATTCCTCCCTAGTGCTCCAATCTTGGCAGCGAGGCACTTGATGTTTATTACTTGGTGCCTGGTACAAACTGTGTGTCCTGAGTGCTGAAACACTCAGAGGGTGCAGCTGGCCTCACACAGGCTGCGGTTAAACTCAGCAGTCAGTGTCAGCAGCTGGAGAACAGTTCATCCAAAAGCTCTCCTAGAGGGTCAGGGACAGGTGATTGGAAGGATGGAGATCAAGGTGCAGGAACTTCTGAGGAGACTTTAAGCCCCCCCAACAGACGAGTGACATCTGACCTGGCTGTTGGGAACAGCTCTCCCTGAGTGAGAGACAGGACTGCACGACCACCATGGGGCCACCAAAACATCTGCAGATCAGTGGAAGCTGAAATTATAGGAACATGCCAACATTTTCATAAATACCCACAGAAAAAACTTCTTCCTGCCTCATACAAAAGGCTGCTCTAAACAATGTAATACTGAAGGTCAGGAGGACAAAGCCATCGGTAAAACCACAGAGGGGATTAACCAAACAGGCCCTCAGGCTCTATTGTTGCTGTTCCCAAAAATACCTTCTGTCCCATGTTGATGGCTAAATCTTATCAGCAGGCTGATTTAAATCCATCCTTTTGGTCAGCCACATTTAAAGCTGTTTTACACATCGAGTTAATTGTGATGTCTCCATCTCTCTATGGTATGTTTCTCAAAAGGATTTTCTACTTATAACTATCCTGTTAGAAGACTCCAAAAGAACACTAAAAAACCCAAAGAGAAACAAACCACAAACTTGATACTCTAAATAATGTGCAAGCACACAAAACAAAAATCAATATCTAGTAAGGACTTGGTTCCATTACAACTGACATGTTCTTTCAAATAAACTATTATTATGACATAATTCTAGGAATATTTGTGCTTCTAACAATCTCTGCCCCCAAAAAGGCTGCACAGCTTTTTCCTTCCTCAATTCTTTCACATAACTTAAGCAAAACAGAAAAGCAATATATCTGCTCAATGAAACTGCAGGGTAAATTCCATTAATTCACCAAAAAGCAAGACACAGACTAGCACATGAAAGCTCTGAAGCATGAAGACATTTCCTGGGACAGACAGCAATGAGAAGAAATTGCAAAGATTCTTGTTAAAATCATTTTTCTTGAACTTAAATCTAGTTGTCACCAATGAACCAAGCCATGAGAATGCTGAAAACTCTTCCCCAGTCCCACCAATTATCTCTGTTCTATTTATAAACTGTGCTTATCTGCGCATTTCTTTTGATGTACAGAAGAGGAAGGGAACTCGAAGAAGCCAGAGATGGTAAGAACCATGGCAAAGCAATGTGGCATTTATTCTGCTATGAATAATATGCAGTGATGAACAGAGACAATGAGTGCCAAAGTGCCACATCTCTGTCAAGAACTGAATTTCCAGCTCCTGGTCACTGTCACATTTTCAGGATGCAATTTTACAAAGAGTTTTGTGTCATACTTGTAAAGAACTTGAAAAAAATCACATGCAGTGTTTTATAGAATGAATTCCCAGCAGTAACTTCACCATTTAACTAAAAACAATGTACAAGATTAAGTCTTCTGCTACTGGAACACGACAACGTCTGAGGCAAACACTCTGAGGATGAAGCAAATTTATAAGTGAGCTTCAAAACCTCTGAAGCTCTCTGGAACCAAAAGCAGAACTGAAACACAAAAGCTGAGGGCCAAGGCATACAAACTAAAGCGAGGTGCAAGCAAAAAAGGTTTGGTACAGGATTTTCATGAAGTTACAGTCTGGTCAACAGAGGCTCAGGAAAGGAAAACCACCCTTTCAATCCGAATTCAAATGAAACAGTTCTGATAAGGAATCCACATGATCTTAAACGTGAGCTAAAAGTGCTACAATATATGTTAGAGGTCACATATGAGGAAAAAGGAGGCAATTAGCTGAAAAGCTGAAAAAATTAAAGCAAAGCAGAGAATGTAGAACTTGGTTTGAGAAGTGACAGCCACACAGTTTTAGAAGCGAAGACAAAGCTCATGTTATCTGATCAAAGGATGAACTGGAACCCATGTGTGAAGTGTTTGATACAGTCAAATACATGAGCAAGGATGTTCACTAAAATCATTTCAGTTCACAGGATATCAGAAGGGTACAAAGAGTGTCAAGAGGGTCAGTTAAGAGCATTTATGAGCAGCTGAGGGACACTACCATGAATCTCTCCAATAACCTGTATTCCCTAATGTCTTTTGCATCCTGCATCCAAAGGCTGGGCACTATGGTAGCTGAAATAACACTGGGTGAAATAATACACAAGGGGACCTTAACATAAAAACAAAGGCCCAAATCAAAATGCACATGTGGAAGAACCTGATATTACTTCCCTTGAGCTGGATTTGGGGGATGCTTGCTGTGCTGTGTGGAAGAAGTGGAATTCAGACTGCCCAGCTACTGCACCCACAGCTTCTGTCATTAACATAATTTAGAGTAAAATTCTTAAATAAGGAACCTTAAATGCATTTTCTGCCTTTTCTCTAAGAGTTACATGGGTCAAAAAGAGATACAGAAAGTAAACTGCAATAAAATCATACTCGCAGCATATTAAAATAATTGATTTTGATGACTACCTCACTGTCCACATTTAATTTTTTCAAAAGTCCAAACAAGTGAAAAATGGAAGACTCAGCACAGTGCTGTCGTTTGAGGTAATACTTGAAGGCAACTATAAACAGATCCACATTAGAGTATTTCCTCTCATCATCTAATTTCACACTGGCTGGAGTCACACACCTGAATGGTGAGTGTGAAGGACACCTGGGCTGATGAGCTGCTGCTGCTGCATGGACTTCACAGATCCAGGGAAGCTCCAGAGGAGGCACTGAGCTCAGCTGGGAGGAAGTGTGGAGGTGACAGGTGCATATTTACATCCTACCCCTCACTGAGAGCAAAATCCTTTCAAACAGCAGGGAAGCAGTTTTGTTTCACTGAAAGCCACAACCCTGATTTGTGAAATGCAAGTGTCAGCCTTTCTGAAGAAACAGTCACAGGGTGAAGAACTGGTTCTGCCTTTCTTGGATACTCCTAAAATGTGGGAGTCTGCCTCTCCCACTGCCCCCAGCATGAAAAATCTGTGTCAGGAACCCCACTCTTGTCCCACTGTTCCATCTTTGGGACAAAAAAGTATTAATTACTCAAGAAAAAAGGGAAAGACAATGAAAACTGCTGTGATGCTCTGTATTACTTTCCAGGTAAGATTCTCCAAGCCCAGTATGTTGAAGAATCTCTACATTCCGGCTCATGATAACAATTTTGCTTTCAAACACACATGGCCAGTCTTCCAAAAATCATGCAACTGGTGTGGTTAACCACTCCTGTAACAAATCACTCCTGTTCCCACCATTCAACAGCTTTGTCCAATCTTCTCTTTATCACTTCTGCTAATAACAAATCCTCTGCATATTTCACAAGTAGTTTGGCCACAGAAATATTCACTTAAATAATCAGCAGTGAGATCTCTCCACTGGTACACATGTATTATTCATTACTACGTAATCTCAACAGCTTGCTCAACATGCCTGGGGCTTCTTTAACTTCCCACCAAAAGGCTGACAGAGGACTTTTTTCCCATTTTTAAGCACTCACAAATTCAGTTTAGTCTATATGCTAAAGCTTTCCTGCTTCCTCTTCCCCCAGCCCCTAAGCATAACAAATCACAGGAAAATCCATCAGGACAAAGTTTGATTAAATGATTACTCAATTCATCACTAGACTATAGTTTCAGTCTGTTGATAGAAATGAATAAACCTGACTATGTTTGCACTCTTCCCTTTCTATGTGAATAAAGGACAAAGCAACCAAAATAAAACTTTGATCTGTTCTCTGCACGGGAATTAAAAATCCCTCATGTATGATAGCAAAACCTCTTCTTTTGCTTCAAGAAGCAGAAATTTAAAATGGGCAAAATCCTTATACAAGTACTTAGAATGTGAGTACCATGACAGGAGAAGGGGAAGAACATAGAGACATGAGAAACTTCAGCCTGTTTGGGACAATCAGTTTGGCACAGGCATTTTTTTTTGAGGAAACATCTTTGAGTGAAAAAAGTCAGTATGACTCACTAAATCTCACTCACCTTGCAGTCAGCAGATGCCTTTTCACTGCTGAACTTTGGAGCTCTCAAATGAAGCTTCAAGCAGGGTAATGAGTGTTGCCAGGCTCAGAACAGCTTATTTCTACTTGCCACTCATTCCTGAAATTGTTTCTTCATGAGGTGAACCCATCATATGAGCTACACTAAAAGAACTCACCAGAATACCTTCCTCAAAGCTCTGCAGTGACTGATTTCTGCTATTGCAAGTGAAACCAGACTGAAAAGCAAGGCTCTTTTTGAGAATGAAAGCCATTTTTTCCTCCTTTCCTTATTTTCACTGTCTTTGTCTTCCCCAGCTAGGACCATGTGAGTGCTGGCCTTCAGCTCAGTGACCTTGCCATTCCAGTGTGCCATGTTATTTCCCCAGGGATAACACACTTTCTTCTAAGCCCTATGGGATGAAGGATTCTGGGCTGCCCCCACCTAAAAAATCTTTTCTTTCCCATCCTTTTTTATCATTGTCCAGTAGCTCAGATAGAAGCCAAAACAGTATTTCCAAATAACTTTGCACATGCTGCCAATCTGTCGTGTCCCAGTGTGGCTGAGCAAGTGTGTGAGGATTGACTCTGCACCTCTAAAATGCATTTAATGTTCTCATACACCAGTCAATGAGCAATACACTCACAAGCACGTACTAAAATTACATTGAAAAAACCCACATGAACTTGATTCAAAAGCAATTGAACAGGTGAACAGCCAAGTGCCAGCTGCGTGAGCTCATGAGAAGAAACATGAAGCATCTTCTCAAAAGCCTAAGTCTGGATCTATTGGCAAATGGATTTACAGGGTTTTTTGCTTTATGAATTTATTTCTAAATTCAAAATAGCTATTTGTGATTAGCCATCAAGAATGCAGGATGCCTTTGAAATAACAGTTATTCTTTTCATTTCACTACAAAAATTGCCAAGAATAATTCCTTACATTTTTTATGATAACCGAGTAATGGAAATATTCTGCTAACCCAAAGCATATTGCACTGGATCTCACTAACTCAATGATTCCAGCAAAGAAGCCTTTCAATGACAGCTCAAAGTCATATGGCCAATCAGGCATGAAAAACAAAGTACTTCTAAAAATCAGAGCCCGTGTTTATGGTCTGTCAATTAACACATGACCGAGTTCTTAAACAGGTGTTAAGAAAACACTCTGATTTGCTTTTAAAAGTAAAAAGACCTCTTGTTGATTATACTAATGTCCTCCAGTATTTGACATACAGGCTTGAACATCTTTTTACCACATATGACAGTTCAGGTCAGGTCCTAAGGAAGCAGGTTGTGAAATTCACATCAGTGACAAAATAACTGGGTCTGTAATACACCTTGAGAACTGCCAGAAATGCATGATCCTTATGAAGAAGCGTGATCTTTTTAAGCATGACTTTTGATGTCGTACAGCACTGCCCCATATGTCCAACCAAATGCCATTTTTAAACCCTGAGGATATATTTAGCACAACATACATCATCCCACTGTCGTCATTTCACTGAACAAAGCAAAAGACAGGATCATGCTAAATGATGCATCCTCGGCTTGTGTCAACAGCACAGCAGTGAAGGGACTGCAATACCAACAAAGGCTAAAATGCAGCCAAGTAAGCTGAAGAAATAGGAAGAAGATGGCATGATAGATATCAATGGATTTGAATTATGAAGTCAAGAATAAAGAATGGAAACATAAAACACGCTGACATACGAACTATATCTGTTCCTGACTAATCTCTGCTTCCCTGCCATTCACAGAAGGCACCATCTGATCTTTCAAGTTCCTGCATGCATGATGAGCTCTTGGCTACAGCCCAGGCTGGTGCAGCCAAATCTTTGCGATTCCACCTGGGCAGGACAGAATGCAAGTTATCACTTCCGACTGGCACCATTTCCTATGCCCAGAGTGACCCTGCATGACAACTCTATGCCTCATTACACCAGCCAAGAAATTAATGTACATCACCAGCCCAGTACAGCTTACTGTCATCTCAGCAGAAGCTTGAATTATTCACCAAAATTCAGAAAAAATGATGAGGGTTTTTTTTTTTTATTTTTAAGAGCAACATGTAGTAAAGAATAAAACATAACTGTTTTGGCAAAAAATCACAGATACCTTTTGTTATTCTGTACTCAATGTCCATCACAACAAATCATTTGCTCATTTCACCTTCCTGTTAAGAAACTGCATTTCTGATGTCTTTGGAGCCTTGTCAATCACTTTGTACTGGTTTGTAAAGGATGAGGCCCCCCTTACCCCAACAAACTTGAGTGCACAATCCTTTACTGCACAAAGGAATATCAAAATGCAAAGCCAAGTAATTCAGCCTGCGCTGAAGGACAGGAGCAAGCAAAACAGCTCTTGGCATGTACCCGAGTTTTAAAGTAGGCTTTAGAATGTGAGTTTTGTTCAGTTTTTAAGTAGGTATAGAAGGTACTTGTATCAGAGAGATATTTCACCATTGGATACTGGTGATCAATCCTAAGGGAATCATTTTGTTCAGCATTTACTCACAACAGTAACCAGGCTTTGTGTTGAGCAATAGAAACAAAAATATCATCTAGTAGAGAACCAGCAGAGTGAATTGGTTTTAAAAACAAGAATTTGAGAAGTAAAGCACAGCCAGGGCCTTGTGCAGGAGTCCTTGATGCACTTCAGCTGTTCACACCAGATAGTCACTATTTCTGACACCTTTTGTTCAGAGCTTGCCTTGAGACACAAAATAACTTGTCCAAGCTGCTAAAAGTCACCAGAGCAAACAGGAGAAATGCCAAAGGACATGTGTGCTCTGCCTCTCCATCCTCTCCTTTACAAGGTCACCTTCACTAAGCAGAAACAATTAAGCACTGGGGTTAATTTGGACCTACAAATAGTTGCTGCCAAACACAAAATCATTAAAGTTGGAAAAGACCTCTAAGATCATTGAGTCCAAACATCAGCCTAACAATTCCAGGTTCACCACTAGACCGTGTCCCTAAGAACCACATCCACACAAACCAAACAAATTCTCCAGATTCTTCTGAAGTTCAATACCATTTAGGGTCCTTTTCTTCCATTTTTTGTAAAACTGGTAGATCTTTAAACAACATTTGAGTCCTTCTCAACTATTTTTAAATTTGGGTTTGGTTACCCAATAGGTTAAAATGTAGTGGGGGTGAACAGAGATAAGCAAAAGCCTCATTGCACAGGCATCAGTCAAAAAATACTAATAAATGCAGGGAATAACAACTGAATTCATAGTACAGGTGTGCAAGAATGGGATTCTGCTCTCAGCTGAGATGATTGCCTAAAGACTTGAAGTTAAGTTAAATCCCTTCTCACATAAATCACTTCAGTCAGAAAACACATGCATCTTTCAAAATATATTTTGGAGGAAGTGGTTAATTTTGTTTTATTCCTTGAATGTCCCAATTAAGACATTTCTACTAAATAAGCAAGGCATTTTCAGTATTGATTTGGGGGATTATCATCAGCATTAGCTAGATGCACAGTTCATCCAGTTCTTTAAATCCAACATTATCAAGGTTAGATTAAAAACAAAATCCATATGTAGACTTTCTTGAATTTTTACTGCAGCAGGGACAGGAAAATGCTTCTATCAGTTCTCCCCAGCCAATGAAAGCTTTAGCTTCATTTACAAAAAAAAAAAAAAAAAAAAAAAAAAAAGCAGCTATTTTCTTAGAATTGTCTAACATAGCAAGCTCATTTTTGGAGCCCAGCTCTGTCCAAAGGACAAGCCAAGCCACTCATCTGCTTCTCTGAGCAAATCTGTTCTCATCACCAAGAGTTTGCTGGTCCATAACAGATTCTTGTGCTGTGTCAATCTGGGAGATCATGGACTCACAGAACCTTAGATTGGTTTGGGTTGGAAGGGACCTTCAAGATCATTGAGTTCCAATCCCCTGCCATGGGCAGGGACACCTTCCACTATCCCAAGTTGCTCCAAACTCTGTCCAACATGGCCTTGAACACTTCCAGGGATGGGGCAGCCACAGCTCCTCTGGGCAGCCTGGTCCAGTGCTAATCACAGCACATCAGATAATTCAAAGAACTTTATGATTTCATAGGACACGTGTCTGCAGTGAAATATCCCCCCTGCTGGCTTTCTGACCTGGTGGTTTCTCTTTGCAAATGCTAGGCCTGCATTTGATTTTTATGAAGATTTAGTACAGTGCCCAACTCTCCCACAGTTTGCTCAGAGTTCTTGAATGTTGAAACTTTTGACATGCATGGGAAATCACCCCTGAGGGACAGGTTACCTACTACATCATGTGCTGTCTGCTGGTATAATTAAACAAAACCTCAGTTTCTTCTTAGGAGGACTTGTCTTGCAGAGTTTTCTGGGCAGTGGAGTCCCCAGGGCTCCCACACCTGCTCATTCTCTGCCTACACCTCTGATATACCTCGGGGGACTTTGAACTCTGCTCTTCTTGCAAGTGAGAGAAAACCCCAATCACCAAAACAACTTCATATGGATACAGAAAAAAAAAACAGAGTGTGAAGATAAATTAGTCCAGGTTCTCACCCATTAAGAGAGATCACTGAGCACTGCCGAAAGTGCCCAAGTCCCAGCACACCTGTGGTTCACATCAAAGTCTCCCATCTCAATTCACACTTCTCATCATCTTGACAATCTCTTTGCAGCCTCTTCAAGGCTTCAGGGGTGAAATATCCAAACTTCAGTTGGAAGATCTACAGAGCAAACAGGGGATGGAAGCAGGGCAAAGCAAGGAAATCTCTAACAGAAGACAAGTGGGAATGAGAGGATAGTCAATTTAGAGACAGGCAACACTCTGTACTAGGTACACTGTCAGAAAACCCACCAGTGATAGCAGCAATTGCCAAATATACTGATTATTTCTGCCACCAAGCAGCACAAATAACAAATGACTGAAAACTAAAGTACAGAATCTAAGCACAGGAATCATCTTCTGGTCATGACTGCCAGTTCCTTCAGATAACAAGGGCTGAAAAATTCAGGACATGAGAATAATTTTTAGGGAGTCAGACTGATGCCTGGGGCTTCAGATACAGAATATATTCAGAGCAGGAAGGGTGGAAGGGCAGAGTACAGCTGACAGTCTAAGGCACACAATTTTTTCCTGTAGCACGAATATTTAGATCTGCTACCCAGAATGCCCAGACACAGAAAAACATTCTTTATTAAGTGTGGCTTGATTTACTCTGAATCCAAGTACATTTTCTCTTGTTACACTATAAAATTGAATACTAAGAATACAACAGCACTGCAAGACAAAAGCACAAGTACTGCATGTACCACTTACCTTGTGTACATGCATTGCCTGTGTGTGTCAAGATGACATCTACTTTTTCATCTCATACTGGGAAATATGAAATATTTAAAGCATGGTCAACCCTTTCATCCCAACTACAGCAAAGTGAGATGTCCCATGAAATGGACTTTCTCATCCTCCTATCAGTTCTTTTATTATCCCTTTGCTGAAGAAGCCCCCAAGTCATTAACATCCTTTCTAAAGCACCCAGTCCTGTTTGGAGAATTTCCAGGAGGCAGGGTAGCATTTTATAAACATGGGACACCACTGCTTTGAGAGTAATGTGCTCAAACACTTCACCTGTGTTTGGACAACAGTCTCTTATTTAATCACAGTAATTCAGAGCTGCTCATGCCACAGCAGCATGAAACTTATCAAACCACTGATCCCTATTTTTAACTGTGACAGTATGCTTAGCATGAAGACATCTCGGGAGGTTTAGGTTGGATATTAGGAGAAGGTTCTTCACCCAGAGGATGTTTGAGCATTGAACAGGCTCCCCAGGGCAGTGGTCACAGTACAAAGACTGACAGAGCTCAAGAAGCATTTGGACAATGCTCTTGGGCACATGGCCTGACTCTTGGGCTGTCCTGTGCAGGGCCAGGAGTTGAACTCAATGATCCTTGTGGGTCCCTTCCAAGTCAGGATATTCCATGATCCCACACATACCAGTCTTCTTGCTTCATTCTATATTTATCTGCTAGTCAGATTATGCTGACTTCCAAGTCTTGTTCCATGCCTCTCTTGCAGATCTGAAGAGGTACAAAAAGCACTTCAGAAGCCATTTTTTTCCCCAACAGAACAATTTGTCCTCTTGCCCCTGCAGATATACATGCCATCAGATAAAGACTCCTCTTTACCATCTTCTCAGGCATTGACAAAGAAATTAATGCCAATTAATTAAATTAATTAATTAAAATTCTTACATTTTATACAAACTTTTACTGGAAACAGGTTCTGAAGCACTTTAAACACTTCAAACTGATTGCATAAACTATAAAACAAATTCTGTCCTTCCCTTCATACGTAAAAGTTTTGCTTCTATAATAAGAGCCAGGGCATAAACCATGGTGACATGATGAATTTCAAGGCTTGGATGCAACATGTAGAGGATAGTTAGAGGTCTATGCAGAAAAGACACCCTCATTTTCTCTTGGGAGCTCCCCTGTGTCCACAGGGGAGTTAAAACAAAGCCTGCTTACTTCATTCAGTCATTGCTGAATCGTGGAACACATGAAGAGGTCCCTGGATAAATTGTGAGGAGAAAGTCCCACTCCTCTGGATATTTAGGGACCTTTTAACTGTCTTGTTTTGGGTTCCTGACTTTAATATGTAAAAAAAAAAAAAAAAAAAAATCACAATTTTTAAAATAAAATTCAAATGAAAAATGAAAAGGCTTTGGTTTAATTTTTAAGCATAAGATAAATTGCCTGATAGTCTGAAGTCCTGAGCATCCAGCAGGTCCCAAAATACTGCTTGGCACTCTAATGACCATAATTTCTACATGAATTCAGGAACAGAACTGCAAGGGGTGGGCTTTGGGTGAGTTTTTTTCAAATCCCTGGGCAACTTTATTGTACAAAAGATTTTACCATTTGTAATTCAGCACTACAATATTGGTAAAATTGCTTTACATTAATCTATTTGTAAACCTAAAAAATCCAATGCTACAGTAGAGTCCTAGTCCTTATGATTAACACACAAAGTGTAGTATTTCTGAAATTTAAAGTTAGTTTGGGGCTGCCTTCCATACTTGAAAATCATTCAGGAAAACCAAAAAACATAATAAGATCAATATTTCAACTCAAAAAACCCCAACCCAAACCATAGCAAACACTAAACCAGAAATAAAATGCACATGATTACCAAAAAACATTGAACAGCCCATAGAAATGGGGGCTCCAGGGGATGTTGCCATATACAAATTGCCTTATTTAGGATTAGTTGATGCACAAAAATGACTGAAAACTTGCTTGAAGAAAGGCTATTTTAAATGGATTTAACTATTAACTATTTGTGCAAACACTGCATTTTGAAAAGCACCAGCTTGTGTAGGAGCATACATGAGCAATATGGCAATTTTACAGTTGGACTCAGTGATCTTAAGGGTCTTTTCTAACCTAAATCATTCCATGATTGGTGGTGTGCATCTGTGGTGCTTCTCCTCAGCTGGCAAAGATACAGGATCAAAACACTCCTTGGCATCACCACTTTTGGAAATGACACCAAAGCACAGCAAAGACACAGACAAACTCCTAATTAGCTCTGTGTTACTGTCCTATTAACAAAGGTGATAAACCCCAACAGAGGAGAAAGAAGCTGTTTCATGCAGGCAGATATGAAACCTCTTTGGCTCCTTACCTGGCACCTTGGGTCTCTGAGCTTGTCCCACATTTAAGACACTAATTTCATGATTCTGTAGAGAGCACTGAGGATCGTTTTTAAGAAGTACCAACAAGCTGTACTCAGTCCTTAATTTCTGGCACTGATGTGAAGGCTCCATTTGGTGATGCATCTGCAGTGCCGGGGAGGTGTTTGAAAGGTGGGAGAGCGGGTGCTTTCCCTCCTCCAGCATATGCTGTGATTATTTGGTGATTTCAATACACATTCCAAACACCAGCTGTGGTCAACGGGACCTTCTGTTTCTGTGGTGTGTTGTGTTTCTGTGTGAATTGCTGCAGCTCAGGAAAAATCACAGAATGGTTTGGGTTCAGAAAGGATCTTAAAGATTATCGAGTTCCACCCCCCGAGCCATGGGCAGGGACACCTTCCACTATCCCAGGTTGCTCCAAGCCCCATCCAACCTGGCCTTGAACACTTCCAGTGATGGGGCAGCCACAGCTTCTCTGGGCAATCTGTGCCAGGGCCTCAGCACCCTCTGGGTAAAGATTTTCTCCTTAACATCTGATCTAAATCTCTCCTCTTTTAGTTTCCCCTTTCTCCTGTCACTCCATCCCTTGTCCAAAGTCCCTCTCAAGTTCTCCTGTAGCCCCTTTAGACACTGGAAGGGCCTCCAAGGCCTCCCTGGAGCCTTCTCTTCTCAAAGCTGAACAACTCCAACTCTCTCAGCTTGAATCCATAGTGGAGATTCTCTCCAGCCCCCTGATCATCTTTGTGGCCCGTGCCACAAAATGCAGCTCATTTCTGTGGAGGAACATCGCTGATGGGTGGAATTCATGTTCAGACACACAGATTCTTGCAAAGCATGTATTTTTTGTCATCCACTGCACCTTATGGAACTATTGGGTGTAAAACATACAGATACTTCTTCCTAACATTAAGTATTCTATATGGTCTGCCTAGGCTAATTACCAGCGAACAGCATAGCAGCCATATCCTAGAAAAAAATAGGTTAACTTTTAAAAATTAGGCCAACTCTGCTTTACATGCTTTTGCTTCACTTAATAGGCAAAATAAAGCTTATATTTTTCTCTTTTTTTCCCTGGAAATTCTGGTAGAAACTTTATTCTGTTTCCTTTTGTATGAAATACTGTAGATAAATAGCCTGAGAACAAATAAAAAGAAAAGAAATAATTTATCCTGTGATCCTGGATTCTGCTGACACCAAACTTTTTCTAAGAATATGCATTTCCTACTCACAGTACTGTTAATTCCTGCAGCACTCTCATGTTTTGTTCATTAACTTCCTTTTAGCACTACTGTAGAGTCGGAAAGAAAAATGCAAATGGAGCAGAAAACAGAGCAGGGACTACAGAAGTTTGCTAGTTTAACATGAAGCTCCAGGAGCAATAGCATTTTCAAATAAATGCAACACAAAATCCTCCCACACTGCAGTGTAGTAATCAGTTTGTTTGCCCAGAGAACTTCTAAAGCTCTCATAAGGGAAGAAAAAAGTAAGACAGACACCTCAGCAATATCGGGAGATAGAAATCCTTAGCAAAAATTCCCTACAGCAAACTGTGTCATTTCATTGGAATCTTTCTTTTTTTGCCTACAAATTCATTTAAAAACAATAATTAGCATTTCTCTCCTTAGTTCAGTAACACTGTCCCTTTTGCATGATTTTTCATGCAGGGAATGCTCAAAATAAAGTACCGATGTTGGGATTTTTGTTGCAAATGTGTACACAAAAGGAAGATTTTCTGGGAAAAACTGGAAAGCTGTAAGAGCTTGGAATGCTCCAATAGTACCTTATTTCAGAAGCAATCCACCCAATCTCATCCCCAATGCATGAACTGCACAGTAAAACTGTGAATAAGACAACACTTCTATGCATGTGCCTACAAACTCAGCCATTTTTACAGAATAAATGAGAACATGGACACATTTGACAGGAGGGAGAAGAGTTTACAGACATACAGAAACAAATTACAAATAAAGCCATGAAGGGTGAAAACACCACCTCTGAGACTAGAACCTGTGCCCTGTTTGCCTTAAATAAAACTCCCTGCAAAGATATAAATTCTACAAGTTTAAAATAAATAGCTCCCCTGAAAGAGAAATCCTTAATAAAGACAGATGCTCTGCAGATGCACCAGTGCCTGTTCATTTTTCTTCCTTCTAATTAAAAGACCATTCTAACTCCTGCTTGAGTTTTCTCCCATCCCAGTGCAGTGTATTGCAGAGGGCTGCAATAACACGACTTCGCACATGCATCCTAACAGAATTTCACATCCACCCAACAGCAACTTTGCCTCACATTCCAATTTACTCCATAATGGATTACATGGCAGAGATTCATTCAGCTGATTTCCATAATGACAACAGTAGCTGAAAAGAAGTACTTTCCTACTAAATGGAAATGTGACATCAATATTAAGGTAAACATTTGAGCCTGTTGAATACTTTATTGGCAGCCACACTATTTTAGTTTCAAAATAAATTTTCCCCAATAGCAGCTTTTATTTCATCTCAAATCCATCAGCTCTTCTGGCTGCTAATTCCCAGAGCTGCCCCTTCAAGTTTTTAATCCTATCTTCCTAGTGTGAAAGTGCTGCAGACCAGCACTTTTAAACACAATGAAGCAACAGTTTTTGAAAGTTATATAAATCGTGTGAAAGACTATCCTATTAATTCCCTTTCTTATTACCAATTTTTGTCTTTTATTTACAGGGCTTGGGGACTTGAAAATTAAGTTACTCTGAGGGAAGGAAGAACTTCAATTTCACTGGGACCTCCCCTCTGGCTCTTGACATTTTCAGAAACCTGTTGGACAATACCATTCGGGTCAGCCCAGACATGGAAATTATGCTAAGCCTAAACCAGATCAATTTTAGTTTGTAGCTCTCAGATAACGACTGTGCTCAAGGCATTTTACAGAGACACCAGAAAAACAAGATATCTACCTTCAGAGTATCAGACTGGTAGTACTAAGAAAACCCTGGCTGGAAAACAGGATGGTACACTGATTATAGAGCACCAGAGGGTAGAGAGGCAACTGATTGTTTTATTCTGCTCACAAGGACCAAAGTCTTTGTGCCAGGTAGGAAAGAAATTATCCTGTGAGCTGTAAATAGACAATTTTCCTGGTTTAGATGCAAACATCTGCAAGTAACAAACAGAGAGGAACTGAAAACAGATATTTATTACATAATTACCAGAGTGCAAGCCTAGTGTTTTACGGAACTATTGTTTTTTAAACATTAATTCTCCAAGGAGGGAAAGGATCAAGATGATACTACATGCCACTAATAAGCCACTGCTGAAATGTTTTATTTATTGTCTCTGAGTTAGGAGGACTGATCTAAGTATCTGGAAGTTATGAATATTAAAGATAAGCTAAAAAACTTGTCTCTAAGGCAGCAAGTTCTTGCTGATAATGCAACCTTTGGCACCACTCTAATCTGGGCCATAAAATTCCACCAGCCATCTGGATCAGGATCTCCCTAGACCAGCTTCCTTTTCCCCCTAGCGGTGCAGTGACAGATGGAAACACTCTCAGGAAAGATTTGCATCTCTCCAAGCCCCCTTAAAGGAGATGTCACACATGAAAACTGTGCTTGCCTACTCCAGATAAGAAACTGCTTTTTCTGCAACAGATGATCTAACGAATATCAACATCTGCATGGTCAACTCACACCACCAAATGACCTCCACCAGCTCACCCAACCTCTTGGATCCCCATTTCAGACAGCATCCCCATCCCATCCATCTCCCCGAGCTCAAACATTGATGGCATTCGGTGCCACCTAGATACTTCTGGAATTTCACAGGCTCAAAAGTTTCTCGCCTGCATCCCATCCAAAAATAAGCCTTCAAAGATATAAGTACCCTTGAGCTGTGCTCAATTCCTCCTTGTCACACATTTGGTTTGCTCAGAGAATTAATTGGCTTTGTGGAGCATGAAGAAACAGAAATGGCAATATGTACCTCAATTAGACTCTATTTTTAAAATAATTTTTAAACTTCATAAATTATGAGACTTTAAGAACTTTAACAAGTTTGCTTGATTCACTTTGATCAAACAAGGTTAGGGACTCATTATACCGTACATGCAGCTGTTTAACAATATTAAAATACACCATCGAGTCAATCTTTCTCTAAGTGACTTGCATTGCACAGCAAGCAGACCTAAAAAGCCCTGTCATTTGCAACTGGCAATCATCATTCTGGTAGCACTTTCTTAATTCCACTGGTGTTTAAATTCATGAGCCAAAACTCATCATAAATTGTCTTTTATGGCTGTCAAGAACAATGATGTATATTCTCTTATGTAGCCTTTTGTGACTTATTGGGATCCTCTGAGTGTTGGAGAAGTGTTTGCTTCACTGAACAGTAGATTGAGACTCACCTATTTTTGTGTTGGAAAGACACAGCATATAAAGTAACAACCTTAGAGCCTGCAGTCAGAACCCACTGGCTCTTTATAAGCAGACTTACATCAGCTCTTAACTATTTTTATAGAAATTCTAATTATTAGAAATTTTTAGCATGGCAAAAATAGAGGGTGAATGCTCCAACTCTGAAAGAAAATGCCACCTTCTGCCAGAAAATTGAGGCTGTTTTGCCATGCTCTGCCACTGCCTAAGGGGAATATAAATGGACTGAGGAGGAAACACATGATGTGTCACTGATAAAATAATCTGGCATTACAAAAGGACCGGTAGCTACGGCTCCACCAAGAGATCAATAAATGTGCAAATAGCAGCCTCGTTAGAAATCATTGCTTTCCCTCCAATATGTGGTGACAAACTCTGTGACAGCATTTACTTCATGCTATCAGCTTCATTAAATAAAGCAGCCTGTCCTCATTCACCCACAAGGCCAACTCCAGAAGTCTATGGAAAATATTGATTTTTCTTGACTATGTTCAGGTCAACAATGCAATGCAATAAAACAGCTTAAGACAACTATTCCCTTTCCAGCTTGTAATTAGAGACTTGAAACCCTGTTTCTAGGTCTTGGTCTGGGATCTGTTGTCAATTCACTTTGACCTTAGGCAAGCAAATTTCAACACTGGGGAACTTGATGCTTGCTGCAAAACGAGCACAGTTAACTCCTCTCCGAAGGCTGGTTTGCTGGCTTTGAGACTTCTTGTTCTTTTAAGTTTTAGTGATGGGACAAAATCCATTTCAGTTTGAGTTTGTTAGATAAAATACATCCTCAAGTGAAATCATTACATGTGAATGATTATGCACCTGCAGATCCATGCCAGGAGCTGAGTCTCCCTGTTTGTCCAGGAAGAGGAACAGGCTCTCTAGGGCATGATTCCCAGAAACACCCTGCACCATCAGTGGAAGGAGTTTTTCCCACATTGCCACTCCTGGGAGGAACCACATATTTTCTTGAAAAGGACGAAGTTTTGAACAGCAAAGAGACACCATTAAGAAAGTTAAATCCAGAAAACAAGAAACAGCAATTTCAATTTCTAGTTTTAGACAAGACACAGAACCTTTTCCCTGCTACTGCAAGGACCAAAATCGGCCTTTTCCTGCTATCTACTATATATATTTATCCTCTGTAAATTGAGCAAAGGATGGAGCCCTGAGGAACCAGCAGAGATATCAAAGCTCATCTTGCCAGCCCTTCCATACAGCTTAGAACCATCCTTAGGGAATGGACACAGAACTCCATTTTTTTTTTTTTTCTTGTTGGATTATCTGATCCTTCTTTGATTATTTTTATCATTAACAGTGAGCATGTATAAACACTTTTTCTTCACTCCATACAGCAGCTCATAGCTGGGGTAGGTGCACCCCATGACAGCTACAAGAAAAACCCTTGATTCACACTCCACACATACAGAAAGAAAAAAAATCTTCAGGTTTTGAAAGATATTAATATGGGAACAGTTCATTGTTTTAAGAGAAGAAGTAGAAAAAAATTGCTGGTCTCTTCAGCAGTGTTATTTAGTCTTTTATTGCACTGCAAATTTAGACAGTGACCTATGAGGAATTCCTGTATGTTTCCAAAATTTCTGCATCCTAAAGTTGTGCTCAGACCAATCTTGACCATGGAATCAAGGGTTCCTGTCTCTCCAGACTAGGACCAAGCAAACATTAGTAATCCACATTATAAATTCAACCTGTTTCACTCTTTTTACTCATGCTGTCCGCTTCAATTTTTTGGACAAGAACCTGAGTTTTGTGGCATTTCTGTTATAACCTCTTTCTAGTTTAAGAGCTGAATATTGAAGGCTGTTATGAATATCAAGCATCCTTAACTACCTTGCACATAAAAGATACACAAATTCATCCAAAGTCCTTGAGATATTTGGAGTTTGAGGCTCAGCTTTGAACCAAGGAGAGCTATCATCTTGTTCCCTGTTTCTGAGAGTACAGCCCGTGACAGCAGTGAGCTGACTGCTCTTGCTTAACTCTGTGATTTCAAGGTGATTTACTTTTTTTGGGCACTGCACACCCACCTGCTGAGAGTTAAACAAAATTTCCATCTTACTTTACTGTTTGGGCAATCACATAGCTCTCAAAGGAACTATGGTTTATATGTACCAAAAATATCCAGCCTATCACATGAAAGTAAATCTTGCTCCCTCTCTTCCTTACAGAAAACAGAGTAATAAAGGGAAAGTTTTTGAGTCCTCATGTTGGTGCAAACTCTATGTACTTTTTCAGTTTTGGCTTAATATTTTCCCAGCAGCTGCATCCCAAAAATTGTGCGCATGAGCTACACAGAGTCTCAAAAATATTTTGAAGACAAAAATGCTATTTAGTAGTGAAGTATCAAAAACACAGGAATTTAAATCTTTAGATCTGATTTTTGATAGATAGGATACAAGATGCACATTCAGGTTGTTAAACTGCCTCTTCAGGATATATTTATAGGATTTGTATGAGCGAAGAGAGTTCCACAGAGGCAGGGAGCTTGATTCCCATGGAAAAACACCTGCTCCTCAGGCCAGCAGAGCAAGGCACTTACTTGGGGCCTTACGAAACGTCCTGGTCAACACTGGGCTGACACTGCCTCATTTCATACCTCAGGTCAATGCCACCATCCAAAAAGTGTAAAGAATCCAATATCAGACATATATAATACAATCATAGAGTGGTTTGGATTGGAAATAACCTTAAAGATCATTGAGTTCCACCCCCTTGCCATAGGCAGGGACGCCTTCCCCTAGCCTGGGTTGCTCAGAGCCCCATCCCGCCTGGCCTTGGACACTTCCAGGGATGGGGCAGCCACAGCTTCTCTGGGCAGCCTGTGCCAGGGCCTCACCACCTTCACAGGGAATAATTTCTTCCTAATATCCAATCTAAACCTTCCCTCTGTCATTCAAACCCATTCTCCCTTCACACACTTGTCCAAAGTCCCTCTCCAGCTCTCTTGGAGCTTCTTTAGGCACTGGAAGAGGCTCTAAGGTCTCCCCAGAGCCTTCTCATCCCCAGGATGGAAATTCCCAACTCTCTCAGCCTTTCTGAGCCCCAAAGGCAGCTTTAATCTTCTTGCCCAGCCTGGCCACAGTGGTGTCATACCATGGGCTGATTCACCTCTCCTAGGAAGATTCAATCACAGCACCAGCAAGAGCACACAGACAAGAACTCCTTTTCCATCTCCAAACCACAAGTGCTTTCTGAGTGTGGCTTTTTGTACCATTGAAATAGCTCTGAGTGATCCACCAGAGCTGTTTTTTTCTCCAGCAGTGAGAAGGCACAGTTTGGAAACACAACATCCCATTGTAAAGGAAGGGCCTTTTGGTTCCTCACCCAACAGGTACCTGACAGCCCCCTGCTGTGCAAAATCTTTATGTCCTGGTGCAAACAAGAACATTTCAACTTACAAAGGATGTGAGATTTAAAATATAGGACTAACAAAAAGAACTTTTTTTTTTTACAAGAAGCAGCTCCCAAAACTGTCCACAACAGCAAATGGCCACAAGCAAAAAGAAAGCAGAGAGATAAATAAAACTACATCACCTAATGAAAGAGCAGCTCCTAAATCTCTCCTTTTTGGGCGCTTTCACCATAACTTGTTGCCACGAGCACACTAAGCCCAGAACATTGTTTTCATATTGATATGGAAAACCCCTGCATAAAGCACTACTCGTAATGACAATGTACCCAGCTTATTAAAACTGTTCCTTTATTTAGCTTTATGAAATTGCAGGAAAATCAAGAGGTCTTGAATACAAACACAGTTCAAATGCACTACACTGCAAGCAGGAGAAGTGCAGAAGGAAAAACATAAACATGCTGAAACATGAACATGAACAAGCTGAACATTTTTTTTAAAGCCATCAGGATTTGAAACTGATTACAAAAAAAAGGCTAGTATTTGATGAAATCTGAAATCAAAAGTAGAAGCCATTGTAGAAAAGGCTGGTATATAGAATCTCTTCATTTTTCACCTGCAAAAAGCAATAGGGTTTTGTGAATGTCCCCTGGCTCACAGCTCTGGACGGATTTTTATCAACATCTTGGTTTGTTGTGTGTTATCAAACCTAGTGATGTTAAATGGATGTATGAAAGCCATGAATTCTGCTAAATGGGGTGCAAAAACAGACATGAAAAATGAGGAAAATAAGAATGTGTGATGGTTCAGCTCAGGTCCTTCCTGTCAAGGCAAAGTATCAGCTAAATATAATAAAAATAGCAGCCTTAATTACAACAGTCATCTTCAAATATCACACAGCTTGACAAAGCCAGCTAAGGGACAATCAGGGGTGTCAGCACCAGAGCTGGAAGCAAATCCTTCCACCAGGCTGCTGCACCAGGCTGGGCTTACAGGCTGCAGGGAGAGTTCAGGCCTGGGACTCACAGGGGAGCTGGCACCACTCCTGCAATCGCCTGCCAGGAGTTTGGAACTTGATGGGGGACTTGGTCACCCCAGCACCTCCAAATCAGCTGGAGCCCCCCCCTACAAGCCTATTAAAAATAATAAGAATAAGAATAAGAATAAGAATAAGAATATTTTTTTTTCAACTTTAAATATGGTCCTATTTATGCTGAGGGAAATGCAAATAACAACTCACTGACTTTTAGGAAATAAAAAAAAGTAAGTGTTAACATGCAAACACAACTAAGACTATTAAATGCTTCAAGATCTTCTGTATTGTCATTTGTCACTCAAATGCAAGCTGTCAGAGATGTGGCTGTGCTTGCTTTCAGCAAAGCTTAAGCCATTATTTGAAGGAACTTTTAAAACACAATCTTTGGAAAATCTCTCAGGTTGTTAAACTCCAACCTGATGAGGCTTAGGAGTTCTTTGTTTTCCTGCTCTCCCATTTATCCTTAGATACTTTCCTGTACCTCAGCGTGTGGTTTCTGAAGAAAAGGTAAAAATGAAAACTTTCCATTTATCCTTTTACTTTCTGCTGGACCTGAAACATAACTTCCCCATTTAAAAATTAGATGTTAAATTTGTAAAGCTTACTACACATTCCTGCTTCCACTGCTAATTAAGAGCTTAAAATAAAGACATTCATGTTCTGCAACTCTGCTGGAACACAATTATAGAAAAAAAAATGCTGGAGAAAAGTCAAAGTTACTGAGACAGGCTGTTACTAAAATGCAAAACCAAGCAGGAGACCAACCAGCAGTGTCAACTTGTCTATGAAGAAAATACCTACAGGGCAACTGAAGCTTAGGAGATATTTTGGGAACCAAAAAGAGGATATCTGCTGGAAGGAGAGTAAAAAATAATTGGAAATTGGTAGTAAAATGAGTCAAAGCAAAGGAACAGCTCTTAACAGCATTACATCCTTGTACTTTATTTTAGTCCTACTGTACATAACAGCTACAAAAGGCAGATGAATATTTATAAGCAAACTGGAAAAGCAGCAGTTTTGCTGTGCCTTTTCCATTTACAATCATCACAGTTCAAGAAGTGGCTCAAGGATGGAAGAAGTTTCATGAAAAGACCTAAAATCTTGAAAAAGAGGAACGAAATCAATGTGGTCATCCTACTGGACGATGTCAAACCCAACAACTTTCAGGCTGATAGTTCTGCCACATATTATTTATGTGCATAAAGGTAAAAGCTATGTCCTTTTCTGTATGCAGCAATCTCAGAAACACGGTAACAGTCACCGACTTTGGGACAGGGTGTTACACCCAAGGATTTAAGGATGATCAAAGATCAAAGAGAGCATCTGGCAGTCTAGGACTCAGCTGAAATGAGATGGTGCCTCAGACAGGGGGAAAAGCTACTGATACTTAGCTGCATCCATCCACTGAGGGCTCAAATTCCAATTTTTCAGCTAGTAGAACAATAACCAGAGGGACAGATGTTACCAACAAGGGGAATTTAAAATTTAGCAGCATGCTTTGAATAGTATGACTAAGAAGCAAATCTATTTCTGAATGTTAATATACAACACATGGTCAAGTTGTGGAAACAATTCTTAAATCCCAATGTTCTTCCTCTTTCCTAAATGACCTTTTTTAATTTCCCCTGTTAAAAGAATCCTCCCTGAGGCCTTGTGTCCTATGTCATTTCCCTCATCTTTTCCCTAATTCCTTGACAGACACTTTTCCTGGTAAAATCTGTTATTTCTAGGAAAGAATGAGGACAGAAAAGAGGGATACAGTGATGAGGTCTAACACAGTGAAGCACAGTCCCCACTCTGTGGCTGAGGCAGCCACTGCCAAAGAGTGAAGGAGCAGAACTCAAGTGCTGCTCACTGTGGTGGAAAGTTTTGCTTTGTGCTTTATTGCCTCTTCTCAAGCAATGCAAGCAAAGCTCTCAGAACACCACTGATGTGGAGCTTCATTTACCCAGCACTGCTGGGTGTCCTTCTGGAGCCTCTTGGTTTTAAAGGAGCTGAAGAAAATGAAGGAACTCAGAGTTAGGCTTGATAGGGCCTTAAAGGACCAATTTCATTCTAGTTTCTGCAGCTCCCACCTGACAGTGGGAAAGGAGAATTAAATGGAAACAGATTTCTCCATTTCTTGAAGCTCAAGTCAGAACCAAGTGTAACTCAGGAATCTTTTTAATCACACACAATATTACATCTGCTACAGAAGTGACCTGGGAGGAGTCTACTCCAACCTCCCATGTTATATAGAAGAACTGCTGTCCTTTGGAACGTTCAAGCCACAAGCCTACCAAAACGTTATGATTGAGAGCTCCAGCATTTTTCATAGAATGACAAAACAGTTTGGGTTGGAAGGGATCTTCAAGATCATCTTGTTTCAACCCCCTGCCATGGGCAGGGACACCTTCCTCTATCCCAGACTGCTTCCAGCCCAGTCAGCCCTGGCCTTGAACTCTTCCACGGATGGGGCAGCCACAGCTTCTCTGGGCACTTTTCAGTTTACTCCATAGGTTTGAAAATCAATTACCCCTCTTCCAAACATCTGAATTGTGAGGAATAGGTAATCTCTAAGCACAGTGAAAAGACAAGTGTTTATTTTGGTAATTGATGCTCTACACAAGAGTTGGGCAAAAGAAACCCTCCAAGATCAAGATCAGTGTTTCAATATAGACTTTTATTTTTTCAGTTTTACCTGATTTGAATGCTCAAGTGCAGCAGGGCAAAGGATGTTGTTGGGTTGCCTGTACAGGCAAAGTTTCTGGAAAGCTGTAAGACAACACTGGGCCACTTTAACACAAGTTCAAAGACAGATTTTTGTTATTGTCTCTGAAAGTATTCCAGCATGTACCCAGATACAAAAATAATTTGCTGTTCAGCTTCTTACATAAGCTGATTAATAACAGCTAAATTATTTCTAAATATTCCATTAAAATTCTCCATTGTCTTTCAAGACAGTTTTTTTTTTTAATGTCTGAGCATTATTAAATGTCTCAGCACCTGCTTTTTCCTTTGGATTTTTAGATTTAAAAGCAAGCTTCTGGTAATGTTTCATTTACATGTCAAACAGTTCTATGTGTTGTTCTATAATTAAGCAAAATTTAATACTGGGTAATTAAAGTATTAGGTTGCTAAAGATTTAGCTTCTCCAATATCGTATTTTCCAATAAATTGAAATCCTAAATAAAATTTTAACTGAGGAGCAAGCAGCAAAGAAAACCAATTTTCACTCAGCACTTACTTCTTCAAAGTTTTGCTAAAACACTGCCAATCTAATTCTGAGGCTGATATACTTCCAGTATAAACACTGCATCCTCTCTTACTGCTTTCAGATGTTAAAAAAATATAATGATTAAAAAACCAACCACTGAAGCTGAGGTGCAACACAGGCCCTTGATAAATCAATGGTTTCTGGTATTCTGCCTCCATCCTTTTGTCAATTGCAATCACTCAATCACATGTAAAAACACCAAATCCTGCCTGAAGACAGATGCATGTTTTACATTTTACCTATTTTCACAAACTTTTGCTTCTAGTAGGAAGATAAAAAGGGAAACACTGGGGAAAAAAATGAAATCAGTCAGTATTCAACACGTTTGTGTACGGGAGAAGCTGTTGTTTTACATGGTTTTATTTGAAGTGCTGTTTCTCAATTGTGCTGATGGAATCAATAGCAAAATCTCAAAATTGTGATAGATCTTTAAACAAGTCAGTAGTTACAGGGTTTTTATATTTTTTTCTTCTATGCTTAAAAAATAAGACTAAGGAATACTTTAAATCAAATCAAATACACTATTATGAAAGTAACCTTAAATTTGAGAATGAGCTACTGAACACACAGGAAGTTGTGAAAGATTGTATTGTTTATTAAAAAGGATGCCTTTAAAACAATATATGTAATCAAATATACTTATATGTATTGCCAATCAAATATACTCATGATATGTATTGCCAAGTATTGCTTCCTTTAAAACAATATATATATATATATATATAATCAAATATACTCAGGATATGTATTGCTAAGTATCGCTTCTGCAACTACTGTATTGCTGTACAGATGCTTGCATAACAGGAGAGTGTGGCATGCCAAACACTGTGTGTTCAGCTCTTTTTCCATATAAGAACAAAAAAAAGATGATATGCCAGATATTGTGTCTTCTTCTTCTAAAAATGGACAAGGAACAAAAGGTCGAACAGAGGACAGAAGAGGAAGACTACTTCCTTCATCCTCAACGACCACCGGAAGGCAGAAGAAGACCCCCTAGCAACAAGTGGCACATGCGCAGAGTGGTTCAAAGCAATCCACGAAGACGGAAGTAAAATCATATAAATAGGGGGGCCAGCTAGAAATACTGACGTGACAGTGGAGGAGCGCAGACTCCCGGTCACCCAGCGCTGTAAATTTGCTCACTTTCTACTTGCTACAATTAATAAACCATAAATTGTTGCTAATTGGCGAAGTCTTAATTTATGACAAAGTCAAGGAAGTCATTCTGGTTATTAAAAAAATAAAGTATTAAAAGGAATAATCATGTTATCTTCTGCACCATCCTAGAATAATACTCCATCAGCAGTAAATAAAGAGGAAACAGAAATTTTCAGCCTTCTGCTTACACAGCTTTAGTTAGCCACAGAAATCAAGGTGTGGGCTGAATTTCACTGAATCAGTAAATTTACACTGACATAAAACTGCAATGAGACAGAGCTGAATGGGAACTATATTCCTGCAGGCTCAGCTATTTCACCTTCTCTAATAATACCTGTAGACGACTGAGCTGTTGACATATTGTTTCTCACTAGTAAGAAATGCTGACGATAAGTGTAAATGTGTGTATATACATTGAGATGATTAAAATTTTAATTACTTCCACCTATACCACTTCCTTACATTTCTCTTACATTAGGACATCTCTCTTGCAATTCTTTAAATTTTTTTTTAAAGCTCATTTTTCATTCAGGTTGCACCTCTTCTCAAAGTTCTTTTGTTGTTTGCCAAGGCAGATCTCAAATATGAATATTGTCAGGGCTTGGGTCCACCAAGTTAGATAACTTTTTATATTCGTATGATACACACAGGGCTAAGAGATGATCCATTCTTGGCAGCACACTCACTGTATCACACACTAACACAGCATCAGAATATGGAATATCAACAACCTTGACTGTAGTTTTTCATTGTTATTCACTACATGTGCAGGGAATCCATTTGTTTCAGATTCTCTATGAATGCAACTCAGTATGTTGCAAAACAGCCCTGAAAAAGCCTCAAGCCAGATTGCCTAAAGTAAATAAAGAAACCAAATTACTTTAAATCCTTCACCTCTGCACTTCCAGCAAAAACACAGGCTCGTAGGTTGTGCATATTGCCAAGTGTCTTTTCACAATAATCAGTTTCAGAGAAATTGGAGATTAAAAAAGATTAGAAGACTCTTGCATCCACTCCCTTGAAATATTAACGACTTCTGCATATTTTCCAGTGTTTTCAAGCAGAGGAGAGAGTACCACACATTTGGGCATGGAAACCACTGCTAAAGGTGACTTTTCATGGACCAGCTGGTGCCTTCCTACCAAAGTGCTTCATCAAAATCATGCCTGGGGGTAAGATTCAGCTCCAGAGCAAGACATCTAAATTTAGTCAGCTGCAGGTAGGTTTGTCCACGTGCAGTCAGTGTTCCCAGCCCCATGGAACAGAGATGGACCTGCCAAAGCTGATGATGTACAGGAGCAGGAGGAGCACCAGGACAAAACCTCCTGGAAACTACTCTACCACCTCCAGCCTTTTACTAATATTCAGCAGGCACCTGATCGTGTTAAAAAAATCCCTTTAAAATATATTATAACATACCTATCGTGCATATTGCAATTTTTACACACATAACAGCATAACCTATCATGCATTTGACTGTTCTTTGGTAAGTTTTAAGGCATTTTCATGTGCTTCAGAAGTATTTTATTTTTGGTAACTTCTCCCAATATTAAGTCTGTAGATTGATCAACATCAGGCAATAAATTTGGCCAGTGCCCATCAAACATAAGAAAAAGTCCAAACTATTTGGATTCTCACCTGGTTATTCTCTTGCTGTTAAATGTAATGCTCCTGAACATACCCCCTGCATTTCACATTCTATATCTGACAAAATCATTTCACTTCCCACTCCTCCACTTGCATAAGAAGCCACAATTTAATACCTTCGAAGAACAGCTGACACCTTGTGGAAAACTTAAATAAAACATTCCATTTTGAAGGAGTTTTCATCATGTCAGGTATGTTTTTTTGTTGTCTTACTCATGATGTATAACATCAAACTACTTGTTCAGGCAACTCCTCTTTTGAAGATCCTGTTCTCAAAGAGAACAGCAATTTCTACAGCAACCAGATGTGAAATCTTAAGCCCAAGATTAGCACATAAATAAAGCAAAGTGTGAAGGGAAAGGTTCCTTTCTACTATAAAGAACCAGAGAAAAACAGCCTCAACGACGTCTAGTGAAAGAACCATACATAAACATGAAGTTTCAGGAACTTTATCAGCCACATCAATTTACCAAAAATTTCTTCAGCAGTTATATTGAATCGTAAACATCCTCAACCTGTGTGCAACAAAAATTCTCAAAGTCTGTTCTTGTATCATACTTATTTCATGGGTCTTCATAACTCTATATCTTAATGTTCTTTTTCCCTGATTCTCCCCTTTTTGAGATAACCAAGCAGGGTGAAATCTCTCTGGAGGTTCCAGTGCCTGAGCAGTGCATAACATGGAAAAAACCGTATTTGGAGGAAGATTCAACATAAGGAGCATCATTGGGGCTATAGAGATGGCTTTATCAGAGGGATACATTTAAACTAAAAAGGCCCATGTGTCTGGACAACAATTTGAGCATCCAGATGTGGATAAGATGATAGCACTGAATGAGAAGAGAGCAGAGAAGGGTGCTAGAACATTTGCAAGGCAGTCATGGGGTTATACTTTTAAGCAGAGATTAAGCAGCTAATTAATTGATTAATCAAAACAATTAACTAGATGTCAAATCACCACAGCGGCAAATTTAAAGTCAATTAATTCATATATTCAAAAGAACAGCAAATAATTATTAAGGAATTAAAGAGTTTGTTAATTATGTGGCAGTAGATTAGTTATGCAGAAAACTAAGTAAGAAGCTATTAATTAATTATGCAGAGAATCAAATGAACCACAAAATATTTATGCAAAGAATCCCCCACAAATGGGCAGTTTAAAAGCAGATGGTGGGAAAATGCTGGGGTATGTTTAAAAAAATGTTTAATAAGTATCAACTGCTGGCAACTGTAGTTAGCTGAGCTATTAAGAAAACCATTTGAAACAAGAATGGAAGTCAGGTCAGGAATCAATTGACTGAGGAGAATTAGGTTATCAAACAGATTCTGTGCCAAAGATTCATCAAGACACTGGTTGTTATTGAGAGTTCCAAGGGGCAGGTTCAGAAACACAGGTCAGTGAAACTCAAATGGATACTGGAAGTAGACCTTTGTCACAGTATTTTATTATCATAATGTCACCATATGCTTTGCCTCTCCCCTCTGCTCACTGCCCCGGTGCTGCAGACTGCATTGTGTTCAGTTTGGACTAGAAGTTAATTAGGATTCATGTCTTACATTCATGTGTAAATTGTCGTGCATACAACTGTAGCTTCAGACAAAAATAACACTCTGCATGAACATTATCTCCAAAATTTAACTCCCCCAACATTCCTTCGTTAAAATTGTAAATGAGCTGCATAACAGAGCTGAGAAAAAGGCTCTGTTTACATCAGTAAAAGGGAGTGAGACTCACATTGTGGTGTCAATGTAACTTACACAGATGTGATGCTACAAACTTGTCTGAGCAGCGCCTCCACATTCAAACACAGATAATATCAGGCCTCAGTAAGATGAAGTGTGGTGTCTACTGAGAAGAGATATTTCATTTCAAATACCTGATTTATTACTCAGAAGACTGAGATGAATTTTTAACACTTCAGCTAATGATAACTTATGGGAAAAAAAAAAAAAAAACACTCATAAAAATGGTAACAGGGCTGAGCATATTCCTTATGGAGCCAGGCTGGGAAAGCTGGGGGTGTTCACCTGGAGAAGAGAAGGCTCCAGGGAGATCTCAGAGCCCCTTCTAGTGCCTAAAGGGACTCCAAGAGAGCTGGAGAGGAACTTGGGACAAGGGCCTGGAGTGACAGGACAAGGGGAAATGGCCTCAAACTGAAAGAGGGCAGAGTTAGATTAGGTATTAAGAAGAAATTCTTTACTGTGAGGATGATGAGGCCTTGGCACCGTTGGTCCAGAGAAGCTGTGGCTGCCTCATCTTTCCCATATAGCAAGATACAAGCTTTTCAGATGGAAAAATAATTGCTAGTATTTTACCATACTTAGGAAACCTAGCCTGAAAATTTTTGTTCAGAATTTTAAGTTAAAGAAATCTTTTCAGGAAAAACACTCACCCCATTCCCCTCACCATAACAGCCTGACCTGAGGTGTGAAGCTCCAACATGAAACACTTCAACAGTTGTGTGAAATTTGGGATAGAAGCACTATTTATCAAAGAAACACTTCACATGTTCAGAAACATGGTCAGAAATCACACAGAACTTTGCAAATCTGTACAGAGCAAAAGTGGAATAAATAAATGGCGACAATAAACGACCATATTAACCTCTTTTTGATTTAAAACTGACCTCCCACTATCACTTCAAGACAAGTCTCAATAGAAAGAGACAATTACCACAGCTGAAAAGGCTATTGTGCTCCCTTAATAGCTGCAACGAAAATCACTTTTAGGAACCACAGCTTTATCACCTGGATGTTTTCTGGAAGTGTATTAGTCATTTAGGGTGACTACCTGACAGGTTATATGCACTGCACTTAAAAGCAAAGTATTTTTTATTTTTCTGACACACACCAACTACTGAATGATGTCATAGGAATATAATACATAAACTTATCTTGGTATATAAAGGCAGTTAGCAGAATTGGAAGGTATATTCTTATAAGTGCCCTCTCTCTCAGAACTTCTCTCCAGGCACTGTGGTAGCCCCTTGCTCTGCGAGATGCTCAGTCATAAATAAGAAAGAAAATAAAACCAGTAAATGATACTTAAAATACTATTAGAGACAGAGTGGAATGAGATGCTTGCCAAGTGGGAAAAAAAATCAATATTATTTAACACATTTCTAGATTGCCAACCACCACAGCACATAGGAGCTTACAACAATAAAAACACTATTTCAATACAGTACCAACAGTGAGCAGCAACAGAATCGATCAAAAGCTAAGTGAAATGCATGAGGCTTTGGTTCCAGCTGAGAAAGCTCTCCTGTCCTCCCAGAGCAGCCTGCATAAAGAAGAGTGGGCTCTGACTAGAAATCCTCATAGTTAGAGCAAAACTAAGGAAAGCCAGGGTACAGCCAAGACTGAACATCAATTGTTAATACTGAGGAGAAAAAATGTTATTAAGTGAAAGAAAAAACAACTAAATGTACAGTATTTTAAAGTGACTCAAATATAACAAGAGATGCAAATGCAACCCAGTATTATTTTTCAAAGGCCTCTCTGAATTCATCACAAGACCTTACATTAAGAGCTAGAAATACATACACCAGTCAGGGACAGTCACAAGAGATTCTCTTCCAGGAAGGCAAACCTAAAACATTCAATGAAAAAGCCTATTGACATCAAAGATCTTTGTGTACCACTTTACTCTGCTTAAGGACTCACTTACAGCAATGAGCATTTCCTGTATTTACAACTGAATTTTAGGCGCAGAATTACTTTCTTCCAAGTGTTCATTCATTATTAAATAAGAAATAAGGGAAAAAAGAAGTCATTGAATGCCTTTTCATACAGTGCTTTATCTGACTGGGAAATTACTTTCATCTTCAGGGTAAATATAACATTTTACACATACACTTAGTAACCCCCACGAAAAATACATGTTGACATTGCTGTGACTCTTAGCAGCTCTGAGCATGTGAGGAAAAGGGGGAGGCAGCCTTAACCCTCGATTTAGATAAGGGCTGATGAGATTTTTCCAGATATCTCTGCTAGGAAATGATGTTCAGACAAATTCTGAGGTATTTTTCCAGATAGCTGAGAGGCCAGTCTGAGCTACTGACTCAAATCTGGGTGTCCAGAAAATCAACCCCCAGTGCACGTGCACATCAACTCCACAGGCAGCAATTCCACATAACCCAGCAAACAACATCCAGCAGTGTGTGCTGATATTCCCATGAGTCCAGAGACCTGTGAGGGAACGTGCAAATGCTACATAATGCACAATGAAATTTCTCTCAAAAAAATCCTGAAGAGGAACATGTAGACACGTGCTATACATCTGATACGTACATTCCAGCTGTTCCACGTCTCCTGTGCTGCCAGAGGCTATGCTGCTCTCCTCTCTGGCTCTTGATGGTTGCAGGACAAACAGATCTCCTAATGAGCAGAGAGCTATGTGGTGCAGAGAAATGCAGGAATGAACCAGCATCACCACAAAACAGCCAAGGCAAAGCACTGCAGAAGACCGATACCGCCAGGAAGAGTAAGGAGAGAGGCACAGGAGGAAGGCTCTTAGCCAGCACAGCTGCAGGTGGAGGTTCATAAACCAGAAAACTGAAACCCAGGCAAAAAGGGCTCCAATCCCATTTTCCCAGTCACAGCAGTGTTTCAATCGCAGTTAAGCTCCTCAGCTCAGTATCTGATTCACTGGATGAAATGTGGCGCTATCAGCCCTTAAGTTAAACAAAAAATGAAGAATTTTATTATTAGGCCTGGCAGTGTAACACCACTCAGAGCAGTGACATCTTCTCATAACCCAAACCTTGGCTTTGCAATGTGCAGAAGCAGAACATCTCACATTCCAGACCTCTAACTGGCCTCATGCCTTTTCCAGTTAGGCAGTCTTTATTAATACAAAAAAATATATTAGCCGAATGCTTTTATTGCTTTCCTAATCACCTTTATTGATATTTGCATGGAACCTGACTACTTTCTCAGTCCATCTGCTCCTGCTGCTCATTTATAATGTGAACTCTTAATTCTGTCTTGTTAGAACTGGCTCATATGAAGGTAATTATGTCAGCAAAAACAAAGGATCATGATTTCTAGGGGAGAATGGGAAGCAAGCTACTAGGCTTGCTATTAATGTCGTTTCTAATAATCCTTTAATAGAACTGCTTGTACATACAGACCTGTTCAGGGCATATTGACTGCATTAAAAAGTCAAACAAATGTTATGTTAAACTAAAAAGCCAATCATTTTTTTAAAAAGTAAAAATATTATCTCTTTTAATCTTTCCTGAATGCAACCAAAGAAATAAGCAATAAGATCTGAGGTGTTTAGAAGACACCAAGCTAGCTTCACTACCTAGGTATGGATTTCACAAGAGCCACAGAGCCATCAGACTCCTCATCCATGTTGTACTGGGTTGAACCTGAGTTGATGGACAGTCTGTTAGACTAATGACGCTTCTCACAATTTACATATTTAAACCACACAGAAAGGCAGGAATGGTTTTTCATTCCAGCTCACCTGCCAAAAGGTTGGGGGGCTCTGAGCCTCCAGGCCCCACTGGGCCGGGCTGGGGCCCCTGCCCCCCCCCATCTTTCCCAACGCCGCGGCACGGACCCTGGGTCACTGGGGGGGAACTGTCCCAGAGCTGCAGGCAGCTCAACCCAGCCATGGACTGTCACACAAACCAGCCATGGACTGTCACACAGCTAAACCCAGCCATGGACTGCCACACAAACCAGCCATGGACTGCCACACAAACCAGCCATGGAGTGCCACACAGCTAAACCCAGCCATGGACTGCCACACAGCTAAACCCAGCCATGGACTGTCACACAAACCAGCCATGGAGTGCCACACAGCTAAACCCAGCCATGGACTGTCACACAGCTAAACCCAGCCATGGACTGCCACACAGCTCAAACCAGCCATGGACTGCCACACAGCTAACCCCATCCGTCGCAGCCTCCTGGGCCCGGCGGGTCCTTCTCCTCTCCACACCCAGAGCCAGCGGAGCCAGCGGGAGCCGGCGTGGCCTCCTGGCTGCAGCCAGCACACTCCACGCTGAGCTGAGGAGGGCACCATGCAGCCAGCAGCACAAAGGGAGCGAGGCTTTCTCCACCGTAAAGCCTGAACAAGAACACTCTTCAACGTGGCGGCTTCAGAGTCAGAGAGAAAGAGAAAGTGAGTCCCGTGAGACGGAGCTGAACACGGCGATGGCAGAAAAGAGGGCGGTGCCGCGATTCTCGCACGTAGCTTAAAAAACTTCTTGCATGCCATAATATCTGTAATATCACAAACTGTTTGTCTCTTTAATCCATTTGAAGTACATGGGGGGATGGAGAATTCATGTGTGGCCCACGAAGATTTTGAAGAGTGCCTATGCCGGGCTACATAGAAGCAGTGAGAGGCTTTTTAGAGACTTGTGGCGAAGAAAGCCTTTGTGTTCAGGCCAAAAAGATTAATAACCCCATGTAATGGCTCATGTTTTGCAGTATGAAGGAACTGTGAGATTTTCATGGAAGAGATGTTTTACACCACAGCAGATTGTTTCTTTCCAGGCGGGTCTGCTGTTGGTGGCAGTTTGGGAACCATGTGCAGCTGAAGAAAACCCTTTTTCCTTAAGCATAAGAAAGAGACTTTTCAAGAACTGCAACACTGACTAAAATCCCATGTTCTGTTACCCTTTGTGTGAGTTGGGTAAAAGGAGGGAAGTGCTGGAAGGGGGGGGGGGGGGGGGAGTTTGCCTTAATTTCTTGTTATTTCTCTTTACTTTTAATTCTATTAATAATAAAACTCTTTCTTTGTACTGCAACTGTTAAAGTTTTGTGCCTGCTTTGCTTTCTCCTAATTCTTATCTCACACAAGGAAAATAAGTTTAAGTAATGGATATTTTGAACTAAACCACTACACTTAATTGGTGCTTCTGCCCGGTTTACGAACTGAATCTGCTAGTAAAGTTATAAATACAGTATCCAGAGCTCTTCACAGGTAACTGTCTCTGCAGATCTACAAGAGAGTTCCTCAGTGATGCCACTTATAAACTGACTGGGCACAAACAGAAGGTCCCATTCCTTTGGTGACTAGGCTCCATTTATTTAAATATTATCAAAATCTGTGCCCCAAACTATCCTGCAAAGCTTTTGCCAGCATCTCTTTAAAAATTACCAATTGGTAGCATGGCTGACCTGGTGTATATCCAATCCTTGGTCTGCCCTGGCACAAACATCTATTACACCTCAGGTGCATTCACACACTCAGGGTACCGTGAGGACAGTGGGGATCATCCACAAGGTAATGTAGAAGGAGCACAAGGTTTGAATTTGCCTCAGTTGGAATGATGAATGGCACATGAGAGAGGTAACCTCAGGGCCGTGACCACCTAAATCCAGCCTCGAGATGGTCAAAACGAGAGTTCAGACTATCATTTGTCCAGGTCTCATTTCTGCCTCAACAGCAAGGTTGGAATTTGCTTATTCTTGAAGCTAAATTGATTTTATTACAACTCTGACTGTAAGACACAGTAGGAAATCCTTTCCCCTCTAAGCAGAACACATGGATAAGAGGATGCTTTTCTATGAAAGTTTGGTACCTTTTCTGGAAATGTTTAATTACACTAGCCAGGAAAGAATAATTTTTGACAGGATAAATTTTATCTCCTCTGTACCACCACAGGAGCAGCCCACTAAAACATTTGCAATGTAGACTATTGAGATCATGTGCCTCGTTGTGCCACAGTGAACCTGAGATTCAAGCTTGCTTCACACATCATAATCCATATGCCCAATTTTATTTTTTGAAATAAATATATATGAGAAGGACCTGAAAATTCCCTGAGCTCACATCAGGCCTATTCAATAATCTATTGAATTAATTGTAGTTCATTTTTCACTGGGAAAATAAAATGGTATGTGTAAGACATTCACTACTTCATTAGCAACTTTCACAAATTTCTAGTTTGGAACACATTTCAATTTGCCAAGATAAATGCCTTGATTTTTCCTCTCTGCTTAGTAACAGCATGCAGGGTAATAGAAGCTGGGAAAGGCGGCATTTTTCTTTGAGCAAATTCTGCTCAGCAGGATCCAAAACCTTAACTGGAAAAAATAACCATAATGTGTTGAACATTAAATTCTCAAGAAACACTCAGAGCCTCACCTTTCTGAGAAGTTCTGAAAAAAAAAAAAAAAACCTGTACATTTTTTTATTAGTGTGTTAGCCTGCAGAAGTTAAATTTGATTAGGATAGTCAATAATGCTTGGAAATGGTGATACATAACCCCAAAGAGCTCTTTCCTAGAAAACTGAGGATGTAATGAATGAACCAGGCACAGCCGCAATGCAGAGCCTCTCCCAACAGCCAGACCCGGGAACTTCCCTACCAGTTCTCTAAGTAGCAGCTGTGATTTCTTTTTTCTAATTACAATTCACTCTCTCTTCCCACCCACCCCCCCCCAAATGAATTTTAACATAGCTACTTTTTAATTAACTACATTAATTGCTAATGCTTCTTGGCAAATTTAGCAGGTTTCTGCAAGCGCAGGCTCTAATATCTATGTCTAATGCACAGGCATCCTGATAAAATTCATAAAAATCCCTCCGTCCAGTCTTTACATTCTTCTAATTCAAAAATCTATCTTCTCTTTACCTAAAGTCTGGCTGCGAAGTCCCAGAAAATTCTGAGAACATCACTGCTTAATACCCTATAAGCCAGAAATTAAATGAGCACATCCCATGCCATAAACCTCTGTTCCTTGGGATATTTTCTCCTGAGGGTCTCTGGATACGCCCTACTTACTAATTTCTGAATTTATTAGGGGAAGAAAAATAACATGCAAGTGCAAACTAATTTCATCCAGCCCTGCAAATACATTATTAAGTGCTGAATCTTCTCTGAGATTTGGAATTTAACAAATTAAGGAGTCCAAGTCACCTGTAATGGCATGGAGCTGAATTTAGCCACAACCATTATTGAGTCAATGGATTTAGCTTCATTGAAAGCTGTTTACTTATTTAGGCTTTCAATTATTTATTTACCCAGGCACCAAGCTAACTGTAGATTTCAAAATGCTGGCTTTTACAATTTTAAATTGGTTTTTAAACACTTATCTGTGCATTACAGCAATGCAACCAAATGATGTCATCACAGTGATGTTTGTAGCAGGATTTTAGAGAAGGGAATCTGGCATCATCTCCCCTTTGATTAGCAGGATCGCCCATCCCAAGAACCCAACACCTTGCACTGAGGAAGCCCTGTGGATGCTCTTTTCAAGCAAATGCATATTGAAAATAGTTGCAGAATGTTACTGCACAACTTATTATTCAGGTTTTGTGCTTTGAAGGAAGGTAAAGAAAATAAAATTAGTAGACAGTAACATTCCCTTCCACTCTTGTCTTACCCTCCTTCCTCGTTCACTTTGCACACAATCTGGAGCAGGACAAAGGGTTTTTAGGAAATTACTTTCTAGACAAGCACATGCCTTCCTGCCATACTGTTCACTGCAGGGATGATCCTGCAGTACCTAGAAACAAGTGACCTCCCCCAGAAGTGTCGAAATCACTCCAAGCTGTGATTCCAATTTGTGGTAATAGGTATATCCAGGGGAAGCCATTCCCCCTTGCCTCCTTGCTGCTGTTCTCAGTACAGGAGACCACTTCCAGCATGTTCTGCAATGAGGTTTGTTAACCACAGCTCTGCAACAAGGCTGGTGAGAAGAGGAAAAAAAAAAAAAGGAGTTGAAAGCATTTGAAAGCAATTTTAGAATTAATTCTGCAGCCACATAATAACTGCACTGGGCCCTGGGAAACAGGAGCTGCCAACTCAACTAACAGGTAACTGAGTAAACAGGAGAGCAAAACTACTGGAAAATAACTGCTAATAGGACTGGGAAGGAAAGCACCAACTTCATCTGTACCAGGACTCACATCCACAGCAACACGTCTGCCTGACCTGCAGCAGAACAAGTAATTCACAAGGCTTAGTCCATAGGGTAATGAATAGCTCTAAAAGCTGTAAAATTTTCAATCATTCATTACAAAGTGACAAACGTTACAGTGTCAGAAAGGTGTCATCACTAATTTGTCACTGCACCTCTTTGATAAAGACATGTTGTGATTTTAAAGTATGTCTAAAAAATACACCAGTTTTCATGATTTTGTGTACCATTTCAGTTTTTAGTGGAGTTCAGAAATACTACTGAAGCTTTTCCCCCTCAAATCCAGCATGAACCCTTCTTTCAAAAGCTTTTCAGAGCTGAGAGATCACGACTTCCAGACGAGAAAGGAATGAACTGCCATTAATACAAGGGGAAGAAACAAGTGGAGAGTAAACTGCACCCTGATTCAAGACTGTCTTCCAAAAAATCTTCTTCACAGCTCATCAGACCAAAACCCTGCCAAGGTAATTCATTCTCTTAAGATCCTAATCTCCAGCACTGGGAAGAGTGGCCAAATACATCAGCAAACCAAAATTACGTGTGAGTGGAAGTAGCAAGTACACAGAGGCAGCTCACAGAAGGCATCCTCAACACAAACACGAACAGCAGCGGTTGGGATTTGCCAGAAGTGCCACAGCGTGTGACTCCTGCCAGATTCCCTGAACAATTTCAATGTACAGCCACAGAAAACTCCATGCCATTTCACATTACAGGAACACTCTCAAGGTTTAGGTGCAATGTTATATTAACTTAATAAACTTCAATATATGTATTTTCACATGGGAGTTTCCTCTGTACCAAAACTCTAATAAATGTACCAGTCTTCAAAATCCAGCTGGATTTTGGTCTAATTACCATTTATACTGAACTTTTTTTGCACAAGATATTTCATATATTCATTTTTTGTTATTTTTCCTTTTAGCTACTTCCAAGAAGATATAAATTCAACCCCTAACACTAATAAGCAGAGTCTCCAAGGGTTCCACTTACACCTGCACAAAAAGTACCAAATTAAAGGAAAGCCAGTGCCTCTAGCTAAACTTCACACATTGTGTGAGATTCCTTGAATTTAACTACACATGGGTAAGTATCTGCCATAGAATAAAGTATCTTAGTTCACAAATAATGTGCTGATTTACTGTTACCCTGCCCCTTATCTACTTGCAGGAATACCTTAATTTATTATAGAATCACAGAATGATTTCAGTTGGAGGGGACCTTCAAGATCGTCTCATTCCAACCCCCTACCATCATTTCTGTAGCAACTTTCCTCAGATTTACAGAATTTGACTTTCTCTTAAAAAAAAAACAAAACAGGCAGAACAACAAAAACAACAAGAAAACCTGCAATCTAAATATGTCAATGCATCTGGTGAACAGCTCACAGGATGGCCATTAAAATCTATCACTGGAATACTGCTGAGAAATATTTTAATTTATTTAATTAATATTTTTATTTTGATACATTATGTTGTCCAGAGTTTTATTCCACCACAGCAGCATACACTATCATACAATTTAAGAAAATACAGCAAAAGCTATTAAATACAGCAGCATTGATCAGACAGTTCTGCCTTTGAAAAAAAGGACCATAAAACTGAAATATGTAAACACTACTTCATCCTGATGGCCAGACTAGGGCCATAGAGCAAACCAACAAAGGGAAATTGTACTTATGTGCATCTAAATATGGGGACTATCAGATGATCAATAGTTATTTGCTTGCTATTTTTCTGTTGAAGAATCATAACACTGTGATGGCTGCAGCAAAAAATCATTGCACAGCTTCATAAATTTTCCTAAAAAAAAAAGACATTTTTCATTTATGAGCAATGCCTCAAGGCTGATGGTGATTCATCCTTAAATGTCCATCTAATCCCAAAAGAGGGGCTGAATCTGTCCCAAACAAGGCAGTCATGAGCCTCCCTCCAAACCAAACAAGGCACAGAGCAGATGAAGGGAGGTTCCTTCAACACCTACTCAAGTTCCTGCTCAGCTGCAACTTGATGGTGCTGAGAGCCATGTTCAGAAGACCAAAGACCACCAAATGCTTTACATGCAGTTCAACAAAAAGCTTCAAAAAGAGACATGTTTGGATATTGCAGGAAAAAAATCTATAATTTTCTAAAATTATAGCTCACTTATCAGTTCTCCACAGCAGGGAAACACACAGGGGACCTGTGGATTTGAAAGATTAACACATGATCTGGAAAATGATTGACTAGCATAGGGATGAAGTTTGCTGACAACAAAAAATCATTTGGAATAATCAAAATCAAAAGTCTACTGCAAAAAATTGTAGCATCCCACAAGACACCCAAGTGATGGGGAGATAAAATGGGAGCCCCAGCTGCACTGCTGGGGGGGAGGAGATAAAGGATTTGGGAGTGAAGTTAAGCCCAAGATGAAGGGAGGGCTGGGGTAAGGTGTTTAAGATTATTTTTTACTTCTCATTATCATAGTCTGATTTGATTGGTAATAAATTACATTTTTCCCCCCAGTCAAGCCTGTTTTGCCTGTGACAGTAACTGGTAAGTGATCACTCCCTGCCCTTTTTTCACCCCATGAGCCTTTCATCATATTTTCTCTCCCTGTCCAGCTCAAGAGGGCAGTGACGAAGTGCCTTTGTGGGCACCTGGTGTCCAGCCAGGGTCAACCCACCTGGATAAAGCACCTAAAGGATGGGGTGATGAAAGGGCAGCTGGAATGCAAAGGGAAGCAGTCAGGTCTGAAGTATAAGGTAAGCACTGACAGCTTCTTACTCATCGCCACTCTGGAAAGCAATCTCAGCTACGTGGCCAACAGCTCTGTGAGAACCAAAGCAAATGTGACTGCTCAGCAGACAACACAAAAGAATTATTACTGTGAGGCAATAATAAAGTGAGCAGGGGAAAAAAAACCACAAAAGGTATGACCAAAAAAACCCAGAAAACCAAAACAAAAAAAAAATCCCAAAAAACCCACAGGACTTTCAACATGAGAAAAAACCAAGCATTTTGATTCTATAGCTGGTAAAACAGGATCTGATACAGATGCATAAAATCACAAATTATAAAATAAAGATGACAAGGGACTAATTCTTCCACAGTTCCACATGACACAACTGGGACACGAATAAAGTTATCAAGTGACAAATGTAAAGCAAACCCTCAAAAATACATTTCAGACAGCACAGATGAGCTGTGGGACTTTACCACCACCAAATGCTACAGGGGCCATGAGTCCAGAAGCTCACAAAGACATCCATCTCACTTCTGAAGCATCACACCATTAGCAGCTGTTAATTCACTATAGCTGCAGATGAGAAAGTCCTGAACCTCCTTGTTCCCAGGAGCTGGGAATGTAAATCCTGGTTGTGTATTCATGGGAAGGATCATGTGGTACTGCCCCTGTTCCTTACACTCCCTTCTGAGCAACCAGGCACCAGCTGGGATTAGAAGACAACTTGTGCCATCAGAAGATGTAAATCTCTGTCCTCCTCCTGCAGGGCTGCTCCCGTGGGCTGGTGAACAAACCCCTGCTGAAAGCCAGGCCCAGCCTCCAAGAAAGTGAACTGGAATGTCCCAAGGGGCACACAATTTAACTGGGAAGTTGATAGGGCACAGTACACAACCCCATCCTCCTCCTCCCTGTTCTGTCTGCAAAGGAGAGTCTGACTTTGAGGTACTGAGTAGTTACCTCACAGTTCCTCCTAGTTTAAGTACTCCAGTGCTGTGTGATCCTTTCACTTCCCTATTCAATTTACTGAGCCTCTGATATCACAGATATATCTTCCTGCTTCTGGGGAACTTCAGGCAGTCACTTCTTTCCCGAGAGAATATTTTGAGGGTAGAAATGTGGTTTACAACACCAAATTGTCTAATGTTTACAATCTGTTTCTGTGTAAAGGTGATCATTTCTCCAAGCAATATTAAAGGAGAAATACAACAGATAGCAAGGGCTGGATAGATAGTCTTCACTCCCAATTTAAAATCTACAGTATTTTACACAAAAGTAATTTTAACTGAAAGGAAAATCTAAGTGGTCATTCATCACTGGGAAGAAATGCTGTTATGAGTCTCCAAGTCTAAGAGCTGAAGCCTGTGAGAGGCTGAGATCACTGCTCCCAACAAGTAAAAAATACTTTTTTGAAGTAGTGATACAAAATTCTGCTGCTTGGGACTTCCATTATGACAATTTCCAAGAAAATTTTAAACCTGTGATACATATTTAATAACATGGATACCTTACACATCATTAACTTCTGCTGACACTTTATCTTTCCCCTCTCTTTTCCTTTAATAATATTTAAATTACAGAGGATGATTTTAAAGTGTCATTTCCCAGATCTTAGAGTACTACTGCTAATGCCTAATAGGTCTGCCAGCACTATTCTAAGGAGATTTTGGGGATGGTTCCTACTGTTGCAGTTGAGTTTAGACACTTGAACAATTTGTAGGTAATTTGTAGGCAACTACTTCAGAAAAACGACAATTAATGGAGAACGCTCAAATTCCCATTATTTTCTTTTTTTTCTCCTCTCTGTAATCAATGTGCAAATTTAGGCATTTAAAACCAGATGAGAATTAGAGAAAAATGTCACATGTATAAATAAAACAGGCACTGTGATTACACCCCCCTTTTTAGTAAATGCCTTTAAAATAAATAAATGCCTATAAAATGCAGTGCTATAATTTGTCTACAGTTTTGTCAGCATCATAATGGAAATAAATCTTCTGAGGGGATCTGAATTTTACAAGGAGAGTATGCATGGGCCTGGTTAGAGGTGAAATAAAGACTATGGCAGATGGTCAGGCAAGGAAAAGAGGCAAGAAACTCGATGTAACTAAAGTGATGTACACTGCCTGAAAATCTAGTAACAAAGGAACTATGAAAAAATCAAAGTATTTGTAGAATAGTCTGTTTCAAACTACAAGATGAGAAAAACTTTTGAAAGCTAAGAGAATATAATTTATATGGCAGTAAAATGAAAATGAGGTACATCAGAGGCAGACTTAAAGCCTCCATCTTATGATTCGAGCTGACATCATGTTTGTGAGTCCAAGACCACTATGAAAGAATTCCAATAAGTGTTTAAGAGATGAACCAGAAATATCTCCATCTAGTAACACAGCAAACTTATTTCTAATCACATAAATCACTCTATTGTTCAACACATCCAGTACCAGTTTATTTTTATAATAAGGTTGACTATCTTATAAGATGGATAAGAAAAAGACATTTTTGAAGTATATATTATCCGTTACCACAACAATTCTGAATACAGTTTCCAACTTGAACAGCTACTTGTTTCAACACTATCATACGATTTCAGAATTCATTTCATCAGCAGTCTTCGATATGAGAACATCAATCAAGATGCAATTTTCATTGGAACCACTAAGAGTTATGTACTAAAGGACTTGAGGAAGAGGCACTCCAGTGCACCAGACAAGAAAAAGGTAATGTCTCTCAGAAGACTTAAAAAGCACCTAAAGGTCTATAATAAAATTGATGACTTCAAGAGTTTTTATACAGCTAAAAGATTTTATACCACAAGTCTTAAAAGTTTTATGCATACATTGGGTGGCAGGAGGTTAAATGCACTTGCCAACCATTGTGGGTTTATAGTCTCACAAATGCAAAACAACCAGCTATGAAGAGACTGCTTAGAAGGATCGATACTAAACATCTCCATCCATAAAAAGGAGAAGGTCTCTTTTATTCAATTATCAAAAGTAATGAGCTAAAAGAAAAATAAAATTTTAAAAAATAAGCTGTCAAATCACCTCCAGGTGCAGTTTTTTCTAACTGCATATTCTGATCATAAGGACCAAGCCAGTTCTCAGTTACAAGGGTGAAGAAAAACCCTGATGCTGAAGAAGAGATTGATTGATTCATTGATTGATTTGAGCTCATGCTATTCAAAAAGGGACATTTGTACGTAATGTCCCTGCTGCTTGGAAAACGCCAGAAAGTGCAAATTCTCCATTTCAGAACAGCTGTAAAGAGGAGCATTTAAAAAGTCAAATCTTCTCTCAAGAGAGACTGTGAACAGAGACATTTTAAACATTCACAGAGAGAGCAGAGCTTTCCACAGCAACCAAATTGTGCCTGTTAATGAAGAAATTCTCAAAATCCCAAACATTATTTGAAAAGGAGTGTAGTTTTCAGAATAATCAACTTATAGCTTGCAGTTGCTTTGGAGTCAATGTTTATGTGCCATTCCTGAATTTCATAAACCATAATTTCAGAGAAAACAGTGCAAGACTACAATAATTTTAAATTTTAATTAAGAAAAAATACTAAGGGTACCTTTTTCTCTAAATCCAGGCAACTTTCATTACATGACCTGATGGCCAGACCATATGGCATTACAGGTGAAATCCTTGTTGTCACTCACCCAAAAATCAAATTCTTAACAACTGAAGTAAAACCGGAACTTTATCTCTGAGAACTTAAAACCACACCATGGGATGGATGACATGTTCCAGTAGAGGGAAACATTCAGCACCTGAGGAAGCACTTAGAAATACACTGTACAACATTCAAATGGAAATTAAAATTGCTTCAGGAAAATAATTCTTGGCTTTTGTTCACATGAAGGAGGATGGACTGAAAGCTCAGCAGTACCAGTTGCTGAATTTTGCAAAGATAAAAAGGAGCAGCAGAGTAAAGTTGCCCTTCACCACAGCTACAGTTGAGTGTCTCCCAGGAGTACAAATATTCAGTAATTAAGAGGGTCTAATCAGCTCCCAGAACCCACCTCACCATTTCATTTTCTTCAGACTGCCAATAAAGATGCCAATTACAGCTAAATATAACAGAACAAGATATGTTCTTGTGAAGTACAAAGAAAGATCACATCTCATTTCAAATTGGTCATCAAATAACTAATAAATTGTAATGGGTGTTCATTGCTTTGATTTTGAATACAAGAGAGTAAACTGCAGAAAAAAGCTTTCAGAACAGTTGTACCACATCTCAGCCAATTCTGCCAAGTTTGGAAATGTGCTAAATACATTATTTTTTCACAGAATCAGAGAATCATGAAGGTTGGAAAAGACTCCTAAGATCAACTATTAAACATAACACTGCCAGGTTCACCACTAAACCACAACCTAAACATCATAATGTGATTTATATTTTAAAAGATACATATGCTGAATTTCCTAACTCTCCCTAAAATAGCAATAGTAGGGTTGATAACCCACACCACCCTACATGAAACTGCAAAAATTGAAGAAAAATTATAACCACAGCATTTCACTTTTTCATTCAATCACCCTGGTCTGTTCTGAAAAAAAATTAAAAATAAATAAATAACCCCCCACACATTTTACCTGCTCTACTTACTGCAAAAAGTAATCCATCTTTACACACTGGGCAATTAAATATTGAATATAAAAGGTACTGACACTATTAGAGATTCTTCCCCCAAGTTGAGTAGCTGCTCAAGTAATGTGCAGAGCCTGCAAATTTTATTTTTACAGAAGGAAGTCATATACCCCTTAAGGCTGCCACAGAACAGCTGCTAATTTTGAATACCTCTCTTACATCTGGATCAGTAAACTCCAAAGGGGGATGAATAAACAAGGTAGGTGGTGGATTTTAAAAGGCAAGTGAAACAAAAATAGAAGGATCTTTTTATAGTAAGAAAAGCCTGGGGGAGATCTCACCACCTCTTCTCTCTGCTGAAAAATGCTATTTGCTTTTTAATTAAAGCTTTTTCAGTCTCTTTTTGCGGCCCAATTTTCTCTGAGCACCAGCACGTCTGTGGAGATGAAAAATGCACTGAGTAATGAATTTTAGATTTGGAAGAAGTCAGCTCTAGAAATAAAAAAGGCCTCCACACATAGCCAAGATTTGAAGGTGAAGTGATTTAATGGCTGACTCAACTCATTATAATTATCATTATTCATACTGTGGTGCCATCCAGAGGCTTTGTGTTAGGACCGTACCAATAATACAATTTCAAGAATAAATCTGTTTGCAAAGCTGGGCAGGGGCTTAAGAGAGCAGGCAGACTTTAAGCAAGAGGAAGAGCAGATGCATGGCAAGAAGAGGGGAAATGAAGCTTCAGCAGACAACTACCAACACTTTATCCAGTATGGGTTTGCTTGTTAACAGCAAAGTCAACACTTAGAGGGAAAAGAACCTGGCACGGGTCACTGTCCCTGGGAGCAAGGGAGAGAGGACACCAAGAGTGACAAATATTGCAGCAAGACATCCATGATAGAACAGGATGCACCCATCCCCTTCTCCTGTGTTGTGAACCTGAACATTTAAATAGGTATGGCAGGAACAGCACAGGAAGAAGGAAATACAGTGCACACTGGCAAGCTGAGGGGAGGTGGAAAGCCAAGGATGAGTACTCAAGGCCAAGAGGGAATAAAAACAGAGATGGCATCATGAAAGGCACTAGGAGCAAGGGAGGTTGCTGTGGAGCTGTTGTGGTTTGACACTGGTTAGGCGCCAAGCACACGTAATCTATTTATTTATTTGGGAAATGGGAAAGGTTGGTATTATGTGGATAATTTATAACGAATCAAAACAAATGAAAGATGAATGTTGGTATAATGGGATGGCAAAAGGCAATTTGATGCTTCAAGTGATTATCTTTAGGCTTTTAATTTTAGATTATTCCTTGCCAAGTGACTGTGCAAGGCTTTCTTCATAGTGAATTTAGCAAAACTCTTTGTGAACAGCTGCCCAGCACCTTTCTTACACAAGAAAATCCACTCTTTACATAACTCTCCAAATTAATAATTAAAAATAATTATGTAGAAATTCTGATTAGACATACCCAAATAAGATCAGAGTTGTAGAATGGGGAACAGCTTGAAAATGTGTGCATAGAGGAGTGGGAGGCGTCAAGTTATTGTCAGCAAGAAGTGTTTTTTCTAATGTCTCAAATTCACCAGGTCATATCCTTCACACTGCCAATCACCAATCACAGAGCTCATATAAACTTCTCACCAAAATTTAAATGTAATACACTGATATGCCACTCAATTTTGCTAAATTGATAGAAATCTGATCCTAATTGCAATAACAGCAAAAAATAGGCCAGTAACTTCCTATGATGCTGTGGCTACGCCCTGGGAGCTCCGCAAGGTTTAGTAGTAATCCTCAAACTCTCTTCAAAGGATATTCACATCTGTGATGATAACAACTATTACGTTGTTTTGACCTGTGTGTTTATCAGATCCAACCAAAGGAAACAATAATATCACTAAAACAATCTAATTATTACACCCAAAATCATGCTGTTCCACAAGTACCTTGGGGCTCGGCTGTGGGACTGTAAAGCAAAGTATTCTGTATTTGCCAGGAGAACCTAAACTCAGCAGCAGTTATATTAATGTATATTTTCTGCTTCATTTCTTTTGACTTTATCGCTGCTCATCATTCACGAGGTTTTTTCAGTCCATACTTGTACAATCAGAGGGTTATCAAGCACCAAAAATCTTTACCCATTTAACCAGCCCATCCTCTGTGTTTATTAAAACAAGTGTCTATTTATTCTCACAGCCACAGCACTCCTGGTTAAATAAAACATAACTGCAGCCACTAATTCCCAGTCAGCCCTGTAAGGACACAGGGTCAATTATTGCATCCTTGTAATTTAAAGGCTGGAAACAGCCTACCAAATAACTGAAAGCCTAACAACAGGCTGCTTTCATTACACTTCGTATCAATAACAGTTGTCAAAATAAAAAGAACTGAATTCAAGCTTCATTTGCTTCCTACAAGCCATTAGGAAATGTGTAAGTTTCTGTTTTGATATGCGAAGGAAGCCTTTATAGTCTCATAAATGTAAAAATAAAGGAGCTAATTTATGCACTCAACAATGGAGGATATAGCTTGACAAGTTTATATGCCTGAACACACACCCACCAATTAAAATGGTGAGGATGGATGATCACATAGATTGCTGGTGTACCACACAGGGCAACCTCGTGAGGATGTCATGAAAATCAGATGATCTTGATCCTGGAAAAGACTTCTGCTCCATCTCCTTTTCCCACATGAGCGTCTTGCTACACCTAATAATTTCTGAGACATTTCTGTCTTGTTGGATCTCAGAGGCTTCCACGGTGAAGCCACCGTGGCCTCCCAAGACAACCTCTTCCCATAACTTTTTTTTTTTTTTCTCAAATACACTGCATAAAAACCCACTTTTCATAGAACTTTATTTCAACTTATTTTTTTTTAACCAGAAAAACAAGAAATCTATTATTTTTGTCCTCTTTTACAACAGAGGTGTTGTGGTTAGCCCCAGCCAGCTAATCAGCCCCACACAGCTGCTCACTCAACCCCCTCACTGGGATGTGGGGAGAACTGGAAGGGTAGAACTGAGAAAACTCATAGGTTGAGACAAAAACAGTTTAAAAGAGAAAGCTAAAGCTCTGAACACAAGCAAAGCAAACCAAGGAATTCATTCACCACTCCCCATGGGCAGGCAGGTGTGCAGGAAAGCCAGGCTCCATCCCACAGAACAGTGGCTTGGGAAGACAAACATCACCCCTTCCTCCTTCTTCCCCCAGATTTTACTGCTGTGCACAACCTGATACGGTATTTGGAATATCCCTTGAGTCAGTCGGGGTCAGCTGTCCTGGCTGTGTCCCCTCCCAACTCCTGGTGCACTCCTGTCCCTGCCCAGCCTCCTCTGGCAGGGCAGAATGAGGAGCAGAAAAGGCCCTGATGCTCTGTAAGCAATAACTAAAACATCCCCATATTATCAACACTGTTTTCATCACAAATACAAACTACCTTACAAGCCACTGTGCAAAAAATTAACTATCCCAGCCAAAATCAGTACAAGAAGTAACACATTAGAGGGCTGTCATGTACCTCCTGGTCTTCTGTCAAGTCAAAAAAAGATTCTCTTGTTCTTTTCTCAGATCACGCTGTGCAGATGTCTAATTGAAACCATGACTGTGCTCTGAATTCTCTGTGTACCCTGCTGGAAAGGCACACCAGAGAATCAACCAGGGGTTCTCTCCTAAACTCAGGAGCTTGTCCTCGTTCCTATAAAAATTCTTACATTTTTTCAGTCCAGTTCTTCAAGTAATTTCTTTCCCAGCTTTCCTGCAAACTTAATAAGAATGTCTTCTAGTCCACCAGCAGGGTTGGTAATGAAAATACTCATCAGAAAGAGTCTTTACTGAGCTGCATTTCACATATCCTGCCAATCTCACAATGAACCACGCCTAATTTTTCTACAGGAGGTTTTCCAAGGAGTTCTGCATTCCTGTACAGAAGAGTAATCTAAACCATGTGTCTTCAGCTTCAAGTGTTATGAGAAGGAATGTCAAAAACCTTACTAAACTCCCCAAAATATGTAACCTGGTTCTTCTCTCTCCTTAGGGATTGTCACTTCCTACTGCAAAACCAGACTTTTTTTTTTTACTACTTCCTGCTCATTAACTTTATTCTCTTGTTTGAGGGTATTAATGCCTTTGATTAGTCTTTTGCAACTCAAAAGGATACCAACAATTTTAATCTGTATAACAGTTCCAAATGATGACATGGACATATCAACACATCAGAACCTTCATTTACTGCCAGTTTGATGAGCAACATACATACAAAATTCACCAAAAATGCCAAAAACCAACACCACCCAGAAAATTCAGCTGCTTGAAAGAGCAGAAACATGGCATACATCATATTCTTTACAAGCCAACATGGCAAATAGGTTGTTGACCCCTTTAAAGTGCGAGTGCAGTGCTCATTCTTGGTGGACTCCTGGTTTATGCCTCCTTTTGCACAGAGCACTGTGGCTCTGCCCTATGAGACTATTTCAAAGACAGTAATAAATGGCTTTATAGGAACATTGATATTTTTGTGACTCAAGGTTCTTGTCTGCCAACGGATGCAGATTAAACTGGCTGAGTCTGCGCTCAGCAGGCCACTTTTTCAATTATGTACCTTCAAAAACCCTCAGGTTGATACAGGTGTCATAAAGAATGAACACAATACAAAAAACCTAAACAAAGCATTATTTAAAAAGATACAGATTTATATTCCTGAACTAACAATAGCAAAAACCATTTCATATTTGTTAAAGCAAATATGCACCAGGACAGCTGCAAAGCATTCCTGAAATATTATTTCTTTTTAATGCCACATTTTAATCAGATTCTTAGTAAAAAGTATCAAGTGTCTTTTAGCTGGTTGTTTTGGAACAGAAAATCAAGGAGAATGAGAAGCAGGAGTAGCACAAACAGGTAGACACATTCTAGTTCAAAAACTGGGATTTCCCAGGTGAGTGCAGCTCTACATTCACTGTAGAGAAAAATTAGCATGAGAATATTAAGGAGAAATGGGGAATGTTACTGCAGAACTATTTTAAAACTTCCTTGTACACCCATCATCTCTGTGAGCAGAGCTTTGTAGAAGTGCAGGGATTTTAGAAAGCAGAGAACTTTTAGAAAATTTTAACTTATTTCTGAGGCAGAAATTCAGATGAAAGTGAGAAAAGCATTTTTGTCCTGCATTTGTAAATTAGAATTCACACTTTTAAGAACTGAGCAAACAGGAATTTTTCTACTTTCACATCACAAGCACAGGTCTCCTTTAACACAGCTCACTCAGTGGAGTTCTCACACCAAAAAGGAAAGGAAACTTTGGGGTTTTGTCCATGGATACTGAGTGAGGTGCTAAGAAAGTGTCTCTTCAAGACAAGAGTTTTTGACAGAAAGCTGTTCAGCACACACTTCCCACTGCATGGGAAGGACAGAGGAAGTCTGGGAAAAGCAGTGAATATTGGTCCCCATTTTTGGTTTTTCCATACTTATTCCAGGGTGCTTAAGAGCCCAGTGGTAGCTCTTAACATCTTTACCTTACAACAGTAAGAAGTTACAAATATCCAAGTAAAATGTCAAGAAGATCGCTATATTTCCTTGTAATCACAATAAAATTCCAAATGTATCAGCTAGAATTTCAGAGGTTAAAATTTCATCAGGGAAACGTGACAGGTTTGATAAAAAATTCCGAGGCCAACCATTATGGCCCATCTTTAGACATCTTTCTGCTCCCAATTCTTTCCTTTACCCAAAGCAAAAATGGCAGCAAAAAAGAAGTAGCAACAGTTTAACACTGCAAGACACCAATCCTTCCTTGGATTAGTAAAAAAGAAATAATTTTATCAATCAGTATTTGCTTAGGACGACCTGTGACAGAGAACTTATTCTCACGTGTGATGATTAATCTCATAGGGATAGATGAGAAGAAAGATTTTATTGATAAACAATCATATTTCTCATCAGAAGTTTTGTGGTGAAAGAAAGCAGGCCCGAAGAAAATAACTTATATCCCATCTGGTTTAAAGGATATGATTATAATGCTACTGTAACAAATCCTGCTCAGATCCAAAATATTACACACTTTAATACTTCTCCCTGTGCCATAGAAATTAGTTCCAGGGGAAAATCAACTGACAGAAAGGGATTTTATAGCAGTGTGACTTTTATAAAAAGTTAATGTTCTGCTGATTGACTGGCTGGGGGGAAACATGGAGTAATGCAGCTGAGTTGGATGACAATGCTTGCAGAGTGGAAAAGGCAAAACTCACTGTGTATCTGACTCAGATTTGCTCAAGTGTATCAGGTTTTATAATAAAACAAGGTTTCGTCAATCACACCATCTTCAAATTAAGCTGGCCCCTTCTAGTAACATTTTTCTTAAATAGTTTTTATTATTTCAACCAAATTTGACAAAATGAGCAAAGTTCTTAAAGCATAATATTCTGAAGGGCTTCTCAAAAAATTAATGTTATAGAGGTGAGAAACTTCACCAGTCCTCAAATTAAGCTAAATGCAAGAAGAAAGAAAATATCTTTCAGCTATTACATCCAACACTTCAATTTTAAAGTATCCTCCTTCATCCCTGCCTACAAAGGAAAAACAACATTAACCTCTCTTCATTTGTAAAATGTCATCTTCCATCCTTGGTCAAATCTGGTCAAACCTTCTCAAAAAAGATGTCTGGTTGGCATCTTCCCTTGTTCATATACAAGCTTAAAAATATCTCCCTTTTTTTTTTTTTTTGCCACTTTCTTTCCTCTTTTTTTTTTTTTCCCTTTTTAAAATTACAGCTCATCAAACCCCACAGCAGACCATGCTGACTTTCTTATCACAGCTGTGGTGATTGTGAATGAATGACAAAAATGTAAAATGTGGGTTAGACTTTACATTAGACAGGAGAAGAAAAACATTCAGGGAGAGATCTGGCAGGGCTGCAGGAGGCCACAGGCAGGGAAAAGGCATCCCCAAGTCTTTTCTTCATGCCTGATTAGGGAGAAAGCACAAAATATCTCTCAGGTCTCTACCAGAAGACTCAATCTGGATGAACTTGGGAGGGAAAAGCTGGCCTAAGAAAGTCATTTATGTTTGTGTCTACAGAATTGAAATAAAATATAGACTGTGTTTTTGGCATGTGAAGTGCATCTTTATTTAAAAAATACTTTCATTTCCATACTTTATTTTAATAAAAAATACTTTCAATTCCATACAGTGAATATAACTTTTAAATTGGCTCCCAATAGCTGTGTGTAATGATAAGAGGTTTGTCCTTCACAGTACCAAGGAGTCCTGGACCTCTTACTGCAAGACCAGCAGTCAGATCTATGGCTCTGCCCCACTCTGCATCTGCATTTCTTCCCAAAATCAGGCACACCACAATTTTGCTCTCACAGGATACATGGGCCTGGGGATACACTTCAGCATCACTTGTGCAGAGCACTCTGGCAAGGTAAAGCAAGATGACATTAATGCAAATAAAAGCTGTTACTTGCTTTTTATTTTCCAAAGTGTCTGAAACTGAAATGGGAGATAGCAGAGTTGGTTCAGGTCTGAAACACTACCTGAGAGTCCACAGCAACTTTTGTGTTCAGTTTCATTCTTACACTCAGGGCACAAATGCAAAAGAAAAATAATATTTTTAAAAATTAAAAGGAAAAATGTTCCTGTGTCATTTTAAAAAAAATCAACGTAACAACATAAAAAAAAAATTTCAAGTCTATGTTGAATCTTCCCCTTTATAACCAGCAGAAAAACTAGAGACAAGACGTGGGACTGAAAACTTTTCCTCTGCTTGTTTTCAGCCAGCTGCCTCTCCTCCTATGCTGAAACTAGCACTAACTAATACTTTCTGCTAGTTATCAATTTGAAATCTTGTCTAGTCATTTGGGAGGTCTTTTAAAAAATATTTATTATCAATGCATTTTACTGCAACTATCTCTCTCCTTAATTATTTTAAAGATCTAATTTGCATTTCATTTGTGTCATCATGACAAAATCCCATTTATTTAGACCTCTATTGCCATGCAACATGATAAATACTTCAAAGTAAATTTACTCAGCTAAGTTATTTTAATAAATGAATGCAATTTGGACAGTTTTTAAAGCAGTCCTAAAAAAAAATACTTTAACTGCTCATTATAGCAGCAGCCTACCATAAGCAAGCACATTTTTCTAAAAGCAGAGCTTCAGAGGTCATGTTTGCCAATATTCTGCCTCAATTTGGGAAAGAAACCTTGCAGAACTTTCAATTGATAATTTCCTTTCCACGGTGATTGATGCTGACCTTTCTGCCAAGGTATGAGGTGCCATTTTCAGACCAGAGACTCCTTTCCTCAACATACAGCAGTAAGTTAATATTTTCATGTGCACTAAGCACAGCATCCACAGCATCCTGTAATATTTCACATTTCCAGCTCCAACTCTTTTTCCACCTTATGACATATTCTCAAGTCAACACTTTATGTTTTCACTTTTTTTTTCCCCAAGAGGAATTCATGATGTTAATGAACACTTGGAAAATAAAACCAACATATTAAGTGTTCTCTCATCCCACCAATAAAATGACAGCTCAGAGTCATTGGTTCAGCATCCTGGAAATCACTGAGGGATTATTCCACTTGACACTGTGTGGGTGTATTACATATTATTAGACTTGAAGCAATACACATAATATATTTAAACAGAACAGAACAGAACTTTTATCTTTGTTTTGTCTACACAAGTCAGTTGATCCAGGACAACTGCTGACTTCTAAACTTGCAGAGCAGACAAGGGCACTCTTATTTCAGGAGCTGAGATTACCAAATGACCTGAAAAATTTGCAGAACTATGTGTTTCCCCAGAAAAAAAAAAAAATTGTATTGCCAGCAAAAGCACCAGCATTTTTTCACCACCTCTTGAAATTTGTCATAACTAAAAATAATGTCAAAAATTCATACTTCAGAAAACAAATTGAAATTATACTTTCTTCTTGCAATTCACAAGAAAACTGATTTTCAAATAAGAAAGTAAATACTGTTTTCTCTAAGCCCACGTCACCCTTCACACAAATTACACAATTTGCAACAGGTCTGCAAGGCTGAAGCACTGCAGTAAAACTCCCCTGCACCTTCCTTGAATATCAGGGGTTTCTTAGAAGTGTTAAGAACTGGACTGCTTCCTCGAGAAAACAGGATTTCTTTATCTTGTCCCTTTCTGACAATTTAGGATGCAAAGAACACAGCAGCCTCTGCAATAATCCCTTTTTCTGTGCTAAGCAAACCTGCCAAGGCAAATGCAGACTCGCTGCTTTCCCTCTGACACCCCAAACTGATAAATGGATAGGATTTTTTTCTGCAAGTTTTTAAAACTGTGGTTGCATTTGACCCTTCCTTCAAAACCAGGGGCACTCACAGCCCCTCTCTTCCACCTTAGCTCATCGCAGAGCCCCACACAGGAGCTGACAGTGGAGCTTAGGAAAGACTGAATTGATGTATACAAGAGCCACCTGCTTTGTCTCTCCAAATCTTTCAGCTTAATCAGAGCCCAGGGCAACACTGTTTAATGTCAAAATTATCCACTCCCTTTGCTACCAAAATCCTCAATAAAATACATCAGTGTTCTGAAACCAATGAATAAACCTATTTCTATTATTAATGTATATCTCATCCATTTCTATTGCCATCAACATTTGAAAACTTTATCCTTTTTACTTTTTTCCTCTTGCAAGAGCACACATTTCCTACAAGTGCAACCACTGACAAATTTAAGGTAAAAATAATGAAAAATTGATGAACACATAATATAATGGAACATCCACTGGGATAAGTACAAAAAGATTTATAATTTATTTATATTTTATGAATAAGAAGATTTTGCTATTTGCTTTGGAAGCTGGAGAAGCACTTGCAACACCTCCTGAAACCAAATGAAACAGCAAGAGTCTGAACCAGCTCCCACATTCCTACTCCATCCCCTGACTTCATAGTATATTGTTTTTACTTCTACTGATGCTTACTCCAGGTAACATCACTTTAAGCACCTAAAACAAAGTATCACACACCTGTTAACAAACTATGCATCTTCCAGTGTAATTATGAAGGATTTCTCAGACTCTCATTCCAAAGTGAAAATCTTATTACCATGGCTTCATAAAAATGACTGTTAAAAAAAAATTAACATAAAATATATGTTAATATATATATTATTGTCTACTTTTTTTTTTTTCCCCCTCTTGATTGGCAGTGCTGCAGCCACACAGTTTGATGTGTTCAGGAAGAACCATCCCATCTACAGGTCCCATTTGCAGGCATGAGGATCATGCAGCAGTGTGGGAAAATCCATCCTCCTGGCACTTTCAGTGCCAGGATGTGATTGAAATCAGAGGACCTGTGACTGAGGTCAAAGCTCTGGTACATAAATTCAGGAATAGGGAAGCCAGCCAATCTAGTACAGTAATCTAAAGCTGATTTCATTCATATTTAGGCAATTTCAGATTTTAAAAAAGTTTTCAACTACTTTTGCAGACATTAACAGAGAACTCTCTACATGTGTTGTATTATCACATCTTGAACTGGTGATGACACTAAAATGAATCTGGGAGTGGTACTGAGCCCTCTGACAGCAATGAAACTTTAAACCTGGAAACAAGAAAAAAACTCTTTTAAGTGTTTGAAGAACTCCCTATTTTCTACATTGCCTGTTGAAGAAAGGCCAGACTTTGTGCCAAGCCTTCTGAGCAGGGCATACAAGTAAAACACAGGGGTATAGGGATAATCATCACTCAGGAGATCAATCTCAGAATGCTTGGATGGGAAACAATTGGTTGATTGTGAACTTATTAAAGATACCGGTGGCAAGACCAAATTTTAAAGCCTCAGCTGCACAAAGTGGTTGTTAACCTCCAGTTCTGAAGGGAAACTCTGCCATGATAACCATTCTACACTGTCAAGCAGACACAAACTACACACACAAGGTTCAAAATATTGACGGTTCTGTAAAGGTTTCCAGCTTTAAAAAAAATTCTTCTGAGTATAGAATAGAATGGTTACTTGATACCAAAATAAAATCATCCCTGTCGACCTTCCCATGTTGCTCTGCACTTCAGCAACAATCAATGATGTCAAAAATTCAGCATTATCCACTTAACATTCTGACCAAAACAAAGTAACTTCAGCCACTGCCTGAGATGTTGTTGAAAGAAGTTAAAAAGGACCTCAAAAACAATTGATGGATGGCTTTGTGAACTTCCATGGTACTTAAACAAGGATAGCTCTTGCTGGAATTCTTCTCTAAAGTAAGGGTTGCTTTGTACAAGGGAATGGACTGATCACTGACCATAACAGAGAGGAGAATCTTCTTATTTTTTTTTTTCTTCCCTGAAAGTCTCGTTTTAAATTCCTTGTCTTGGATGAAATATTACTGTAGCAAATTGTGAAATTGAAAGAACATGATGCAGTAATAAAAGCCCAGTTTGCTGCAGGAGCTAGCAAGGAAAGCAAGGATGAAAATAATTGCAAAGGCTGAAGTGAGACAGGACACAACCCTCAGAATTTCTGGTGGAATTGCCACCAATTTTACTACAATATGAACTAGAAATTTTCCTTAAATATAATTTAAATTTAATTTAAGGTCCTTTCCAAACTAAACCATTCCACGAGTCCATGATTCCAAGGCATTGCAGGGTCACTCTCACACCAATGTCTGTACACTGGACTTGGCTGCAGATGCAGGTGACCAAAGAAGGTTATCACTCACTAAGGTTCTGAATGAAATTAAGATATTTCCAAACAATTTTAAATTAGAGCAGGGATCCTGTTGGTTTAACACCAGCATGTTCTGACTCTGAAACAGCTGCCTTTCACTTAACTTTAAAAATGCAGGAGAAATGGAATGTTAAATTGGGCACTTTATATAATAAATATAATTTTGTTGACCCCAGGTTCCTCAGTTAGGCAGGTGCCTAGATTTATGCCCTGGACTAAACCCCTACATTGAACTTCATTTGGTAAATTTATCAAACCTGGTAAGATTGATGGAAAAAGATAGAAAACATGCCAAATGAGGCAAGGATAAGCTGAAAGCTGAAGTTTAGGTATAGTCACATGCTTTTTCACTCCACAGGCTACACAAAGCATGGTACAGCAGGGCCTCTTTGTGCCCTTTTCACCCTTATATCCCCTACACTGTCACTCATGTGTGGTTTGTAAAATATTTCAGTAAGAACTGATTCTTGATACTATGCATATTTCCCCTTTCAACTTCTATTCTGTCAGCTCAGTTCCTGAAAGAGGAAGAATGGGCAAAAAAAAAATGTAGGCATGGAAATTATTTTTAGCCTGGACACAGAAAGCAGTAGCACAGAGAAGATAAGCTCTCCTGGTATGTCATGAAAGAATTTGGTGTAGACAGAAAAAGTAAAATACAGAGCCTAAAGAAATACCTTTTGTGATAGTTTTACTGCAGTTACAGCCTGCCTAGAGCCCACAAAAAAAAGCCCAAGACAACACAAGTCAGAGCAGCTCAGTGTGCACCAGGAGAAGATGCCTGAATGAGCATCCCTAAGAAAGAAGAGTTCACTCAAGTGTGAGACTGCTTCTGGTTTTAATTCTGATTTTATTATGGGTCTCCTTCAGGATCTATCTCTACAGATCTGTGTCCCATTTATGCACAGGGTAGAAAGAACTACACTGTCACACAGGGATTTATAAATTAGGGAAGCAGTGGGAGATTTCCTAAAGGCCAATTTTCCTACACGAAATATAAAGGTAAAAGCAATTTTTTCAATGAAATGAGAGAAGGGCTGGTCTTGCAGGATAAGGGATGAATGAGGAGCTGGCAGATAAGGACTCTATTGCTCTGTTCCCGATTTCTTGAAGCAGAATTTGGGAAGTTTTTGACACCGTATCAGAATTTTCCCTTAGAAAATACCAGCAGAACCCCAGAAGGACTCAAGGTCTGGATATTCTCTGTTTATCAAGGTGGTTGATTGAGACACTGCAACCTAAAGGCTCTCTGATAATATTGGATTGATGCTGTACAATTATTAAATGGAAACTGCTGCATCATTAAGACCTGTCTCCATATGAAGCATTTAGTAATTAAACATGTATGTTTTTAATACCCTTCCCATGCTATGGCTTGCACTAACATCTACCAGGTATACTCGACAGCCAGAGTGGGTACACAACTGAAATCCGGTAAAATAAACCTAAATTGATTCTATCCTGTGATATCTTTTATAGAGAAAATGGCTTTATTTTGCTTTCTTTCTTAGGCAGAACAGGAACTACAGAAAATTAGAGAGATGTAACTAAAAAAAAAACACAAGGGATCTTGACTCAGTGTGTGTATCACTTTACCCTTTGTTTTTAATGATTGCTTTGTAAAAAATGTTTTCATAGAAAATTGCTTTTCTGAATGCAGTTTTACATTTTGTACTTTCCTGTAACCACAACAAATACTGGTGCCCACTCAGTCGGCCAGAATTAGTGGAAAATTAAATATAAAGTACATAGTGAGCAGGGGAACATGCAGCCAATCTCCTCTTCTGAAACAAGGCTCAATGACTCTAAATTGGAATGCATAAGCAAAAGTAGTGAAAAATAAAATTGTTTAGAAAATAATCAAAATAAGTCGTAACTATAAATGCATCATATTTGGTTTTGGTTTTTTTTTAAAGGCATTGCAAAAATTTTTTTAGTTCTATATGAACATAAACATGCATAATATTTCATTCAAAGAGAGCAGGTTTTAAAATACTTATAGTGATTACTGGAGGGGAAAAAAAGTCTTCAAAAAAAAAAAAAGTCTCCCTGGGATTAAATGCTTGTTAATCAACTTGATTTGTATTTTCAAAAGTACTTGTGCTAGCCATCATGTACAGACGCATTGCCAAATTGGAATAAGAAGTTGGTTAAATTCAAATAGATTTTTGCAATTAAGAGCAAAGAAAATTAATCAGTCCAATACATACAATCCTCAATACTGTTCCAAAGTACAGAGATACAGCTAATAAATTTCCACACTCTTCTCTTCCAAACATTTTTTAACTCATGGAACTGCAATCCACAACTGGAAGTAGCCCATAAGGGAAACTGTGTCAACACATGAAAACTAATTTTCCATAGTCTCATCAGGAGGCAAATGCCACAGCATCTAACATCAAGAATAACCTGACATTTTGGAACCAAAATCAGATCACTGCTTGTTTTCCATCAGCATCATCAGCACTAAGTTCCTGAGCAGATGAGCTACACAGGGTATTCTTCAGGCATCACACCAAGCTAAAATCAGCATGAAAGGTAACAGTCAAGAAAGTGTCCATCTTCCTAAAATCTGTAATTTTAAACTGGTAATTGTTCTTATGGCAGGATTTTGTTAAGGTTGACAAGTATAGTTAAAAATCATCCTTGTATGCCTGAAAGGTCTTGGATGTTCCCCTGCCTAGAGATCAGAAGACAGGGCCAACATTATCAGCTTCTGCAGAATTTTACATTTCTGTTGAAATAAACAACTGTTGTGTTCCTCTGGGGTTGAAAGAAATCTCTTAGAAATCTGCATCATAACCCAAGTTCTCCTGGAGCTGCTGCTGGTCACACTTTGGCTCAAAAGGAGCACTGTGCATTAAATTATATTAAGAAGGTAAAATCTGGAGCTTCCAAACTTAATTTGGAAGGGATGCTAAAGATCATCTCATTCCGACCCCCTGCCATGGGCAGGGACACCTTCCACTATCCCAGGTTGCTTCCATCCCATCCAGCCTGGTCTTGGACACTTCCAGGGTGTCACCAAAATGAAAACCAGAAGCAGCTGCTCCAAGTGCTGCACTGGGCAGTGCACAAGGAGAGCTGTGACTGGCTTTGACCAGAGAAAATAAATGACTTTTTAAAATTTCTTTCCTTCTTTTTGCCCCTTCGGAGAAGCTTTCAGGCCACAAGCACAAGAGCATTTGGGAATCCAAAACTCATTGAGGCATTTTTCTCACACCTGATTTTATCAAATATGGTGATGTTATTACAATAAAAGTTTTGAATGAAATTGCTGAATAATCTGACAACTACAAAAATTTTCAGAAACATCTAGAATAGAATTTTTATTTGTCTCAAGTTCATATCTTTCATTCTTCACTTTTTAATTTAATCTAAAATGCAAGCAGACTGATTTTCATTTTATTTGCCCTTTTGTCAGGGATCTTAAATCTGTATAAATCAACCTCTTCCAATTATTTACCCTCTCCTTAAAGCAGAATTACCATTTATGATTTTTTCTGCATCATATGATTTCAGATTTCGTAACGCATGGAAACATTCAATTGAATTTTCTTTCCCTTTAATTGTAAATCATACATTGTTGTCTGTGCAACTTTCCTATTTTTCTGCTCAGCATTTCTTCATGTTAAACCTTTTAGAGCTAATTTTTGACATTAAGCTTACACTAAGATGAGCTGGGTTTTTTAACAGCCTCTGTCATTGAAGAGAACAGCAAAAATTTTCACTCAGAGTAACTTGGAACAATGGAATTAAAGAGCTACAAAACAATTTCAAGGAACACAGGTCAGCACAAGTGTCAGTATTAAGAATGGCCAAGTAAACAGACTGGGGAGAGGGAAATGAGGAAAGAGCGAGTCCTTAATTCTGGATTGCAATGAAACATTAAAATTCTTTCTGAGGTGAAGAGTGATCCCTGCTTGTTCACTGGGGCTGATGAATGCCACCAATTTTGGTTCAGCTTCACTTTGCTAAAGGGCTTTGAGAAAATTTCAGTAACAAAAACCAGAGCAATAATGTCATTATGGCTCTTTTCTCTTTCCGAGTTGGAAAATCACAAGGGTGTATAATAAAATTCAGCAAAGAGGGAAGAAGGGTACTTCAGGTAACCCAGGGATGATCATTCAAGAAACAGGTCACTGAAAAGCATTGTACTGCCAGCCTTGGCAGTGCACACATTATTTAGATAAACTCACTTTATTTATCTCTAAATGTTATGCAATTCATGTGTGCAGCACAAGAATTTATAAGCTAATTTGCTGACTTTATTTGTCACTGTTTGCACTGAAAGGACCACATCAGTTTGTTCACCCACAGATTCAGACTTTGGGGAGAAAATGTTTGTTTTGTGGTGGCTCTGTTAAAGATTTTCAGGAAAAAAAACCAGTAAATTATCCTAATTATTCTATTTTAAAAATACTGAAACAGATCAAGTAGAAATTCCTTCAGCAACCTGTTGCCAGCTTAGAACCCAAGGTCCATGTTCCTGCCCTCTTCAGCACTGCTTTCCCATTTATCCTTTGTCACATATCTCTGGCACACTTAAGAATGTTGAAATATCACAAATACAAGACAATTCTAACCAAAGATACGAAGTCCCAACACGGCCCGAGGTGCCAGTAATACAAAGAGCTGTTTATTTAGTGTTTCTAATTTCCCATTTAGTTTTGAACATTTTTATTAATTCTCAACAACCATACATCAGACTTTGACAAAGATGGTATATGTATCTTATAGGATTTATTAACTACTCTTTATGAAATGTTTGTAGAATTCAGTGCAAAGCTTAATTAAGAAATACAGAAGTTTTAATCAAACACATTATGAATTTTATACATTTGCAAAGCAGCTAGTTAGAGCATATTTTCATCCCTTAAGGATTTGCTTATTGCAGAGTAACCAAAATATTAATGATACCTAATTACTTTCTAAAAAAGAAAGACAAAAAACAAGTTCTTCCTTTGAAATATTAATTAGTTTCAATATTTCTTTAGGGATTTTTTACCTCTTTCTGATACTCTGGATTGTTCCATTTAGTGAAAAGCCAAAATCAACAGCAACAAGTATATATTCTATTTTCAGCTTGGGAAGGAACAGAGGTGGGAGCTGGGTCACAGGCATGAGGGAAGCCTGGTGCAGGCTATATCCCACCTAAAGCAGTATCAGGCTACTCTGTACTCTCACATCTAGTTTATGTTGGGTCATTTAGACTTAAACACACAAGATATGAACTGAGAGAGCTGCTCCCTCCTCAAACAGGAATCAGAATCCTTTGTGTCCACACAAGGTCCTGAGGCTGGAAATGCTTCACAAAACCAGCAAGTTAAAACTACAATGAATCCTCTTTTCTTTTCTTTCTTTTCCTTTCCTTTTTTTTTAATAGATGGCTTTAATACAACCGTATTCAAACTTTAATTTGGTATGCCTGGGATGGTAAATAGCAGTGCACCATAATCAACTGTTATTATGAAGAATGAGTTGCCCATAATCTGTGTAATAGAACCATTCTCTTGCTAATCCATCAAGCACTCTGCCAAGGACACTGCAGGGACACTAAAAGCACCAGTTCCACTGTCACAGGATTTCTAATCAAGATGGAAGCAGTTGCTGGAATAAGGGGAGAATATGATTTGTTGTGACCAACAGATTTCATCTTTTGAAAATAAAAGTCGCGACAGAGCAAAGCTCTTTTCTGCTGATCCATTTTTCTACCATTGTTAACATATGAAAGCTGAGGTTTGCAGCTACCCAGAGCTTGGGCCCCAGCATAAGCTTCTCCCTGAACTTCAATTCTTGACAGGCAAATCAAGAATGGATGATTTGACTGGAATGTGACACTGCACAGGTCTGAACAGAAGCCACAGAAGTAAGAGCACAGTCCACTGAAACCACACCTTGTCAATCAGCTTCTCGGATTGTACCAAAAATCTTTTGATTATCCAACATCAAATTCTTTCAAAAATTCATTGAGAATTCAGATTTTTCCTCTTTGAACTCTGCAGGAATTATCTTCAAGCAATAAAATCATATTGCCTGCCAGAAAGGCAAAACCAAAAAAAAAGCCAGCACTTCTATACTGCTCATCGCACTGCAACATTTATGAACCAGTGAGCTTTAGTAAAAGCTGCAGCATTCAGCTTTTCCACGAAGCATGATGAGCTTTCCATAAATTGCAGCCACGTTTCTCCTAGAGGGATATGAATAAGGTCTATTTATGGAATATTCAGCAAGTGGATGCAGGGTGAAAATACCACTTGTTTCTTCAAAAGACTAAATTACCAAGTTTCTGTATCCTGGATTCCACAATCTTTTCTTCCCTCCAAATTTTAACTCCTTTTTCACAAACACACACTAATCATATAAATGAAACTGACCTACAGACAGCCTCTGTGCATTTTTTGTGCATGTAAACATGCAATAGGAACACTATAAATGCAAACACATAAAACTGAGTCTAGAAATAGAAACAGCAGCGAAGATGTTTTATGGAAAAATCTGAAAGCAGAGACAAAAATATGAACATCCTTGAATGAATACCAGGATGATCAGGGTAAAGGAACAAAGATCACTAAATCTTGAAAATTCTCCATTTACCTTGGCCAATTTGATTTAGCTGGCAGGAACACGTGCCACAGCGTGACAACCACAGGTAATAATTGTTCACCCAGAATTCATTATGTGCTAAAGTCCTATTTTCCCAAGAAAATCAAAGATCCATTAGTCTCTTGTTTTGCTTTAACTTGATATATACAGAAGTTGTATGTTCCTGGACAAGGAGGGTGTAATTCCAAAATTATTTTTTTCATAAAACATACAAAAGAATGGGCATAACTGGGAGCCAAAGGCCCTTTTCCTACAACATCAGGCACTTGAGTCTAGCTAAAAGCGAAGACTAATAGTCAGCAGTATATTTAAGTCAGGGATCCAAACATTGCTAATGCTGAAACAAATGAATGACTGCCTTCAACAGACAATTAAAATTTTTAAAATCACCTGTTTTGAAAAGGCCTGAAGCTGTTAAAATTCCATGTGCCTTTTCTCTCTTGGAATGATAAATGAAGCCACCAGCTGATAGGATGTTCTACCACAGGTTCTATTATTAAGCTGTGCAAAGAGGCATTGGCAATTATTACTAATTTTATTTTAGGCATCAATACAGAAATGTAGCTGGAAGAAGTTCTTTTCAAGCAGTTCTCTCAGTCTGTCCAGACAGATAAAATGCAGCCATCTTCCCAAAGAAAGTGTGTGGGTTTTCAATACCGTGAAAGGTCAACCATTCTCACAAAATTAAGTTCTTAGAAGTTCTGGTGTTATTTTGTGGAAGTAGAACCTAAATAGTAATAGCATAATGAAGTTATGAAGCTTTCCTGAAGCTTCCAGGAAAGAACCAACTCTCTAAAGAAAATATTGGAGGAAAATTATTAAAATCTCTGAGATGGAGATTTTCATAGGAAGCATTCTCAGGGTACCCAGGAAAAATGGGAATTAAAATACATAAAAAGCTATTACATGTACTGCATGACTTATTTATATGTATCTAAACACTCTGAAGCAGTACACACCCCAAATTTCAGGGACAATGAAAAATACAAACACACAACTGTAAATAACACAAATTTGCCCAATGGGCTCAAGTAAATCTGGATTATTTTCATGTATACATGCTGATCAGTAGGACAAGCACTGAATATAAATAAATGCTGGTTTGATTAAGGCTTATTTTGTGGGGTTTTTTAAAATAAAGATCATGTTGTCACACTTCCAAGATGATGCCATATACTTTAGCAGATGAAATTACATGAGGAGGAAACAGTTATCTATCAACAAGGCTTCCTGTGTTAACCTTGCACCTTTTTAACACCTTAAACTAAGGCAACAGATTCTGAGTTCTTGTTCTAGAAACACTTTTTAACTCATAACTTGTTTTCCCTTTCCTCACCATAACCCTAAATCCTTCCTCTCACCTTAAATTCTAAATATAAATAAAGTAACTACTGAAGAAAAAGCTTCAGTGCATGTAAGAGGCCTCTGCAGAGAGCTGTGAGGATGTTAACTGGGAGAGTTGGGGTGGAAACATGGAATCAAACCTGGCCTTAGTGCATGTGTTGGCATTGGGAAGTTATAAAACAGTGATGATACCACTCCTTTCCAATGCCTGACTTGGCATTTCTTTTTAAGAATAGGACTGGCCCTGCTCTAAGTGATGGAATGGATGATGGCACAGGTCCAGTCCACCTACATTCTTTAAAACTTCAACAGCTCGCTCACAATACCTCTTTCAACGAAACTAAACCCAACCAACCTCTCCAAAGCATCACAATAGATTTACAATAAAGGTAGAAGACAAAATCAGATGTTCTGAGATGTGGAACTCCAAGCTTTTGTCAGAAATTTATTCCTTCCTTTTCACTCCTTTTTACTTTAGGGCCTCCACCTTTAGTCTAAATGTTATATTCTGAAACTATGGGTTTATGGTATTTACGAGTGTTTGCAAAGCACTTCGAAAGTGAAATGTAACTACTAGGAATGAACTTTTAATTATAAACTATCTACGAAAATTGTAATACATGGCATTTTTCATTTGTCTTTATTCCTGTTCCAAAATATGCAGTGAGAGTGTTAAATGAAAGATGTCACAGTGCAGTCTCTACACAACATAGAGAAGAGGGTTTAGATGAGATGTTAGGAAGAAATTCTTTACAGTGAGGGTGGTGAGGCCCTGGCACAGGTTGCCCAGAGAAGCTGTGGCTGCCCCATCCCTGGAAGAGTCCAAGGCCAAACTGGTCAGGACTTGAAGCAACCTAGTCCAGTGGAAGGGGTCCCTGCCCATGGCAGGGAGGTGGAATGAGAAGAGATTTAAAGTCCCATCCAACCCAAACCATTCTATGATTCTATGATTCTGCAATTCTAAGAAACTAGAAACAGTATAGTTACTAAAAAAGTGTTTCCATCTGCGATTCACAGCAAACTTCATACACAAATACCAACTATACAAACCTCCATAACCTCCCACATCATTATATAGGTATCAAATTTAACTCCAATTGTGTATTTCCAACCCTGTGGGACAAAGCAGAAACATCTGTCTTTATTTCAGCTGCCAGTCTAACAGTATGATTTAAGATAAATCACCCTCTATGAATAATTAATACTGATTTCTCAGTTAGATTTGTGATTATTAAGTCATTATTTGTTTGTTTTCAGTGATGATTAATCTGTTTTCCCTTCTCATGCTTAGTCATACAACTCTGGAGGAAAACGAAACCCTCAGATAACTTGCAAATTCTACTTAGAACTGAGCAGTCAGCTCTTAAGAGCTTTGAATTTCAAAATATTCAGCTGAAAAGGTACACAGACCAAAGGATATTCTGCCGTGGGGTTTCATGTGCACAGAAAGAACCCTGGGTTATAAATTACTCCAGCACTGGAAGGTGTTGAAGTTGGCACTCTGAAGCCCAGGGACACGGGCATAAATCATAAACCACCAATTTTTAACGACGATCACATAAAGAAAAGGGTTGGGATAGGAATGAAGGAAATTCCATGTCCTTAGCAATCTATTTCCTGTCTCTTTTTGGGAACAGAGGATCTGATTCTGCAATTCTCCAAGCAATCAAGGCAATCATCCCACCAGCCATTCCAATCACTGATGCCATAGAAAACTACTGGCATTTCCCACTGGATTTGTCTTCTGGGGGACTTCTCTGGTAAATCAGTACAGAGAAGCTGCAACAAACTAGGTAGCAAAAATACACAAAGTAATTGAGGAAATAATCTGGAGAAAGACTTGGCAATGATGGGTGAAAATTGTTTCCAGAGAGATCCACTCCTTAATTTGACTTAGCCTGCAGCAATACAAACACCAGAGCCAAAACCCAGTACACAACTGGGAAGTGGGGGATGCACAAAGACTGTAAGAGGCCTCGTCTTGGGTCAATAAAAAGTCATCCTCAAACTACACTGGAGGAAGGAGAAGGAATGCAGCAGGCTGCAGGGTCAGGAAGACACTGGGAATTTTACATCACATCTGAAGTTCCTCTGAGCTTTGATAATGAACTGGGCTTGGAATAAACTGAGCACGGATTTGTGCATCCTCTAACTGCAATTAAAAATAAAACCTCTTCCTAGAGGTGGCTTCTTGCAACTCCAAGATCAGGAAGGCCTTTGGATATAAATACTGCTGTGATGCTGAGGGGGATATTTAGAAGTCCTCCCTTTCAGAAGGACAAAGCGTAATGCCACCTCATTGCCAAGCCAGTGGCAGGTAAATGAAGCAACAAAATAAGATCTGCCAAAAAAGCCAAACCACAACTGAAAGGACTGGTCATACACACTGAATTAAAGATACTGACAGCAGGTCAGTGCAAAAAGCATTTGCTTTGCTTATTAATCAGGGATGTTGCCAGAAGCAAAGTACAGTCACATAGTTTTTAGTTTAATCTCAAAACAAGCGTGAAAGTCACAGGTTATTAAAAACCCTGAACAGGACACTCTGTTCTGACCAATAATTTCCTAGGCTTTATCCCCACCATTCACTCCTAGTGCTTTTTCAGCCAGTATAATGAGTCATTCACTGGTTAAACCAGAAGACTGTGAGACTGAGCTTCCCACTATATTACTGTCTTATTTTGTAGCCTCAGGCAAAGTAATGATCTTTTCTCAGTCTGTCTATATGTAATATGCATATTATGCTTCTCACAGGGATATGATTCGTTCACTGATGATAAAAAACATTTTGGTGTTCTAAGAAAAACAGCATCATAAATCCACAAGAGGTAAGCAGCCGGGGGAAAACAACTGTCTTCCCATACCAGTGCAGCTGGACAATTTAAAAGTTGCAACAAAGTTTTTACCTAGCATTATATCATTCTCCAGGATCAAGTTCTTCAAGATTCTTATATAAAAAATAATTTTTAAAATAAAAAATCTTCCCAAGAGAGCTTCCAGCCTTAGAAACATAATGTTGGCCAGAAGAGGAAAGTCAGAAGTTCACTCTGCCCTCAGAGAAAGATACCCATTTGACTATTTCAGGACTTCTGGAACCAGAAGGGATGAGATCTTCCACATCACCCCACGAATCCTGAGAGAATGGGAACAGCAAGACTTGAGCTCTGTCAGCTCAGGAGGACCACACAAGCCCAAAAAATGATGGAGATGCTGTAGAGCATCTCCAACAAGCTGAGTTGGAAAACTGGCATGGGAGAAGGAGTTCAGGAAAGCAACCAGATAAAATGGAGACAGAATTTGCTTCTGCAGTTAAACAGACTTGCTCATTTATTTTATCAAAATTCCCCTGGAGCCTTGGTCAGCAGTGCAGTTGCAGAGACTGATAATGACATTTCTTCAGATAGGCACAGTATGAAAGAGGAGTTCCAGCAGTTCTGCAGGAGAATTTTGCAACTTCTTTGCAGGGGGAACTAGTAGGAAACTTGACCTATCAAGGATTTTATCTACTCACAGAATCATGTTTCTAGCTCATATTTCACTTTGTTCTTAGATGCAAAGCATGATGTCCAAATTAGACATCTTCATAAGCTTTGCTCCCCCACACCATACCAACATCCTCCTTCCATGTTTTTAAAAACCTGTTTGAATTATTCACTGTACAGTTCTGAGACTCAGAGTTATTGGGTGAAATGACATATCCTCTAATCTTCACCTTTTACTCCCTAGGACCAGATTGATTATGTTAGATGTCACAGGTATTCCCCTCAGAAGCGTCGAGGAATGTTTTGGAAGGAATTTTTTTGGCCTACTGAAATACAACTTGGCAGAAACAGTTTTCCCTAATCAAGTTTTGGCTTATTTATCTATATTTATTGTGAACACAAGGCAGAAGAATTCTGTGAATTAACAAAACCAATCCGTGTTTCTATGTAGCTCCTTAGGCCTCTGTATGGAGCAAGGGGTATTTATGCAGCAAACAAATTACACATGTGGGCAGGCAATAGTAACAGCACCTTTTATCACATCTTACCTGCATTTCCAGCATGTCAACAGCACATAAGCAAGAATCTTCAGCAAAGAGGAAGATTTTACACTGAGATTTACTCATTTAATTGACAACAGGAACAATGACGTTCATTTCCAGAAATGTTTTACCTTTTAAGTAACCCAATTTACATTTTGTCAACATGAATTGCACTGGATCCTAAATGCTGAAACACCACATAGAGAGAGAAGCAGTCAGACAAGACAACCTTACAGCTCTTAATTCCTTACAAATCTTGAATGACACCCAACCACAAGCAGGAAACCACAGCAAAAATGAGTCTTAAGCCTCTTCCAGAGATTCATGAGAGCTTTAAACAGACAATAAAACACATCAGCACTTACACTTACCATCCACCAGCAGCAAGTCATTAGCTGCAAATGAAATACATCCACTTAACAAACAGGACTGGAATCACAAGTCATCCTGGCTTTGTATGAGGGAGACAGCATTAGCATTGACAAGACTCCCGAAATGAGCAAATTTAAAGGACAGGACAATTAAAATGTTAACCACTGCCTGCAGCCTTATTTGCAAAAGTGTTCCCAACATTGCCACCATCAAACAACTTCTGCTTCAGATGGGAGTGAAGTGCCAAGACCTTGCACTTTGTTTCAATTTGAATTGGATCTACAGCATAGGCTGGGTATATACAATAAACTGAAATCACAGATTAACCCAAGTGGATAAACTGAACTCCAGACACTGCTCTGTAATAGCCAAAAAAGTGAAGCTGAAAAGATGACCCCCTCTGATGTACATACACAGCTTTGCACTGGTGTCCCCACACCTCCCGAAACAACTCCATCTGTCTCTAATAACAATCCTTGAGATTTCAGATGTTGCGATGAGATTTAAACTGAGATTCCTAAACTGGAACTTCAGCTGTGTCAGGAATCGTTAATCCTTTTATAGAGTAACCAGAAGCATCCATTTTGTGATGACAGACTGCAAAAAAAGGGACTTGGAGGGCCATCAAACATGCCAAGAGCATCTCTGCAAGATGCAACGTAGGTATATGAGGTCAGAACTAGGTCACATTTCCATATTTCATAAGGTTTGCCAAGTTCCAAATTAGAGGCAATCACATAAATCTCAAAACATGACAGTAAGAAGATAAAAATTCCCCTTGGTTAACAAACAAATGAAGACAAGAGTATACAAGTCTCAGATAAAGCAGAAAGGAGAACAGATAAAACCTCCCTCAGAAAAAGGAAATCATTCAGAGAACAGTAATTATAGGCAAGTATTCTTGTCTTCACTACAGACACAGCTTTGACATTTCCACTCTCTCACAGAAACTGTGTATTTAAAGTATGAATCCAGTAAAAGACAACTGACAATTGCTGCATGTTCATTGACTCGATATCAATACAGGCTGGAAAGTCTTTGCTCTGTGATTATTTTTAACCTATCTCTGCACAAGGAAGAAATTCAGGGTAGAATTTATTGATAACAAAGTGTTTTAGCAACTGACTTCCATTGGATTTTACAAATTTACAGCGAAGTTGAATGTCAATAGATACCAAACTTACCAGTCTTCAGTTTCAGGCCAAGGCACAACCAAGCAGGAGCATTCACCCACTGGACTCCAAAAGACTTGCCTTGTTTTAACTAATCAAAACCACCAATGGTAAAAAAAAAAAACCAATTTAAAAAATCCCTTTGTCACAGAAATGTTTGTCTAATAAAGCAAATTGGGTGGTATGTGAACAGATAACTGTGAGAACAGCAACTATGGGGGGAAGAAAAAGGCTGTCATAGTGATTGTAAAATTTCAACCAAGACACAACCACTGAAGTAATTACAGCTGGTCTAAGCCCTAACAGGAGTGAAATAGTCTAAGAAAACAAAAGAGAATGTAAACCTACATGGGATTGCACAGGAGTAATGAGTACAAAAATCATCAAGATTAACTAGGGAGGTGGAGGAAAACTCACATACAGCAATACTATAGCAGCTAGAACAGCAAAATCATATGCATTTTCGCAGAAAATAAACATTATCTAATCAGTCTGTGACCCAGTACTTACCTTTTTTTCCCTACAAACACCTGTAGTGAAAGCTACAAACATAGGAATCTGTAATAAATGTGAAAGCTATAAACAAATAATTTATTAATCTGCAGTTAAAATCATGGGTTATGAGCTTATGTAATTTTTTATCATGTTCTCTGCTGATTCTTTTTGTAGTCCAAATGAGCCTCTCTCCACCCATTGTCCCTGCTCCTCTGACTGGCTTCTGTTTCACATGATGGTAAAGCTGAATTAAGAGCTGCCTCCTGCCTTCCTCTTTGCCCACCCCGGGGGGTGAAGGACACACTGACTCAACCTCACAGCCTGATCCCACCCAAAACCAGAAGCTGCTATTTTTTTCTGGTTTGGTTTTGGTTTGTTTTTCTCCTGCTGTTTTAGTGAGTTGAATCGAGTCACTGTGCCATGAAGTGACACAGCCAGAAACACCTGAGTTTCTTTCACATAAGAGTGAGAGATGAGAGATAATGGGACTAAGCAACATCTGGCAGTTTTGATAGGGACAAGCCATTACTGCCTTTTCACAAAGCCATCCCCTCCCCTTCTCTGTCTTTCCCTTCAGCCAATGCCCATTTACCTAAATCTCATTCAATTGTAAAAGAAAATAATTGTAGAATTGAGATCCCTTCAGTTTCCCCAATTCTTTTTTGACAATCCTTCAATTTTTGGTTTATTTATGTACTGAGGACAGGAGCTGCCTGTTAACGTGTGCTCACTCTGTGCTGCTGCCTGGCAGAGGGAACAATTTATCAGTTATAACCACATGGATTTAGCCAAATGCTGCATATACAGAAAGCCAGGGGAAGATGGTGTTAAAAACTGGCTTGGGTATGCAGAAAGAGTAGAATCAAAATAATATCCTGATATGAAAGTAACTGTTTTAAAAGGTATGGGATAATGGAATCCATGTGTCAGAAGACAGGAACAGCAGCAAGATTTCAAATAAATTCTTAGAGAAATACAATTAATTTCATTCCCCCTGAGAAGAAAGTGTACCTATCAGTGTATTATTGTACTCATACTTTTCCTATGCTACATGTTTGGTGAATAAAAAGGGTTACATAGCAGCTTATTATTATTAAAATATGATGACAGTGCCTGTGTCTCCCCAAGCAGCACAAAACTCCAAACTCATATCCTCAGAAAAATCTTTTAATTTTTATAAGCCATCTGTCAACAGGCTATTTCCTCTCTGCCTTCCCTTTGATCATACAACCCTAATTTTCTCAATGTGGCAATTAATCTCTTTTCCCCCTGATTTTTATATAAAGATATTAGAAAACTGTCTGAAGCCTCCACATTGTAGGCTCAACTAATATATGCAGACTTGTATTCCTATAATTATTCTTTCTTTTTCCCCCTCCTTTCTCCCTTCTCCCTTTCACATATCATCTATCATATCTTGTTTCAATAGGACCACATGATCTTTTTGTGCTCACTGAGTACCTACCCGGTGTCTTGTGCCAGATATAATCACCCACCATCCACAGTTCTGTTCCTCAAATTACCAACAGAAATGTCCAGGTTTTTGACAAACTCCACGTTGATTTTATGTCTACCATCCATGCACTACACTGCTAAAAAAATGAATGGTGTAGATGTCAGGCAGAAATGTGTGTGCCTGAAACCCTTCACTATTTCAGCAGATTGTCTTTTGCTCACATTAGGTCTTATCCCCTTTATTAAAAAAAAAAAAAAAAAATATATATATATATATATATATATATTAAAAAAAAATACTTTCCTAGAATGAATCTTTTGAAGAATGGGTATTGAGACAGTCTTTGGGAAAATAAAATCATCCTCCTAAAAAGCAGAACATTTAATGTGATTGGATACATCACTCCCCGAGTATTCATTTCATGCGCAAAATCCTTTTGATGCTTTATACCTTCAGTGTCACAATAAAAATATCTTCTTATTACTGAGGCACGATAAGAGAGTAAACAGCAGCTGTGTGATAGCACTGATGTAGCAGAACATATCCCCCTGAGGATTCTTGACCTTTCAGCCTTGGTTTTCAATGCTGCAGCTAAAAATAGCTTTTCTCCACTGACAAACATTACAGCTCCATGCTGCAGAATAGCAATGAGGAGCTCTATGCTCTAATGGCTTTACTATAAATAGAATCTCTTCACTGCTAAAAGCTCTTCATTAAAAGGATTAGTGACTACAACACACAACAGGAACAGCCGATACCAAACCTCAGGCTTTGTAGCACAAGCTGATTGTAAATTTACTCGATTTTAAGGTTTATGAAGTAACTGTATAATTTGGTGAGTAAAGCAGAATGAAAAAAAACCCTCTCCCCCCTTCCATTTTGGAGGGCTGATTTTGATATAAAATTAATAGCTTGAGGAATCGGCTTCCTAGTATTCTCATTTTCTCCAGTTCAATGCCAAATTGACTGTATAATGTCAACGTCAAAATGGAGCACAAAGTCACAACAAAACCCATGTCAGTGCTTGAGCATAACAAATGATCAGTTCTCTGCTAGAGCAGAAAAATTCCCTTTCCTGCCCAGCTTCAGACAGGGACACAAATTCTCCCAGGGCTGGGCTGTGGCTCGGCCGTGCTGCAGCAGGGGTCACATTTGGAGACCGAAGTAGGAGGGTGACAAAGCCAGAGAAGGTGAGCAGCAGAGTGGGAATCTCACATCCTGTTTCAGGGTCAACACTTAATAAAGCCAGCCTTAGGGGATTACTTTGAGATACACTGGCAAATACACCATTAGAGTGATGCCTCACAAATACCCAGCCACGGGAGGAAGACTGGAGACAAGATGCAATTGAAGCAGAAATAAAACACATGTTTTAAGTGATGAGTTATCCTAACATGGCAACAGTGAAAAACTGAACAGGAAGCCAGAAACTTCGAGGAAGAAGATAAACATTACTTGCCAAATGTGAGATAAATTGACCATCTACAAATACCAGAAAAAGACAAGCTTGTCAAATACTCTGTTAACAAAAACGTGTCCAAAGCATTCAGAGATTTTTAAACTTCAGTGGTACAAATGGTGGTGTATGTGCAGTCAATCAAGGCAATTCAACCCCTCTGAGACTGATGGTATTTGAAGATATGCAGCAACCCTGCACATCACTGGAAAAAGGAAACTATTCAATTCCCAGGTGCAGTTTACTTGCTCCCATCTTAGCCTGGCCTACAGAGCCATCTCTCCATGAGCCACATTAGCCAACAATTAGCAGTGCTTACAATTAATCTCACAAATGGGCTACTGCATGTTCTAAGTACTGGTCAGTCCTGGGCCCACACAAGCAGGATTTGGGCCTCAAATCAAAGGCTGTTTCTTGTAGCACCTCCATATGTGTGTGAACATCTTATCCCAAAACCAAATAGAAGGTGGTCAGAAGATAGGTACTGAAAGGGTGAGTCAGGTCTTCAGCCCTATGAGGTTCTTAAAAAAAGGAACATCTGTCTATGGAGCCATTCTGTATGTTTAATTGACAAACCAGTGCACCATCTGATTGCCCATCAGTGAATTTCACTCATTGATCTTTGTCTTTTTTACTGAGGTTCTGCAAATTTGGTTTTGCTTCAGCACATTTAATTTGTTTGAATTAAAGCAGATGTGGTACTGTTATTCAATTTTTTTTTTTTTTTTTTTTTTAATAAAAGCCATGGTTCTGAGTAGTTGGAACCAATGGCACATTTAACTATATTCTGAGTTTTCCTCTTTTATATTTGTTTACTGCTAGAGAACAGAAATTTCATCAAACATAAACCAAATTTAGATTACCAAAATAACTAAGTATGGCTTTTCCCCCTCTGACATTTGGACAAATGGCAAATTTTGATTGCCTGCAAAAATTGCTAATATGCAGAACTGCATACTTTTTTTCATTTTAAGTTAGAGGATTTGCTACTAACATGCCATATGCTGTGTGATATGTTTAACAGAATGTTACACTTCTAATTGCATACCAATCAAGGGCTCATATTTTCCAACAATTAGGAGGGTAAAGTATAAATTTCCTCATGTCGTCGGTGCTTTCAGGCATCCAACAGCTCCTACAATATTTTAATCCACACATCTTCCAAATCACAAACATGGTTTCTCTTCAGTAAGAGACCTCCAGATACAGGAGACTGAAATTGAGAGGATGGGGGGCGAGGAGAAAGAACAATGCATTTCTACTGACAGCACCATCCTTCTGACCTCCCAGGATTTCCCACTAAAGTCTAAGATATTCAACCCCAAAAATGGGGAGGGGATCTTAGCTGGGGTTTTTTGTAAACCTATTTATACTGTCTTGACTGAATGACTTTTTTTTAATATATTTATATATATGAAAAAAATTTACTTAAATACATATATATATATATAAATAACATAATGAGGTTTCTCTGTTAACAGGAGCTAAAAGGAAGAAGCCTGAAGCTGTATCTGACATCTTAAGGATCTTACAGAATGAGTTTATCTGTACATTCAAAAATAACCCATTTTCAGGGGTGAAGAAAATAAATATTCTCTAGTCTTGGCAATTACACCTAGATTGAGTGGAGTATGGGAATGGAAAATCAGGAAACAGCTCTCCAGGTAGATCTTGGTAACTTTCATTTTTAGGCAGCCGAAGGTATCCAATCCTGATTTTCACCATACAATTTTCAAAAGTTTCAAAGGCATTTTATGCTGATTAAAGCTCATTTTTTTAATTTGTATCTATTAACTTGCTTTCTGATATTCAAATTTCACTAACAGTGATGAGTCTCCCCATCACATCATTTATTATTTATTGTGAAGCATGAGTGAGCTAGTTAATGAACAGAAAGATTACTTGGATTCATTTTTATCCCTGTTTCAAAACAGAAAGAATCCCCAATGACTTCTCTCCTAGACATTATTACATACAAGTACAATTTTACTGTACTGAGTAAAATATTTACTTGTTTTTATTCCAGTGTGTGCAGACTTTAATAAATTCAGTTTGCCACCAGAATATGAAGTACTGAAATTAAAGACTGGATAATCACTGCTTATAAAGGTAGTTTTAATGTGCTATTAATTGCCACATACCATGTACTCAAATTTAATTTCTAGGGAAATGCTCAGGGCAAGTAGAAACTTTAGCACTGGAAATATGTGAGGCTGGATAAGTATCTCCTGTTTTATCAGTGTTATCTCAGAAAACTCCTTCACACAGCCTTCTCTCTAGATTTTTGCATGTCTGGAAAGGCACAGGAGTCATCATGACATTATTTCAGTTTAAAGCTCCTTCTCAAAGGTAGTTCAAAAACTTAATTACTGCAAGTTTGTGTATAAATAGTACTATCCAACAGTATTACCTAATGGTATACTGGCAGTAAATATGAATGCTCTTAGCATGAACTTCTGGGAATAAAGACAATAACTGAACAGTCAAGGGTCACATTTGGAATCTGTACAACAGAGAAATGTCCACAATCCACACATCACACAGTGACGTTCTAATTAGAGGAGTAAACTAGAATGTGAGGTAACTGATGACACAGCCAACCTGCTTCAAAAGTCCAAAGGAGCAACGTTTTAGTACCTACAGGCCACTAAGTCTGAATAAAATGTTGTTCCCGGACTAAATGTCATCTCTGGTTTTCTGTAACTTTTTGGTCCTTTCACTTTTAAATTTAGGCATGTAACAATTTTCTGCTGAGTTCATACCATCAAAATACCCAACTTAAGGTTTGCTGATTATTGTGGCATTTTGGCAAACAAACAGCTCCGCAGTCTGAAACTCCACATGAATGACAGAGGTAAATGCCATCGGTGGTATTTTACATAAATTAGGTAAAGTGACTGGATTATTACCAAGTTGCCAGCACCAGTGGAATACAAAAGACACTTTTAAAGGAGAACAGGAAGGATTAAGGCTGCAGTATGTCAGAGTTGTTGGTAATTTCACTCAATACATTGCCTAAGAAATGATTTATTACACTAACAGAAGGGTTTGTGAAGGTTAATTCTGCATGATGAACAAGTGGCTGGATTTTTTTCACTTTCTCAAAGTAACAGAAGAGTTTCACTGTCTGCCACCGTGCCTTTTGAAGAACAGCTTCCAGATTATCATCGCCAGCCTCTATTATGCCTCCCCTATCAGACATGTATCACTTCATGTCACAGTCCTGCTCCCCTCTGATCATTTTTACTTGTCTGATTCATGCACAACATTCTCAGAGGTACATAACCATGTACTGTGACAGCCACAAAGCCAAAACAATTCCTCAGAAGCAAACCATCTTGTATTGCCTCATTGTCATTCCTTGTCTTATGTCGTTCCAGCATGGTTTTTTTTTACCTTTGTGTAGCATCTATTTGTTCTTCAGGGATTTCTGAGTGTTACTGACTCCAAACAACTGCACTACAACCTTCCCAAAAGTGGAATTATTGTGTAATGAAAACTAACATAAACTTGAAATTCACTTGCATATCTGGAGCTGCTAACAGCTGTTAAATTTCCAGCCGGTAAGGCTGATACTGCTCTATTACACTATTGGTCATGGTGCTGAGTACCTGAAACTTGAAAATTAATCAAAAATGACTTCTAAAGATTTTGGTGGTTTCATAATTCTGTATTTAATCAAAGTGACTACATTATTACCCATTTTAAACATTCTAGATCCTACCAGAGATACACTAGAGAGACACAGCAGCAACTTGGTAAACATTGTGTTTTATCCAGGCACCAACAACACTCACATTGGTCTTAATTCATAAACTTTGATATGAGCCACAAGGTTTAATAAGCTGGATTTACTCCATAATTGCCTGTTACAAACTCCTGTTTATGAAACAGGCAATGCTGGTTTCAACAGCTTACATCATGTCCTATGAAATACTAAATATTCACTATAACTTTGGTGGTTAATGAAGGACAACAGAGAGCTTGGAAATAAAAGCACAGATTCACGTTAAGGTTGAGATCATTAAGGATCCATGTCAGGAATAATTCTACTGAAGATCTAAGCTTGTCAAGGAGATCTAAGAAAACAAAAAACACACTTTACACCAGACACAGACAAAGGCTACTGAGATAATTGTGGGGTGAGAAATAAAAAAACCCCTCTGCTATCAAAGAGACTGGGAGAGTTAGTCCTGACTGCTGTCTCAAGATGCACAAAAGAAAGAGCAAGAGTGATAAAAGGCAAACATCAGAGACTGAGAAAAGCTATTTAAACTAAAGAACAATATTGACATGAGAACAAAAGAGCTGGAAATGAGTCACAAATAAATTTAATCTTGAAATTCCTATTCGCAGCAAGGATCTCAGAAGAGCTCAGTAAGTTTACAAAAGGCTCTCCAAACAAAATTATATTGAGACACCTTCTGCAGTCTACTGAATTAAATAACATGAAGATGTATATTTCATGTTATGAGATTAATTTAAAGCAATATGTAGACAAAGCACCATCTACTAAGTACCCATGAGCAGAAATCATCTCCTTCAAACACAGCCGAAATGTTTAACAAAAACAGTTCACAATTAGTGAATGGTGAACGCATTGCTGATTAATACCTTCATTAAGAACAGATGTTCAGAAACTTACTGGTTGATCCAGCAAAAATACATACAAAAATATATCTGCTAGGAAAACAGAAGAGGTCATTTTGACTCTTTAACAGGCAAAGTTCAGGTTGTTCACTCCAACTGACAGCTGCTCACTGATCTTATTTCCATCCCAGTCTCAGACCTTAGATTACATTTACCACTCATTTTTATTTTCTGTGCTTCACAACCACTTTTTGGCTATTTGATTAGTGAGATAAACCTGGATGTTTTCTTTCTGGAAGTGAAGCATGTATGCAAAAAGAGAGGTGATGCAGATGTTGGGAGTTAAGCACCATGAAGGAGCTCAGTGGGCAGGACAGTGTGGACACCCATCCCTGTGGGGTCAGCTCCTGTTTTGGAGGGTTTAGACATGGGCCTCAATTTCTGGGCACAATAAAAGAGCAACAGCTTCCAAGTGGCCCAGTGCAGAGGTGCAAAGTCATGTTTTACTCAGCCAGAGCTCTGAGTAAGGCCAAGCCCCAGCCAATAAGCCCTGCCAGGTCTGAGCTGCTGCTGACACCCCAGCAGGCCTCCAGCTGGAGTCTGCAGCTTGTGTGCAGCATCAAACCAGCTCAGAGGCTTTCATGTCCTGCTAAAACAAATTTACTAAATGCTCCCACAGCTGGGAGCACTGATGGAAGGCTTCCCACCAGAACCATTCGAGGCTCATGGCACCTGCTTCTGCTCTGAAGTTTCTGATTTATGGTCTCCAGTGCTTTTAATACCTGGCTTTTTCCCGTGACTTGAACAACTCAACCCCATCTTTCACTCAGAAAACTGGCAGTTGACTCTATCAAAGAACACAAATGTAATTATCCTTTAACACTTCTTTTAATTATTGAGGATTACTCCTGCTGCCTTTTTTTCTCTCCTGAAGTTTTCACATGAGGCAACCAATTACTTCTCTGCATAATTCCAGATACTGCCGAGACACTTTACCCTTTCCATATCCTACTAACATTTTTAATTGACTCTTTCTTATTCCATCTCATGTGTCTGGCCTTGATATAGAAGTTCTGTAATATCTCTGTACATGTCTGACATTACTGAGCCACAACTTCATATGATACTATACAAAATGTAATGAGTAATAAAAACCAACTTGAGTATCATTTAATGAAAGCCCTTTTGTACAATGCCATCCTACAGAACACATTTGCTCAGCTCCTCTTTTATATCCTGAGATGGAAAAAATGTCTCTTCTCCTTCTGTAACTTTTTCTCGTGTATCCATAGGTAAGGAGAAACGTTACTAAAGTGACCTTAGATTTCGGCTTAGTAAGGAAACAGGCATTAAATAAAAAGTCTAAGTTCCCTACTGAGTATACATTATGAATAAATACACAGAATTCCAGCTCAGGAAAGATTTTCTGTTTGATGGGCTTCTTTTGTAAAATCAAATCAATTAATGATTCAAATCAGCCAAATGAAATTAAATTTTATTATTTTAATTAAATTTTTATGGTTTCTTAATCCAAAGGTCTGGGATAGAAAATAAAAAAACAAAAGTAATATCTAGTTCTGATACTGGTTTACCAAAGGGACAATGGGGAGGTGTGATAGACTCAGAAAAATCACAAAATAGAGGGAAAAAATCTCCTATGCTAAAAAATAGACAGTTGGATGTCAATTTTGAGAGAGAATAAAAAGGAGAAAATGAGAGAACATGAAAGAGAACACTTCAGTCAAAGCATAAGTTTCTTCATACAAATCTGTCTGCTCTGGTCTCTGTTTGTACTGCTGAGGTTTTGACAGTTGGAAGCTATTAATTTCAGAATTACATGGCTTATTGAGCTGGATTTATGGTCTTTGCAGTCGTTAATTCACTTCTGCTTCCTTGATGAAGTAAAGGACTACTTCAGAATGAGAAATGAAAATGAAGCCGACTTCCATCCCCTCAAAACATCTCTTTGCTGGAGAACCTCTGCTGATGGAAGCTCACACTGGCCTTAACCAGTGAGTCAAAATACATGAGGTGGGGGAAGAACTCATGCAAATACCTGGGAAAATTTGCTTTTAGTATCATAAAATAAACAGGAAATGTTCAATTTATCTTAAGTACAAACTTCAAACTACAGAAGAGTACATGAACACTTCTACTGAGCAGACATCATGGTCCAGTCAAATGACAAATTTCCTTAGTGAAAAAGAGTCTGATCCCAAGTACAATATTGCCAGTGAGGCAACTGCTTTCATTTACAGCATTCCTGGTTTTCAGTGCAGGTGCATTTGTTTTTTTCAAGTGAAATAAAACAAAAGCTGAGAAGTGTCAGCAGCCAGAGAAGGAAAGCTCAGAGTAGGCCGTGGACTGAGGTCTCCTCTCCTGTTTATTGCCCCAAGGCAATCTCATGTAAAACCTGTCCTACACAGGCTGTTCAGAGTAATCCTCCACTACAATTAGCATATTTTCCATTTCTCATTCTCTGCACACTTAACTGTACAATTCATTTAATTGTTGGGCAATTAAAATCTTGCCTGATCAAAGCATTTTTCTTGCTTATCTTGTTAATACAGACATCTTCTGATCTCATTTCCATTTTTTTTAAAATTGTCCACAAGCTGAAGCATATTTTTTCTGAATTTTTATTCAAATAGTATCTTCTACGTTCATCAAAGTAAGAGAAATCTATTTCCCAGCAGATTCACTGATAGTTTTTCACCAACTACTTTACAAGACAGTTTTTTTGTCTTTTCAATCTTCTTCCTTACAATTATCTTCACACAGTTCTTTTTGAACATGTAACCCATTGTCATAACTATTACAGTAGCATTTCATTTTTTAATTTGGATGTTCATTTAATCTATTATTCAATTTACTTCTAACAATACCTAGAAAATTAAGTACCTTGCATAATTGCACGACAATTTATCATCATTATGGTGTTTCTCAATCACCTGTTACGGCTTAACTGAAATGTCGTAAGCAATACTCCTATAAAGAAGTAAACAAGACATGGCTGCTTTTTTTTTTCCTTTAAAAATAGAATGGATTTGTAAATGAAATATTGAAAATAGTCACTCAACACAACAAAATGTATTAGGCACATGTGCCTGATCAAGCTTGAATGAGTTAATTTTCCTTCTACCACAATGTCCTGTTTCTTTTTCTCTTTTTTGTATCTGATTAAACACCATTTTTTGGTACATTTCTCTCCACCAGTATTTCTACTGTAATGTTGTTTTAAAACCCTTAACATTGTGCTGAAAACCATGTATGCTCTTATGCCAAAAGTTGCCCTACTTCAGCAATTTTTCTGCCCTCCTTGAGACCCTGGTTCTCTGATGGATTCCTGGAGATCAGTCAACTTTTGATTTTGTTAATTAAAAAAATGCATCTCAGAGATACTGCAGCTCAAATCAAGCAGACTGTAGATGTTCTAAATATTGAACATAGCACTCGCCAGATTTAGTCGACTTTTGAGAATTGATCAAATTTTATTCAGTTTAATATCTTTATAGCATAAACCTGCTAATAGTCTTCATTCCTAGAACACCTCCAAAACTTTACATTTTCCTATTCTGGTTTGATTTGAGCTCTTCTGTGAGAAGTTTCATTAGAGGTTTGGACAAATGTCACATACACCTTTCCTCACAGCTGAATTACTCTGCTAGCTCACAGTAACACACCTAATTAAATAATTTCCAATCACTTCAGGCAGCTGAACTTGTAGCAGATTTCTGCGTTACTTGTCTCAGAAGAGATAAGCACCTTTTTTTGGACTACATTTCATCCATTTCATTTATGGTACTTGGGTTTTGAGATTATTGAAATATTTTAAGAAATAGAGAGGGAGACTTTTTACCAAAACCTGCAGTGACAGGACGAGGAGCAAGGGTTTTAAACTGAAGATGGCAGGCTTAGATGGGACTTAAGGAAACAATTCTTTACAATGAGGGTGGAACATGTTGCCCAGAAAATCTGTGGATGATCCTAGACCAGTACTTAGGCTTCCCCATTAGGATTTATTACCCCATTTTTTGTCCCACTCTTCTCATTGCTTTGTTAGAAGTGCTGGACCTGAAGCTCCAGCTGCCAGTTACTTCAGAAATCTGATATGAAGTGACCACTGGCACTCCACACAACCTCTCTCATGCCATTCCATAAGAGGTTTTGTTAATTTATTTTCACTTTTGGGTACTCTCTTTATTCTTAGCATCTTTCCTTTGAAATCACTACTGATCTGTTGTGTCTGAAACCTTTTCTCCACAAGTTTTACTTTTCAGTTTTGAGTAACCAAGGCTTGGGTAGGAATTAGAAACAACAGCTGCTTCAAAACACACCACACAATTGTGTGTTTTGACATGAAAGACCATTATTCCTGTGCCAGATGCCCCAGTTCCATCAAGTTAGTCCATTTTTTCTGTGTACTACCCCAGTCCCTCAACACTTCCCAGGAACTAAAGCATGTTGCTTGCTTGACATTGCCAAAATATCCTCCAAAACAGCCTGCACACAAGCTGTTAAGATATGAAAGTCTTCCCACCTCTCTTGGATCTTAAAAATAAAAACGAAAAACCTGAACGTTTTTCCAAATGGATGAGAAAGGTCGGTTACCTTGCAAAATCCATTTACCACCAGATTGTTTATCAGTTTTGGTCGTCCTGTGAATCAGACTGTGATTTTCTACCTTACAGACAGCTTACTCTTGAGATTTCCTGGCTAATGCTCTTAGTTTCATCTTTCCAATGATGACAATGGCCAGACTACTGTAATTCTAAAATAGATATAATTGCAGAATATTTTAGTTTGGCAAATGAACACAGTAACATTCACCATTTCTCTCAAGGCCCTCATATACCCTGCTGATCTCTTCATATCTCCAAGCTTGTATCTATATAATATAAATGATCCTGTCTAGAGCCTAGGAGGGGTGCATTTATTAAAAGAGAAAGTTAAACTACTTCCTTACAGTCCCCCATTAAGTCCAGTCTTTGAAAACACATCCAAGACAGCCTTGGAATTTCAAATATGGGGGAGCAGCAACATTATAGGATGGCCCTGACTGAAGCCAAACTGTGAACAGTGGTCATGTGTGCAGAGATCTGAATTACGGAAAGAAAGATTTAATTATTGTCTAAGTTCAGGCTGGAAAATGCAAAATAGAATGGGTGTGTAGCTTCAGTAATTAATGCTAATATTCATGAAACATAGAGCTGTGAAAACTGATTATGACTTGGTGCTCTCTAAAACATACAATTAATTATTAAGATAATTTATTTTTAAGTAATGCTTCCATAAGATGCTTTTTGAAACTCAAGCAGACAGAACTTCCAAACAAGCTGTCATGAACCATATGTTCATAAAACACTTCAAAAGGCTTTTAAATCAACATCTTCTATTGATTCCAGCTACCTCTGAGGGACAATTTAAAACCACCTCCACTTTTGAGTGTTTTAGTCTCCTCAAAGTACAATATTCCTGCGTGCTGCTGGTAGGCACAGAATTTGCAGTGGGCCCACAACAAGCTTTGTAGCATTCTCTACCAATAAGTAAATAATCAAGACTTTTGTCTACTGGCCATCACTTTTCTTATTTATGATCTGAGCAGCATTCAGTGGCAGTGATTTTTGTTCTCCCTGTAATCACATACTAGGAAATAAAATGCACTGCATTGTGAAAAGGCATCCAAGTACATTTAAACGTTAAAACTGTATTGAAATTCACATTTTTTTATGAAGAAGGGAAGAATTAATGAAATGAGTGAATGAAATAAAAGAGTGAATGAAAGCAAAAAGCTATTTCTGGACTTTTTTCCATGGTGAAGCTTGAAAAATGCATGTTTCTTGGAACACTACTGTTAATAATATTAGAATTCATGTATTATAATTAATTTTTCAGTTATTCAGTTAGTTGCTATAGAGAAAGAAAAGTATTTTCTTGATATATTAAAACCTCTAGCACTTTTCAGTGTCTACAGTTCTAAATCCCTAAACCAATTTTCTCCAATAAATCTTCCCTCTTACACACATGAGGGTCATCAGGAAAAGATTTCTATATCTGTTTCTCGCAGGCAGTGAAGGAAGTTATGTTTATTTTGCTTTATGTAGAAGTATTCAAAATAAGTTTCTGTTGTGAAAATTGTTTACAGCATTGAAAGTGTCAGGAGCCTCTCATTTCAGAGGCATTTCTCATTTGAATGCAGGAATATCCCAAGCCCAGCCTGTTCCAGGTTCAATCAGGAGCCTATTACAACCTCAGTTTACTTCAAGTTCAATAAAATATTGTGCATGCATTTGTACCTAAGGTAATTTTGCTATGGAAAGCAGAAGAGCACCATCAAAACTGGTAAGTGTTCAGTCCCAGGATTTTGCTTGCTTGCAAATTCAGTGACATAAATCAAATAAAGATTGAAAAAAACCCTGCACAGACAGCAGCTACAGATGATGCCATCAGATCATTTCCAACCCCAGACACAGAGCTTGCATGACACACACCTTGGAGGAGACTTGATTCTCCTCCTTAAACTTTGCAGGCTCTGTTTCCTTGATTTGATGATATTAATGTATTCACCTTAAAACCACATCTATGCCTACATTTGGTTTGCTGCCCAGCCGTAAAAAGAAAATACATCATAAATTTTAGAGACCATTGAACTTGGTGGTGTTGAGCAAGATGATGCTTTTCAATTACATGTGATTTACTAACCTGCCCAACAGACAACTTCATTTTACAGAGATGTCCTAAATCTTAAAATCAATTTTAACAATGCATTAAGAACTCTCAGTCTAGCCTTTGAAATATTTTCTTTTTTATGATTACTCATGTCCTAAATAATTTTCCCTTCCCCAGTCTTTTAATTACATGAAATCAAAATAAACTGTTCACTACAAACCACTTTTTTCCTCTCTATCTGAAAACTTTAAAGGTAACTTCTTACCCTCAGACCAAAATTTCAATGTTACCAACTTTTACTTCTACTCTTTGCCTTGCATTTAATGAAAAAAGGACAGGATTGTCAAATTTACATGAAAAATTATTTCAATAGGCTTTCATAATTTTAGAGATGTAATATTAACTCTTATATGAATTAAATATGCCAATTTTAAAAGGAATATTGGAGTACAGCTTCTACAAACTTGAATAAGAGCCAGTCATTTTTTTAATCAAAACCATGTTAAATATTCATTCATGTTTCACTGTGAGTACTTATAATAAAGTAAACCCTTCAATGTGACCATCAATATAGCAAAATCCTTGAATAATCATAGAATCAGTTATATTGCATAAAACTAAGCCAAATTTTTAGCCAATTTATGCAAAGGCTATGTCACAATGATGGCCAGTAATAAAGAGTTCATATTAAAACACAAGTTATTGTTAACAAACAGAAAAACAAAACTCAAAGCAAAGCCAGGTTGTAAATACAGTGTAATGATTGAGAAATAAAAAATCTGACTGATACTACAATATTACAGTATTTTAAACTCTTAACATATTTCCATGCCTGTAAGAGTTGAATAGGAAATATATTCTGGCACTGAAAGAGAATTCTAGTCCAACAGACAGTGTGTCACATTGTCTAAATGCATGTACAAGGCACACACACCCACCCCCCCTTGGCTGTCCAGACATTTCAACAGCCCCTTAGTACTCCCACCTCCCAAAGAATAATAACAATCTCTTACTTCCTCCTCCATCCCACACATTAGTAAAGAAAAAATCATCCTGTATTGCCACGGTACAGCATCTGGAGGGACTGCAGAAGCTGCAGGTAGAGTTACCAGGCTACATCACTAGCAAAGATTTAACTGCTGAATATTCAAAATTACGGTTAACTTAAAGAAGATAAAATGTCTCCATTGTCTTTAATTTTCAATTTTTGCTTTTGTTTTCAAGTAAAATCAGGCATTTAATCAAAATGTCCTTTTCAGTAATCTCTGCAGTAAGCTACAGCTTCCACATGGATACACTTTGTGTGTTATACAAAACAGGTAATACTCATTACTCATTTAAGATTGAGTTTAAGTTTTTCAACCTTAAGGCAAGGTCCTATGCAGAAGTGCCAAAGGACAATTTTCCACCACAGAGCCCAGGTTCCAAAGCTGCTGATGGTCAAAGCCACTCTGCAGAGCTAAAAAGTGACCAGTCTGATCTCACAACACACACCTGGCACAAACCACTTGTTCTACTGGTGAGGCCCAGGGCAATCATGGCCAAATCCTGTCAATCATACAAAAAAATGCTGCCAAATCCTTGAATCCCCTGAAGAACTGAGGCCAGGTAAGCATGATTTCAGAGGCAGCTGATTATGGCTACAGTTGGACATACTTACAACAAACTACTTTAAACCATTTTTAATCTTCTCATCTATGAACAAAGTGCTCACAGGTTTTCACCTATGTGTTGAGCATGGTCAACATGCTTGAAAAAACCCAAGCACTTAAAAGAGTACACAAATAATGGACTTTGGGGTCATTTTAATTTTAATAATTAACACAGGCAATAGTGATCGATCATTGTTCCTTAAAATTGGTCCTCTTTAGGTCATCACAGTATTAAAATATGGAGCATAAATTTGTTTTAAAAGCAAAAGCTTGGAAACAATTTACTGATGACTTGGGGACTTTATCTGAAACTTGCAACTCACTAGAAGTGTTGGGGATAAAATATCCCATGTTTCAAAGCCTCTGAGCAAGCCTTGTTGAGAACCTCAGACAGAAGTCCCATTATTACGACTCTTCGAAATTAAATTAATTCCATTTTTCATTGTGGGAACATCATTCTAAATGCAAAGTTAAGACAAGTAATTCTTCCCTGCTACCCAGAGTAAAAATATTTTCTGCACCTCAAAGGTTAGTAATGCAATTTTCTAGACCATAAGAAGTATATCACAAGTACATTATGATTCCAAAAGAAAAAATTTAGAGAAATTACTTTAAAAGCCCACACTGTAAGAAAAAGTGAAAATTTAAGTAGCAACCACCTCTCATACAAGACAGATAGGACTGAAAACTACAGGAAAAAGTGCACAGTCAGGTTTCATATTTACTATCACCGAACAGTGGTACTTAAAATAAAACAGATACCAATTCTACATTTATCTTCAGCTAAATAAAACAGCTAAAGGAAAATAAAATTCCTATCAAATTCTCCAGTATCACAGATTGCCAGTAAATGAAAACATTATCATTCTCATGCTGTGGAAAATTACAAGCCAGTACATTCTCTAAAAAAGATCATCCATCGATTTTGGTACCACTCACCCCACTGGAGAGGAGCCAACTGTAGATGCTCCAGGACCAGCTGATTAAGAACCCCTTCCACACTTGCTTCCCCTTCACGCTTCAAGGAAGGGTAAATTGGAATTAAGGAAAATTTTGTTTCAGAGAGGAAAAGGGCATGTGATATGCACAACTTTTTATTATTGCAAATCAAAACTGCAACCTAGTGATTCATTAAAGGTTAATGTTACAAATGGTTTATTAACCCATAAATTGACAAGCAGTAAAAGTTACACCAGTTGTTATCTTAAGAATATAAAAATTTAATTCCACTGAGGAGCGTTAAAGTAAAGGTAAAATATACTTGAACCATAATAAAGCACAAGGGTAAAAAATGCAAAACCTTTAAGTATGGATGAGAATTCAGAATGATAAATTAGGAACAATCTGAAAGCAAAAAGGTTAAAACTTGACAGGGCAATAGAAAACAGAACAAATATCTGGTAGGACAGCCCTGACTGCTGACTTAGGCCCAGTTCCATGGAGGTACCAGATGCTGGACAGTGCAGTGTCATTACTGAGGGCAGACATCAGACCAGAACCACAGGCACAGAACTTGCAAGCTTCCCTTTCTGCCCTGTATGAGCTCAGAAACAGGCCCAGACTGAAAAGAGAAAAAATGAGAAAATTGTTTTTACTCTTAAGGACAGCGAAGCACTGAAATAAACTGTTGTGAACAGAACAATCTCTTTTAAAAGGGTTTCAAAATAGGGTACACAAGTGCTAAAATAAAAGCATAGGCAATATCCAATGTCATGCAAAGACAGTATTACCCATTTAAACAAATTAATAATAATTTCATGTGATGAGTCAATCAAGATTTATTTTATTTATTTTATACAAATAATTTAGATTTATTTGTAACAGGAAGAAGACTGGATTTCCTTTTTCTAATTCCCTGACTGCAGAAAGACACTGAATTCACAGGGTTTGGAAGCACATGCAGATGTCAGCACCATCTTGTATCCAGCCATGTGTCCCACCATAATTAAGGAATAAGCTCCTAGTCAGATTCATCAAGATTTCAAGCAACTACTCCAAAAGTACTGGAACCATGGTCCTCAAAAATACATGAAAAAATAAAAGAATATCTGAGCTTTTATAAACAGCTTCTAAATGTGATCAGTCCCTTTTCTGTAAACTCTGGAAAGAGACAAACATCATCTGACTGCTGAATATATATTCACCTGTGTCAGTTGAAAGAAAATTAACAAGCACTGCAGATAACTAATTTCTATGACAGGACATAATCTTGCAGGGACACCAGGAGATTTAAAGAAAAGTCTTCAAAGCTCAGAACAAAAGCAGATCTAAAGTGATTGAGACTCAAGAGCTCAAAGATGATAGAAGAGGAAAATCAATACTGAGTACAGGATTCTTGCCATTATTTTTTAAAATATTCTCATTATGCCCTGAAAAAATGTCATAAGTAGCACTTTTTTTTTTTCTCCTAAAGAGACCACAAATAAAGAATTCACAAACCCCAAAGAGTCTGAAAGCTGTAAACACCATTAAAAAAAAGCATCTATTTGGAAAACAGAAGGCAGCAGAGTATCACCTTAGAAGAGTGCTGCTGCTGAAAAATAAGACTCAAAACACCAGCACAACTCAATATTTTCCATGAAACACACTAGAGGGTAGAGAATAATTTGAATTACTTCACAGAAACAGCAGATAAATAATTCTGTTATCACATCTTTAATCTAAGGACTATAAGTGAGAGAAAACACTAAAAAAAAGGCAGTATTTAAAAGATGCTTTAAAACAGAGTGGCTGCCATTAACTGTAACATTAAACTAACTTTACTGTAATTTACTTACAACAGACTCACAGGGGTGCCTGGAATATTACAAATTTTCACTGTTTAAAGCTTCGTGGAGAGCTTAATGTCTCAAATAACGCTATAAGATTACTATAAAACAGGTGATTCTCCATTCTTTATTGTTGGTAAATGCTACCAAAGCAGATCCATGTATTCAGATGTAGAACATTCCCCCTAGAACATAAAACCATGGGAGGCAGTGAGGCACATCTGGGGTGTTGTGTCCATTTAGGGCTCCTCAGGACAGGAGAGACATGGAGCTCCTGGAGCAGGGCCAGCAGAGGACAGGAAAATATGACTAAAGGCCTGGAGCATTTCTCTTGCAGGGGAAGTCTGAGGAGGCTGGACCTGTTCAGCTTCAAGAAGAGACAACTGAGAGGGAACCTCATCCCTGCCTCTCAGTGTCTGCAGGGAGGGCTCAGAACATGGACCAAGCTCTGCTCTGGGTGTCCAGCAATGGGAAAGAGGAACGGGCAGGAACTGATGCCCAGGAAGTTCCACCTGGGCATGAGGAATCATTTCTTTACTGTGCAGTGACCAAGCACTGAACAGGTTGCCCAGAGAGGGTGTGGAGTCTCCCTCACTGGAGATATTCCAGAGCCATCTGGACACAATCCTGTGCCTGGTGCTCTGGGATGGCCCTGCCCTGAACAGGGAGGTTGGACCAGATGACCCACTGTGGTCCCTTCCAGCCTGACCCATTCTGTGAGACTATTGGTGGTTTTTTGGTTACACATTAAAGAAAAAAACAATCAAACTGAATGGCTCTTTGCAAAAGCTAAAAAATGTTTAAAAAAAAAAAAAAGCAAACAAACAAACAACAAAAAAAGAAACCCACAAGGAAAACACCCAAATTGATTAACAGAGAAAATTATGTAATATCCCAAAGGGGCTTTAAGATTTTACAGCCAAAATCTTTTGATAAATAAATTTCTTTATTCCACCACAAGCACCAAGCTTATTTTTAGCACACAGCTTATTGTCATCTTGTGGCAAAATAAGTTCTATAGACAGGAAATAGCTCAGTGAATGTTATTGTATGTTAAGCTGGAGGTTCAGGGTCTTATTTGTTTATTTGCCAAACAAATTGATGATATTAGTTTATTTTAGATACATGGCCATGGATTGTAGAACTGAGGAGAAATTTCAATTTTCACAATTATTCATTCTGTGTGAAAGCAAAATGTAACATTTAAATGGTTCAGCCATGCACAGATTATTTGACTCGTATTCAGGAAATGAAATTGATTTGTCCAATGAGATCATTGAATGAAGCAGCAGAAGGGAGTCTGGTGGTAAAGGAGGGAAAGGCAAGGTTGAGATGCAACCAAAGAAGTGGACTTGTTGAAACATAAAGCAACAAACACATAAAGGAATTATGTGTTCACATGGACCTACAGAGGGATCTGGATCATGGAATTCCATATCACTGATCTTTGCCTCCTGACCGTATTATCAGACAACTACATAAAATTGTTCATTATAGGAAAAATATGAAACTGAAAATTGCTACAAACTCATTATCTTGGAGATGAAAAGCAACCAAAATACGTGGCAAGAAAATATCAAAGGAATGAGAGAGAAAAGCTTAACTCCAGAGTTTGCCTAAGACAAAGCCTTTAAAAGTCAATGAAAGCAAAGGAGTTGAACAGGGGTTGCCAAGATACCCTTTTATTCTTAGCTCAAAGTCAAAGCTGACAAAAGACGCAAGTGTAAGAACGAGGATTTAAAATTCATTGAAAAAGACTGCCCAGATAAACACGAGTACAGACTGCCAAGGTGAAGTTTGACCTTGCAGAATCTATCTGCTTAACCAAATCTCCACATGTTTTGCTGAGGTCTCGCTGCCATCACAAACCTGCTCTTCTGTAGGAACCAGATTGCTGACCCAGGCCTCATTTCCTACAGTCAAATCTTTGTTATTATCAACACAGGCATCAGCCAGGACTCAAACAGTTGACTTCCAGCTTCCAGCACAATAGTTCATATTTAACAGTTCAAGATATTTTCATCTGCACAATCAAATAAGCCTCAGTGGGGGCCTCAGAGCCAACAAACACACAATCACCAGATGCTGTTTTAAAAAAAACAAAAAACAACCTAAAAACCTAATTTTTCACAGTTGACACCCTCATTTCACATTTCTGTAGCAACAGATTGAATATGATATAAACTGTTTCATACCAAAAACCTAAATGACAGTCAAATGAACTAGTTATTTCCCCAGGGAAAACTCTGGTCTTTTACACTCTGATTGCCTCATGTGTAGCTGGGTACTCACAATTAGAACACAGTCTGTTACCTAAAATCTACTGCTTAAAAAAACAATAGGTTTTTAAAAATGGCTTCTATCTGGAAGTTACTTATGTTTTTTCTCCCCACAGCATCCCACATTTTCCATCCTAAAAAAAAATATTTTCAATACATATGTCCTTTGCAAATAAATGCAGGTGGAAGAAGGCACATAATCATAAAAAACAACAAATGTTCCTAAGTAAGAATTATTCTAATTAAAAATAAATTTGCATTATTTGCACATTTTACTTACGGCAGTTGCCGCATTCATACTTTAAGCTTTCTGCTTGATTATTATTGTGGTACTTTATTATTAAAACTAATTATATACAGTTATGTAGGGTCTTAAATAATAGTTATTTTTGTAAACAATAAGAAGCAGCATAGAAATGTAAAGAAACCTTTACTGATGTACAGAAGTTCCACAAGATGTAATATTGTCATAACTGAAGATTCATAATTATGATCAAGATAAAGTCATCAAAAGCTGAATAGACACAGAAAAGCGATTTTCAATAAGAGTTATCAGTGATTTGCTGTCAAGCAATCACTTGAGATGACTCAAGCTTCTGTCTGATAGATAATAATTTCAAAATCCTGATTGGCTGCTTTGATGATGAAATACAAAAACATTCATAATTTTTATGTATTTGGAAAAGATGTCAGTGTTCACAAACCTAATAAATGAGTGGAACTTACGAAGATCACTGGGATGAAATGAAGAAAAGCTCCAAGTACCATCCTAGAAGAAATCAACAAATCTATAAATGAAAGTTGGGAATAATAATTCAGTCAGTTATGCTGGACCACATGCAAAAAAAAAATCAATCAGACAATAGTTCTCAGAGAAAACATCATCTCTGAAACCCAGAAGGTACCATTTTCTTCTGTGAGAAACCTCACCTGCAGTATTGCCTCCAGCCTTGGATCCCACATACTGAGAAAAATAGAGCTGTACTGCAGAACAACATCAGCAATATGACTGAAAGAAAATGTGCTTTGAAAGAAATTTTGGCAATTAGGTTTAAATATGGAAAACAAAAAAATGAGGAAGGGGCAGAAAATACAATTAAAAAAATATAAGGAAACATTGCAAATAGGACAGACTTCTATACATCACAGATAATAAGGCTGAAGTAAGAAAAAAAGTCCAATTATTAGAAAAGTTAAAAAAGGAACATGATATTTAAGGTGGCACTGGAAGTCTGTCTCACTTTTTTAAAGGTTGTTTGGGCCAGGTTTAGAATATTTTCAAGAAAATGACACCAAAATGTTACAGTCTCATTTCACTGAAATAGCAATTCCTTCACAGTACATTAGAAAATTTCTCTGGCTGCAATCAAAGCTGGAGATGGGAGAAGATAGGGAAGGAAAAGGAGTTTACTTTTCAAAAGTCATTCTCTGACCCAGCCCTCTGCCCAACTGCACAAATCACAGAATAATTTATATTGAAAGGCAATTCCAGAGTCACTGTCCAGCCCTGTGCTCAAAGCACAGAAAATACTGAAATTGCACCAGGTTGTTCAAGGCATTGCCTAGAATTTTTTAACATCTTCAAAGACACCAATTTTACAGCACTTTTGGACAACCTGTTCCAGTACCTGAGCACCCTCATTGTGAAAAGGAATTTTCCTAGTATCTAACTGGAATTTAACAGTCCCCTCATGACACACCTTGCTGTCAGATGAACTTTGCTGACTGCTGTAACTCTCAGGCTTTGAGAAGGCTGCTCCTGGAGGCCCAGCAACTCCACTGGGCCAGCATCCTTTCCAATCCTGCCTTCCATGTCCCCAAAGTCTCCCCTGCTAAAGTCCAGAGTCATTATTCTGCCACTTACTCTCCTCACTTCCCTCAGGATATTGAGCTCCATGATCTCAGGACAACTGCAGCCAAGGCTGACACCAAACTTAAACCCTGCAGCTGGATCATTTGTTCAAGGAGCAGATCCCACACAGCACATACCAAATCAAAGCATCCAACACCTGTACACCAAAGTTGTCCTTAGAGTACTCCAGAAATAAGCTAACCTGCAACTGGAAGACTTCTTCCAGTTGTCAAAGGAAGAGTTCATCCAGCTTTGCTTCTTGTTTGGGGGTCTGTACCAAATGCACAGCTCCCCACTCTGTTGGATGACTCTGTCCTTGATCAAAAAGCTTTCAGTTGTCTCATGTCTCCTTTCCTGCTAATTCCCTGTGCACACTCTAATTTCCCCTCCACATTCTTTTGCAATTCCTGGTGTAAGCATCTGACGTGGGCCTTGGATCACACCTCAGGGCAGATTCCATGATGTTAACTCACCTCAGCCCATCACTTTCCCATGTCATGCACACAGTCAGGAGAGAAAAGTTATCTGGGGAGTTCAAAGTAGCTCAGAGATGATGGATAACAAAGGGATCACTTGGCCTTACCATTCAAGAGACTGCTAAAAGGCCTCCTCTAGCAGGAAATATCAGTAACTCTACCCTTTTGTAATTTTGCAAATACTTTTGCTCTCTTGGGTGCACTTAGGCTGACTCCTGAAGGAAAACAAGGCTAATGCAGCTGAACTACCCATCCATTTCTCTGCCTGTCTGTCCATCAGTAACTCTGCTGGCCTGTGTCAAATTACTCTGATGGGGGAAAATTATCTCAGAAACCAAGTTTCTTACCAGAATGGAGAGAAGACTATTTTTTTTTTTTATTTACTGATTCACATCTAAATGTTGCTGCAAATAAAAGGATTAAACCAGGATAGGTTCAGGTTGGACATCATGAAGAATTTCTCCATGGAAAGGGCTGTCAAGCATCAGAAGGGGCTGCCCGGAGAGGTGCTGGAGTCACCATCCCTGGAGGTGTTCAAGAAAGGACTCAGTGTGGCATTCAGTGCTGTGGTTTAGTTGACCTAGTGGTGTTTGGGCAAAGTTTGGACTCAGTGATTTTGGAGGTCTTTTGAGGTCTTTTCCAACATTAATGATTCTATAATTCCACGGGAAAGACTAATTCTAGTTGGAACATGACACCTGGAAAAGAATGTACACATTTCTTCAAGGATTTTTAAGCACATGTGAAACTTGTTGCCTTTCATTAATTAGATTAGTTTTAGTTCCTGGAATAGAGAGAACAATCACAGCAAGTATTAAAAACACAAAGTAATGGTTGCACTGAATGTAACACACAGAATCCATGCACTGTTCTACTGGTTTCTAAGGTACTGACTTTCATGTCAGCCACAACGGTTTTGGGATCAAAACTGGGGTTAAATCCAGAACACAGAATGGATGTAAACAGTGTTGCCCAGCAACTGAAAGGAGTGAGGATGTATCTTTACACCTTGACAAAATGATTACAATTATGCACTCAATTCCAGTGTAAGAATTCATCTGTGCTATCACAGAATATTTATATCCTTCCATAACAGACATTTTCTAAGTGAGTTCTGGTTAAATATTGACATTTTTGCATAGAAGGAGCTCTCTCTGAAATGTTGCTTGGGGAATCTGGACTGAACCAGGCACTAGGAATCTCATTTATGTCTCAAGCCTTGCTTTTGACAAATCCAGATCTGATTTAATAATCACAGGATGGTTAAGTTTGGAAGGGACCACTGGAGGTTGTCTGGTCCATCCCCCTGATCAAGCAGCATCCTCAGAGCACAGGACTGTGTCCAGGACAGCCCTTGAATATCTCAAGGGAAGGAGACTCCACAGCCTCTCTGGGCATCCTGTGTCACTACTCAGTCACCCTCACAGTGAAGAAGCTCTTCCTCACAATAATTAGTAATGAAACATCACTTCAGATCACTGGATAAAAGTACAATTAAAAGTACAAACAGATAAAGCATGATTTGATTGCCACTCTTCTCTCATCTTCTGCCACCCCCTATCATGTGAATTTGAAGATGATCTGTGTGAAAAATATAAATCTCCTGGGAAGTGCTGAGTACCATCACATGGCTTGGGGGACCGTTTGCTGTACAGAATGTTTCCTGAAGAAAATCATGAGAAAGTGTATTTTTGACAAGCCAAGCACAAGTTTTTTTTATAGAAATCACAAAATTTATAGCAACACCATTGGTTTATTTTAACTCTAAACTGAATGCAATTTCTTATTAATAATCATAAGGCAATATTTTACTGCATTTAGAATTATTGTGGGGATTTTATGTTTAGAATGACTAAGTCATCACACAGTCCCTGTCTAAGCCTTAAAAAGCTACCCAAGATTAGATACATTACTAAATCTATAAAGAGGACTTGTAAATAAATTATTCTAATATGTTCTGATTTACTCAAATTTAATTAAATATATGCAAACTCTCCAAATCCAGCTTCATGAATTTCTTCATTATTCAGTGACTTGGTGGGGGAGAATAGAAAAATGTGACCCCATGAATCTACTACTCATCAATCCTAACTACACTTCCTCAGTTCCCTAAAAGCTGGGAAAAACACACAGGATTTATGACATGCTCAGTGACTCAGAAAAAGCCATTATAGGATGACCCAAGCATTGCCTAAATAATATACAGCACAATTAACCTTAAACAGTCTATAATTATGATAAGCTTCATAGTTCTAATTATTTTTCTTTTCAGTAACACTGCTGTGAAGTGAGTTGAATTATAAAATAAAATGTATCAGAGGGCATCTATTTATATACTTTTAAAGCAAGTATTTATGAAAGGATATAATTTTCCAGCAAATATCCAGCTTGCTGTTAATCTCCAGACCTCTTGCTTGTTGCCTTTCTTCTTCCAGCTGCTTTGCATTCGCCAACTGTGCCCCATCAGCTGGGGATTCTGGGAAGCTCTCAAAATTAAACTTGTCCACTTGGATAGCTATGCTGTAGCAAGGGAAAAGAAAGAAAGAAAAAAAAAACCCAACATCATTCTCATGATATTATTTCTGCAGAAACTGCAGAGCACTGCAAACACGGGCACTACAGTATCAGTATCTCGGCTTCAGTGGCATCTAGTCTGTAATTACTGATACATAAACCATATGGTTTATTCTACTGAAAACAAAAGTCTAAGCCTGTTGATGGTAAAATGCTTTACAAATCATCAATCAACATCTTAATGACTTTGTGAGTGGTGCATAAGACATTTATTTTGCAGTTGCAAGCAGATGACTTTAGTGTGGTTCTGTAGAGGTTCACCTGCCTCCACTCTTGGTAGGTGAAAGCTCCTGGTGTGCTCAAGACTTGCTGAGAAAAGCAACAAGACTGGGCCAAAAGCTGATGAATATACTATTAAAGTTGCTTATTAATACCAACCCATATAAAGGAAAGCAGAATATTATATATGAAAGCATCCCTGAAGTGAACTGTAACCACCTGGAGAGTCCATTGATTTCACAAGCCAACTTCCTCACTTTTCCTTGCAAAACTCAGGAAGGAAAGACAAAATAACCACAGAAGTAGGGCCTAAATGTGGCCCTTGATTTTTTTTTTTAAGAAGACACTTCCCTCCTGCTTTGTGCATCTTCATGAATTACAGACAATATTAATTTCAATATCTCAGTATAATTCATTGGTAGTAAATGGTTAAATAATTGCTTTATTAAATGTACGGTAAGGCATAAAAGGTAATCAAATTAAATATAGTACACTATAATGCATACTAAATACTGATATGTTAAATTAGAATCACTAATCTAATATAAAAGGGAATTTAGACCAGCTCACATCACATGAAATGTGGTTATGGAAGATCTAATATACTATGCTGCCAAAACAGCTTTAATTTCCTGAATTGTCTGAAATAGAAAAATAATTAGGGAAGAATTAAAATATATTGCTCTTGAGATGACTTTGCACTTAAGGAGACCAAGCAACAGCTTTGAAAACCATTCAGGATGAAATGCAGCTACAAACTGAAAAGGGGTCTGGGAAGGACATTTCACAAAAGCACAGGACTACTATTATTCTTTTATCTATTTCTCCATATAAAGAGGGAAACTTATTCTATGAGTTGCCAAAAGGAAAATACCAGTAACAAATGTCAACAAGAAAGACCTTTGAAATCCCTCCAGACCAGAAAAGATTTTCTATAATTCTCATTAATTTAAAAGAATCTTGACCCTAAAAGAAACTGGGTGAAAATACATGGCAATTACAAGGAACAATCTAGAGCTTGTGATGTTTCCTGTGGGAAGATGAATTCAACAGACCTTATCAAGACTGAGCAAAAACTGACATCTGAGAAGAAGCTTCTGAAGTTCCCCCTTCACCATTAGTGGAAGGTGGCTGTGCCCATGGCAGGGGGTTGGAACTAAATGGCCTTTAAGGTCCCTTCCAAATCCAAGCACTCTATGATTTTATGACTAAAAAGTACAAATACAGCACTCAGGCAAAGGTTTCTGTAAGCTACCACTTCTGCAGCCTGCATCTTTGCTGATCCTCACATCCCAAAGGCAGCAGAATTAATCTGTTCCTCTCCAAGGGAAGGTTTTGTTTTGGCTATTTTTAATGCAGCAAGAGATCATTAAAAGTTCTTCATTTGCATGCAGAGTCCATCAAGTGCTAAGCATATTCAAAAGCTAAACATGAGCTACAAAAGTGTATCACAGGAACTGCCATAATCAAGCCAGAAATAAAGACCATAATGAAAAACACCCAGATACAATCTGAAGAGTGGATTCTGAAAAAAATTACCAGGCCTGAAACTATGACTAACAACATCAATTCTTACTGGCACTGAAGTATGATTTGATTCTGCAAATGCAGGTTGGGTTTCCTGGATTTTGCACAGGCAATGCATGTGGAAGACACAACTGGAGTATTTTGAATTTCATTGTCTTTGTTTCCAAGATCATCCCTCTGTGGTACGTGAGCCGATGCAAACCCAGGACTTGATTTCTATTATATACAGAATACTGCTTATATTCTCACAGAAATACAGTTAGTTTCCTATAACCATATTTTAATAAATTGTCTTAGCTTCTGGACAGTCAGAAGTCTTTAGAATCCATCTCCAAAGGGACCAGGAAAACAGTTCCCATCTAATTACTGTGTTGCACTTTTCTAAGTGATAGATATTTGAGAAAAATATTCCAGCCTAACAATATTTAATATGCAACTGCAGCATTCAGATTGCATTCCTCTGTTGAAGGATCATTGCTGGCAATATGGTAATTTTTGTCTGGAAATTAAATATGCATGTAAGCACTTTGTACCCCAACAGCCTCCAATATATCCACATCAACTTTAGGAATACAGCCTAGATTGCTCATAACTGTTCATTGTGCATCTCTTCTTGAAGTAACTTTTATTAAGCTCTAAGTTATGGAAAACTTTAGTAAACAGGGCTCTCAGTACTCAGAGGCTCTACTAAGTTTCCAAATCTTCTAACCATGTTTTTATTTATAATGTTTATACTGTATTTAGCACAGTGGCACCTCATGTCACATGAGAAGTTACAAAAACACCCACCATAACACACTTGCCAGCTAGAAAGTGAAGAGTCTGAGTAAAAGAGAACTACAGAGAGAAAAATATCACACAGAACAGTACTATGAACACAGCTGTAGGTAGGATATATGAAAGCAATAAACAGATAAAATGTTTCAAGCCTATAGTTCCTCTCAAAGTAAAGCACAACAAAATTAAATCCTTGCTCTTTTTGTTAAACTTATCTGTCTTTTATCATCCATATTCTGCTTCCTCTTATGCTAAAAATATTCATTTCAAGTTTTGTCTCTGCATTTTTTATCTGTAACGTTATTTCAGTATTTATTCCTCAGCCTATGGAACACGTAGTACATGGGAAGGCTTTGCACAAGAATCCAAACAAAAAATGAATACCATAACCTAAATCAGTCATTCATCCTTAAAAATGTACCCCTACTCAAACCCAGCTTCTTTGCTTTCTTTTTAGATCTGAAGATTTCTCCCATCTCAAGTGATGCATTTCACCAGGGAGGTGTTAATGAGTGGACAAACAATTCCCAGAGCCAGCTGATGGAAGGAGAAAATGGATAAGCTGGACAATGAATTACAATCACCAACTAAAAAAAGTATTTTTTTCAACTTTTAAATGATCTCTAGAGATCACATGGACCTCACCCTGAAGAAGGAGAGGGCAGTGAAAGGCAACCTTTTCAACATCACCAACTTTGTCACTGGGCTGTGCAACAGAATAGTGAGACTGAAATGTATTTTAGCCCTAAAAGTCATTCTCTGCTGTCTTCTGCAGTTACTTTGCAACCTGTTTCCTGTCAAGAGTTCTCTCCACTTCTCCCCAAATTTGTTCTTGCTGGTTGTGATATACAAGAATCTATGGAATCTATATAGGAAGAGGTAAAAATAGACTATTCAGTTTGAAACAGGCATTCAATTTATTGCAAACAGCCAGGGTAATGACAGTTCATGTTGTGCAAGGGCACCTGTTCCTTGCCCTTCACAGTAATTATGTATCAGGGAAAACAGAGAAGATCTTAAAACTCAAAAGTTTAGAAATAAACTTGTGCCAGGAAGAGGGACTAGAATTCCATTTTAACTTCTTTGCCTCGTGGGGAGCTATCTAAATTTCCTACTAGATGAGTTTTCAATAAATAATGAGATCTTTGTATGAAAACACTGCATTATGCAAAAAAAAAAAAATTAAATATCCAATCCTGCAAATGGAAAACAGGTATTGTTTCTCTCTGGCCATCCTTGTCTGAGCAGGAGGAGGAATAAAGTAACAACAGTTTTCATGAATAATGAACCAATTGTGTTTTGAAACTACTGGGTTTTCTCACGAAACGAGCCAAGCCATTGTGACAGCTCCTCAGACAATTGAGCATCGTTACAGGGATGCAAATTATTCAAATACAAATTAAATGGATGAAGAGGAGAAGGTCAGCTCATCAGCAGTGCTGATGATATGTCTGCATGGTATCCTCCCACGTCATCTGTCAGGATGGCTTACAGGCAAAAAAGTGACAAACCTTCTGATGGCACAGCCACCATCTCAATGACAGTCACCTGAAGTCCTATTAAAGTCACAGTGTAGAGCTACTAAAGGCACTGGACAGCTCATTTCACCTCTTCTCATAAAAAGAGCTGCAACTTTACTGGAAATCCTACCCTGCCCTGACAAAAAAAATGCTCAGCAGAAAGGACTTTGCATGGAGGAAAATAACTTCCAGAAGCGACATCATGACTGCTCCCCAGCCAGTGCCTTCCATATCCCCCTTTCCCAAAGCAGTGCCAGTTAAACTGAGCAGCACTGACAGCTTCACAGAAGTGCCATCTGGCAGAGAAAATTAATAGATGAAAAATTGAGTAAGGCAGCATCACTGAGGGTGCTGCAAACTCCTGCCTTTGTTCCTGGCAGGACAGTGGGCAGGTCCCAGGCACATCCCATCCCACAGTGACACATCTCAGATCATTACATGTCCTCTTCTAAGAGCATAAATCTATAAAGTGAAATTAATTATGTGATACTCTCCAAATAAAACAAGGTTAAGAACAGGCATGGTATTAAAAGAAAAGCAGCAATCTGCTCAACATAAGTAGATTTCATCTTTCATTAAGTAAATAAAACACTGCTGCTTAGCTTGGAAGAATAAAATATAGAGAGAGTCCTTATTCAATTATCCTTAAGAAGAAACAGTATAACAGGAACCCAAAAACTCTTCCTCATGGCTAACTACCTATTTAAATACTATCATCCACAGATGAGTTTGCAAGCTGCTTCCAAAATGAAGATGACAGGAGGCAGTTGGAGACTTTATTCAATATTATGCTTCCTGTTCATCCTCCTTGCACATATAAAGTAGACAGGAGGGACCCTGTGCCAGACCATGTTATTGCCACTTATGCAGAATGCTTATGTGCATGAAGAGTCCCTGTACACTCAATGATTTTAAATTTCAGGAAACCTTGAAGTGAGGACGATACTCTGGTTCTCACATTCAAGAGGGAAAGAAATGCATAAAAGCACAAGTTTCCTTTAAAAACTTTGTCTGATTCTTTCATTGTGCAATCTCACTAGTAATATATAGCATTATGTTTCAGGTACACACCTGAATTCCACCCTAAATACAAGTCCTGCAGCTGATACCAAACTGGAAGTGATGCCCCACTATATAATAATTTACAGGCAAAGAGGGACCTGAAGAATCAAATCTCTTGTGAGATGAATACATTTGTACCACTGGCTGGTAATAATAATGTAAAGCAGTGCAAATTAATATATACCTTGTGTTTACCTGTAATTCTTTCACAGATTTAGAAGTACAACCTGTATTTCATTGACTACTATAAAATACAACTGTAAAATTTAGCTCAAGTGACCCACAAGTAATGATCTCTCCTCCTGGCATGAAACTGACTGCAGAAAGAAAAACAATGGCTTTAATATCTGAACCATGCAGAGCAGAAGATAAATTTTTCCATTAATCTTGAGAAAGGTCAATTAAATTTAAAAATTTGCATTTAGAACTTAATTATTTATTTTAAATAATTGAAGAGGAGATAAAAGTCAAACTATAGTGCTGAAGTCTGCAATATTCAACAGCTTAGACTTATCTGAGCAACAACATTTCAGACAATAAAAAGTTAAAACAGGAAAGAATCGTTCCACTGGATATAATGTAATATTTGAAAATGGAGCAGTGTGCTAAGAGATAGTTGGCTACATAAATCTTCTGCTTAAATGTGATTATACTATGCGTGCTGGGCATATAGCTTTTTAATTCCTAACTCCAAATCTGAAAACCATAAACTGCAAATGAAGAGGCAGAACAATTAACTTCAACTTGCCTCTTTTTTTACTTGCCCATTTAAATAATTTGGATTCCCATGGCAATCACCATGCAGCAGAGATGTTAGCTACCTAAAGAAATAAGAAATTTAAAATAATAATAATAATAATAATAATAATAATAATAATAATAATAATAATAGTTAGCCTACTTTATTAATACACCAATTTTCATAGGGGCATAAGAGACCATTAATCAATAGTCTTTCATTAGGAAATTTGGAAAAGCCTAAGTAGAGTAATACTTAAAGATTGAGTTAACTATCCTCCCTTCATCGCAGCTGAACTACACAAGCATTTCAAAAGTCTCTTTATCCAAAATAATGCCATTCTGTACCTCCTACCTCTCTCTCAGTGGAATAGTAATAATCAGAGAAATAAATGTCAAAATATATATGTTCATATTCAGCTGCTCATTTGAGTAATTCATTATTGCCTTCATATGGCAGGAAGTTCAGAAGAAAACATATATATGCAAATTAAAAACATGGAATTTTGTGCCAGATGTAACAAATAAGACCAAAAAACTCAATTCTACAGTCATGCCTAGTTATTGCTCCAGCTGTCTGAATCTCCCCAGGAAAAGACTGAGAAGATTGACCATCACAAAACATAAACAGTAAAAATAGAGTGGAAGAAGGTAAAAACCTCTGTTACTTTGAAATGATTTCATCTTTTCCAGGGAGCCTCAAGTGAAGGAATCAGGTGCTCACCTGGTGCAAACCTGATCTTCATTCTGATGCTGCTCACACTGAGCATTAAGGGACAAAACCCACCAAATTTCTCTGCTCCTGGAACATCCCAAAAGAACCAGAAATGCTGGTCAGGAATCACCCCTGGATCATTTCCCATCCTGGGCTCTGTCCTGACCCAGCACTGATGGTTGTTGCTGGTCCCAGGGCCCTGCAGGATGATCCAAAGGAGTGGAGTTGGGTGTGTAGAGCACTCAGAGGAATCTCACAGCCTCCTGCACATGATAAACCTGGAACATCAATTCACTTTTGCCTATGAGAAAAAAGAAAAATTCCCCAATTCCCAGTGCTCCTCTTTTAAAGGAGTATGACTGAGACATGTGGCACACAACTAGAAGGTTACTTCAGAGAATATGCTGAGATCCTACTCAAAAACCAAACTAGGGGGCAAAAACCACCAGGACAGCCTGTACATATGGGAAATTGTGACGAGTCCATCTCAGTGGCTACTCAAGGGAAAATGCAGAGGTACAGAGCTTTATATACAACATAAGGAAAAAAGTAAGTTTTTCACAAAGGAGGTGATTCAAACATGTTTTGGGTAGAATCATAGGATGCATGAATGCTCAGTGTGCAAGAATACCCATTTTGCCATGGACTGTCACTTCAAGATACAATTAGACTTTACATTCATAATAAATTATTAATTTACCATCTTCTTGCTTGTCTTCTCTTTTTATACACAAAGGTAACATTTGCCCTTTTCCCAGAGCACTGCAGCAGAAGTTCACCTCAAGATGATTTAGTGTGATTAATAAATTCTTTTCCAAGTCACTTTTCCTAGTATAACCTGTATAATTTTATCACACCTGCAACCTTCACATTTTCTGTTCAGAGCACTCTTTGGTGAGTCCCTTGAAGAGTCTTGTATTTCAAGTTAACCCAGTCCATTGACTTTAAAATGTTTATTTTGCCACAGATACATTGATTCTTTTCACCTATAGAGTTGCACAGATCTTATTACAAATTCTCCAGTCCCAGATGCAAGTTTTTGAGTGATACCATACTTAAACAAGGAAATCTAGAATCTCTGCCAAAAAGCAAAGCTGGGGGACACTCAGGACATCCTCAGTTTAAGAAACCAAAGCACCAGAAGAGCAATGAGCATCTCCCAACAAAGCAATGTGGTCCATGAGGTTCAACCTACAGAAGTTATTTTTTAACTAGTGACAGAAATAATGTTCACAGACATGAGTGGGAGCACAAAAGCTTTAATCATGCTCCAGAAATCTTAGCTCACAGGGAGTGTGTGTCACAGGTTCCATAGCAGTCAACTGCTCAGCACTAATAACAGAAATTATACACATCTCCCTCACCCACACACAATTTCACCTAAACAATTTTTTTCCCAAAAAACACTGTACATATTAGAAGTTTATTTAATGCCTCCACCAGCAATGACACCTGCACATATGTTTAGAAGCCTGCTCATGCTCATGCTCATTTAGAAGCTATTTTCAGAAAACAAACCAGCAGGAATTGTTCACCCTGGAGAGGAAAATGCATTTGGGAGACCTCAAAGCAATCTTTCAACACTTAAAAGAGGCGTATAAGAAAGATGGGGTCAGATTTTTTAGCAGGACTTGTAGTGATAGAACAAGGGGTAATGGTTTTAAACTAAAGGAAATATTGGATAACAAACCAAGGTGCCACTTCTACTGCTTCTGTTGCTCCTTACACTCAGCTTTGGCAGCCCTGGGTCCAGCTTCAGCCAAGTGCAGAGCTGGGATTGCCTTCACTTTCATCCCATCACGTTTACATTGATTTACCTTTGCACATTTTGCCCCACATATTGCTGAGCTGTGTTAGTTTTCTGATGTGCTTTACTGGTATATCAGAAAATGAGCACAGCTCTAAAATACCTTGTTATTTTAGCCAAAACTCCCCATTTGGAAATCACCATCCCAGATAACTGCCCTGCCAAGTGCCCTCCTATTCAGTGAGCCTTGACCTTGAGCTCCCCTGGGAAAGGGCAGTGAAGCCAAATGACCACCAGACTCAGGTCTGAACACTACAGCTAGAAATTCAGTATTTATTTAATTATTGTGATGAAATGATACTCATTTAGGAGCAGTTTCCTGCCACATTAACCTCCCTTGGTGAATTAGGATGGTGTAGACCACATTATATATGGACAGTGGATCCTGCTCACATGTCACCTGGTGTCCAGGCAGTGACCAAATCACCTTCAAAGAGCTAAAGCAAATTAAACAAATCCACTAAAGTCAAATGAGATCAAGGGGATTTTTACTCCTGCTTCCTGTGGTTCAGAAATAGTTAGAACATAGTAGTCTAAATTTTAGACAGGGGAATTTCACCTGAGCAAAGTCCTGCTTGGGAAGCTTTCACAGCATATGCAGCTGTGTAAAGGAACTCAGAGGTAAACCCAGGAATTTTGGTGCCACTTATAAAGCAACTTTTCTTATCAACTTCACATACACAAATCTCTTACATGAGAATGGATTTCTTCACTACATTTGGAGGAACTGAAGGAAAGGGAACTATAAATACTACAAGTTATGAGCACTCAGCTAATGGTGTCTGAGACAGACACCTTAGTTTTAAAAATCAACTTCCCAAAGCACCCTTTGTTATCATTGCAAGGAAAAAGCCTCTAGCTGAGGAACAATTAAAAAGAAAACCCCCAAAATATGACCCTTCCATTAAAAGTTTACACTGAAAGTATCATTTTAAGTCTGCTACTAAACTTTTTCAAAAGTTTCATGATTTTTAAGAGAAAGTATTCTTCTTGAAATGAGGAATACCCTCACAGAATTCAGGAGTAACATAAGTTTTCATTTAAGTATTTCATTCATATTTACTTGAAATAATGTTTTGGAAATGTCTACCTCTAAAAATACGGATATTTTATATTAATCTTGCTAATGCTTCATAACCTGAGGAGGTATTATTTCAAGTAAAATATTAACTTGGTATTATTTAGAAGCTTTGGCAACGTTTTAAAATATTTAAATGTTGAAGGTCATTTTTTTCAGCATTTAGGTTTAACATAGAAATTTACAAAGTCTCTTCATTCCCTTAAATCTAAATTTCATTAACTAAGAAACAATTTTAATCAAAATTCTGTTTCTCTGTTTCTTTGTAATATTCCTTTACACATAATAAAAGTCCAGAAGATGATGGTATCTAAACATCTGCAAGACAAACCTTCCTTTAAAAAAAAGGAGAAACTGCAAGGTAAAATTCAAAGATATCAATATAGAAAACAGTGCTTTGCCAGCTCTTTCATGAAAATTACATATCCTTTTCACTCATTGACTATATTTTTCTGGCTATAAAAAACACAGGCATATCTAGATTTAGGCATCTATTTTAAACTGAATCCCTGTTTAGGAATCAGATTTATTCTCTACCTTTAAAGAGGGGCAAAATTATCATAGTTTCACTTCCAGCTTATGAAAGAGTTGAAATTCATTTTTTATAGATAACCAACATGATTTTTCTTAAAATTATGCTGTGCCATCAGGCTCCCAGTTCCTGCAAAGGAGACAGAACCCTCCAAAAACACACAGAGGGCACAGATATTAACATACACACAGCTTTGGGCCAATTTGACAGTTAAAGCAAAAAACATTTCTCTGTTCTTTTCCATCTACAAAGATCAATTTAACATAGAAATTCCAGACCCAAATTATTCCAAAATGGCAGGCTACTACTATCAGAAAATTTGTACCCCAAAATTGTGTAGCAGTTTTATAAACCTCCCCATCCACAGCTAAGAAGTCACCACGGCTCTGATGCACTAATTTGCCCTGAGTTACTCAATTAAACAGTTATAAATGGATTAGAGGGTTAATATTAAAACTGAAAGTACATTACTATTAAAATTGGGTTTATATATCCTATGCTAAGCAAATAATGCTGTAAATACATGAAGCAAAGATTCCACAATCTTCTTTGTTCTCAATGTAAGCCTTTCACACAAAAGATTTCCTTTTATTACTTACTATTCTCCATTTCTCTTCTTCCATACAACTACAAAAGAGATGCCATCAAGCAAGTAAATCGAGAAATAAAGCTGCAGAGATTTTTTTACTCCCATTTATTCCCATTGAGCCTCCCTCAGGGATGTACAAATTGGAAATTGCTAAATTGTCATCTAATAGGCAGAAACAACATAGGCGAGACCAATTAAGTAAAAGGCAGAAAGTTGTATTACACATGTAATTTAATTAAATTCTTTGACTAGACTACATTAGAATCGTTCCCAAAAAGGACAAAACTCAACTTTAATCAGCACATGACACATTGTAAGACACATCTCTAACATTAGGAGTTTGGATATTACTGAAAAGAGCACTTTTCTTACTTGTAAATCAGGTTACTTCCAGGTGGTAGAAAATTGGCTAAACAGCAGCATTCCCTCCTAAATACAGAAGACTCTAATGATGCATAATTGAGTACAAAGTCATAAAACAGTGGTTTTCTTCTCTTTTTTTTAGATGTAATATTCTTCAGCTGGGTACCTACACGCATCTTTTCAGTGGGACTGTTCTCTTACCGAGATCCCCAGAACACAGGAAACCACCAGATCAAATCACCACCTGAACTGCCAAATGTGAGTAACAATAACTAGGGATAATTTGGCCTGTAATCACAAACATCATCAAAAGGAATAATGCAATGGGGGAGAAAAAATTGCAGTGCAAACAATTGTGATCTACGAGATTTGAGTTCTTCATCTCTTGCCATTCTCAGCGCTGAGGCCAAAACCTGCTCATTGTAGGCACCAGCTCAGCCCTCTCCTCATGCCACTGCACAGCCCCTGGAGCTGGAGCCCAGGCTGGGATGAAAATAAATTCCAAAATGCTGATAAAAAGGGACTCTCCTGGACTACAGAAGCCAGAGCAGGAGGAGAAGCAACATTTACCTCTGCCCATGGTGGTTTTCCATACTTTTCCTACCTGGAAATTGGCTAAAGCAGGCAAAAAGCCATCAGCACCCCATTTTGAGAACAGCACTATTTAGTTAAACTAATTGTTTATCTAGATGATAATCAGAATATCAGAAATGGATTGACAGCTCTAAGCACAAACTGCTTTTTGAAATTAAATCAATTCTGTGATTGTCCTGCAACCAAGAGGAGCAAACAGTTTCATAAACCTGGGACAACCTCTGTACCCTAAACCAAACTGGTATTTTCCTCCCAGTAATTCCCAATAACTCACTTTTTATGTATCTCTTTTTATGTCATATGTCTTAGATAATATCATTTCAATGGCAAATCTGTGACTTTTTGTCTCAAGAAAGTTTCTGTCCTATAGGAACACAATTGCCAGGCAGGCTGAGAAACCCTGGTTAAATCATTATCATTATTTCAATATTGGAAAAATCAGTTAATTGTTTATGTCATACATGTACACAAATTAAAATAGGAAAGGAAATAAAGTGATTTGCTTTCTTGATTGAATAGCATGGAAATGCACAAAATTAAAAAAACACATGGCTTAAATTGCCTTAGGAAAAAAATTAACCCATTTGTATGAAAAGAACAAACAGCTTTTAAAAATTATAGATATTTTAAAATGCTAATTATTTGTATAAACCAGTTCCTGTGCACAAGGGATCAAATATAAGTGAGTTAGTGTAGCTGACAGCAGCAGTGAGAAAAGCAAGAGGCCATGCGAAAGACAAAAACCAGGGCTTGTTTTGGTGAGCCTGTTCTGAGGACAAGTAGTACAGATATAACCCACTGTCTAATGTCACCATGTGCTTGCAAATATCTCTGTACAGGAGTCCAGCCTGCACAGCCTCTCAGATAATGCCAGATAAACAGCAAGAAGCTCTCCTTCAAAATTACAGATGGATGGCTTTTCCCAGAAAGGGAGACATAACATCAAAATACAAGAGAGAACACAACAAAGAGCCTGCTCTGAACCCACACGGAGCGGTCCCAGAAACAAACAATGAGCACTGACGTAAAAGTATTCCTCATGTAAATTCAAATTCCATCATTAAAACCTGCATACATGTATTTATTGCCTGCTGTCACCATGTAATCAGCACTCACTAATCACCCCGTAGCTTACTCTCATAAAATTCTCTATTTCATATGGAGATCGCGACTGACTATTCTGAAGTCCCATCCTATTTAAGTCCTTGTGATTCAGAAGGAAAATAAGTGACAGCTTGAAATAAGATGCTAGTGATGCCCATCTTAAGAGATGCTTTCCACCAATATATCAAGGGGGAAAAAGGAAATATTGGTGAAATGTGATGTAGATTTATTGTGCCTGACATTGTTGGGCTTGGCAGAGTTGATGTAGGACGAGATGGGGTAAAGGCTGCTCATGAGTAACACAAAACACAGTAATAAGAAGCAGGTTAGATCATTATTTACAGAACACAGCACAGCTCAGTATTTTATGTATTATTATTACTCATATCTTAAAAAACATCTCAGTGACTTACTACAAATTTCCCTTTCCAGGTTTACTACTTAATGAGTCTAGACTCAAATGAAAAATAGGACTTCACTCACAATTTCCATCATGATGCCTATGCTCTTCTACCTTAAAACTAATGGTTTTGAATTTCTTAACGTTCACCTTTCATTTCATTTTACATACATACTGTGCTTTTCCCTCCAACAGATAATAAATAATATACAATACAGAGTGTAATGCCTGGGAATAAATCTAAACTCAATTCAGGGGGGAAAATGAAACAGAGTTGTTACTTTCATGTCAGGATCCAAAACAGTAAGGTCTGATCGAGCAGCTAAAAAGATAACGCTTCTAACAATAATGGGTATCAAAATACGTAAGGAGAGAAAGAATGCCACCAAACCCTAAAGATTTGCAAGTGGGTGGACTTAAAAATTATGAAACATTTACTAAGTCTACCAATGTCACTGCATTCTTTTACTCACATTTCCTCCAAAGTTCGGTAGACTTCAAAATTCAGTTTCTTCTCTAAGAGTGAATACTTTGATTCTTTCATGATTTTTATTGTCATAAGCCTTTCTAGAACAATAAACTGTGCTTTCTTGGGACAGCTTTAGGAGAGATGTAGGTTTCATTATGTGAAGGCACAAAAACATTTTGTGTTTTGATGTACCCTTTATATTACATTGAAGAAATCATCTATTCTCAATCTCAGTTCTATTAATAACTTAAAAGGGTTTTTTTTAGCACAAAAGCTTTTTCAAAGTATCGACAAATCTTTAGACAATACCTTTGCCCTGTCCATCAATGCTCATTGCTTAAACTGAGTTAACTTGAGGCATAATAATAATAATTATTTGTTTAATATGCACTTATATTCTATAAAACTATCCTACAGTTTATTGGCTCGCTGACTCCAAATCAAATTTCTTTCCTTTATCATTTAATTCCTTCCTTCCAGTCTTCTAATCCCCACACTCAGATTATTAAAGTTTTTTCCTATTCATCACTACCAATAACAAACTTTTTCAAAGTCACTGTTATTCCCAGAAGAGGAGGAAATGCAAAGGAAGGACAAAATTTGGCCAAGGAACAAGAATTGAGTTACAATTTCTGTAGATAATACATGGCCTAGGCTATAATGACTCTCCACATCACACTCTTGCACTCCAGTAGGTAATCAGTTTAATATTTATAAATATGGAAACTTATTGACCAAAAATTGGAAGTTCTTTTAAGATCCCTGTGTCCACTTCAGTGTTTATGTTCTGCATACACTCACCTCTGATTTAAGTCACCTTTTTAGCCTCAGCCCTGTAACCTCACTCAAGCTCTGACCCATCCACATGCTGCTGGAAAACGACCCAAAAAAAGGCAGTGTAATTCCCTGGTCCCCTTCAGCTTCTCTCAGTGTTCAAACTGAATTCAATACAAAAAAAAATGAGACTGATAAAGGGAAAAAAGTCAGCTGAGCATTGCAGGTCTTACAGAGTTTGTCATCAGCTCCATCAAGCTGGGTGTTAAATTGTTCTCTGGCCTCTCCACCACCATTAAGAGAGGAGTTGCATCTTTTCCTGCTGTCATTGCCTGTGTGGCTGATTCGGGGTAAATTCACCACTCAGTTAAGTGCAGAGAGGCTCCCAGACCATGCACTTCCATCCTGAACTACAGGGCACCTTCATAAATCAAAAGATCAAGCAGCTGCTGGAAAGTCACTTCTGATAATATGAATGTAATTACTGCAGCTTCAATGAGTTCTTCCTAAGGTATTTTCAATAAGAGCTGGAACTGAGGGAAAGCATCCATCATTAATCACAACCAGTGAATCAGGAACACAAACCAGTGAAACACAGCTGGGCTTGGCCACTAAAGCACCCACAGCACAATCCAAGCTTTGGTTGGCATCCCACACACATGAAATTCCAGGTGTGCTCAGTGCTGAAAATTAAGTAAAGGACATTATTTTGGATGTCACTGCTTTTGTTTGGAATCCAGAAATGACTCAAGCATATCAAGATGCATTGGGCTTCACTTTACACTGTGAGCACCCACCAGGACCTGGAACACGATGGAGCCCAGAGCTCCAAAGCACTTTCATGGAACACAGATCCTGTCTCCTAACCAGGGAAAAACCTTAATAGGGTAAGGGCTGAAGATGAAAGGCTCCTTTTTGCAGATGCTGGCCATGACTCATCATCAAACAAAAAGCATGGCTCAAATTACCTCCAGTAAGCGAAACAGCTGCACAGTCATCTCTAGAAATCTTTGTACCTGTTTGAAGTAATGACAAAAAACCCCTTCACTTAACCTGAAGTGCCCATATCCACTGGTGCAGAGACCTCCATATGCAGCCTTGGAGTTACAGAGGATCCAATTACAGATCCTAGTAAAGATAGGGCTCCTGACCTACAAAAAACTGATTCTATTTACACAAGAACATGCAAAATATGAAATAAATCCCCCTCAGAAGATGGAGAGATACAAATCAGTTTTCCCCATGAAGCGATACAATTCTATTTGAACCTCAATCACAATACTTAACTTGAACCACAATTTTCTGAAATTCAGAATAAGTCTCTGTCCTTTTTTTCTCTTTGTTGCCACAAAACAGCTGCTGTAAAACTCTGTTCTTCTCAAGTGAGAGGAAACCTTGTGGGGAAGACACATAGTAGTGTTTCCAGGGAGCTTTCAAAAGCCTTTTCCTAAGAAGGATGGAGGAAAAACTGGTGGGCAAAGCAGCTGTTCTCACCAGCAAAGTCCACCAGTGCTGTCTACACTGGTGTTGGAATACCCATTAACCTGAGGGAAGGACACAAAAAGGATGGTTCCTGGAAGATCTGGGATGCCATCAGGATACACCCATTCCTTCTGTGTATCAGCAACTGCCCCCAAGGCAAATAAGGGAGATTGACAATCTCCTTGTGAAGCTGAAGATCCTTGCAGGAGCTCCATCACAGGGTCAGAGAACCAATGGCAGCTTTTGCAAAGCCAGGTCAAACCTCAGAGGCCCTCATTAGGCACAAGGAGCTGTATCTCCCTCTTCTCCAGCTCCTTAAACAATAGGATTTCTTGTTGGCAGAGAGCTTTGTCTATTTCTCACTTCTGGGAAAACAGGATTTAAGTGGCAAGACGCGCCCACTGCACCCACCTGTGACACAGCAGTGACACAGATCTGCCCTAATTCAGCACATCAGCTGTAACAACAAACATGTTGGGAATAACGCTGTGGATGGGAAGAATTCCAGGTATCTCAAGGATGCAGAGAGATTATATACTTCTATCAACATAATTGTGTTACCAAGAAAAGGCTTGCAAGATGTTTTTGGGAAGTTCTGTGGAAGTTTCATGGAAAGACTGAGACAGATTTCCCTGGAATTACTGAGGAACAGTGACCTGGCAGAGGCTGCAGCGGGGCATCGACGGCAGAAATGCTCACAGGCACAACCAAAGCTGAGGAGGACCAACTTCCTCCTTGGCTGGGGCTGCTAAATGCAGCTTGACTGAGGTCTGCTCCACTTCTCCCTGTGAATACTGAGACATTCCTCAAGACTGGGTGTTCTGAAACTTTTGTAGTTTTCATTTGAATAGAGGAAACCAAGAAAAGATCAAACATCAAAAATCGAGTGAGACCCTCAAAGCCCAACAGCTTCAAAGTCAACACACACGAATTCAAACCCCCTGTATATATTTTCGTCAGAGCTCTCAGAACATAAGCAAAGCAATATTCTAGAAGAGACAGCAAGAAAAATAAATGCAGCTGCAATATCATGCTAAGAATGACACAGGTAGATGAATCTCCTCCAGCAGATACCCACATATTTTAAGGGCATTAATTAATTGAGAAGGAGAAATTAAAGTATTTGGTGACAAGCAGAAGGAAACACATGTCCCTGTTAGAAAGCACACATGGGGCAATCACCGAAAGAGGAAAAAAACCCCAGCGATATTTATTTTAACAACACAAAAATGCGTCAAAGGCCAGCTACACAAAGAGAACTGACGTAGTTGCTGTAAAGCATTGTTTCCACAGCCAGTTTTCATTAACAGAAAAATACCTGCAGATCCTAGATTTTGATCAAATAATGTCTGCAGAAGAAGCAAGGTATTTTATGAGATTCCAATACAAGCTTTTCTCAATCCCATCAGGGAAAAAAAATAGAAAGACAAAATGCAAGTCATTGCTGGTGAAACTGCCCCTCTACCTCTACATTAGTCTTTGTCTGGGCAGTTTCAATTGTGAATTTATTGAAAATTTAATGATTAATGTGCAGGTAGTTAGCATAACTATGTCCTTCTTGTCGTTTAAATTACTGGTTCAAACCTTAGGCTATTTTAGGTAAAGCTAGGGCTTGGGTTTTATCCTGAAAATGCACCCGTTTTCAAAAATATCTACAAATATGGCATAAAGATGATACACAGTATAAACTATACCTGTTTGGGTTTTTTTAAGGCAGAAAACCCCACAATCAGTCCAAAGCAGCCAGAAACTGCTTCCCCGCCAACATACAGTTGCATTGAATCATTAAGCCAGCACAAGGCTTAAAAGGATAAACCTCAGCTTTTAAGTGCAAAATAGAATTCAATTTTAACCACTGAGCCATGACCACTGCCTCTTTAAAAATGCTATAAAAAGCTACTTGGCCTTTCAAATTTAAAAGAAGTCAGTGTCACATAAATACTCTCACAAAAGGTCTAAAAATACCTTTAAGCTGCCCACCCTCAAGGTCAGAAGGAGCAGATGCAAAGAAATAAAGCTCTACAAAGAGCTTCCAATAGGATAATACTCCTGACAGAAGTGAAGGTGTTGCCAGTGGTCCACAGCTATTTCTTTACAGTTCTTCAGTGCCAACTTCTGCTGAGTTCTACACATGCAGTTCTCATCAGTGAACCACTTTGCTGGTGTTGAGAGAACACTTATTCAAACTTATTAACTGAAAATAAACTTTGCTGCATGTCCTTTCCACTCTTTACTAATGAGGTACTGAAGGAGAATGAAGGTGGATATATTTGAGATGCATTAAGGCAGAAACCAGTAATTTCAGCATGTCAGTGTAGTACAGAATGGCTCATTACCATGAATGCAGAGGTCACACATAATGCTGATCCTGCTACATCAGAAAACTTCCCCATGTGGATCTGCTAATGGATTCCTCTCCAGCTCCTGATGGAAACCAGATCAGTCTCATCACAGCCCAACCATTCCTTTAACACATTTCACACTTCTCAGAGTGGAAAAATAAAGTGGAAATAGTGGCAGGGATGGGGGCTCAGACTGCCTTGACAATTTCCTTTCTTTAGTTGTAGCAGGTCCACACTTGGCAGCATGTCATGTCACAATGGAGAGAGCTGCTCTTTGTAGACCTTGAAAAACAATCTAACAAGACCATAAATAAGTGTGCTCTGAATGCCAGTAAAGTGATTCCCTGATACAACAGTTCAGGGATTTCAATGATTCTGCATTGAGCTGAGTTTACCTGTCTTGCAGAAGATGAAGGACTGAGCCAACCCTCCTGTGATTTGAAAGTCTGATTTAAGGAATCTAAGTATTTCAAATCTGATGTTTCAAGTATGCTCCCATCCCCTGCAGCTACACCTTTTTTTTAAATTATTATTATTATGATTTTTTTAAGCTTTAATGTTTTGCTTAAGAATGAGCACAGAAAGTAGTCAATTACTGAAGTAAGAAGTCACAGGCTGAAACAAAGCTGTAAGAAATACTGCAGTCTGTCAAAGGTGATAAGTGCCTCTGATTATCCTTGACTGCATTCCCTGGGCTCAGCATTTCATTAAATAGCAATGCTCTCTTTTAAAAATAGATTTACCATCATATCCTGAGGGTCTTTCATATTTTTAGCTAAAGCTATGTACAAAAATACCACTTTCCTCACTAATTATATTTGATTTTCAGTTTCAGTGTTAATGATAAGATTTGTTAAGTTTGGGTAATACAACCTGAAACAAGTCATGAACATTAAAACAGCTTTTTAACTCAGTTTCAAGAATCTCCCTTCAACTAGATGAATTAATAACTTCTTCGGAGAAACGACAAAATGCCTTAAAAATTAGGTATTAAATTAAATGAGGTGAATTTGGCTGTTACATCCTTGAAGAAGTAACAATACAGTCAACTATGGATATAATATCAAAATAAATTAGTTGAAATGTGAAGAAACAAAGTAGAAAGTGTGGTCAGGAACTGGAACAGACATGGCCAGAGAATTGGTGGAATCACCGTCCTTGAAGCGCCCAAAAGACAGGCAGATGTGGTGCTTCAGGACAAGGTTCAGTGGTGGATCTGGCAGTGCTGGATTAACATTTGGACTCATTGATCTTAGAGGTCTTTGCCAACCTTAATGATTCCATCATTCTATGAACAAATGAAGTTTTCTCACCATGTTAACAAAATTCTTCTGGCACATACCAGGATAGAAAGTGTTTGCAGCACCTGATTAATAATGCTTGATCAAAAGCTGTGTTTTTTGTTTGTTTTGGTTTGGGTTTTTTTTAACTGAATATTATATTAAGTAAAATAGCTGACCATGTATTAAAAATACCTTATATTTATGTAGGTGGAAGTCTTAACGAAACATTGAAAAGAGCAAGTTTATTTTCAAATAAATATTTTTCTTGATGCAATGGACATAAATGCTTCTGCTCTACAGAATAGCTGTCTAAGTGGGGACAACAACAGGAAAGCTAAATTGATTTACTGTTAACTGACACTCAGAAAACAACATATTCTACAAGATGTCAACTTTCCATTTCCATTCTTAATTGGCAGAAGATTCATCAATCACTCAGAACAGAAAAAAAAAAATTGAAACAAATACTGTATCTGAGGAGAAAACATAAGTTGCAGAATTCCATTGATAAGCCTTAATGTGTGACACAACTACAGAATAATTACTTCTAGGGAAAACACAGAATTAGCTAGTGCTTCCACAAGCCAAGATGTTCTTCTAAATTAAAAACTTTAACTCAACTATTGGTAACTTTTTAAAATAGTTTTGAAATGGTTTTAAACTAAAAGAGGAGAGATTTAGATTAGATATTAGGAAGAAATTCTTAGATCGGTGTTGAGGCCCCAGCACAGGCTGCCCAGAAAACTGTGGCTGCCCCATCCCTGGAAGTGTCCAAGGCCAGGCTGGACAGGGCTTGGAGCAACCTGGCCTAGTGGAAGGCAGGGGGTGGAGCTGGATGATCTTTAAGGTTCCCTCCCACATAAACCATTCCAGGATTCTGTGATCCTTTGAAGACCAAGGACTATCAGTGAAAAAGATGAAGATGTGAAAAGAAAGGAATTAGGCTTGATCTGGTGCTCCAAATCAGCAACTGACTGGTTTTTCATTGAAAATAAAGCTAAGGGCACAAATAAAAGGAAACTGTGTGGCAAAAATATTCAGTGTTTTGCATTCCCTCTTTAAAGTAAATACAGCAGTGTTTTGAAATAAAGACAAGTCCAGCCCAGGGTCATGAAGATGATTAATGGATATGAATATTTGTCATACAAGGAGAAATTGAGAGAACTGGGTGAGAACCCAGAGAAAAGAATGTTTAGGAGGATCTTACCCATAAATCCTTGAAGGGAACAAGGAGTAAAGAAGCCGGATCCAGGCTCTTCCCAGTGGTGCCCAGTGACAGAATGAGAAGCAAAATCAAAATATGGGAAATTTCATCTGGACATAGTATAAACCTTTATTATTGTGAGGGTGGTCTGACTCTGGAACAGGCTGCTTAAGAGAGGCTCTGCAGTCCACGACTGCAGGTGTGATTCTGTGACCTTGCTCATAAAATTATCAGTTCTGTCTTTAAACTAGCTAGGAAGACTGGAAGGGAAAAAGACCAGTCTGAAGGTCATTCCAGAATGTCTATCCTCTAGTATGTCCCGAGTCCAGATTTTGCTTATTAATATATAATTAGAAAGTAAGGAGGGAAAATCTTCAGTTGAAAATAAATAAAATATTCCCAATTATTAAAGAGGCTGAGAAACACAGCAAAACATTTAGAGGATTGCTCTAGATGAAAAAATATGTAATCTGCAGAAGGACAGCATTTCTATTTATCAGGTGAAGTTATGCAGAGTTTGGTTGGGTTTTTTTACATTCAGTACTTGAAAGATTGCTTGCATAAGGCAGAGTTAGCTCAGAAAACATGTTTAACACAGTGGAAGAGAAATGTACACAAGAACCTCTGGGATCATCTCCTGCTCATTATCTCTGCCCTCACAAAAAATGGAAGTTTTTGGGCACGTTCATTTCCTACTGCTGTTTCAATTAAATTCACCAAAATGAATTCTCTGTAAGGAAATCTCCAACCTTCAGCTACTCCCCAATGTCTAAACAAAATATTGCCAAAGGGGGGGGGGGAGAAAATCTTCTTTTGCTTCCAAAATATGTTTATTTGAGATGGGGAGCAGCTTAAGGTGAAGGGGTGAGAGAAAAACAGAGGCTAAACCAGGAAATGAGTGAAAGAGAAGGGGAACAAGCTGCAAAAAGGAAGCCCTGAGGAATTTTATAATTCTGGGAGTTATATGTGGCTGGGGTTTAATGCACTCAGAATTGATACAAGGCAGACATAATACACATTCCAGCTCAACACCTGGTGGACACAGTCTTCAGGACTTGGAACCTTAGCACCCAGGGAAAAATACAGAGAGAGCACAAACCCGAGTGACCTCATCCAGGTACCCTCTGAACTGGCAAACAGCTCTCAAAGTGAGCTCTGAACTTCATCAAAAGAGAGCTTTTACCGTAAAGCCCAATCATCACGACTGCAGATCTGCATTTTGCCATGACTTCTAGATACTACAGTGTTTATGGCTGCCAGTTTACTCAACAGCAGCATTCTGTATCAATAAATCCCTTTGTTTATGGAGTTCTTGATGAACAGGGAACTGGGTTCTAATGGGAATCTCCTGAAGTGCCCCAAGTTCTGTGACACAAGGAGGAGGATGCTGGGTCAGAGAGTTTTAAGGAAAACCAACTATAATACACCTGGGTAGCTCAGATGAAACATCATTAAATTTCAGATAGATGAAGAATTTGCTGCAACAGAAGAAGTTTTATTCTCTTTCCATCTGAGAAGGTCAAAGTTAGTGCAGATAAGCTCAGTATCATTTATCTTCTGGCAGCATCCTGAATCACTACAAGTTGGGATGCAACATAGTCCTTCCTAAATTGCATTTCAGGGATGGTTTTCTACTGGATTCAGGAAAAAACAAAAAAAAGAAAGCTAAAAAAGAAAGAAAGAAAATCCTCTCTGATTACTTTCTCAGATTTCTGATTATCTTGAAACAGATTAACATGCAGTGCTTACATGGTTCCCTGACCATGGCAGGGGGGTTGGAATAGATGGTCTTTGAGGTCCCTTCCAACTCAAACCATTCTGTGATTCTGTGACTTCATAAAACATTTATATTAACTCAAAATTGTATGTTCAGTATGTGGCATCCACACACTCTTCATGAGCAGACAGCTCTCCTCCACCAGAACTATAAACCTTCTTACTCTCATGTTCTCTTTCTGATACACACCTGACTCAAGGATCACAAAAATACTAACAGTCAATTCAGTAACACAGAAAGAGCAATAAAGGGAAAATTACCAAAACAAGTAAAACAGTGTTCAAACGTTATGCCAGTATGTTCAAAACAAGTTATTTTCAATTAATTACTACTGGTGAGTACAAGAAGAAAAGAGAACTAATGGCAGGCCATGTACCCCACCATGAAATCACACCAAATCAGCAAAATTGGGTATTTTTTTTTAATTTACTTTTAATTTTTTTTAAATTTACTTTTAATTTACTTTTCTAACTCTTACTTCCCATACTTGCACTTTCGTTCCACTAGTTAGCAAAAAAAAAGTTAGAAGCTGTAATACAACTCTCCATCATTATCAGGCCTTATCTAACTTCTGACTTAATTTAATTCCTTAATTAATTCCTTATTGATTCTTTCTTTTTTAAATCATATCCAAAATGAAACTGATTCTTTGCCTGGTGAGGACAAAGCCAGAAAGAAATATATGAATTTGCTGAGCAGCATAATAAAGACTATCCTGTCTCATAGACAAAGCTCTCTGTAGGAGCACATCTTTCTTTTACCTTGACAGATGCAATTCAAAATGGGGCTCGGTGTGAAATCAAAATATTGAAACTGTCAAATATAATCACTCGTCCAGCACATCATGCAAAACTGAACCTTTATTTCACAGACAAGAAGGATCTTTTATTGCTTTAGAAGACCAAGGTCTCACAAATGACTCAGACTTGCACTGAGGAACACAGACCCTAAGGTGGAAGATGAGCACAAACCACAGACACCACGCCCAGGGTCCCAGTGTCACAGGGAAGGATTTTGCACCTCAGCGAGGACGACTGTCCTGCTGAGCACTGGAGAGGTCACTGGCAGAATTCTCCTCTTGGTTGTCTTGTAACAAGCCCTATAAAAGGAGGATGTTGTGCTTTTTAAGCTCTCAGTAAGATCAACCCTTCTGTCCTGAACTGATATTTTCTGCTATTTCACTGATCTTCCTGTGGCACAGGAACTCAGATTCCTGTATTCTCATTTAGTTCGCTCATTTTTTTCTTTCTACGTTTCCACTTTATTAGACTGTGACCCTAAAATCCAAGTTCCTTTCCATTCTAAGAATTTCCAGCTCTTTGTCTTCTCCATCCCTGGACACAATCTCTATTGTAAATGTGGAATGACTGTTACATGAACTTTGGAATTCATTTTCTTGGATCAGTTTTTCATGTTCCCCAATCTAATTCCTGCTTCTTGCATTTCACAGTCCCAACAGAGGTTACAAACACCTCATCAACACCAAATATGACCATCTGCATCATTATTTCCAGAAATATTTAATCTTTATTTCCAGATCACAGATATTCTGAGTTGGAAGGGTATATTACTGCTTCTTTATCTTGTGCATGTTATTAATGTTTTCTAAAACTCCTTCTAGAAAGTCAAGTTTTGTTTCCCTTAGGTTATATAATTTATTTCTTTATCGTGTTCTGTACATTATTCAAGATCTTTGACAATAATTAGTTTTGCTTTAAACACTAAGAGAACAACACTGGGTTTGGAAACTTGACAGCCTTATTTCTGAACAGAAGCAAGGAAAAACATTTAAAAAGCAATGAAATACATGTTTAACAGTGAAGGATGATTATTAAGAAAAAAATAATCCCAGCCAAGCATCAGAATATTGCCATAATATGTATTATTTACATTAAACTATTTTAAACCCCTAAAGATGATTATTTCTGTGCAAGATTGTAACTTGTGTAACCATATTAGACACTGCACTTAGCAGAGTAAGTTTAATTTGAATGATCTGAACGAGACTTGAAAAATTATGAACTTCCAAGTGATCAGCTCTCAGCATGTTTGTTTTTCAGTGGATTCAGAAAGCATATTCGATTTATTGTTAGTTTTTAATGCAATGTATTTGCAACCACAGAATTGTAATTACATACTTTCCATGGAATCAACAGTGTTGATAGTCAATGTGGAGCTAGAATACAACATGCAACACACCCAGAGGTACCTGTAAGGCTTCACTGATGGGCCTGCCTGGTATTGACAGAATTTTTGGGGGCCTAAATCAAAACTAGACTTGTTTCAGTCTAACTGTTCTAGGAGCTCATCAGAGTGGAAGGGGTTAATAGAAAATTACAGCTTGTTCCTCAGATTTGGTGTATGTTCCTTAGGCACCAAATTCCACTGAAATAATTTCCTGCTGGCTTGCTGCATTCAGGATTGTGGCTAAATCAGTATTTACCTGGACCTGACACGCAGTGAAGGCACCAAAGCTCAAACCTTCACCAAATTCCAGTATGGAAATCAGAAATATTTTTCCGATATCTTCCAAGCAAGAACCAAGACCGCAGCACACATTAAATTGCTAAAGGTGCCCACTGGCACTGGGGGATCTTCCACACCTAAGGGATGGCAAAACATTACATTCCATCTTCCTCTGTTTTACTTCTCATTCTATCTGCAACCATTTGAACTGAAGTACAGCACAGAATCCTCTGTTGGCTTAAATCTTCTACTGTGATGAATAGAATCTCATGTCCATGGAGTAATTCCTACAATTTCTACCATTTCAATTTAAACAATTCCACAGTGCTCCACACCTACATATGGAGATAATATTAAAAAAAAAAAAAAAGTTTTATTTCTGTAATTCCTTTATATGTTTCTTTGTCACACAATCTCCATCTGAATCATCTTAAAATAATCAAAATTTTCAAAATAAAGCAAAGCAAATAATCACTCAGGTACTCTGTAACACAACACTATGAGGTATTATCTCACCTTCACTAAATAAAAAGACATCTGCACTGCTTTTGTTTCCTCAAGCATCCTGCCTGTGAGGTTTAGCTGTAATTTGGATGCCACACAAATATGTTCCTGTAAATAAAGTAATTTTGAAAACCTCTTAACTTCTTTTAGATCCACATTTCATCTTTGATGAGCATCTATTCAGTCTTCGTGCACAGATGGACACAAGCTATTTGTAATTTTTCTTCAATGAAACAAAGTAAAATATTTTGCCAGAAAATAAGGTACAAAAAACCTTAAACCAAATGCAAATTTTCTTTTAAGAGTATTGAGATACTGAGACATCACTTGGAATTAAAAAAAAAACCAAAAACTTAAAACCCTAATAATTTTTGATCTAAGAGATCAGACATTCACCACAAGCGCTGCCATAATTTTAAAATGACAAATTTACTTACACGTCATAAATTAACTTTCAAGTTATGAAAGTCTAATTAGTTTTTAATTACTATATACCACTAAAAGAAAACTTTGAACTGGAAAAGTAACTTCTGGTTTTCTAATATACTTTCAACATTCCTCAAATAAAGGCTAGGAAAACTAAGGGATACAAAGATGAAAAATCTCAAAAGTCTCCAGTGTGAAAATGTAACTGTGAATGTACATACATACATACATATCTCTCTCTATTTATATATAGACATAGATATAGATAAAGATAAAGATATAGATATATAGATAGATATCTGTAACAGTCTGCAAAAGAGTGAGGCACCAATCTCTGACACAGGTCAAACCAGGATTAAAGGGAATTGCAGAAACCTCACCAATAAATGGAGATACAACTTTGATTTTAAGATCTGATAATGAGAAAATTCCCCCCTAAGATACTTAAAACCACTGAGGTGTCTTTGGTAGGGAAGAGAAAACCCATGAAAGAGACAGGGAGAATGATATAAGGGAAAGAATCTCCAGATTTTCTGGATCTAGGCAAAAGGCAAGGTAGATTTCATATCCAATCAACACTGTCAACAAAACCACCTTTAAAAGAGATAAGGAAGAGCTCAGAGAAACTGAATATAATATTGGAATTATTTTCTAAGTTTGAAAGACAAAAAAAAAAAAACTTAAAATCATCAAACAAACCAAATCCTTTTTAAAAAGCAACAGATCTGAAAAAGTAAGGGTCAGAAGTCATAAGGCTGGCCCCCAGAAGAGCCATTTTTTCTTGGACATCACATTTCCTTGATCATTGTCATTTCAGGGAGGACTTCCAGCATCTACACAAGTCACTCATCAGCTGCTCTGTGGGGACCCTTCCTACCCCTTTCATCATCCAGGACTGAGTCCCATCAGAGGCAGAGATAAATGCTTGGACTTCTAAAAGTGTTCTTCAAAGACGTGGGAGCAGAGAGAAACAGCAGCTTAAAAGGAATCATGTCTTAGGAAACTCAGTCCTTCAGAGAAACAGTACACTTAATACTGGGATTCTGTTCTTTGTGAAGTTACTGTATTCCTTACAGTCAATATAACAACTTGTCTCAGGTGCAGATAAAACCTCAGAACCTTTTATATTAAAAAAAAAAGTAAAGAAAAGCACAGGAAGTATTCGGTCAAAATCCTTCTCTCTGAGGTATTTTAGCAACCACTATGTTCTGGTACAACACTGCAGCAGATTACATCTGTGCTAGGTGACCCTGCTTGACTAGAGGCATGGGACTACTGACCTCAAAAGGTCCACTGCAACCTAAATGACTCTGAATGACACTGTGACAACACATTTCATTGATATTTTTGATGGAGCATTCATGTCCAAACCAAAATGGTCTTCAATTTCCTGAGTATTTAAACTACATCTACTGTCACTAATGATATACAAAGAAAAAACTTCAAATGGCTCAAGCTGTCAGGAGCATATGTTTCATACTTTAACACATGAAGATAAAATTTAATGTCATTTTAAACAAGTGCAATTTTGCTGCAGATTTTATTAGACCATTACCCTCCATGAGCTTTCACAAGCCTCTGACAGTGAGCCATTCATAAATTGGATTCACACTGCAAGAAAGCACAGAACTGTGTTAACAGCATGAGCACTTTATTCAGTTTCTAAGTCTGCTTAGTTCTCCTGAAATACCCAGATTTAGAATTTAACAGAAACTGCAAAGCAAAATCTGAAAAAAACACACTGAACACTTTTGGTAGGTCAACAGAAATTCTTTTAGAATCAGGTATATGACTAACTTCCATTGAAACTTTTTCTAGTTCCTCCAACAATAATAAAACCAGTAATTATGACTTACTAAGTACATTCTGCACACTTAAGTGAAATACATGAGAAAACATTTACTGCTACAACTTAAATTGTATTTTACTCTTTTTCATAATTTTGTATTATCCCTTAATCTTTTGTAATTCCTGCAGCAGCAAGTGTTCAAACGTAAGTGCTCATCAGAATCACTTTGTATCAGGGAGAAAACACACCCAGGAAAAAGGCATCCCACTGCCATTGGATCAGTGATCAAAAGGAAGATATAAAACTGCTGAAAAGAACAAAAGCCATAGTCAAAAAGTCATACTCAACACAATGTAAAAGTCAACGGAATAAGAAAAAATCTTCAGTAGGTGTTCAGCTAGAAATTCTGTGCAGCAAATGAGTATAATTTGCTACATAAAATTAGAGTTTAAATGCCTGAAAAGCTTGAAAAATTATCACAGTATGTGAATGCTGTTTTATTCAACCCCCATTTAATTTCAGATTTCCAAGAGGGCTCAGGCATTTCCAGGACTGACCACTGGAAGAAATTATTTGTCTTGAACAATGTTGCAATTTTCTACATGACCAAGTCATCGTTTACATTTCAGATCACCATTGCTGATGTATTTAAAATAAAACCTTCTGGAAACCTTGAAGCTGCTCCATCCAATACCCACCTCTGGTCTCAGTTCATTTCCATCTCCACTCGGGCAGACAGAGCAGGTTCAACTGCTGCCAGGGCAGTGAATTCAGCACTCACCAGCAACAGCCACAGCAAACCCAGAGAGGCAGATTGTGCTCCTGCTCTTGGCACTTTCCTGCCCACGGCCAGAATATCACTCCCCATTTGGTCTCTCAGGCTCCAAATTACACCTTACACCTCTTTAATAAGATACTCCCAGCATATGGGGGGAAAAAACGTGTGAGAGAGACTTTGTTATCTCAGGTCACCTCGTTACATTCCAAAAAATGAGCAAAATGCCAGTTCTGAATTCTGTTCCTGTTCAGACATTCCAAGTGAAGAATACAGGAAAATCTAGAAAGCTCAACAGTGTGTCAGGAATGGTAGCATCGAATACCTCAGGAAAGAGAATAAAGGTTCTACAAAGCCCATTGAACTGGCTCTACAGTGACAAAATACCAATTTTGGATACCACTAAGCTCTGCTACCTTCATTTTACATTACATGAAAGGCAGACTTACTGTCAACAAGATATAAATCCTGTCCATCTACTTAGCACAGAATAATCCTTCATCTTATCCTTCATGCTAAAGAAGAATTAAAATTGCTGAAAGCCAATGACAGTCTTACAGAGTTTTTTTTCAGTTTTATATTGAAAAAGAGGCTTCTGCTCGAAGTTATACACAGGAAAAAAACAATGGCAAATGAAACATATCCCTGCACAGCCCTTGAGGATGTATGTAATTCCCAAGCCTCCATAATTCATTTATTTTTAAAACTTCTAGCTTTGTATCAAATTTCCATTCCCAGGCATGAAATTACAGTCCCTGTAAATTTCTGCTGAGGACGCATGGGAATAAAATGAAATTGTTCTAACCAGTTCTAGTGCATTATTCTTGGACTTCAAAGCAACTGAATGCATCATCCTTAGTGCTTTGGAGTCAACACTGAATAAACATCTCTTACATCTTTTAAGCTTGCCTTGTGCTAAACTTAAGTGCTGATCTGCATCAGGACTGAATTGATACTAAAATGAGAAAGCTCAATGTTTAAAGGTTGTGAGGTTTTAAGAGTTTTTCTCTTACATCTCAAAGAGAAGAAAAAACGTCAAATGTCTGCTGGCTGCACCTTTGGGTGAACTCTGCCACACAGAAATGGACTGAGTGTAGAACAGTGGTTGAATGTGCATCTGTGTCCTGCACCTCACTGAAAAGCAGAGACTTCCTTTCCTTTCCTTTCCTTTCCTTTCCTTTCCTTTCCTTTCCTTTCCTTTCCTTTCCTTTCCTTTCCTTTCCTTTCCTTTCCTTTCCTTTCCTTTCCTTTCCTTTCCTTTCCTTTCCTTTCCTTTCCTTTCCTTTCCTTTCCTTTCCTTTCCTTTCCTTTCCTTTCCTTTCCTTTCCTTTCCTTTCCTTTCCTTTCCTTTCCTTTCCTTTCCTTTCCTTTCCTTTCCTTTCCTTTCCTTTCCTTTCCTTTCCTTTCCTTTCCTTTCCCTTCCCCCACTGCCATGGTCTGATTTCCTCCCAGTTTGTTGCCTTTATGGCCACATTTTGCACTTTGTCGTTAACTGCAACCACATTTCTCCCTGTTCAGCAGAACTGAACCGTTCCTTCCCCACTATCAGAAGTTACAGCACTTGACAGCCCCCATTCCACCTCTAACTTTTCCTCTCTGCTGCCCTGTACCCATGGAATGAGTACCCTGGGAGTGCTCATCAAGTCACTGCTCGGCCATCTCAGTCCTGGGCCTGGAAAATGGAACTGGAGTCAATCAAGCAATTAAATTTGAGACCTCTTAGCTACTGGAAATGTAGCAGTCATCCTCTAATACACCTACAGGAAATTAAACAATGATATCATCAGCCTATGAATAACTTTTTGATTCAACCAGCTGCACCAGCAGATGCCAGGTAGCTGCATCTGTACCAATATAGCACCTGTCCCAGGTACTAATACAGCACAGCACACGGCTAACTCTTCTTTTTGTGCACCCTTCTGTTTATTAGAGGCTTACTTTAAATTAGCTTTTCAGCTCTTCAGGATATGGCTTGTTTCCCTCTATCTCTGCTGGTAGTAGTATCTGCTAATAAACAACATGACTAATATTTGATAATAAACAATAGTAGAAGCCTGCATGAACCGAAACTGTGTCTCAAGAGCGCTGATATTATTTCATATAAAAATATTAGGAGAACAAATCTGATAACTTTTTAGTTACCACTGAAAGTTATGATTTAGATTTTTTTTCACACTGAGGAACAAAACACAGAGTTTAGATGCCAATTAGTCCTACCCTGTAAAGCATTTTCTCACTAATTCTGCCAATTCATTCCACTTAGGATCTGGAAGTTAAATGGAGGAGGAGGGGATGAGATAAAAATAGCAGCAACGGGGGAAAAAAAAAAGCCAATTAGTAGGAATTGCCACAATAACCTTTGTCAGGATAAATTTAAGGTATAAGGCTCCAAGATAGTTACTATGGCGACCAAAAGCCCTTGCAAGGTACCTTTAATGAGAAATGTAGTATCTGTCACACAAGCAAGTAGATGCAGCAGCAGCAGCCCAACAGGCTATTTAAAGACACTTTTCTCCCCTGCCCCTTTTTTCAAAAAGCAGCAGGAAAATAAACTGCGACTCAAGTAGCTTTAATATGTGTATTTTTTCAATTTTTTATTCTTTCCCCACTTCTTAAGCCACTGAACTGTTAAGATCTCAGCATAAGATTCATCCAAATTGAACAGGTTAGATTTACAAACATTACCCACGCTTTGCCTACTCTTTACAAAATAAATTTAGCTCACAAGTCATCCAAAACTCCAAGGAGTGAAAGGTTTTTACCTAGAAAAATAATATAGACACAGGTTTAAAGTAAGAAAACAAGACAAATGTTTGTGAAAAATCTTGCATCAATTCTCTTATTTGCCAATACCATGTGCAGCTGCTATCATTAAAAAAAATACATATATTTTACTAGATGGAAACTATCTCAGATGTATATTTGGTACTTTCTCCTAATACACACAGACAAGTACTCAAGAGTGAACAGCTTTAAAAAATAAGGTTTCTCCTTTCTCAACACAAAGTCCATTTCTAGCATTTACAAACAAAGTCTATTTCCAATCTGGGCTGTCACTGCCACCACAAGCACCCTCATTAAGGACAAGCTTGGATTAACTTGTTACAGTACACACAGAATGGCACAGCTCCCATCAGGATTCCAAATAATGTATTTCAGGACTGTGAAAAAATAATGAAATGTGTACTGCTGCAACTCCTTGGTACCTCTCAGAGTGCTGCATCCAACTCTGGGCTCCCCAGCTCATGAAAGACCTGGGGACCTGTTCGGGAGGCTCCAAATGAGGGCCATGGGAATGCTCAGAGTGCTGGATCCCCCTCTGCTCTGGAGCCAGGCTGGGAGAGCTGGGTGGGGGGCTCAGCCTGGAGATGAGAAGGCTCCAGGGAGACCTTAGAGCCCCTTCCAGTGCCTAAAAGGAAGAAGTAAAGTGAGAAAACCTGTGAGAGACTTTTTACCAAGGCCTATAGTGACAGGACAGTGGTTTTAAATGGAAAGAGGGCAGGTTTAAATTGGATGCAAGGAAGATGGTTTTTATGATGAGGGTGGTGAGGGCCTGGCACAGGTTGCCCAGAAAAGCTGTGGATGCTCCATCCCTGGAAGTGTTAAAGGTTGGATGGGGCTTGGAGGAACCGGGGATAGTGGAAGGTTCCCTGCCTATGGCAAGGGGTAGAAATGGATGATCCTGAAGGTCCCTTCCAAACCAAACCATTCTATGTTTCTAGGATTTCAAACTACACATTGAATGGAAAGGTTTGTTCAACACCATCCCCATTCTCAAAACCTGGGCACCATCACCCTTCTCAAAGCCTGGGCCAGCTGTCAGGGGTAATGCAGCTGTGCTGGACCCACAGGAATGCCCCTGGTTCATACACAGTATCAGTGCCTGCTCCTACCCTCACTGTTAACATGGATACACTTCCCTAAAGCTTTTCACTCATACCACTTGTAGTTTTTTCTTGATCACATCTGGTTTTGTTCACACCAAACGGAATCTTCAGGCAGTAGAAGAATCCTATTACATGTCTCCTCTTAATTATCAATAAATCACTAAACTGCATTTTTTTACCTTTCTCAATGCCAAAGAGGCAGCTTCTCCCCTTTTAAACACTGCAAATTAAATACTAAAATCTTTCTTTAAGTAATACATCTAAACCCAAAGCACTCAGGAGAACACACTGTGAAAAGCAGATCAATGGTAGCTTGTGATTTAAATAGGTTAAATGCGGGTTTGGCAACTTTGCAGCCAAGCTTTTGCATTGATATTAGCAGGTGTTAGATCTCCTTGAAGCTGCAAAAGCTCTGCCAACTCATCAGGAGATGCACAACTCATTAACTCAATTTTGATATAAAAGAGAGGGCTGAGAAGCTTCCCTGATGAAGTAACCCTGGAAGGAAACTTTGGTGGTGAGTATAATTTACATGTTAGGCCCTCATTTGTCAAAGGAAAATGTTTTAGCTGAGATAATCCCACAGCTGGGATTTTACCACACATTTCATAGCAACTATTAACAGAATTAATATTCTGCCATGTGTTCTGCAGAGCTGACTTATACTTCTGTTTCAACTTTAAAAAAAAAAAAAAGACAATGAATAAACACTTCAGGAAAAATACAGCTGACCTAGTAAACTGTTATAGCAGGAGTCATTTAGAGGGAAAAATTTCCTCATGCAAGCAATGACTCTATAGATTCTTTCCAAAACAAGCTTTGTTTCAGTAGACTTATACAGCCAAGAAGAAAAAAATAATTTTAATTCTATGAAAGGCACACTGAACCAATGGCCCAACTCTATTCTGCTACACTGAGTTCATCTAGTTGCAACATATACCTGAATTTACCCAGATTATAATTGTTTTGTTACGTAGTTTATTAGTCTTTATAAGACTAAAAATATTAATGCAAAGGTTGTTTTCCTGCTTGTCCACTGCCTTCCCCTCTCAGTTAAAGCACAGACCTAAGATCAGCTGCTTGGCACCAGCACATTTTATGGGAAAGAAGACTGAAGAGGAGAAAAACAACTGGGGAGAGGAGAAATGGAATATTTGAAGCACCTAGAAGATCACCTGCCACTGGTGAGGAAAATCTCTATTCCATCCTGAAATAATCTACTATAAACAGCCTCCAACCAGCTCCTCTCCTCAGCAGTGCAAATCCTGCAACAACTGTATGTGTGGGAACACTCCAGAAACCTTCAGGTTAGGAGTCAGGAAAAGATCTGTGGACAAGAGCAAAACTTTCACCAAGAAATAAATAATGTGAAGATAAGAATCAATAAACCCATTCCCATTTAACCACCTTAACAACGGTTACACCAAACAGCAAAGCTTTATCCTGTAATTGGGTAGGGGGAAAAAATAATATACTACCAATCATCTTGGACTATTAAACTTGAAATAGTTTTATAATTCATTTTTCTATTTACAATGTGTGCTTGCTTTTATTTTCCCTTTTTTCCTCTCAAGTGTAACGTTGGATTCCTCTCTCATATTAAGTTTCCTTTCGCAAATATTTTTTTCCTAGCACTTCCTTTCAACTTAAATAGTTTTCAAGTATCATCTTCTCATTTGGTGAGATCATTCCAAAGAAGTGAAAACATCCTGTCCTGTGCTGGTATAAAAAATTCTGCTCAAAAAGATGCTTGTTTAGTATTCAACCACTGCTGAACCATAGGTAGGATTTTCACAGATGTATCAAAACCTGGATCCAATTCCTAAGAGGTAAAAAGCAGCTCTGAGCTCATCGTTCACTATTTAAAGCTCAGATTCTTATTTCACCCTGTTCATCACTTACTGAGACTGAAGTTCACCTGACAATTCATCACCTTGTCCTCTGTAATTCCTCACATCAGCTCCCTCCTTTACAGTCCACTACCAGGGACCTTCCCAGCCCTCTGCTCACTCCTCTGCCAACACGGTTCCAAACAAAGCCAAGCAGTTCAGGGCTCAGAGGGGCTCTAATGAGGACCTGAGCTCTACAAGTTATTACTCCCTTTCTTAACTAATTAATAACTTCCCCTTCTTATCCCAGAGCAGCTTGGATTCTCTATCAGCTTCTGGTGGGGAACTCCTTCACATGTCAAGAATTACATTAATTAGACCCTCCTGATCCAGAATTTTGTTCATTCCTGAACAGAACTTTAATGGATTTATGAGCTACATCTTCCCTGCATAAAGCCCTGTTTACTCTTTCCTAGTTCAGCACACTTACTTGATGCAGATGTACACATAAAACTGAAATAAACCTGTAATTAACCTTCTTTAGCACAAGTCACCCTCTTGCCTAAGGGTACTTACTTATGATTCAACGTATCAAATCTGGAATATTTCCATAATGTCGGGATCTTTCATAGTCTGAAAGCACTATGTAAGATAAGGAGTGATTTGATAAGTGATATATGGAGGTTTTAAACACACCTCCTGCACTAGGCAGAAATCAAAGTACTACACAATCCAGATTAAGAGTTCCTCTCCCTCAAGTAACAGTCCCACAGAGGGCCAGGAAATCAAACAACTCCAAGTGATCTTGTTTCAGAATTGTCTGTTATTCTTTGACAACCCAAAGATAGAGTAGAATTCTTCATTGTTATGAAAACACATTAAAAAGAGTGTGCATTTTTGAAAACTTCAAACATGGCAAAGCCCTCCCTCAGGAGAATTCAGCTACTGGAAGAGTGGGCTGGAGTGGACAGAAAAAGAGGTTGAAGAAGAAAGATTACAGACTTAACATCCCCCCCATTCCCTGACAAGATTAGACACTTTTGGGCAAACCAAAAACTGATTTCAAACTTAGCAGAATACTGGTTTGGCTTTTCAATTCAGGACCTAGAAATCCTTGCATTATTCCAAAGAAGGCTTCAACTTTTTGCCTGTGATCCCAGTTATTACATTGGCACGGGACAGGGGGCAGGGAAGAAAACCAGGACTTCACTTCAAATCAACTTCTGGAGACACTTTGTAACTGCAAAATGAAAATGTCATAAAAGGTTGCCTTTATATACTACAGCATTTACTTAACATCTTTCAGTGATATTTTCAAATCACTGTTGTTTTAGCTTTTGTTTCCAGTTAATGAAGGCAGAATTAAATGGATGTCAAGAGTGAGGAATAAATTCAAGCTGATGAAGCACTAATTTTAAATGAGTGTTCTCTTTGAAGGAAAGACTCACAAACCAGCTATTTTAATTACACTTTTGATCATCTAAAATAAATTAATAGAAATTGGATATTTTAATTTCCAGCTTCAGGAAATCTATGCTGTACCGTCATGATCTTTTACAGAGCCTCAGAGAGCAGGCAGAAAGCCAAATCTGGGCAACATCAGAGTGTAACTTTCATAAATCCTTTGGCCATTAAGGCAGACGTAACTGGCAGCTACTCAAGACAATCTTCTTTCATCCCATTAACGCAGCCACCATGTCACCACAGCCACAAAACACAGCCAAGTGCTCCTAAATACAGAGAGTGCTATGGTCTAAATGAATCTGTTGATCTACAGATATCAATCAAACCAGGTGTGACCTGCAGCTGCACCTACACCCAAATGCTCAGTCTCTTACTGGCAGCATAAACAAAAATGACCTGAAATGTGTTAGGGAGCTTTGCCACAAAAATAAAGATGATAGTTAATTGGGAAGTGGACTGAAACTATTCAGTTACCTTCACCACTTTGTCCTACAATCTCTAAAGGGCCTAGGTAGCATCCAGATACCCTTCACTCCTTATTTCCGAGTCTCCACATATCATAATAGAGCAATTCATCAGGAAAATGAATTCCACAGTTTTTTCATCTGTTAGATGAACATACAAGGCACCGGTTTTAGGTGGCAGTGAGCAGAAAAAGTACTGCAGCTAACTGAACCTGTGGAGGAGGACTGTGCAAATTCACATTGCTCACAATAACACACTGCTTAAAGTAATATGTGAGTCTGGAAGGCAAGAGCCTTACCAAAAAGTGGCATTATGCCATCTGTAACAACAGAAAAATCAAGGAAAAAAGGCTAAGGAAAGGAATTTGTCCTCTGGAAAAGGCTGGGGAAAAAAAAAAAAAAAGCCAAGACAGATTAGGACAAATTTTAGAAAGACAGAAAGTCTTAGAGGACAAAAGAAAGCAACAGAGGAACCAGTTCATATGGACACATGCCCAAAACACTGCTGGCTTTGGGAAGAAGGAGCAGGTTTACCAATGAGTAGGTAGATTTTCAAATCAAAGAGAACTGTAGGTTGGAAAGTCCCCCTGGAAGGATCCACTCAAACCTGGAAGTTGGCTGCAAAGCCCCACGTTTACAGCACAGCACCAGACAAGTAAATTATTCTTTGCATTCCTGCTCCCATCCAAGCACAGAGCTCAGGGCAGCTCCCTCTGCCTGCCCTGCCTTGGGCACTGCTGCATCCCACTGGGTAAGAAAGAATTCTGAAACAATCTCTGCAATAACAATCTCTGCAGCCTGCCTTGAACTGACACTGCAGGCCAAGTCTGACAAATTTGGCTGTGCCAGCTGTGCTGGAGCTGCACAATTGCACTCCCCCACTTGTGTGAGCTCCTGTGGATGGCACCTCTTTCTGCCTCGTGGTTGTCTGCCATCGTTTCACTCAGTCCTCCCAGGTTTCTAGCGTGGATTTTTTGAAGAGAGACTGCCAACAGAATATCTCAGGTGTGCTGACCACAGAGCCGGTTTGAGACAAAACAGAAATTTTGATAAGTATCTGTCTCACAGAAATACAGACAAATGTGGGGAGAAAAAACAATGTTGATTAATATGACTTTCCTTTCTCCTTCAATGTTCAGAAAATCTACTGGAAAAAGGACAGACTCAAAAGTTCCATAGAATCTTTTCTTCCTGGGAATATTGGTATTTTTGTATTTCGTTCTAGCAGGGAGATTAATACAGGGTGAAAGATTGATAATGTTCACCTTCATCCCCCACTTTTTTCCATCACCTAGCAATGTTGAAACGTGATTTTCTAAAACCAGTCTGAATTTATTGGTTTGAATATGTGTGAATTAAGGGAAAGCAAAAGCCATTTCAACTCTGCCCTCCTTCAGGAAGAGGTATTTTTTCCTGTTTAGCTTGTTGCTCCATTGATATCTAACAAAAAAAACCAACCACATATCGTCTTCCATTCTTACTTTTTCTTCTACATACCTTGCACAAAAATGAAAACCCAATTAAAAAGTATTAGCACTTCAGTCAATTTTTTTAACAGGCCTGCTCATTGTCAAATGCTTCCACCGCTGTGCCTAGCACCCAAAAATTCCAGTAGATAAATTATTTTTTTCCAAGTATTGAAGAAATTAAGGAAGAAAAAGTCTGGTTTCTTTTATAAGAAAATAAGTTCTTTTTCTTAAAAAAATAATTTCTAAATCTGAATCCTGAAACCAATTACTCTGGTTTTTTTCAAGAGACAGCTTTTGAACCCTGCAAGTCCTACAACCTGTAATCTACTTAGGATTTAAGGGGAAAATGAAGATGACTGGCTTGGATTCTGAGTGATTTATAGCTCATTTAAAACTGGGACAGCAAACTCGTGCTACATGTGTGATATTTTGTATAAGGGCCAAACCATCCAGCCACGTTTATGTTGTACCTTATTAAACTTAATAAAGCCTGTCAGAGACAAACTTGGCCTGCGCTCACAAAGCTCCCATTTCTCCAGCCGCATACACAAAATATTATAAATAGTGCAAATTGGGTCTTCTGAGGCCAAGGCACTGCTCCGAGAGGTCAGAAAAACTGCCATGCAGGCTAGATCCAGTGAGTTAGTCACCCCTGATTTAGGAAAAGGCAATTGAAGGAGCAGGGGAAAAAAAATCTTACAGAAAGTCATGTAATACCAAAAGAGTTGCCTACCCAGTGCAGTATCCCAGGATTGAGATAATCAGTACACTGAGTTTTGGCAAAGGGAGGGAAGGGGAGAGAAGAAACAAACCCCCTTTTCTCAGACAAGTCAGAGAAAGCCAACCCAAAGGGAAGGTCTCCACACCACTAACAGGAAGGAAAGCTCACCTGTGCTCAAATACACATTTCTTGACAGAAACAGAAATGCTAAATTCAAATGCAAATCATAGGAAACAGATTATCTGCACATTCCCTATGGAAATACATCCTAACTAATCAGAAGAAAGAGATGATATTGCATTGGGGACAGGACAGGGAGAGGAACAGGAACATATTGACGTAAAACTGACAAGGGCATTTGTTTTCATCGTCAATTACAGGGACAGAACACTGGAAAAGGTCTTCCTGTGGGGAAGTGTGGCAACTGCAGGCAGATTTTTGGCAATTCTACTGAGGACACCTCAGTCCCAGCCTTTGTGAAGGTCTTTGCCTCCACTTCTCCATGAGGAAGATGGCCTGATGATGCCTGAGGCCTGAAATCTCTTCATTCCTAGATGCGTTCATAGACAGCTCAAAGTTCATTTTTTATTCATATGTTCACTTCCCTTAACCTTTACAGGAGAGCCCTTCTCTGTCCCCACCTCATCCGGTTCATTAATAATGCCTTTAAATTTTATTGCACTTATCAAACCAAAGTCTTTTATTGTCATCAGTCACCTGCATCTTCTGCCACTTGATCTCCTCTTTGTCCTGTGTGTGTGACCAGAACTGAATATCATCATTCTCTCCTATCATTCCCTCTCTCTACTTGCCTCTCCTGTTCTCAGGGTTTTGCAGTGCAGTCACACCGAGGATTCCCAACCCCTGTGATCACCCACTGGGCCTTTGAGCCTTACAAAAGAACCAGGACCACAGAAGAGACAAGGTTGTAAGGGACCTCAAAAGAGCATCTGCTTTTCATGGGATGCAAATGAATTCCTTGAGTACTTTTAACTGTTACAAAGCAGTCTAAAACTGAAATTTCTCTTTATTACTTCTTCTATTGCTCTTCCTCTTTTTATCATTGTTTGTTATTTTGCAGTTCTATAGTTTTTGCAGAATCCTACTCTAGCATCTCCAATTTTTGCAAAGTGCTTTGAAATAAATATGAATATCACAACTGGTTCATACTATGGATCTGACCAGTGATAGATGTATCACCCTTTCCTACCCAAACTAACAATTCCTTTACAATTTTTTTGTTTAAAAGAACTAATTATTCACTCAAAATTGCATACTATGTTAAAAGATTGATTTGGCTATTAGAAAAAGGCAAGCCTTAAAAAAACTAAAAGTGTATTTAAAAACTGTCAAATAAGAGACAAAATTGCCCTGACAACAAAGGGTGATTTTCATGTTTTAGTTAATACAATTTGACTTGAAGGTATCTCAGAAATATTCAGCTGGCCATAGATTTAACATGAAGACCAAGGGGAACTGCTGTGAAATTTTATTTTCTCTTGACAGCAGGCAAAGCATTAATCATAGCAGCTTTGTCTTTAAAACATAAACTGTAATAGCAATGTATGGAAAAAATCATTAATCTCCCATACAGACAACATGCCCTGTCATAAACAGACACACAAATTAAACACTGACTTGGCAGCTATGAGAAATAACAATCATCATTTACTTACACATGGACAATAAATTTATTGGGGGAACTTCTGGTTCAAAATGGGACAGAATTTTAATTCTCGTTCCCTTTGAAACAGGACCTATTTCAAAGTGTTTTCAAAATGTGCATTGTTAACTAATACTGCAGAAATTTCAGTGTACCACTGCACAGACTTCACAGCTCAATTAATCAACGCATTTACATCAAATAATTAAGCAGCAGAAATGGCCCTCATAATTAGTATGCACACAAAGGACTTTTAAAAATTATTTAGTTTCCATGGATGAAAGAAGCACCACACTACATGATGAGAGGTATAAAAGTGAAAATAATAATTTGTTTCTTTAATTAGTCTTGTCTCATTACAATGTAACAGAAAAAAAATCAAACCAGGTGAAGTCAATACACACAAAAGTTCACTTAGCAAAACTGAGCAAAATACCTATAATTCTGCTGACTATAAAAAAAAGCAACAAAACTTACTGTAGAGGATATGTGTAAGCAAATTTGCTCATTTAACCCTGTAACCCTGCTAAAAGGCAGGGTAAAACTGCTGACCCAAAAAGGAAGCCTGAACTTGAATGTTGACTTTGCTACTGCAGTATTTCTTCTGCATATTTTTAATTAGGCAACTCCCAATTAAAGAAATGAAAAGGCCAAAATTCCACCATGTTCTTTCACATCAGCATCCCCTGTGTCACCAACACTTGTCAGAACGTGTGAATTTTGCACAAAAGTCTCTCCCATTTGAATTACCAACAAAACTATTTCCTTATTTACCATGTCCTGTTTGCTCTTCATTTCTTCACACACCAGTCCTATTCTGGGCAGTCCAAACTTTAATCCCTGTGGTGCTCATGCCAAGGCCAGAACAGCCTGAAAAGTCCAATGTGTAAATGTAGAGACCCCAACTGTGGAGTGTCACACACGTGGAAGGCTTCAACAGCTCAGCTGTGCTGGCCCACAAGGATGGACGAGAGGATTGATCTACTCAGACCATCCCCACAATCAATCTTCCCCCGTTCCCAAGTGCCAGACATGCCGTGCACAGAATGGGAATGGGAAGGCAAGGCAGGGTGTGTTGTACTAAATGAGATATCCTGGGGCACATAATGAGATAACATCTATTACCATAAATTATGAAGTGATTTACGCATAAATGAGGGCTGTTATGAAATTTAATTTTAGTTTGATTATCAAGTAAGAAACACAATAATTACCGTACCTACGGTTTTTCAATAAATTCAGATCACTGCTAGTGGCAACACTTTTTGTTCACAGACATTAATACAATTCCCCTCCAAGAGCTGTCTGCTATATTTTTCCATGTCAGAACAACCTGTTGATTACCTTGTTGCTGGGATAAACAAGCTCAGATTTCCCACAGATTACATTCAACACACTTCCACCTTCCTCGTTGCAAAATTCCTTTAACAGTGCAGCTGACTGCTTCAAGAAACAGCTTTTTTCTTCTTCAAGAAACTGGAGACTCAGCTAGTCCAGAAAAATCTCTGAAGGCTGAACTTTCCAGTAGCAGACATGAGAGAATTTGCTTCCCTCATCATCACATGTCTTATGTTCAACTGGAGAGATGAACAAAACATGTTGATACCACAGTGTGATATAACAACATATTTTAAATTAACTGAAGACATTGCCAACATCCCAGCATCACTGAGTGCAGCCAGAACTTCTGGAGAGCAACTTGGCTGACATCTTTTCATGAGGGCACCAGTACTTCAGTGCATTTCCCCGTGGATATTAAAGTTCATAAAAACTCTTGCAGATGTAAAGCAGCAAAAATTAATTTTATTTGGAATCTAGCTTTGCAATGAATCCTGAAATTATTTTCAGGAGTTCAACAAATGACCCTGCAAAACTCTCAGTCCTCTCTTTTTGTCAACCAACCTCACAGGAGAGGGAGGACAAATCTCCTGTCTTTTCCTTCTCTATTCCAAAGGAGTCGTGGAAACAAAAGACCTCAAAGTAAAATATGTCACTAATTGTCCCACAATGGGATACAAAGGAACATTGCAAGTCATGTGGAAACCAGAGATGGGAGTATGAAGTCTCTAATTAACATCTTGGGATATAGGGGAATAAAAAGGCTGATCCTTTCATTTGTTTGTCTGCAAAACAAGCAATGATGAAAGACAGAAAGATGAGTGAACAAAATAATCACTGAGCCCAAATGATCATTTCTAACTATAAAATGACAGGGAGCAAAATGTTTCTCTGTCCTAAAATAGAGGGAAAAGAGTGTCACTTCTCAGAAACATTGCTTATATACATCTCCAAGAACAGTTACAATGCGCACAGTAAATAATCTCAATTATTGGCTTAAAAAGTACAGCAAATTGTAAGTTTAAGCTTTTCTGAAAGCTAAAATGATAATTCTCACTAGTCAGCAGAATAATCTTACTGTAGAACAAGGCATCTATTTTCCAGATAGTCTTTTAATGGCCTAAAGGATGTCACTTTTCCTTAGTAGTGTACCAGTTTTTCCTGCCATATGCAGTGTTATTGTAGCAGCTATTATTGCCCTAAGTTAATTGAAGCAAAATGCCTTTCAGACCTTAAAACAAAAATATTGTGTAGTACTCTACACATTTGATCCATTTTACATGAATACAAATAAGCCAGAGAAGGCAACAGGGTTGGAATGCACCAAATAATATGGATACTACAAAATGGATCCCAGGGTTTGCCCTGCATGGACTCTGAAAGATTTGGCAGTGCCAGCACCAATCTGCTGACAATCCCAGACTTTTTTTGGCATTTCTGCTTCCATCTCTTCCACCCTTCCCATTGCCAGCACCATGGTCAATTTTATACCTTCATTATAAATCAAGCATATTACAGAGAGTGTTCTGATAAGTGCAGCACTCAGGAACTTCCATCACCATTCCTCATTTTCCATGGGAGCAGTGCAAGAACCCCCTGAAAATTCCCTCCCAGGCACAGGAGGGAAAAACTTACATTCTACAGCAATGCCTCTGTAATATAGAAAAGATAAGCAATAGATCAAAACTTCTAAGTTATTTTACTTTCTAAACATCCAAAGTGGGAAGCAAAGAGGCCAGAGTAAGCAGAATGCAGCATTATCCTTCTTTGTAGGTCTGGAGGCAGAGAATATGAAAACACTTACAGTCCCCAGAAATAACAACAGAAACCAAGAAAACAATTTCCTGCTACCTCCACTCTGTCAGGATGGGAGATTTCAAAGTGATGGTGATGAATGGAGAGAGGCCAAATTACAAAAGGAAGAGAAAGTGACCAAAGCTGGCAAAAAGTCATAATTTAAATAAAGGCAGAATCAGGCAAACATCAAGAATGAGGGCAGCATCAAAAAGGTGCAGGGAAGGGGAAAGAAATCCTGAACTTGATTGAAAAGCCTCTCTTTAAATATTAATCAGATTTTAATAACAATCAATATCCAAAGGAAAAAAAAATCATAAAAGGAGAAATCTAAAAGAGGGATGTGTTGAAAAGCTTTGTATGGTTGGGTTGAAAACCTTGGTTCAAAAGTAGATTCCAGAGAATACCTGCCCTGTGTTAAAAAGCAAAGATCTGGAACCACTGCTTAAAAAGGGAAAAGATTTCTCCTTCTTTTTCTTCTTTTTTTTTTCTCCCCAAAGAGCAACAAAAGCCCTTTTCTAGGAGCAGGAAGGTGATTTTAAAGCCCAGTGCATGTTTCACCTGCTTTTCTGTAGTAGATCCATCAGAATAAAAATTAAAACTCAGAGCAATGTAGGAGCCATATACACAGTTTTACAATTAAAAGCACTTCATTCAAGAAATTAGATAATAAACGAGTTTAGAACTGATAGAAAACTCAGTGCAATTTCTAACCACCAGGAAAAAGATATTTTGCAATAAATATAAAAATCACTATTCTTAAAAAGTTTCAATACCTCCAACACATATACAATCTCCCTTGAAGAATGACTGTTTCAAAAGACTGATTGAAAGGGTTTATATCCATTACAATGTAATGATTTAAGGATATTTAAATTTAAAATATTAAATCCATAGAAAAATAAAATTCAATCAAAGAGATGCAAAGAAATCTTATAACCTTATTTGTAGCTTAATTTTTATCTGTTATATATTGTCCCAAAAACTGGGAATGAAAACTCAAGATATTTGAAAAGTACAAAACAATTCAAAAAAACAAGAGGCATAAAAATAAAATTATAAAACAATATGATAAGAAAAATAACATTTTGGTGACTATTTAGACGGCTTTTTAAAAAAGAAAAAAAGCCATTTTTTTCCAAAAAAAAGGAACAAACATTGTATGTTACTGATGGTTTTGTCCATTGCTTGGTAAAGTAATATTCAACCTGAGTTTGAGTCAACATATTTCCACTTGGTTGTGCTTTGGGGGTCACCAAGGCAAAAAGCATTCCAAATTTACTGCTGTTTTACCTATTCTGTAATTCTTTTTGACAGCTACATTCCTTGCAATTAACGTGGTTTGACTTTGAACTTAATATTCATCCAGGGGTTTGCAGACATGAAAACATCTCTCTTTAAGCAAGTTTCTCACTTACAGGACTTAAAGAGAGCAGCACAACTCTCCCAAAGAAGAGAGCAGTGCAGGGAGCCCCTGACTCAAAAGCAAGATTCCCTTTTTCACATTATCACCTTTTCTAGGATGAAATTGGAATCCAGATGCAATGACCATCTGAAGAAGATAAACCAAGCAACCCCAGGCTACAGCCAGCAGCAGGAACCCGAGGCAGGTATGTAATGGCAAATAATGGTTAATAATGAGCTGTACATCACTCCAGTAGGGTTGTAAGAATCAATACTCCCAACAGCCTACTTGGTCTGAAATATATTTTCCCACAGAGATTGGAATTGCTTCTTCTTCAGTTCTATTTTTCTTGCCTGTAGTTTTCTTCGTAGGAAAAGTGAGGAAATGGCTGGGGAACCACGTAAAGAAAATTTAGAACTGGGAAAGGATAACAAACTACTGAGATCACGTTTAACACCAGGATTGCATTCAGAGCACATGGAAATTACATTCAAACACTGCACAAAAGTGAAATGAGCTGTACACCTCAGTACCAACTGCTTTGTATTTCATTATTTTCAGGACTACTACATGCAGAGCCAAAATAAATTTACTTGAGATATTGCTAAAACTTAGTGATGCATCTTAAAGAAAGCAAAACTTTTATATTCTTTGATATGTGGACAATGTTTAAAAAGAACACCAAGCCCCCAGATGTCATCAGTTGTCTATATACAAATAACAGGGTTAAATCCAGGCCCTTTTAACAGTGACAGCACTCACCGCTGACACTCCCCAGCATGCAGAATCAAATCTTCATTGTTCCTGGCACTGATGGTCAACTCATGCTCTGTGGAATTGAAGACATCAAGGAGGAGGTGACACTGCCGGGTGCTGTTCAGATAGAGGGAAAAAAGCACAATTTCAATGACGATATTATTGTATGTCTATCAAAATTAATATTTATACATGGATATAAATATATACGCAAAAAATACACACATTCACATACAGGCTTTATTTCCTACTCCAATTTTAAGAATATCCTTATCCATTACTAAAACCACCTTTTTAATAGTTGGTTGGTTTTGGTTTTTTTTAACTCAAACTAAGCAGAAGGGTACATCTTAAAGAGAAGTTCCATGACAATTCTGACCTGCACAATATCCAGATCCACAGCATTTGATCACCTATCTATATTCTCACTTCACAGCTTTCACATCCACTTCTGTGGAAAAAGCCACAGAATTTTTCAGTTCTTTGAGCCTTTACATAAAAAAAGAGTTGTATTATTTTAAATTACCTTGACATTACCCCTTTAAGAAAAAAATTCACAAGCAAATATTTTAATTGGTTTGGATTTATTGTCAAGGAGCAATTCCTTTTCCATGGCTTGTTTACAGACCAAAACAAGCTGTGAATTAGAGCACTTAACCTTGAGAAGAACTTCTCTGAGAGGGAGAACTCTTTCCCCTCTGTAAGCCAGGCAAACACAGGCACTTCTCACAAAAAACTTAGTATTTCTCAGCTACTATCCTTCAAATACAAATTTTCCCAGAGGCATTTGATAGAAATACACCAATTACATCACTGGTAACCTCAAAAAATAATGCAGACAAAGCTACAGAATAGAACTTACTGCAAAAGTTCATTCTAATAAACTTTTTAAGTAAAAATAATATTATTTTATAATGTTCACCATTCTTATTAAGTTAATATTATTAAAATTAACAATTTACTAATTTAGTTGCTATTTAATACAATTACATGTTAATTTTTTCAAGTAATATTTTATTCAAATTAATATTTTGGAAAATTTTATTCTAATTTACAACCTTTTCTTCCTTGTGAGACTAAGCAGAAATAGCAGCATTGGTGATAAAAATATAATACACATGAAAATTTATTGGAACCAGGTACCAAAATACCAAATACAATCAGACAGTTGCAAAAACACTTTACCAATCTATCTGAAATTCAAAACTTCCCAAGAAGCTACTGCACAATCCATAAATATTCCAAAAAGGGAAGAAAGAAGAATACTGGTGAGGTGGGAGTTGTCAGAGCCATCCTTCAATGTACAAGTTCAAGCTACAGCTGAGTGTCTTGGGCAACCAAGAATACTTATTTAAATATTTCCATTTATTGCACAATAATTTACAATTGAACTGAAACACTGTTCCAAAAATTCATTAAACTCAGAGGTGCAGGAGTTTAAGAACTGTTCCACTTTGGGAATAGATTCTCTGGTCCATACTACAACTCTCTTCTGAAAATCAGAGATGTCCCTTCCAGAGCACACACAGGAGGAAATGTTTTGCCAACCCCTGATTTGGGAACACTCCCAGGACAAGCCCAGGAGGTCAAGGTTTAGGTCACAAAGTGACAATAATGTCACCTGCAGCCAGGCACTTCGAGACAAGAAAGCACTGCTGGGGTCAGCACCATGTCTCTTAGAAAGAATAAAAAGCAAAAGTGGGGGTGGAGGCTTTTTTATGTATTTTTTAAGAGATTTCTCTCTCTGTGTAAAACCCCAATGACTACTGAATATAGAGGGGGATGCAGGAAGGCAGCTGAGTGCCTGAAGCAAACATGTCAAAGCTCAAAAATTTAGAACAAATAAGGAGCCATGGCTCTTGTTAGAAACTTCCTTCCTTAGAACTCACAAGAAAGAAATAACTGGAAGGGCAGGACTTGAGTCAGTTACCAGAAAGGAATGGAAAAGAAAAGGGGTAAAGCTTTTATCAGCTTCTATCTCATCACTGGGAGAGTGGGAGAGACCTGTGAAGTCTCAGACAACCTCTGCATCTCCAGCAGATACAACATGATGATCTGGAAGAGAAACTTCCAGTGTAGATGAAGTTTAAAAAACTTAATATGGAAGGAATGTGTTATTTCTGCCACAGTAAACCCAAACAAAAAACATTCAAGCCTCCTGCAGTATCTTCTAGCAGCAGAGCCAAAGTTTTGCAAATAAAACAATTCCTGCCACAAAGGAGCTACACAAGCAGCTGCCCTTCAGGACTAAACAAGATCACTAATATTAAAAATTCCCAAATACGAATTCTTGAAAATTATTCATCATCATGACATTTATTTCCTTCTCTTCCAACAGTACAAAAAATAGACATGTAGGAGAATCATTCTTTCCCTGTCAATTTTAAGTTAATTCTCCAGGGAAATCTTTAAGTTAAAAAAAAAGATAAAGCTCAAAGTTCCAGAATTATTACAGTACCTTGAAAACTTAGAAGAATCAGATATTAGTGTGAAAAAAATGGAAGTAACATTAAGACTGTAGAAAAAGATAGCACTAGATCTTCAGAGTAAATACAGGACAGTTTCAAAGAGACTATTACAGCAACAAAAACCAAACACAAATAAAGGTTACAAAAAAATTTTAATTTAAACAGCAAGCTTCAAACAGAAGCTGCATCTAAGTAAGGCAACCAAGAAAGCAAAAGCTCTGGAAAACCACACATATTGTCAAAATAAAGTTTAAAAAAAGAAAAAGAAACACTCAAATTGTTAAAGAAGAATTTGCTGAAAACCTGAGAACTAGCACGATTTTTTTTTAACATGCTGCAATCAGTAGGACTGTGTAGAACTCATGATGCTGAGTTATGAAGGTTCCAGGAAAACAAAGAAGTAATAAGAAAACCAAATAATTAATATCAATTTTCTCTCCAGCAGAACATACATAAGGCCATCCTTTGCAAGACAGAAATTAAAGAACCTATTTCCGTGTCTGTAAAGGAGATTTGAGAGGCAAATCATGTTCATGTAAGTGTGATAAAGGAACTCCAGTGAGATTTTGCTGAACCCCTATTTTAAGGGCAGTCAGAAATGTGTTGCTTAAACCAAGCTCTTTACCAGAAAATTTGAAACATCAAATTGTTTTAAGGATTTTAGGGCAATTCACCAAATCTTAGGCTACTAGTGGTGACCTCAGCACTATGTAAATCACTTTTTTTAAAGTCTGCCAACTTAAAAAAAAAAAACATTAAACCACTCAAAATAATAAATGGATCTGAAGTTGATTAAATTATATACCATAATGGCCTACACATGTTTGACAGAGAAACACCAGTCATAAGCCAGAGATTTATCGAACTGGGAAAGACTTGCCCACATGTACACAATTTCTTCTCCCTTTCCCAAACTATCCACCACCATGCCACAGTTTACACTAAATATTTATTTGAGGAGGGTAGATTTTGACTCCTCTAAGTTTAGTCAAATAGGTGCTAGTTACCATTCATCCCAGAGAAGGCAGAGAACACCATCTCCCACATTTCGCACATTGGGAAGGGTCACCAGTGGCTCCCCAGTCTTTTCTTAGGGGTTATTTCACTGTTACCAGCTCCTTCTGAGGGTTTGGATTGAACACATCCAGGATAAGTCAGTTTGTGTTTGGGTGGGGTGGGTTTGTGGTTTAGTATCAAACACACAATGTGAAACCATCATCAGCTGTGCTGGACCATGTACAGACACCAGGATGCAGAATGAAAGTTCTTGAAAGGGTTTGACTCTTCTTCCCATCTAATGGAAAGGAAGTAAGTCTGGGTCCAATAAATTAAGCCTACTGAAAATCACAGCACCCAAACATTTTTCCATTTTGATAATCTTCCTTATTTGGTCATGATGTTTGCTTTTGAAAAATCTTCCATAAATGTCATGTTCAAGATTTTCTTTTACAAGTGACACAAAACTGCAGAAGGTTGTACAGGTGAAAATCAGAATTACAAGGAAATATTTTCACCAGATTGATTTATCATCTGAACATCTCAGAATAACAAGCAAATTTAAGTCAATATTGATATAAAAAAAATTAAGAAACTTTTTTTTAATTGAAAATTGAGTTAATTCAACAGTGTCTTAGAGATTTAGTATATAAATGAATTTCTCTTATCATCTACTGCAGAACTGAGAATATAGCACAAGCAAAAGTCAGCAGCACAATGAATCATGCTGTATTTTTAAAATCTTACAATGCCAGTTATGGTTCCAAAAACAGGCACAAAACTGGGGCCATGGGAACTTCAGGCAAATGACAATGACACTGTGATCTAGAAGTCTCTTTCAGGAGGATTGTGATTACTTGAAATGACAGCAGAGGATATTCTTCAGTAACACTGAACACAGAATTAAACCCCAAATGCAGCTGCAATGATGGCTCACTTCAGTGAAAAATCTCTCTGCAGTTCAGTCTCTAGCTTAGTTTTAAAGTCACTTTAAACAAGAAACTCTCAGGGGGGTTGGCAAGTTTTCTGCATCCTGACTCATCTCACTTTCCCATCAACTGAAATCATGGAGTATTTTCATATCCATGGGATTTTTTTGGGTTTTTTGGTGGTTTTGGGGTTTTTTTTTGCTTCTCATCTTGTTTTCTTTGAACAACCATCATTACTCAGAATTGGACACAGACAGGGAAGAGAAGCTTTGGCTCTGATGACAGTGGTGTGACACATGACAACCCTGTCCTCCAAAATCCACTGACCAACACAAAGAGCAACACAGCAGAACAACAACCTACACTACCTCTGTTGGTACTGTTGTGTCTTCAATAGGGTCGTCTTTAATTTAATGTTTAATAAATGATCTAAAAATGAAGTTCTCAAGATTAACTTCAGATGATTAAGTCAGTTTATCCACCTTACTGGCAAAAGGTCTTTTCACATATTCCAAGAAGCGTCCTCATCTGACTTCTCCCAGTTGTAAACCTTTTCACTTATGCTAAATATTCCCAGCACATCTATAAATATTTGCAGATTTATGTTCTCACATCTTCATATGACAAACCATACATATTTAACATTTTGATCTCAAAAATCAATTCTCTCAATCTGCAAGCTACTTTTTGCTGCTCTTTCATGAACTCACTGCAGTGTTACACCATTAGCAGAAGTTAAATACCTCTGATTACCAAGATAATTTAACTATTGGGTGTAACCTCCCACGTGTCATGAGTTACCACTCAGTAAAATCTATATTGAGCTCAATAATGTATAAATAAGGAATATATTTTAGAATGGCATCCAGTCCTGAGAACATTAATATAAATCCATTGCTTGACAGATTTTCCTAATGATTTGTCAGTTTAATTGCACCAAATGAGAGCTCTATTTGCTTTATTTAGTTGAATTTGCCTGGTTCCCATTTTGACTGACTTTTAGTATTAATATTTTTCATTAACAAAACAGTGAATTTAATACTAATTATTTTCTCCATGTAGAAACAGCAGATCACTTCAAACAGGTCATATCTTAAGTCTTCCTCCAAACTAAACATCTTGCTCTTCAAGCACCCAAACAAAAGAGGTTTTTCTCCACCCTTCAAAGCTCTATGACATTTTGAACACCAAAATACTGAGAAAGAGAAGACTATAAACAGCTGCCTATCAGTAGGTGGCTGATTGTAATTCTGAATGTAGCAAATGTGAACACTTAATTTAAAAATCTGGCTATATAAAACCAAGAAGGGTTTCAGAAAGTGCTACATAACTTCTTATCATGTAACAAACAGGTCTGTTAGAGCACAGCTGAAGAAACAATTCTGTTTACTCTTTCCCTTGTATAATTTGTAAATATACAATAATCAGGATTACTGATACAAACCTGATGTGTTGCAATTTATTGTAGCAAAACCAGGGGCAGCCTTGGGAACTGGAATGGAAATTCTAAAAATTATGTCTGATTTCATTAAACCTCAAAGTTCTACCCACCCAACTGAGGACCTCCTGAGAACCCTCAGCACAACCAAGATTTCTCTGTCTCCAAACCCGCAGTGAAACCAAGTTGGAAAAAAATGCATCTTAACTTTAAATACAAAACAGTGAGAAATCTCTAACTAGGGAACACACTGCAGGCTCTGCTTTGAACTGATGCCTTCTTGACAAAACCAAATCATTTCATTTAATGATCTACATTAATGACACAAAGGAAAATTACCTTGAACCTACAGTTAGATGAACTGGCACTTTGAATTTAACAGTGTCAAACCTGCAACAATTTTTTTTTTTTTTCCTCTGACTCAAATACAAGAACAGAGTCTAAGGCTTAGCACTTGCCAGAAGAGATCTGCAGCTGATGTCTCAGCAGCTATATGGTGGTTTCAAGACAGAAAGTATTCTGCCCCACAAAAAAATTTAAAGATTAAAAAATCACCTTATCATCTTGAATTTGTAGAATTTACAGGTAAGAATATCTGGATTCCCAACTTGGCTTAAAAGTGAAGGCATCATCCCTGAGGATTGACTTCGTCTACAAATTCAGACTGTCTCACCACAGTTGCAATAAACAAAATCAACATTTTCTGGCTTAGGCTCTCACTTAAGACACTTTTGTACTGATGGCACAGTGGCAAGGGACACAAGGCGACCAGCAGGCCCCTCACAACGTGCAGAGCACACCTTACTTGAATTCTTGTCAGACGTGCAGTATTTTTTCATGCTCTTTTATAAAGGCAATAAGGAAGGACATTCAGTGCCCATGAAAACTGGCAGATAACACCTCTGAGAGAAACAACAGGTATAAAGAAGATTGTTCAACACAACCTAGGTAAGTTTCAACAGCAGACTTGCTTAGAGCTAACAGGATATCAAAATGAGGAGAAGAATCACACAAAACCATCAACAGAATGTATCCTTACACTGAACCATTTGCATCCCATCTCCACTGGCAGTCTAGGATCAGATCATGGGATCCCCACCATCAGTCTGGAACCTGCTGGTAACTGCGCTGCTCGGAGGCCTGGAAGCACAGCAGTGTTTTGGGGCTAAGCCCTGGTAAGGAATCAATTGCCGTGGTATGGCCAATTACAGAAGACAATGAGTACAATTTTAATACACAGATGTATCTGAATTTTTGATAAATAAGTGGTTAAACAAGTAGATTCCTGAAGCCCTTCAAGACTTCATTGAGCAGCAGGACAGAGTGGGAGAACTCGCAACATTAACTCTTTATCTCTTACACCCCATTCCAGGGCTGCTTCAAACTCCTGCATTTTTGGTGATGCCTCCTGGGACAATCCCCTCCCTACACACATGAACAAGCAGAGCCAAGGATCACGGGTAATATGATCAGAGGGAATATTTCCCAGCACGAGGCTGCTCTGCCAGCCTGTGCTAGTTCAAAAACAAACCAGTGGGAGGCACCAAGTCAGAATAACAATTTAATGGAAATTAAAGAAAAGGAAAAGAAAGTAAAAGAAAACACTGACAGAGTCAAGATACAACCTGAGTCCCTATTAGGCAGAGTAGTGGTAGCAGTCTGGTAGAATGGTGGCTGCAGTCCTCTGAAGTGGTGATCCTGTGGTAGAAGGGGTCTGCTCTTCCTCAGAAAGTCCAGTGGTGGCTGTGTAGCTCCCGTCCTCTGGAAATCCAGTGGAGAGAGTATCTCTGGTGCTCAGAGTCCCAGATTATATCCACGATGGGATGGTTGGTTCCTCCCTCTGAGTGGAGCATCTCACAATGGTGTCATGAGTCATGAGGCCAAGTGTTGATTAGGCTCATTAACAGAAGATAGTCCGGAGGGAGTTATCTCTGAGTCATGGGGCAGGACAATGATGGGCCATTAACAGCAAGATAGTCTGGGGGGAGGAGGCAAGGAAACACTGCCCCACCCGATTTCCACAGCTCATGAGGATGGTAATAGAATACACTGCAACCCAGGACACAGCCCCTCTGGCTGTAGGCAGCAGAGGGAGCACAGGGTGATACACAGTGAAGGACCTTGGAGCAGATGAGGCCCTTCACTGACAGGCACACTGATCATGTGCCCCAACAGCAGGGCTGAGATTTGAACCAGAATTAGGTGTGGGGAGAGCTGAGATCTGAACCAGAATCAGGCCACAGATCAGGCACTGCAGCTGCATCCAACCCATCTCAACACCCCCATAGACCAGCACAAAGGTTAAAAAGATTGTTGTCATGATATAAACTTAACTGAAGATCTGATGGAGATGTGGTTAATGAAACTTCTCCCCATGAGGCAGGAGCTTGTGCATGAGTCAAAGATATAATTTTGCTTAGATATTTAAAAAACCAGAACCCAAGCCCAAATCCCCAGTTGTTTCAGTGATATTTCCCATGCATTTCTGCTCAAGCAGCTAAATAGAAGAAATACCAATTAAGTTTGGAAGACTTTTACATAAACCACAATCTTAATGTTACAATGGGGGGTGAAGTGTTTTCATTAACGTTTTTCCTGAGGTTTTTTTCACTAAAGGCCTAAGGGAAGAATCAATGCTCTAAGTTATTTTAGTTTGCTTTGACTTTTTAAGCCCAGGAGTTAGTAACCTAATGTTTCTTACTTTTGTGGGGGGGAAAAATGTAAAATAAAAAAAATAAAATTAAAAAGAAAAGGAAAAAATTTAAGCCAGATAATGAAAGCAATGACAACTTCCATTCTGAGATGACAGCTAAGGCGGTAAATGATAAAATACAATTTCTTGTAATGACTAAACAAAAACAGCCCAGCACCTAAGACAGTACTTAAGAAATGAAGTCTCAGTTGTAAATCAAAAGGAAACCAGATCTGAGTTTTTACAAGAGCAAGCAAAAGTAAAAAAAAAAAAAAAAAAAAAAAGAAAAAAAACCCAAAACACAAACAACTTATAATTTGCTGTCATTGTGTATCAGATATTGGCAGAGATGATCAACAGTAAAAAACTAAACTTTTTTTCCTCTAATGATGAACAGTTACCCTTAGCAGATTGGGATACACATTTCTGGCATTTTTTCACTAAATTATAATATCAAATGCCAGGACTTCTCCTTCCAATGGAGAATCTGCACAGGGATGCACAAGAGTAAAGGAACAGTGTTACAGATCACTAAAGCCAATGGCATGGAACAAGCAGGAAGAGATAAGAACACCAAAATGCACTCATGACTTAGCAAACAATATATACCTGAAGTAACAACAACAAAAAAGCCTTTTGACAAGTCTAGCAAGAAAACATTTCTGAAAGAAATGTAAATATTACAGTCTTTTTCTCCAGCTCAGTAAAGCTTTTAGGCACCCTTAAAAGCAGCCACATCTTTAACTACATCTCCAGTCAGCAAACGACTGAAAGTTTCCACTGACTTAACTGCTGATCAGAGTGATGAACAGTCAAAGGACGAAGCAAACACACACAATGTGAGCTGAAGCACTTGGCTGAATTGGAGCCACTAAATATAGCACCAGCTGCCACACGACGTGGGAAACTGTGCCCTGCTGAACACAGAAACTCTGCCTTTGAATTAGTACCTCCATCTATTTTTAAAGATTTCAGGATTAAATACTTGCCCCACATCATGAACTCCTGAGAACAGACTGACAAGGCAGGGGTAGGATAACCTGGTCCTACACAAAACACAGCTGGGGAAGCCAAGCACAAAAGGCCAACATCCCAACAAGGGAGAGTCAAAAAAAAGCATCAGGTTGCATTTGAAGCTTTTATGGAAGGTTTGCAGCTTCACACCCAATCCACCCTGTAACTATAAGGAATTGCAGTGAACCATAGAGCAGTCTATTAAATTAAACCATTAAAAACACACATTTTGAGACTATGGAGAGCTTTTTTGACACTGAATGGAGGGGACTATGCATTCAAATAATAAATGAAACCCAGTTATTTTAACCTGTGTGATGATTCTTCTTGAAAACTACTTCAAGTTGATGCTGTGGTGCTTCCAGGTTGTTCAAGAGAGATCACTTATTCAATCTCGAAAACCTTACAAAGGCTGAAGAATGTGCCATTGCAGGGATGAGACTCTGGACATCATTAAAAAGGGGCCCAGGATTTTGCAAACAGTTGTTCTGGATACCATGTTCTGACTCTGCCAAGCAGCATTAAATTTGCTTTACTTGAGCAGTTCCTAAAATAATAAAACCATGCCTATTATGTTACACTTTCAAGCAGCAAAATGCTCAAGAAACTTGCTTACTAATAGAGCCATATGGTTGTACAAGAGCAGGACACAAATGACTCACTAAAAATAATCCTCTTTGTCTCATTTTTTAACATTTTCTTAAAAAACTGTTGCAGTGTTTCACTATCTTTGCCTAACCTAAAATTCCCTTGCTATTTGCAAAGGTCATTATTTGCTGTATCACCTGTGGTGAAAAACAGAATCCCATTTTTCTTGGCAGTGCCATGATTACAAACTCCACTCCCTTGTCAGTCATCTTTCCTTCAGCAAGACCAGCAGTTTCTTTAAACGTATGTTTTAACGAAGTCCCATCTTATCACTCTTCCAGACTCTCCAACTTCTCTTCATGTTGAAGCCTAAAACTTTCCTTGAGGCTTTAATTCTTCTGCTCACAGCCCTGTTTTTCAGGCTATGTTGCTGCCACAGGCTGTCCATCCATCCCTGGACATTTTTGCCATGGTATGATACTGGTGACTGAATTCTTTCCATTGAAAATTAAATATTCACCCAGTATCTCCTAGACTGGCATTTCCTTCTTGCCCATCTTCAGATTTCTGAAGTCTGTCATGAAACGGTCCCAGCCCAGTAGGAATCTCTTGAATAATTAAGTTCCCTCTCAACTATTATTATTATTAGTGTTGCAATACATAACTGCATTGAAATAATCTCAGAATTTAAATCAAACCAAATTCTTGCTCCCATTGTACACAGAGGGGTTTTTTTACAATAATCCTACTAATTATTAAAATTGATTGCACTCAGTGGCTGACGAATTTTATTTAAATTTTATCCTCACATTTGACCACCATCAAGTGTTGCCTTGTTTTTTAATATTCACTATGATATGTGGAACTGCTCTGTGGTTTACAAGAGAAAACAAGCACCAAAGCAGAGTCTGGTCATAATTTGTTTATCACATCATTCACACCTGCATTTTGGGTAAGATTCTGTTATACAAACACCAAACTCTGTAATGTACAACACACCACAACTGCTAAGAGATACAGAAAAAATGTCATCAAACTGTACAATAAACATGAGATATCCTGTCCCTGCTAAAATAAATCATCAGGAGAAAATGCTTGAAGCTCAGAAGCTGTTGAATGAACATGAATTGCTCCAATAAACTCCTCAATGAGGAATTTTGAAAATTTCTTCACGTAATTCTTTACCTACATGTTGCTGATGATACTGAAAATGTTTCCAATATGGTCTTTGAGTTATATTCAATAGAACAGAGACAATGAGTGAGATTTCAAGAGTCAAGGCAAGGCTCACCTTGTTGCTGGAAGGGTACTGATGCGAGTGAAGAAAACAGAGGGCTCCACTTCCACATGGAGGCCCAGGGCAAGGTTCCTGTAATATCCTTCAGCATGTCCTGGTCCACCAGAGTACTTGAAATTCAAAATGGCTTCCAGTGTCTAGAGAAATAAAAGTCAATACCTTGTTAGCTGTTTTTCACTACTGTGCATTTTACAAGTTCAATTAAATTTGGCCACAGAAGTGATTTGCAAATTTGCTTTCCTAACCCATCCGTTCTGTTATCTCAGGAAAAAAGGCAATCTAACAAATAACTGCAGCTTAGGCAAACAGTTGCCTAATCCTTTTAGAAACTAGAGTGCAGCACAAAGTCAGCTCTACTTCCCTTTGCATAATTCCTCTCCATACCACAGTCAACATAGAAAAACATCAAGATCGTATTATTGCTTAGAAGACTTTAGGGTTTATGAAATGCTGCACTCTTTCATACTGTTGAAAAAATATTCACCACTTCATGATCTGTAAAATCAAATGAAAAAGCTTCAAAGTTTGGGGGCAGATAAAGATCACATAAAACTAAAGGAATGGTCTCTCAGCAAGTCACTGCAAACTTACTTCATCTCCATGAACTAACAGATTAAAACAACACCTAACTGCATGCACCTTGTCTTTCTTTGTTTTATGGGAAATGGCTGGTTAGTAAATACTAAAAATGAGGGTGGTTCTCTAGCATGACTCTTATGCACGTGTTGCTCTCAGCAGCCCTGAGCCTTTAATTCTCTGAGGAAATTTGGGCTTTGTGTCTTTCCCCTCGATGAACAGCATGGGAGAAGCTTCCCAGCACGGTTCCCATGTCATCATCAGTGTTCAAGCTCAGAACAACCCTTTGACTGATCCAAACAGATTATTCATGACCTTGTTTTTCATTATGTTCCTGAAATACAATTTGCTGGAAGCAAGGTGAGAATTTGGGAAGCGTCACTGGATTTCTTTTTCCTCAGTTTTTATTCTAGTCCTTGGGCAGCTGCTATGGCCACATCTCAGAGCAAGGCAGAGGTAGAGCCAGCCCTGCACCCAAACATGGACATCACATACTATGCTGAAGACTAGATCTGGAAGGACAGATACTTCCTAAAAGGGTTCAGAAACAACACCAATTTCATCTTTGTTTGGCTTTTAGCTCATTCTTCATAAAAAAAGGCAAAAAAATGCCAACCCTCAAGTCAACAACTTATCCAGGAAAGCAAATCTATTTATCAGACACCATCAACCCTCAGATAGGTAAAAGCACTCTGCCTCTCAAGAAGATTTACAAAAAAATTTATGAGACCTGTTAGTTTTTTTCATAAGCTTTAAGGAACAATCTAAGGATTTTACAAAAAAAAAAAAAAACATTTCTGTTTGATACCATTTTAAGTCTGGCCAAAGGAAAAGAAACAGAGACAGAATCACTTTCTTCAAATAACCACAATCCAGTGATTTAAAGAATACCAAAATCAAGAGTTTAATGTTTTGCTGCATGTGTGCACTTAACTGTTCTGCCTATTTCCAACTCGCTTTTAAGTGGGCTAATTTTAATTCTTAATTTGGTTTCATTAAAATTCATGAGAGTCATATTACAATACAAATAAAACCCTTCACTGGGCACTCTGGACATACCCATCTACTCTGTTTATGTCAATTCCTAATTTGTAGTTAATGAACTCAAGTTTATGTTATGTCAGGAGAGCTAATCAATATTAAAGACAAAAATAAAAAAGCACAAATCCATTCAAAACATACTTCATCCTAATTAACCAGCTGGACCATTTCATAAAAATCAGAGCCAGGCTCTGTAAGTGCAGGGATCTGACACTACTTACATTGCAATGTGAGAATGGACTTCAATTTCAATTAGGACATTGTGAAAACTCTATGCATGTTCTGTACCATTGCTGTAATGTTCACAGTGTCCTGCTGGGAGAAGCTCCATGGTTCACTCTACATGGGACCGTGGCACAAAGCTGCTCTATCAGGCCCAGCCCCATGTCATTACAGGTAAACACATAACACATTTTAGCTTGAAATGTCACAGAGCATCAGTGTTCCAGAGTCAAAACCACTTTCCATCCTATACCAAGTGAAAAACCTCCAGAAAAAAGGCTAAAAATACAACCATTATGTGCCACTGATGAGCAGGAGAGTTTAACTGCACTTTCATAATCTTGGTCCCTGTTGCAGTGGGGAATTTGCAAGAGAAATCCTGCTGATGATGCTGTGTCTCCTCAAACCCCACAGGAGAGAACAGGGAAGAGGAAACCCAACCATATTCCATTAATCCAGACAGCAGCAGGACATCCCTTCTCACCCAAAATGTCAGATCTAACTAGGCACATTTAACACTGAGGAGACAAGAGATTCTGAGAACTGCAGCACACCTAAACCTCTGTTCTTTCTATGGCCATGATGATTTCCTGGAGTCTATGAATGTGCACATGCACACAAAGAAAAAACATCAGGCAGACTTTACATCAGGACTGTAGATGGATGTGTAGGGGTGGACCATGACTGAACAAAATGATTTTTCTTCAGGAGCCTTCAGGTGACTAGAGAAAGTTTTATTGCTTAGGATTTATGTAATATGAACAGAAAAAATATTTTTTAAAACCCACAACAACAACTCAATCTCCTTTAAAACCTCAAAAACTACTTCACCTGTAACATGAAAGATTGATTTTCTATCTCTATGATAGAAAAAAATAAATCCTACACTTTTCATAAACTTACAAATTTAAAATAATTTACCACTCTCTCCTACAGCACCTGCAGAGAACGGCCCAAATGCTACTTAAATAACGTTGTATCCTCACTCCTTGTCAAACCTACACAAATCACAGCCTGAGCTGCAGATTCTCTTCATCCTCACAAATCCCAATAGCATCTCTTAGATTTCTCCAAATTGCATCACTGCAGACTGAGATGGCAGGATGTCCCTGTGAACATCGTTGTGCCTGCAGATGATCCATGAAAAAGAAAAGGAAGGAAGGATGGAGTACATCAGAGTCTCAGGGAAGGCAGAAAAAGAAGCCTGTTGGTAACTGTTGAACAGATCTGAAATTCAGAAACCTGTTGATTTGGGGGCATTCCTGTTTTTAAGGCACAGCTCCATTCTGGAAACTCAGCAGTAAATATTTACTGTGATGGCTTTGGCTTGATAAATTCATTGATCCTTCCTTCTATTGATGAAGGAAAGGAAACAAAAGTGTTTCTGCATCTAAGCTCCAAATGAGACATTCTTAACCAACAGCACCCACTACCAATGATACTTAACAGAAATATTCCATAGATAAACTATCAAAAATTGCTGGTTTGGTTTTTCACGCATTTTGTCCTCAAACTATTTTCAGCATAGATCTGGTACCAGTTTGTTCATGGAAATCAATTCCAGATTCACTTTCCTAATAAAATTTAAAGTAAAGTTAGAAAGGAATTGCTGTTTGATGCCACTAATGAAAAGCAAACCACTGGGCACTAAAGTTTCCTCATTCACTGGCAACAGACAGCACCCATCTGCCAACACCTCAGAGGTGACTCTGAGCAGCAACACCTTTAATACTGATTTTTAATTGCCAATTCAATTGCAATCCACAGCTCAGAGCAAGTATTTCTACTGAACTACTACCACAGTACTTCCTACCCAGAAGTAAAGAAAAAAATCTAAAGAGAATTTCCATCTGATTCTACAGATTATTGCTGCTTATGCAGAAACTAGAACATTACTGACTGGGAACAGAAATCTCCAAAACAGGCAATGACAAAAGAAATAGAGAAATGAATGGGGGGAAAGCTGTGTGAAGGGCATTTCTTGTGCTGGGAAGAGAAATATGGAGCTCAGTCCTTTCTCTCTGCTTTTTCTCAAGTGAGGGATGGTTGACTGAATACCAGACTCAAGAAAATCTGCCCCCCAAAAAGTGCTCAAAGTTTTATGTGAAAAATAACATTATTATAACTCAAGAAGTTTTCTTAGACCAAGAGCAAGTTAAGGAACTACAAATCAAGGATATAAGGGCCCACCTGCAGAGATGTAAGCATTATATGCTCTATGTAAAGGAAAATAAAACTTCCATAGAAGAACACAAAGCATCACCTTAACTTAATATTAACAGCTCTCATAATCAGACCTTTTTTAAGAAAAAATCTTCAAGACATGAAAAGCATTTAAAAAGTAATTTTATTTTAAACAAAAATAATTTAAAAGCAAGCTGTAAAAAAAATTTTAGAAACTGTTGAACAGCAAAACTAGAAATAACTAACAAAGAAACCACCAATAGTGATAATTATATACACAGTGCATGAATTAATACTCAGGAAACTCAAATTGATAGTAATATATTGTAAATGAGCAAACAATCAATAAAATGTTCATTTAATTTCCTCATTTCTGATGAAAATTACTTTTATACATCTTAATTTTGGGTTTTGTAAAATTTACCGACTTGGAAACAGTTCAGATCAAAAGCTCCTGGGTTGAATTCCTACATTATCTATTTTGCTTGGTCAATTTCTTCCCTTATTCTTTGCTTCTTTATCTCTAAACAATTTTACTGGCAATAATTGACTTTATCCCTGTGTGCACCTTGCTACTCAAAGAACCAGAAGATTCTGGTTTTTTGGTTTGTTTTTTTTTTTTTCTTGGAGTATCCCATCACCCCACATCCTGCTCTCTGTGTTTCAGAGAGCCAAGCAAGATTTTGTCCTCAAATTTTTTCCAAACTGAAGCATAGTTTTTGAAATATTATCAGTGTTTTCTGTAATTAAATTAACAAATCATAATTTGTGAGCAAGGCTCACTACATTGTTTTCAGGTGTTTTCTAAATTCCCTTAGTACAGTAAAAATGACACTCAGTAGATCTCAGCATTTCATACAAGATGAAATGTCAGTGCTACAGGCAGTTTGCTCCTGAGGAACTGCAGACGCTGACTGCAGTAACACTAAAGAAAGACCAGACTGAACCACTGCAGCCTCCTCTTTAAATTCATAACACTTAAAAACTAAAAACTAAGGGGAAAAATCAAGATGAAGACCAGACTCAAAAATACACAAATTCACAATAGAATCTATCCATTTTGGCTTCCAAATGGCTTACAGAACACAATTCTCATTAATGAGTATAATTTCTCATGTGATTACGGCTCAAAATTTGAAAAAGAATTTATTCTAAGTGGGTAAGCTTCAAATACACCTTCCTTTGGAAAAACAAACAATTATAGATTACTTGCCCAACTGTAAACTTGATTTATTCCCAAATCCTATCCTGCTCCTGATCGGTTTCTTACTCAAATTTTCATTAACAGTACTACACACATTCCTGAGTGTTTAGCCATTCTTGCTGACTTTAGCCCCTTTTCTCACCTGTTGTCTTTTGTTTCCTGGTTTGTTTGGGTGTGGCAATTTTTTCTTTAAACTTAATATAAACCCCAGTTTTGTTAAATTTTCTGTGCCTCCCTCCCTCATTCCTCTCCTTCTCTGACCATTCTACTCCCATACTCAATTCTAACCAGCAATCAATAAAATCCTCATCAGTAAAAAAAGAGAAATTTAAATGTGCTACTTCATCAGTTTCATCTCGCAAAAGGCACCAGAGGATCTGTCTCAACAAAATAAATTTCTCCATTTCTTCTGTAGTGTGGAATGCCTAAAATCTTTAAAGAGCTTTATGTAAATAAATAATGGATCAGGAATTTCATCTGCCTGGATGTAACTAATTAAATTATCTGGCAGTAACAAGGAGAAAGTGAGTTTCTGCAATTAACCACACTCTTTTCAAGGGCAGCAGGTGACCCTGGCAATGCCCAAGCTCCTGACAAGCCAGCAGAGATGGCCCCAAAAACGTGCAGTACTGGATCAATCCCAAAAAGGTCCAGTCTTGCAAGATGCAAGATTTTAATCCAAGCATGTGGGATATGCTGGTCCAGCAACATGTTTCAGACACAAATACAGGGCATGGGACACAGTTAAATCTTTTTTTTAAGGAAAAGGCCAAAAGGTGAGCATTGGGAAGGAAATGGAGATGCCTGGATAGCTGAAACCAAGGAAGGTGAGACTCAAATACATCAAGCTTCCACTTTGTAGCAACCTGTGAACACAAAGACTGTGTCTGTGTTTAGCATTGATCTCCAAGTCCAGTCCTGACATTTGGAAACGCACACAGCTCTGCCTGTGTGTTCACCTGGCTATCGAAATTAATACAGGTGAGCACTTTCTTGAGCTTTCATTTGTAATAGTCCAACAAGAAAATACTTCTCATTTTTGCTTCTTCCTCTCATCATTGAGTGTACAGCCCACAGTTCCACAAGGTAACATGACAAAGGATAAAGTTTGTACAAAAAAAGAGGCTTAAATGATAAATTTGTGTAAAAAGAATGAGGCTTAACAGCAGCGTTGGGAGAAGCAACTGGTGCCTCTATGTCCATGGGCTGAACATCCTCCTGCCCACTTGTTCTCAGAAGGATAAAAGGAAAAAAGCACTCCCACACTGCTGAAGAAGAAAAGCAGAGACACTTCTGGCTAACTTCAAATTCTCTAATTCTCCTTGGGAGGACAAAAATCCCCAATCTAATAGGAAAAACATCCTCCAGTTAAATGACAGTAGCATCAAGTCTTTATTACTCCCTAAGGAAAGAACAGCACTACTGGAATCTGTGGTTTTGAGATACACACAACTCCTTAGCACCAAGTCTCTGGACCAGTCTCCTGCTGCTAAACTCAGTCCCAAAGGACTTGGATATTTATATCCTCAAAGCTTCT